>NC_138061.1:1072500-1672500 GCF_964194185.1 Rhinolophus hipposideros
TCTCTGGTTTTCATTGAGTATTTTATATGATTCTGTTTTATCTCCTCTTTTAGCATATCAACCATCCTTCTTTTAAAGACACTTGTAGTGGTTGCACCAGGGTTTACAGTATACATTTTAAGACTGCCTCAGTTCACCTCCACGTAACCCTGCACCACTTGGTATGTGGTGCCGTCACCTTAAGTGGCCTGTCCCCAGTTCCTCCCTCGCGTCCCATGACGTCCTTCCATCCGTCTCACTGACGCACGAGCTATAATTGCCCCATATACTCTTGCTGTTATTGTTTGGGGCAGTGACTTTTCTCTGTCCTAACCATTTTTGAGTGTACAGTTCCGTTGTGTTACCTAAATTCACACTGTTTTGCATCAGACATCGAGAACTTTTTCATCTGGCAACACCAAAACTATACCCACTAAACACTAACGGCAGTTGAAAGAAACAGGAGATTTTTATTTTATCTTCATTTCTTCCTTCTCTGACCACCTGCTTCTAAGCTCCCTCTGCTTGTGGGCCTGAGGCTCCCAGTCTTGGAGTATTGGAAATAAAATGAAATGAGCTAAAAGGAAAGACTAATATGTCACAGATCGTCCAACAGAGAGCCGTCAGGGCCAAGTGTGCAGAAATTGGCTCCATCCTCTGGTTTAGCTGAAGAAAAAAATCCCCTTTTCCTGGGAGAGGCCAAGTTCCTGGGATGGCGTCTTCCTGTCAGAACTGCTTCGGGTTCCATGGCTGATGGGACCGAGTGGGGACAGATGCTGGGTGGCCTTGTGGACGCGGTGCTGGCAGGGTCAGGTGTGTGTCACGCGTCTCTGCAAAGAAGCCCCACCCCAGACGTGAGCGAGCTCCTTGTCAAACATGTGCGTGCCTTGCCAAGCAGACTCTCAGGGACAGTTCTCTTTGTCATTGATGAGACTGTCTTGGAAAGGGGTTCCAGGACCGCCCCCTTCCCGGGTCAGGGAACCTTCCCAGGGGACCTTGTGGACCAGGACGTATTTCCTTTGGCCGCCACACTGTCCCCTAAGAAAGTAAAGCCTGAGGATGTCAGTATTTCCTGCCTTATGAGCTACAGTCAGACCTGTGTGACAGCAGTCCCCAGGGGCTCCTTTGTCTGGGGTCCCTGCGTCTGAGTACAGTCACCTCAGCTGCTCAGGGAGCCGCCCGAGCAGCCTGGTCACTGGCTGGGCTGGGTGCAGCTCTCAGGTGCAGGTGCCGCTGCCTGCCTGCAGGGTGGACGGCCACCCTTTCATCTCCTGTCCTCTGGGGCTGCCTCTTCTGTCCCTAGCTGTCGGCTGTGTCTTTTTGTTAGTGTGTAGGAACTCGAATAGAGGAGACTTTCACGTTCTGCTTTAAAAACATTGCAAATTATACTAAAAACAGATAACAGGGAGGGGAAATTTTTGCAGATCACAGGATAGTCACATTTCCTTTGTGACTTCCGGTTACCTCTCCTATGGGGGCATGTCTCTCTTCTCCCAAGGATATAGGTTGGTGTCTTCAGTTGTCTTTCAGTATTTTTACACTTTCCATCTCTATTCCATCTGGAGTTTATTTTTATGCATGGTATGACACAGGATTCTGGATTCCTTCATAGCTACTCCTGCCAGCACCTCGTGTCACACAAGCTACTGGACCTCAGCGAGCTGCTTGATGCCCGTTATGGTGCTGCTCCACTTCAGGTGGGTCCTTGATGGTCCCACGTGGCTCTGGGCCAGGCCATGTGGACAGGATTCCATTGGTGATGTTGGAATTTTACAGGTCTGATGCAGTGTGACTCCCATCTCACTGTTTAGAAAGCGTTCTCAACTATTTTCAAATATTCTGCTGTGTGGTTGTAAAAACCATCTTGCTTATTTCATGAAAAGCAAATGGACGAGCTGGGTTTAGAGCCGATTCAAGTAGCACCACACTTACACCTTCATGTGGGGACTTGTCCCCTCCGCCAGCCCAGGGCCCGCTGGGCACACGCACCATCTGTGGTGGCCCTTCCCTCCCTGAGAGTGAGTCTCCCAGCTTCACTGCCCTTCCTTAGAGGCTGCACAAGCTCCACATTCCCTCTGAGGTTCTGAATCAGTGAGTTTGCTCACCGGTGGCCTGTCCCTTTGGAGGGTTCCTTTGCTCAAGACCTCTGTGATGATGGATTTCATGTGTCAACTTGGCTGGGCCATGGTACCGAGGCGTTTGGTCAAACATTACTCCCGAAGTGGCTGTGACGGTGTTTCTTGGGTGAGAGGAACACTGAAATCAGTGGACTGTGAGTAAAGCAGGTTACCCTAGTGCCGTGCGGGTGGGCCTCGTCTAGTCAGGTGAAGGCCTAAGGAAAAGGCCGGCCTTTCCCAAGGAATGGGGATTGGGCCTGCAGACGGCCTTGGAGCTGGAGTGGCAACAGCAGCTCTTCCCGGGTCTCCAGCCTGCGGCTGCCCTGCAGATACAGGCTTGCAGCCTCCATGATAGTGTCAGCCAGGCCCTTGAAACCCCCCTCTCTGTCCCTCTGTCTACCTCTCTGTCTCTGTGTACACAAACACACAGAGTCATGCAGCTTCCCAGCGGGTCATTTCTACGCAAATGCGTCGCTAAGCGACTTGCTATTGTGTGCACATCCTGCAAACACACAATCCTGGCTGGTACAGCACACGGCACAGCTACGCTGCATGGTGTGTGCAGGGAACCATCCATTGGCTCCCACTTTGGGGAGGGGAGGTCAGCAGGTGAGCGAGCAGACAGCGTGAAGCGCGGCGTGGGGGGAGTGCTGAGGTCATGGGCCTGCCTCCCGGCCATGGGAGTGGGCTCTCATGGACCCTGGCTGGACGAGGGTGCCATCGGGCTGGGTGTGGGTGTGCAGACTGTTGGGGTGCAGTTCCTCCGAGGCCTGTGGGGACAACAGCGCTGTTTGCACTGTGGGCAGCAGGGGACAGTGTCCCAACGTGGACAGAGAGATAGAGACAGAGAATAGCGTTGCAGTAAACATTGGCACATACCCCAAATCTTAACATTTATGGAAAATCAGTATTTTACACGTTGATAATTTATCATAAATCACCAAAAAAATGGTTACATTTCCAAAATGTAACAGGTTTCTCCAAAGTCTGCCACGAACACCAAGTCCTCGTCCTTTTCTCTTCGTGCTCCCACTGCCTCCTGCTCCTCTCTAATCCCGACGTGTCTTCATGTCCTTTTTGCCCTGGAATTTCATTTTCTTCCTATTTTTCTCTCTCTTCTCCATCTGCTCCATCTTTTTTTTTTTTTTTTTTTAAGATTTTATTGGGGAAGGGGAACAGGACTTTATTGGGGAACAGTGTGTACTTCCAGGACTTTTTTCCAAGTCAAGTTGTCCTTTCAATCTTAGTTGTGGAGGGCGCAGCTCAGCTCCAGGTCCAGTTGCCATTGCTAGTTGCAGGGGGCACAGCCCACCATCCCTTGTGGGAGTCAAACCGGCAACCTTGTGGTTGAGAGGATGCGCTCCAACCAGCTGAGCCATCCGGGAGCTCAGCTCAAGGTGCCTGTTCAATCTTAGTTGCAGGGGGCAGAGCCCACCATCCCTTGCGGGACTCGACGAGTTGAACCGGCAACCTTGTGGTTGAGAGCCCACTGGCCCCTGTGGGAATTGAACCAGCAGCCTTCGGAGTTAGGAGCATGGAGCTCTAACTGCCTGAGCCACCGGCTGGCCCTGCTCCATCTTTTTAAATCCCTTAATTCATCACAGTGTGGGACCATTTTCTTTTCTCTAGATAGTAGTTATGAAATGAGATCTTTTTCTCCCTTTTGTGATTTAAATATTTTAAAATTTATTTGTTTATTTTTAAATGTTTTGTCCTCTGACTCAGAAAAGTTTTAAAAAAGCATCCCTGAAGTCTGTTCACATGTGTTACTCAGTCATGGTTGCCTCCCTGAGAGAAAGTATCCTTTGATGAAGTAAAGAAGCTCCCCTCTCTGCTCTGCGAGGCCCCATTAGGAAGGCCCTGGACGTCTCTGTCCGCCTCCCTGCCGGTAAAGTAACCAGATTAAAAATGTATCTGATGTAGTTAATACAGAGGGTGTAGATGTGGATACTTTGTTAACACATTCCAATACCTGGCCCTTGCTTTCAGCGGCTGAAAGAAACTTAGTCATTTTGTTGCGTTGCTTTCCTATTTTCTAAATCTGTCCTACAGTAATTATTGTCTTGGGCTTCAGTTGCATGTCCTGTTACTACTCCATGCACATCCACAAGCTACACCACCCAGGACGTTTATCAGTTCTGTCCCGATTCTCACCAGTCTCTGTCCCGGCCCCAGGTTTGCCTTTGTTGCCTCTTCCATCCCGAAGGCTCTGAAATTTAACTTTAAATACCTATAGGGAGAACTTTTTAAAAAAACCTTCTAGTTGAAAACATAGGAGAAAGTCTTTGTGACCTTGGGTTCAGTAAAGATTTCTTATGTATTATACTGAAATGACAAATTATAAAAGAAAACATTAATAAGCCGAACTTTATCAAAATTAAAAGCTTCCCTTTAAAAGATGCTGTTAAAAAAAGAAAAGGCAAGCCACAATTGAGGGGAAAGTCTGAGAATCATGCATCTGAGAAAGATGTGTGTTCCGGGCATGTAACTCAACCTCTAGATTCAACAATAGGAAAAGAAACAATGTAATTTAATAAACAGGCGAATGACTTGCACAGATGCTTCACTAAGAATAGACATGGATGACAAATCAGTGCATGAAGAGAAGCTCCTCATGCGTCATTATGGAAACACAAGTCAGACCCGAAGGGGTACCACTATTGGAATGGCTAAAACCCAAAAAGATGCTGACAATACTGAGTGCTGGTGACAATACTGAATGCAGCCCCTGGAGCTCTCGTGCACAGCTGTGGGGAAGCAAAACAGTACAGCCACCTCGGAAAACAGTCAGGCAGCCCTTACAAAGTGAAGCACATATTTCCAATCAACACAGTAGTCCCACTCCTAGAAAAACGCCCAAGAGAAATGAAAGATTACGGGCACTTGACAAGCTGTGCACGAGCATTTATAGTGGTTTTGTTCATAATTGCCCCCACAGGAAACAACCCAAACGTCCTTCCAGGGCCGACCGGATGAGCAACTGGGGTAGCTACAGCACGTGGTACCTGTGTGTGACGAGCACGACAGCGGCACCCAGGACGGCTGCTGGCCACACACACTGAGGAGGAGCCCCCAGTACCGTGCTGAGCGAGGGAGGCCACCATCCTGTTCAGATGACGTCAGCAGAAGGCAGGGTTAGAGGACCAGAAACCAGGTCAGTGATTGGGGGGCCGGGCTGACTGAAAAGCTAGCAGGAGGGCATTTTTAGGGTGATGGAGTGGCCACTGTTCTGACTGTGGCGCTGGTTGCGTTCTGATATGCCTAAATCAGAACTATACACAAGTGAATTTTACTAAACGTGAAAAAGATGGGGTAGCCATTGAACCCCCACCAAAACAGCCAGTACGGGGCATAGGAGTCCTGAGAAGCCGGCCTCCTGACAGCACAGGCCACCTGGAACCACCTGGAGCCGCCTCTGGGGACGGCACAGGTGGCCCTTGTGAGGGACGGTTTCTTGCCTGGTCTCAGTGGGGCAGAGGTTTCCAGCCCTGCCATTCCTGAGCTGGCGTTTCAGTCACTTCTCGTATTCTCGGAATAAACCTCTTTTATGCCTTATGCTGGTTGATGGGAGATACTGAATTGGAAGACACCCTGTCCTCGGCTGGGCCTGTGGTGTGGGCCAGTGGGGCGTCTATCGGGGCGTAAACCTCCTGCTAGCGCCATCTGAACCTCCACTTTGAGGGGCTGAGCTCTGATCCCTACGTCTGTGGGTCTCCGCTGCGCCGCCTCTGACAGCCTCCTGACTTAAGTGGGTGCGGGCGTCGTGCCCGGCCGGCTCTCCCAGTTGGCGCACCTATTCATACCCTGCAGCCCGTCTCCGCCTCTCTCTGTCATCCCCTCATCTGCCGGCTTTGTGCTTGTGGGCTTAGAGTTTTAAAACATTTCTCCTGTTATTTCAGTGGGGTGGTAGGGCCAGTGGCCGTGATGCCTTTGTCAGGAGAAACCCCTGGTTAGTACTTCTAGAGAAAGTCTCGGAAGTGCGACTGTTTCAGTAAAAAGCCCAAACATTTTCCAGGTCTTGCTGCGTCACCCTTGCTCCCCCCATCTTCCCAGGTCAGTGTGTTTGGGCGCATCCTCCCTCTGCTGGTTGCAGTGGCGGCAAGGTCGCCGCATACCGGGTAGGAAGGGGGCTCATGTGGAAGTAACCCTGGGGGCCCCATGGAGCCCTTCGCTCTGGGCTGGGTGGGGCCCATGTGGGACCCCCAGGCGGGCCAGGCCCGGTGCGCAGCCCGCTCTGCCCCTCACTGGCGGGATTCAGGCGAACTCGCAGGCTCTCAGGGCCTCGGGACAAGGCCTCCCTCCCGCCTCACAGGTCAGCAGACAGGTTCTCCGCAGGCGTCAGCCCTTCCTCCGTGAAGGGACATGTGGTGGCCAGGGGCTTTATGTTGCCAGGCATTCCAGTGGGCGACATACATGGCTCTCCCGCAATGGTGGCCTGTGACCAGGGCCGCCTCCTCGGGCCTGTCTGCTGTTGGCTGTGGATGGGACGGCACCAGCCCTTTCAGGAGAACTAGCCTCTCCTTCACGGAGACAGAGGGTTAAAGTCAAGCATTTATTTCCCCCCGGGGTGTGTGTGGCCTGTGAACGGTCTCAGACCCATGAGCCTTTCAGAGCAGCAAACAGGGAACTGCGTTGAGCTGCTCGAGGGTCCGAAGTCCTTCCTCAAATTCCCGTGTGGCCTCAGGGACCTGGGGGTGGCAGCTGGGCTCCCAGGAGCTGCCAGGCTGCTCCTGGCTGTTCAGTGGGTGGTTCTCTGTTGAGTGGCTCAAGGCGAATGGATGAAGGGTAGATGGTGGCACCTGCGGGGCAACCTGCCCGCCTCCCTGGACAGGTAACGCCCTGTGCAGGGCTGTGAGTGGCTCTCCCTGCCCGGCCCAGCATGGCCTCGGCACGCCGCTGGTTCTCACGAGCAGGGGTGTGGGGGCAGCTGGTCAGGGTCAAGGTCCCTGCAGACACAGCGAGCATCTGATGAGGCTGAGACTCCATCCTCTCTCCTTTCTTTCATTCTCAGTGGCGAACTCAAAGGACAGATGAATGGCTACATTAAAATGCGGAGCTGGCTGAACTCTTATTCCCAGGAAAATGTCCTTCCCACAGCCTCTGCTGGACGCAGTGGCGATGCTGGTGGTCTTGGCCACTGATATGGGTCAAGGGCACCTGGCCGGTCAGTGACCTCTGACCCGCAGCTCATGTAAAAAGACTAGCTGGTCAAGCAGATTGTCTAGATCTGATGGCCTTGATTTAAGAGAAATGGAAAGCACTAGTCACTTAGCAGGACAGCTGGGAGGAGGGACCCTGCATGGAAACGAGAGCAGAAGCACATGCGTGAAGGTGACTCGGGTCCCTGCCGCAGGGTCCCCGAGGCTGCCCATGCCCCACCCAGCACAGGACCTGGGCACCAGCATCAGGGCTCGAGGTTGGCTTTGTAGTTCGAGTGGACCTATCCCCGAGTCAGGCCAAACAGGGGGACGCAGCTGCCTCCATGGGACTCCCCTTCAAGCCCAGTCTGGGGCACTCCTGTGACCCTGCTGGTTTCAGCTAAGTTCTGAGGCTGGATGACTAGTGCTGCGGGGGCTCTGAGGAGCGGGGCACAGCCGCAGAGGTGACAGCAGTGTGGCAGGCTCAGGGTGGCGTCCTTGTGTCTGTCTAAGCGCAGCTCTGGGTAGGACCCACAGGAGCCAGGGCCCGTCCTCCCCCTGCTCCCGGGGACACTGAGGGCCTCGCCTGCTTGCTCTCCCTGTCGCTTGCTGTACAAGCGTGACAGCGGCCTCGTCCCCACGTTTCTCAGGCACACAGCACGGAGTCCTAGTGGATTCTGCCCTGTGGTTTGCACGTGTGTGTGGCGCACTTCTGCAACCTGGGAGTGTGTTTTCTGCCTTAAACAGGCCTGCCTTCCACAGCGTCTGGACCCTACCAGGTCTCCGGTTGCCAGATGGAGCTGGAAGGGGTGGGCGTGCCCTGGGCAGGGCCCCGTGCCCCTGCCGGAGGTGGCCTGCTGGAAGGGGCCCGTCCTGGGGGTGAAGGGGAGCTGGCGCCATGTTTCGTGCCTCAGCCTTTGGCCCACGTTCATCACTCATCTAACGCTGAAGTCAACTGGAGAGCCGGTTACCATCGTGTACCCCACTCCAAATGTGCAGCAACGAGGCTGCCGGAACCTTCTGCTAGGCCCCTGGGCTTTTGAGAAGCACATGTTGAAAGTAAATGACTTAGATCCTCTTGTGCCCAGGAGAGGGAGAGGCGCTGGCCTCAAGTGACGCCTCTCGAGGGCTCAGTCCTAGGAAGTCTGCAGGAGCCATAGGAGCAGGGAGGCCGCAGGCAGGGCCTGCACAGCCCAGCGCGCGGCCAGCTCCGGGGTCCCTGGTTCCAGGGGTGCTTCAGGGAGGAGACAAGGCCTGATGCAGCCAGGCAGGCGTGCGGCTCCCCTCCCCCTGGTGTGGGACCCTGGGAAGCTCTTTGCACATTGTCCCTGACCACACACGGCCAGAGGCCCCTCCGGGGAGAGGCTGGTGCAGCAGGAGCGCTCCAGGAACCAGGGCGCGCTGGGCCCCCCCGCCCTTCCCACCCGCACTGACGGTGTGGAGGTGGCCTGTGGCCCTGTGACCCCACATTTGGGCAACGATAGCTGGACTGATGGTGCCTTCACCTTCTGCAGACGACACCTTCGTGGTGGCTTCATGGTGGCTTCGTCGTCTCGTGTGGGTGCTAATTGTGTTGTAGAACTACTTTGCCCAACACAGGGTTTGTTACAGTGGGAATAAAATGTGTCATAAAATATAGAGAAGCCATTTATTTTGTCTTACGATCTAAAATTCAAACTAAAGACCACCTCTGGCGTTTTCTGCTTTGGGGGACCAGTTGCCAGGATGGGACAAGTATGTCACACAGGTTCTCTTGCGTTCAAGTTGTTGATCTGAATTAGGAGAACTGTGTTTTCAGGACGCTGCCTGTGTGCACCAGCTCGCTGAGCCCTTGTGATGGGATTGGGTGACGTGTCACACTCCGTGGGGCCAGCTTCTTAAAAACCAAGCAGCAAATGTGTTAATCTTACAGCGAGGGGTCCCGTGAGGGGCACACGCCTGCTGTACCCCAGGAAGGTCCCCGTGTACTGTCACCAGCTGTGAGGTGGCTGCTACCAGTCCTGTTACTCAGAGGAAGGTGCAGAGGCTCAGCTAACCTCGTCAGTCCCCCGTGTGTCGCCTCTTTCCCACTTCCGGTCTTTGTAGGACGTGGTCTGTCCCTTCCTCCTCCCTGTCGTGGAGGCCGCCCCCAGCCTGGGCAGCCTGTTCCTTGCACCCCTTCGTGGGTCAGCATCGTCACTTTCCCAGCTGTCACTGCAGGGCTGATCTGTCTGTGCTTGACGCCCCTCCCCTGCCAGCCCAGTCTGGGTCAGATGCCCCCCAACAAGCAGGTGGTGGGGGACGGGCAGCGGCCAGGCTCTGGGCACCACCCTGCAAGACATCAGGTGGTGACCGTGGGTGGGTCAGGTGCACGGCAGCCAGGGGGAGCCTGCCCAGCAAGGCCTGGGAGAGCTGGTCTGGGCTGGGCACCACCGGAGGGTGCCCACATGGCTGGCTGCCCGTATGTAGGGCGGGAAGCCGATGACAGACCGCAGAGTGAGACTTGGAAGCTGTCTGGTGGCTTCGCTGGTGCTCACAAACCTGCTCAGATGCCGGAGCTGCAGAGGAACGTTGCAGCCTCACGTTTACGTTGGGTTTGGAGCCCTGGCTGTCACTGCTCCTCCCACGTGGGGGATTTGCCAGCAGCCAGTCTGATGAGGCTGAGTGTGCCCGGCGCTCTGCACTCCTCTGCTCTGGGCCGCCATCCTGGCGCGAGGGACCGTTTGTGTGTGGGCTTCTCTGGTTACCGTTGCTTCCAAGCACGGCTTTGTCTCCATCAGCTATTAACGTTGAAAACGCATGTGTTCTTTCTCCCAGCGCTTTCACTGGGGGTCTGCCTTGTACAGGGAGACCCATGAACCCAGGAGGGTGGATGTCCCGGGACCTGAGTGCAGCCTTTTGCATGGAGGGCGTGCCAGGGCCAAGGATGGCACATGGAGGCCTGGCCGACGAACGCCATGAGTGATATGCAGCCAAGCTGTTGTCTTGGAGTTTGTTAGGAGAGAAAAGCAAGTGTCAGACAATCGTGTGTATCATGTTCTTATGTTTGTAGAGCAAACACACCTGCCCAAATAGCATACCTCTGTGTCTCGCTGAGTGAAGAGAAACATGCGGGCACATTCCTGGGATGCTTTCACCGCGGTGATCGGGGCAGGTGGGTTTGCTGCTGGGGTAGAGGGAGAAGCCGTCAGCTGGGAGGCAGGGAGGAGACAAGTGAAGCAGCAGAAAGAAAAAAGCCTTAAATAAAGCTCGTTTGACAGAAACACACATGTGCAGTTGTGATCAATTGTATATTGTGGGAATATGTATGAAGACATTTGAAAACTCACGTTGCAGTTAGATTTTATGTTCTGATCGATCGAGGGTGGAACGGGGCTTATAGCCAGGGTCTGCCTTGGTCGTGGCCGCTGGCTCGTGAGCACGGACACTCAGGAGGCCACGGGGACAGTGGCAGGAAGTGCCCATGTGACGTGAGTCTTGTTCATGATGCTGGTGGCAGAGGGTGGAATGCTGCTCTGGGCCCCGTCCAGGTTTCCCCATGGTGGGTGCGGTGCTGCTTTCAGACAAAGAACAGCAGGGAGGAAAGTCTGAGAGACAGAAAGTTGGCTGCTGTTCCCGGATGCTTAAATGAAAACTTATGAAATAATAAGCTACACAACATAAAACAAAACATCGCCCATTTACTAGTAATTAAATGCTTAAACACTGACATTATCCATATCTGGTGTTTATCACGTTGCCGGTCGCCTTAAGGCTAGAAACACGCATCTCCCTCTCCCAGATGTCCCCTAGCTTCGCTAGGTCTCAGGCTGTCAATTAAATCTCTCACGATGGAACGGCGTTGCAAGAGCGAGCATTAACTCCACACACAGCAGCCTCCGATACCAAGACTCCCGTTATTAAGAAAGTAAATCTCCTTCTTCTAGAATAAAGACATAAATACCATGTTTTTGCTGGAAGAATGATGGGGGAAGATGGCCTCCAGAGACTGTCTGTCAAACACTCTGGAAGAAACACATCTTGGA
The DNA here is from genome assembly GCF_964194185.1 of Rhinolophus hipposideros. Lineage (NCBI taxonomy): Eukaryota > Metazoa > Chordata > Mammalia > Chiroptera > Rhinolophidae > Rhinolophus > Rhinolophus hipposideros. Next base: position 1,083,739 of record NC_138061.1, read on the forward strand.
GTGTTTATTGCAACAAACATTCTCTAAATTGAACGGCAGCTGAAGCTCTGCTCTGCTAAACGCTGCTCCTGCCGCCCCCCTTCCCTGAGCTGAACCTGGAGGAACATTCGGAGCCGGCTGGGCTTGTCAACACAGAGTGCCTGAGGCCCCCACCCGACGGAAGGATGAAAAAGAGCAGAAATCCCAGGAAACCAGCAGAAGTTTCGCTGTCACCACCAGCCTGGGACTCATCAGTCCAGAACAGCCTTCAAACGAGACTGCTAACCGGGGCCACCCACCTGGCTGTCCTAGCCAGGCTGGACACAGGGACAGTAACTGAGTGTGCCTGACAAATGCCACCAGCGCTCCTCTTTGGGACAGCTGGGGAGCAGTTGGCTTAGACTGGGACAGTATGCCCTCATCAGCACAAGAAAATAAAGCATGTTTTGTGGGGTTACATCTCTGGTCTCCCCCTCTTGCCCAAAGCTTTGAATCCCTGTACAATGGAGAAATCACACTGTGGCTGTTCTCAGGCAGCGTTTCGGTTGGTGCTGCTGTGTGACAAATGACTCCAAACTTGGTTGCCATTGTACTGAGCTGACTGGTTCAGAAGGCTAAGGATTTGGACAGGGACAGTGGGGCTGGTTTATCTCTGCTCTGTGATGTCTGGGGCCTCAGCTGGGGACACTCGGGGCTGCGGCTGACGGACAGCTGGGCCCCGGGCTCATCTGCAGGCTGGTCACTCACGTGTGTAGGGCACTGGGGTCACTAGAAACCTGGGACTGCAGATGAGGAGTGTGTGTGTGTGGGCGTGTACGGGTGTGCACGTACATGTGTGGCTGTGGGTAGCGTGGGCATGTATGTGTGTGTTATGCATGTGTGGGTGTGTGTGTGTAGGGGAGTGTGTATGTGTGTGCGCTTTTAGTGGCGGGAGCGCTGAAAACACTTGCTGATGGCCTCTTGCTGATGGCCGGGGCTCTGGGCAGAGCGGTGCGTGGTGGCTGACTGGTGAAAGAGCAAGTTGACTGGGCCTTGCTTCCCCCGCATCGCCGCCCCTCCCCACTTCACAGGGAGCGGGAGCCAAAGTGAAAGGTGATTTCAGGCCCTGTGCCCCCAGATCACAGCAGTGACGGGAGTGTGGGGTGGGCGTCCACGTCGGCTGTGGGGCGCCGTCTCCCCCTGCCGTGCACAGGAAGGAGGCTCGCGTGTGAAGTTTGGAGTCGGGAGGTCGGACAGCGGTGACCTTCGGGGAGGGAACCGAGTTTTACCAACTTGCCTTCTCACTGATGCATTGTATCAAAGCTCATAAATGCAGCTCGTCGGAGAAAAGGCCAAGGAAGAAAATGCCATTTGAGTCGCTTAAGGAACTCTGCTTACCTCACATGCCATCCTTACGATGGCTGCCGGGAGCTCGTGACCGGCATTGATGTGCAGGGACAGACGCCGGGGGCCCCGGGGGACGGACAGCTGTGCATGGAGGCCCGGGAGGCCTTGGGGTGCAGTTTCCAGCAAAAGGGCAAGAAAAACTACAGATTTCATGTGCTTATTTGCCATCCATTTATCTTCTTAGACAAAGTGTACGTTCAACAATTTTGCCATTAAAAAATCTGGGTGGTTCGATTTCTTATGCCTTAGACAATTATTGGTATATTCTGGAGATAAGTCCCTCACCAGATGCATGATTTCAACTATTTCACTTCAGTCTCTGACTTGTCGTTTTGTTCCCTGAACAGTGTCTTTCACAGAGTAGATATTTTTAATTTTGATGAAGTCCAATTTATCATATATAGACACCTGTGTGCAGCAGTTTTATTCTCATTCTGGGACTTCAACTTTAGACCTTTTGAAAGTCCTGAAACTGTTTATTTTTCTTATACTCTTCTCTCTGCTGTTCAGCTCAGATAATGTCTATAGCTCTGTCTTCAGGTTCACCCACACTTTCCTGTCACCTCCTCTCTGCTGGGAGCCCATTTAGTCAGTGCTTTATTTATGCTTTTAGGTTCTAAAATTGTCACTCGGTTCCTTTATGTAGCTTCTACTCTGTTGACAAGTCCTACCTCCCTCTTTGTAAATGAGAATTTGTCTTACTCGTGGAGGATGGATGTATCGGTCTTTGGAAATTCCAACATATAATGGGTTTATAATAGTTACGATTTTTCTTTTTAATGGAAAGTTTTTTTTTTTAAGATTTTTTTTTTTTTTATTGGGGAAGGGGAACAGGACTTTATTGGGGAACAGTGTGTACTTTGGGACTTTTCCAAGTCAAGTTGTTGTCCTTTCAGCCTTAGTTGTGGAGGGCGCAGCTCAGCTCCAGGTCCAGTTACTGTTGTTAGTTGCAGGGGGCACGGCCCACCATCCCTTGCGGGAGTCGAACCGGCAACCTTGTGGTTCAGAGGACGCGCTCCAACCAACTGAGCCATCTGGCTACCTGGGAGCTAAGCAGCAGCTCATTGACTTCATTCCAGTTGCAGAGGGTGCAGCTCGCTGGCCCATGTGGGAATCGAACTGGCAACCCTGTAGACCAGAGCTCACGCTCTAACCAACTGAGCCACCCGTCTGCCCCTATAATAGTTATTTTTAAATGAACCAATCAATAAAAATTTTAAATTTTCTCAGCTTTGATACTACAGTACATATAGATAGAGCTAAGCCATATAAACAAAGCTCTCTGGAGTTCCAGTAATTTTTCAAGGTGGAGTTTGAGGCCTGCCACACAGAGAGCAGGGAGACACCCACAGGACTGGTGGCCGAGGCCGTGGCTCCTGGCAGAGAGCCAGGATGCAGGTGAACATAAATGGAGGCCCACGCTCCTGCTGCAGCCACCCCCCCCTCAGCTGGAAGGAAAGCCAGATGCCAGGGCACCGGCTGTGGGCCGATATGGGCAGCTGCAGGGCAGGGTGTGGCCCCCATGCGTTCATCTGCCCTGTCCCCCTGCCCCACGGGCACCACCTCATCCTGGACAGTGGCTCTCCTTGAAGCAGTCTCTTTCTATCTGGGTTGCATGTTTTTATTTTCAGGGGCAACTGCCGTATTAGCTTCTGCCGAATCTGACTGATGTCCGCATTAGGCGGGAAGGGCTGGTGAACAGCTAACCGTTGGAAGAAAGAAGAAATAAACCACGCCTGCATGTCTTTGTGAAGCATTTGTCCCTGAAAGCAGAGGACGGCTGTTTCTTGTGACTCGGACCCAGAAGCAGTGCCTGTGGGTTCTCTGACGTCGCCACAGGTGGGTTTCTCTGGCCCACGCTGGGGTTGATCTCCCACAGCGTCGTCAGCCAGTTCTGGAGCTTTGTCCTTGAGTTGATGGGCGCATGTGTCAGTAACACCGGGCACTTTGCAGACAGGTACATGCTCTGTGTTCCACAGCGTACAGTGCATGCGTGGTGCCTGTGGCCGCAGCCTGGCTGCAGTGGGCTCTGTGCCCATTGCACATTCGATGGCCCTTCTGCCATCCGGCGAGGCAGAAGCCTGACTTAACTCTGAAGAAGTGTCTCACTTCTTTTCACAGTGGTGTTGCAGTTTCAGCCACCTCAAAATTTGCAAACTTTTGGTGTCATCTGGGTGACGGTCTGGTTTCCCTGGCTGCTGGGTTTGGCATCTGTACTTGGGCCATGCACTGCCTGCTGGGAGGCGCGGGGAGACGACGTCGGGCAGGTGGCTGCGGGACAGGGCTCCAGGCGCTGGGAGCGGTGGCCTCTCGGGGCCTGGCCTGTGTCTCTGCGGCTTTGTGGCCCAGCCGGCTGTGGGTGCCGGCTCCTTTTCCACCCAAGGCCTAGAGAAGCCCTACTATGCACCCAGGAGAGTGAGCCCCGAACCCTCATTCTACAGTGTTCTTACTTGGAATTTCTTTCTCCCAGTGGTGCTCTCCCAATCAATACTGTGTGTTCACACCGTGTCACCTCTGGAGTTGAAAAAACTGTTTAGACACGATGCTTGTTTTCAAGGCACTTACAGCCTGCAGGAGAGACAAGTCTCGCCCTGACGTGTGGACTAAACTACATCCGTGAAGCAGAACTCAGGACATATGAGGCAAAGGTCTCAGGACAGAGCAGAAATGGGAAGGGCAGTGGGTTGGCAAGCAGAACTCGTGAGGAGGCTCAGCAGAGGGGGTGTGGTCTGAGAGGGCTTTGACGGTTGTATAGGAGTCTGGTAGACACATGCAGGGGGCTAGGAGATACAAGGGGTAGGATACAGTAGCTAGATAAGGGACTTGAAGACGTGAAGGTGCTGAGGTGGGGCAGTGGGCAGGCCAGGATGTATGGAGGTGGGTACATGTCAGGAGCAGCGGGGACATGGCCAGGGGTACTGAGAACACTCAGAGGTATTTTCAGCCTCCGACAGGGTGGCGTGGCCTTGACTCCAATGGCCAGCACAACAGATTGGTTTGATTTCTCCTGCTGACTCTGATAGACTGGTGTCGTCTGTCTCTCTTGACAGTGAGTGGAGGAGAAGTTGCTTTACAAATGAGGAATCTGAGCCTTATTGCTCTGAGTCCTAGGGGAGGTGGCGTCCATTCCTTCATTTAACGTGTATTTGTGGAGAGCCCACTGTGTGGTGAGCCTGGTATATGGTGCCATCTGGTGCTGAAGGGGGCCTGTCTGTCTGTCTGGTGAGGAGGGGGGACGCCTTTTCCCGGGAGGGAGTGTTTAGGCTGAGACGTGAAGGACGAGAGGCTAGTGGCAGACAGAGTCCTTCAGGAAGATGGGATGGCTCGTGCAAAGGCCCTGAGGCAACAGAGAGGCTTTTATAGAACTGAGAAATCTTGGAGGTCAGGCAGTGAGGGGTTACAGGAGAAGCTTATTTGAGAACCGATCTGAACTATGTTCTTGGAAAAATAGCTGGAGCTGCCCTGTGGAGAGCAGATGTGAGGCGGGAGAGGCAGTGGGAGCTGGGCCCTGGGTGGGAGGTGCTGGTGGCCTAGCCTGCGGTGGGCTGGTGCTGTTGGCGGGAAGTGAGGGTGTTTTGGGTGGAGTGGAGGGGCCGGAAGCAAGGAGGGGACCAGAAGAACTCCGGCACTCCTGTCGGGGCTTCAGGGAGCATGGGGGCATTTGGTGAGAAGGGCAGTGAGAGCAGTTTCATGAGTGAGCGGGCCAGAGAGGCATCAGAAAGAGGGGCCATGAGGCCCCGGGTCCACCCCCCGGGGTCCTTGCAAAACTGTGGGATGCTGGGTTTCTGGGGCTCATGCAGTGCGCATGTCTGTGCTAAAGGTGGACAGATGGAGTGCCGGAGCCCCGGCTGCCCACGGGGAGTGCTGCCTACTGCAGATAGCAGCCCGGGGCCAGGGGATGCATTGGGAACCGTGGGCTTCCATGTCCCGCGACCAGTCCTGGGCCATCATCTCACGTGTTTGTCGAAGGTGTTTGAGAAAGGGTGCCTTCCTTCAGACTTTGCAGGGATGTCCCCCTGACTCTGGCCTCACAGGCTGACTTCTCAGGGATCAGGAGTTTTGGGTGGCACTGGGTGGGGGAGCAGCTGAGGGCCTCTGCCCTTGGAGGCTGGCTCTTTCCAGGGAGCAGCTGGTGAGGACAGAGAGGAGGGTGGTTTGGGGCCATCCCCTCTGGACCCAGGCAGCTGGCTGACCTTCGGACACACAGCTTTCCTGGGATCGGGGCTCTTAGCTCCTGCTCCTCAGTGGTGTGGGAGGGTGGCCTGGGGAGGGGCACATGGCTGGATGGCACATGCAGGTGTGCCTGGAGCCCCGACCCCAGGTGCCACCCAGCTCGTCCAGGTGTGATTTGGGTAGACTTGTACTCGTGGGGAGGTTTTGCCTTTGCACAAGGTCCTCTGCATTAAATCTGCCTCCTATAGGAGGAGACGAGAGTGTCTGCTAGAAGGCTGCCCGGACTCATGCGGCTGTTTGGCTGTAGGCTTGATAAATACAATTTTAAAGGATAACATCAAGTAAACCATCACTGCTGTCAAGTTCTGTTTAAAGATGCTTTGTTTTCAAAATCAATTGTGCTACACACAGCAAATAACGTCCCGAGCAGGCATAGCACAGAGTAATCCCCGATCGATTATTAATAATGACTTTCCAGTAGAGGACCCTTAAATATGGCACCTCGGTGCTAGCCGTGCGACTCATGTTTGCAAAGCACCATGCACCACTGGGCGCCTGCAGGGCGCGGGGACGAGGGTCTCCCTCCTGACCCCATGAAGCCCTTTCAAGCTGAGTGCATTCCATCTGTCATGTGAGCTTCTGGGACACAGAGGACATGGGGCTGTTAAAGCTACTTTATCAGGCGCTGACTCCAGTCTTCCCACGTGCTAACCGTTTACGTGCACATGTCACTTGGTCAGAGCAGTCCCTCGAGTGCAAAGGCTATTAAACAGAAAGGAGCGCGTTTCCTGTAAATGGTGCTGAACAACTGGATATCCAGATGCAAAAAAGAAAAGAAAACCTCAGCCCATAAACAAGTCTTTTGCACCATAAACAAAAATGAACTTTAATACCTCATTGACCTAGATGTGGAGCTTAAGCTGTGGGACTTCCGGAGGAATGCAGGAGAGGAGTTTGTAAACTTGGGGTAGGTGTGAGGTCCTAGATAGGATGCCCAAAGCACGAGCCATGAAAACTTTACTAAATTACATTTCATCAAAATTAAATGTTGCTCTCCAAAGTCGATTGCTAAGAAATGAAAAGACAAAATGCATATCACTATTTGTCAAAGGAATTGCATTCAGAGTGTATGAAGAACACTAAAACTCAACAATAAGAAAAAAACAAAAACACAACTTAAAAAAAGGGGCAAGGCCTACAACTAAGATTGAACACGGCACCTTGAGCTGAGCTGTCGCTGAGCTCCCGGATGGCTCAGTTGGTTGGAGCGCGTCCTCTCAACCACAAGGTTGCCGGTTCGACTCCTGTAAGGGATGGTGGGCTGTGCCCCCTGCAACTAACAACGGCAACTGGACCTGGAGCTGAGCTGCACCCTCCACAACTAAGGCTGAAAGGACAACAACTTGAAGGAAGCTGAATGGCACCCTCCACAACTAAGATTGAAAAGACAACAACTTGACTTGGAAAAAAGGCCTGGAAGTGCACACTGTTCCCCAACAAAGCCCTGTTCCCCTTCCCCAATAAAAAAAAATGAGGCAAAGAATTTGAACAGACACTATGCCAGAGTGGACACAGGAACTCGCTGAGCTTGGCAGTTGTCAGGGAGATGGAGATGGAGCCACTTGGACGCAGCTCTTTGCATCTGTGGAATGGCTGAGAAACACTTCAGCATGTGCTGGGAGGGTGTGGGGTTGCTGGAGCTCGCAGGTTGGTGTGTGGTGGCTCGTGCTCTCCAATTAGACTGAAACGCTTGTAGAGTGGAGGAGATTCAGCAGTTAGGGTTGGCGGCACCAAGGTCACGGCAGCCTGTGTTTTTGTTTTTTTTTTTAAAGATTTTATTGGGGAAAGGGAACAGGACTTTGGCTTTTTCCAAGTCAATTTGTTGTCCCCTCAATCTTAGTTGTGGAGGGTACAGCTCAGCTTCAAGTCCAGTTAGTTGTAGGGGGCGCTGCCCACCATCCCTTGCGGGAGTCGAGGAGTAGAACTGGCAACCTTGTGGTTGAGAGCCCACTGGCCCATGTGGGAATCGAACCGGCAGCCTTCGGGGTCAGGAGCATGGAGCTCCAACCATCTGAGCCACCGGGCCGGCCCCATGGCGGCCTGTGTTTTGACTCCATCTCTGGTCCAGGGGTGGGGACCACGGGTTATGGTGTCAGCTCCTGTAGTTGAGAGAAGCGTGGACCCTACATGTGGGTCCACATGGCCCTGGTTCCGTCTGCACTCTGATAAGCACCCTTTTGTCCCCTGCCCCCCACCCAGTTCCTCACCTGAGAAGGGCCCACGGAGGCTGAGCAGATCCAGGAGGGCAGGGACCAAAGGCCCACGGGTCAGATGTGAGTGAGGGCAGCTGAGACTGTCAGGGAGTGAGACAGGCCCTCCGAGCTCTGTGGCTGGGGGCTCCTGGGCCTGAGGTCCTGTGGCACCATGGTCCCCTCCTCCATGGCATGGGGGTAGGGTGGGGGCGGTGGCTGCGTTCATTTGAATATCTTGTTGTTGTTGGGAATGGTTTTCCCTCTGGCTGAGACATAACCGCTCAGCGAGAGTCCAGCCTCTGGGACGTTATCACTGCCGGGCTGCCCTGGGTCTGGTGGGAGGTGACTTCCCGACCCAGGACGAGGGTCTTGGTAGTTTCTGGGGAAATAGAAGCATTCCTGGAGGGAGGTGGTGGTTCTGTCGTCCTTCTCCTGGAGGTTCAAGGAAATGCTTCGTCGAGGCCTTGAGTTAAAAGGCTCGACTCCTTCTTGACCACCTGGCCTGGGGACCACGCAGAACTCCCTTCCTTCCCCACGAGCCTCTCGACTCCGTGTCCATTTCAACTGTCTTGCTGTCTGTGGGCCATTTACAGGAGCCGTGTACATTCCCATTGGGAAGAAGGTGGGGTGTACACAGAGCTTTCCTAGGGGCCCTGTGAGCATGGGGCGCTGCCCGCCCCCACCAGGGCTCCCTGCCGGCCTTCCCACGACGCCATGCTCACTGAGCCTGTGTGGTTAGCACCCAGCCCCAAGGGCGTCTTATGCAGACGGGTGGGCCGGCACTGCTGGAGAGAGGAGGCCCTTTCTGAGCTGTCCTCCAGAGACCTCGGGGCCTGGAGGCCAGGAGGGATGGGGCCTCTTTTCCCAGCAGGTGCTTTCTCAGGCCATGCTGGGCGCTGAAGAATTAGCCACAGATGGAGCAGCTCTGGGCCAACATAGACGCCATGGCCTGCGTCAGCCTGGCCTCCACAGGGAACTGTTACCCTTTCTGCCCCGTCCTCACCATGAGTAGTCCCCCAGTGCAGCCCAGGCCGAGCCGCACAGGTGGCAGAGTGTTGGGGAGGGGAGCATGGCCTCCCAGGAAGCCAGCACAAGGGGCAAGCATTTCTGCTGCCACCACGCGCTGGCTGGTATTCCAGATTCTGCGACGCGGCTGGGCATGGGGACTTGGGCAGCTGTGGACACGGGCTGCCTTGTCCCGTGGTGGCCTCACACTCCACTGGCCGGCCGGCCTGCCCTCGTCCCCTCACAGCACTCAGACCTGCCCCTGGATGGCCTGTTCTCCCTGACTGTCCTTCCCCCACCCCCACGTGTCCTCGGATCAATCTCCTGGTTGGCGTTGGTGTCTGGACAGCGGACTGACACGTGGGAAGACAAACATTAAACGGATGCCTCTAGAAATGTCAGCTAGGACTGGGATGGCCACAGAGATGACAGGGAGAGATGGTGACGGGTGGGTGTAGAGGGGTTGGGGGTGAGAAGGGCTGTGAGTGTGGGGGGCGAGCAGGCAGAGGGACCAGTAGGTGCGAAGTGGCCACATGCCTGGTGTGTCAGAGGAGCCGTGAAGGGCACCAGGGGACGGGGGACAGCACGGGTCCCCACTCTCAGGGAGGGTCCATCTCCCAGTCGGGCTCACCTCATCCTGTCTGCACCTTCGAGGGTGGGTTTTAAATCCATAGGAACAATCTCAGAAAGACGATAGACAGTGGCTTCTGCCGTCTCTGAGGGCAAAAAGCTGAAGTGAGTAAAATAAGGGTTTTTAGACGAAAGCTGTGCAGACTGTTTTGATCGCTGGGCCTTCAGCCGGGGCAGAGCTGTGTCCCCTGAGCATGTGTCGGCACCAGACTGACCTTTCCTGGTGTCACTTGCCTGCATTTTATTTGTTTCAAAAAATCAAATCAATATTTCATGGGGGAAACGTCGTCATTCCCAAATCATACATAATTGAAGTTTTCCGAAGGTAATACATCTTGGGGGAGGATCAGAGTCACCTGCTCTTCCGTGAGGTGTGTGGGGATGGGGAGGGCACTGCCTGTGGTGGGTCCATGGGCTCGGGGTCCTTATGGGACGATGCCGACGTGAGGGATGGGCCTTACGGGACGGGGACGTGAGGCCTCAGGAGAAGCCCACCCGGACACACCTTGATCTGGACCAATGGCCCCCAGAGCTGAGGGGAGTAAATTCCTTTTGTTTGAGCTGTCAGACTGGGGTGATTTGTTACGGCAGTGTGAACAGAGCAATGCAGAGTCCTAGGCAAAAACCAAGGAAGAGACCCCACCGAGGAGAAGGGCCAGGGGCCTGAGAGACGAGGCTGGTGGCAGAGGGAGTGCGGGACCAGGCGCAGGGCTCCCCGGGAGATCACCGCCCCTGAGCTTGGGCCACGAGGAGGTGGCTGGGGACACAAGTGAAACACGGTGGGGGCCGACGGTGGAGGTGGAGCGTGGAGGGGACGAGGCAATGGTTGTGAAGCTGTAGAGAGACAGGGTGCGGGGTGAGTGAGGGCTTTTTTCTTTCAAAAAGTTCTTTTTAAAATATTTAAATCTTGTACTCATAAGTTGAAAGTGTAATAAGTGCATGTGGTCCTTATAGTTTGAAAGGGCGTGATGCAGAAAACGGACACCATCCCACCTCAGTGGCGCTCCCACCGCCCCCAGCACAGGCACCCAGCCTGTGGTCTGCACGGCATCCCCCGAACTGTCTGGATGTGTGCAAATACACACCCCCTTTGTTAGGACGGCAAACTGTGGTGTGTTGTTTCTGCTTCTGTACTTTGCTCTTTTAACTTATGAAATGTTGAAGGACGTAAGAAACAGAGTAACGGATGGGACACCCCCAATCACATCTCAGCTGCAGAAATGAAACGCGACGCGCACGTGAAGCTCCCTGTGACCCCCCTCGCCCCCAGACCTGAGTGCGGCATCCCCCGCCCTGTGCGCCCTGGAAACTACTGCAGTTATATGCGTGCTCGCGCAGCCTGAGGGTCACTGCACAGCGGTCTGCCTCACGTGCGTGGCGTTCTCTACCCGCACCCGCTACACACAGCGCCCGCGCCGCTCGCTCCTGGGATGCGCGCCAGCCGTGCTCGGCTCTGGCTTGTCTTTTCCAACGGCTGCGTAGCATTTCAGCCATGGGGCTCACTGCTGTCCCCCGTCTGTCACTCACTCAGCACGGTACGCCCCGTGTCCCCACACTGCGTCTTGTCCTCCTGAGATGTGAGCACACGGAAACCTGAGTGTGTGGTCTCTGCACGGCCTTTTCACAGGGCTTGTCGGGGCATTTGCTGAGTGGCTGCGTGTGGATAGCTGGTTCCTTTGGCTGCTGAGTGGCGTTCTCTGGCCACCACGAGCCAGCAGCCTCCTTATCAGCGAAGTTGGGTTGTTTCTGGTTTGGCCATTACCGTGGAGCTGCTGTTGTGTGAAGCCTGGCCTCACTCCTCTGGGGCAAGTACCCAGCAGTGGGGCGGCTGAGTGGTGTCGAGCGCGTGTGCTCTGCTTGCCAGAGTGGCAGCACCACGCCACCTTTCATCTGGGCCCGGTTCACCTGTCCCCAAGCCACTCACCTGCTCCCCAGACACCTGGAACGTTGAGCACCTGGGAGAGGGCAAGGGGGCAGTAGGGCAGGGATGACCTTGCTCTCTGGAGACGGGCTTCCAGCTTAGCAGACGCGGAGAACACAGGAAGTGACTGCACTCCAGTGCACTTACGTGTTTGCTGGTGAAGCTGAGGGGACCAGCTGGACCTGGGCACCGAGGTGTCCCCAGAACACTCTGGGTCGAGGATGGACTCCACTCCCATGCCTGAGCGGTCAGACTTCTGTTTGCAGGACCTTCCAGGCCACTGCAGCTCAAGGGCTGTTAGGGGATGTGCAAAGAAACATCGGTAAAGAAACTGTTACACCAGCTCAGGGGGATCGATGGTTTCTATTTGCTTCAGGATCAGAGCTGTTTTTATTTATTTAAGGGACCAGTCACCTGGGGGGAGGATGGAAACACTGAGCTGACGCGGCTTGTGAAGCTGCCCAGGTGGCTGGCACATGTTCTGCCCATTTCAAAACCCCCGTCCTGCCTTTGAAACAGAACCTGGAAGCCATGAAAGTCGATGATCATTATGGAATGCGATGTTTCGTTCTTTATCTTAAACTCTTTTTGTAACTATTTCCTCCGAAAGAGCAGAATTTCTTTCAGGGAACACATGTATACATGCAGATGTTTGAAAGAATGTGAGCGTCAAAGGGTCAAAAATCCTAAGGGACTCGTGGCTCAATGAAATAGCGGCCCGTTAGGCCGGCTCCTGGGGCGCCAGCGCTCTGCCTCCAGAGTTCCACACAGACCCGAGGCCGTGGATCGGAGAAGACGTCCCACCCACGGGTTCCAGCAAACACAGGTGCTGTGGCCGCGAGCTCTGTGGCCCAGGGAGGGGTCCCTGTGACAGGATGTGTGCCCCTATGCCTGCGTCACCTGTCACCTCCTGCCTCCGGTCCCCACCATAATACAGGAAGAGGTTTGGGGTGCTTGTGTGACCTCCTAACGTGTCACCCCATGGAGCGCGGCCCCCATCTCCAGTTTCCAAGATTGCTGTCATGAAATTCCATTTGGTTTCACAGATCCACATAAATAACTTAATTTAAATGACTTTTATCACTGAGACCTGCCTGTTACCATGAAGTTTACAAAGATTGATCTAACTCCGTAGAATTTAAATCAGCACGGAATGTGCTTTTAGCCTAAGCAGGGACATGATTTTAGCTAGAAAAAAATGTAGTCAGTACAAGCAGAATGGCCCTGGATAATTCCCAGTGTTCTGACGGCCAATATCGACGATTTAAAAATGTCAGAAAAAGGGAACTTTTAAGTCACAGAGGAGAGCAGTGGGCCAGCCGCCGTTGCTGCTGTGACAAATGACCACGGACACGGTGGCTGAAAACACACATTTATTCTCTCTCAGGGCTGGAGGTCAGAAGTCTGAAATGAGTCCCCCTGAGCTGAGAGGAATGGTGGGCAGGACTGCCCCTTCCACAGGCTCGGGCGGGGTGTGGGGAGAGGGAACGTGTGGCCTGCCCCTTCCGGCTGGCGCTGTCCGTGGCCCAGGGCGCCTCCCTCTGTCTTCGGAGGCACTGGTGGGCATCTCCAGCTCTGCCCTCCCAGCCCCCGGCCCCTCTCGCAGGCGCGTTAGTCCTGACACTCCTCACTGTGGTGGGCAGCGCCTGTGTCAGCCGACTGGCTCAGGGACATCCCCAAAGCTGGCAGGTCATTATTCCTTGATGCGTCCAGATGCATTCAAACATTCAGCTTTTTATTTTTTTTTAAAGCTATTTCAGGAGTTTTCCCGCTTTAGTTACTTGGTCAAATGTTGACATTGGTTTAGTATTTGTCCAAGGAAACTCCAACACTACAGTTTAGTATGATAATCCTTTAAAATACCGTATTCTCAGATCAGTCACTAAATATATGTCTATTCACGTGAAATAATTTCTTATTCCTCATTTCTATTGCATGAAGAAACTGTACTAGGTTAGAGTTTGAAGGTGGAACTTAAATTAAAAGATCAAATTAAACCCTGAAACCAATGACACTGTTTACTAACGCCTGTTTTTTTTAACCAGGAATTCAAACTCAGTTTTCCCTTTGTTTTCTAATCAGCACTGAACTTCCCTCGCTGGAGAAGGGAGGGAGCTCTGTTACTCAGCCACAGCCAGGGAGAGAGAAAACAGTGGCCTGAAGTCCAGGTGACGCGATGAATATTCATGAGGCCCGTGTAATCAGGGTCTGCTCATTATCTGCCTTTGCATTTGAAGCCAGTTCCTGGAATATGAATCCTGACTGCAGAGCAGCTGTAGCGCTTTCATTTTTCTCTGAGACGCTCAGGTCTCAGCCAGAAGCCTTCCACTTGGCTTTCTGTGTAATTGGAGAGGGAGCCGCGTCACACGGCCCTGGGGATGCTGGCTGCGTCTCACAGGCCTGGCGGCACGGTTAACGCTGACTGGGTGACACAGCAGAATTGTGCAGGAAGGTGTCCTTTTCTCTCAGTCGTGGCACTAATACAAATCCAAGGCAGTGTGTGGGGGGGCTGGGCGTCAGCTGGACCCCACCCCAGGCTGCATGGCGGCCAAGCCCTCAGCCTGAGTGCCGTGGGCTCCTGCTCACAGCCTGTTGGCTGACAGCGCTGTTTGGGAGCACCCTGTAACCGGTGGCCTTGGGAACGGTTGTTTCTTGATTGTCAGAGATGATGGTTGGGGATAAAGGGAGCTGAGATGATGCGGACGGGTGAGGATGACCGAGAGAGAGAAACCGGAGATAAGCTGAGGACTTGCCTGTGGTCAGTGGGCCCAGCTTCTCCAGCTGCTGACACCGCTATTGAAACGGGCCAAAATCCACACCCAGGGGAGAGGTTGACGTTGTTAGCAGTCATGCAAATGAAATGAAAATAAATCAACACCATGTTTCACCTAAACCAGTGGCAACAGTGATAACGAATGACATGCAGAGGTGGCCAGCTGGGGCCCCGCAGCCTGGTGCAGCCTCTGCAGGGCCCGGTCGTGTCAAGGGCTTTAGAGAGACGCAGCCCTGGGCAGCAGGTGCTCTTCCAGGCGCCGATCCTGCACAATTTGTTAGGTACAATATCTGCGCAGGATGTTAACTAAAAGACTGTAATAATGAAAAGGTAGAAACGTTGTAAATGTCCAAGCCCGGGAACTTGGCGAGCACCTACGGTCTGTCAACAGGTGAGCGGACTCTGCAGACAGTGGGAATCACCCGCACTTGCTGCAGGACAGCGGGGCCGTGGGGAACACAGGCCGGGAGTCGGACTCAGAGCTCTGAGCCTCGGCCGCGCCCGCCCGCTGCCCGGACATCAGGAGTATTTGTGGGCAGGCCTCTCACACCGGCCCAGGACGGGAGCTAGGAATGGGCACAGGTTGTGGCTTGAAAGCTCAGATGCTTTAAGGAGAAACGGCCGCTGTGGCCTGCGGACAGAATGCAGAGTGCAGCCCTGACCTGGAGGGCTGTGGAATATAACCAGCTTTCTCCTGAAAGTGGGACTGGGGAGGGGTTTGGCTGTCTTCTCGGGCGTTTCTGAGTCTTTAGGGTTTTCTTTAATGGACCTTTAGCTCTTTGGTCACTGTGGGGACAGAGCCAGGAGTGCAGTTTCCAGGCTCTCGGTCTCACTTGGAAAGGTGCTGGCTCAGGTAGTAAATGGCCATCAACTGATTGGATGGCCATCAGCTTTAACCAGTGAGCCATTGGCCACTGATATACCTACCATGGCTTTGCTAGCAGATGATGGGGGCTGGCAAGAAGATGGTGGCTGAGGTGGCAAGTGGTGGAGTGCAGGTTGCGGATTGTATGGCTCCTGCTTCCTGTGTCTCCAACCCAGCCGCCAGCGAGACTGTAGTGGTGTGACTCCCCTACCTATGGCTCCGTGGGTGTTCCTTTTTGGCCTCACCATGTCCTGTGTTCTTATGTGGGGAGCGGGAGCAGAGACCCCGCATGACACCCTGCATGACAGTGACCCCGCAATCAATGCTGTGAGTGTAATACAAGACCCGCCTCCGTGTCATTTTCTCTTTCCCTAGTTCTGTTCACCGGTCAAGCCCCAGCACCTAGGGGGGACCTGGGGGCCAACCCCAGTCGTGACTGTCTTACCAGCTGTGTCCCATCTCTGCCATGTCGAAACCGGCTTGTCTTAGAATGCTTTAAGAAAGATGAACTTCTGTCCAGCCTGTGCATTGGGGATTATAAAAGAGTAATGATTCAGCGACTTAAAGATTTAGTAGCCAGCTTGTTACAGTCTTGGAGCAGAAAGGAGATTAATGAGGTACGAGCTCAACATATGTCTCAGGAAAAGAACAGTCCCTTTAATTTCTAACTTTGTAGGCCTGCTGCCGGCCCCCCTCTTGCAAGAATACTTATTTTGCAGCATGATTTTTTTGCTCTTGAACAAGTTGATTAAAAGAAACCAATGAAGTCACCCCAGGGATAAAGAAGGTGGCTCAGAGTCTGCGTCCTGGGTCCCCAAGGGCCTGGGAGCCAAGTGCATGCTGCGAATGAGACGTGGAGCTCAGCTCCTGCAGGAACCAGTTTGGCTGGAACTGGGGCCGCCCCTCAGGCTCTGTTGACACCTTTCTCCTTTTGGGGTCCAGGGCAGGGGGCCTCTGCTGGGTAATTTATACATATCCCCCCAGAGGCGAAGCCTAGGTCAGTGCCCGTGACTGTGGGTTTGGTGACTCGCTTCCACCCGAGAGTGTCATGTGCCCTGTGACCAGGTCTGACACCCTCAGCCTCAGGGCTGCTGCTGACACGCGGGGCCGAAGCTCAGTGTAGCGGGCTGTCCTGTGCGCCACAGGAAGTTTACCCGTGTCTCTGGTCTCTATCTGCGAGGTGTCACTGTGGCAGCCACACATTTCTAACTGTCCCCTGGGGGACATGGCCCCGGTCGAGCCAAGGGTACCGTATTTCCCTCCATGTACAGACTGCATTCTACTCGCCTCTCCTGCCACTCGTGGGCACTGGAGGGGGTGCTGGAGGGAGTGTGTTCAGACACCGGCTGCAGGCCGACCCCGTGGACTAAGAGGCGCAGGACGGCCAGCGGGTCAGCCACGCTGCCTGAGCCCAGACGCCCGGCTCTCTGGGCCCGGTCACCAGCACACGGGCTTTCGTGACTAGGCTGTCCCTCGCGTCCGTGTGTCCACTCGTGCCTGCCTTCTGTGCGGGGCGGCTGGGGGAGGAGTGAGGGCCACAGGTGCTGTCACCACCCTGCCGCCTTTCCGGAGGGGAGCCCTGCTCCCCAGACAGCAGGTTGGCCGTTCACTCCCAGGCAGGGCACGGAGCTCGCTCGCTGTGCCCCATCTTAGCCGACGCGGACCCTGACACTCGCTTTAGTATTTGCCTGTCTGATGGTGGTGAAGAGTATGTCCTGGTTTTCATTCGCGTTTCCCGGGCCGGTCAGACTGCCTCCTCTGTGAGTGGCCTCACCAGCCCCTTCGTGCACTTGCTCCACTGGCTCATTCTTTTCCTTAGTGATTTGTAGGAAAATCATCATACTTCCTCGGGACTAATTATTTACAGGTTGCATAAATTGCAACTAATTTTCTCCTAGTCTGTGCCTTCATTGTTTCTAATTTGCTTCTGGTGTCTCCTGCTATGCCAAAAACTTACAGTTGGATATGGTCATAATTTATGGGTCTTTTCCATCTTGATTTGTATTTTTCTCCTTTCTGTCCCTCTGGTTCATTAGAACATTCCTGTTTTGTTTTATAATTTGTTTGTCGCCACTAGGTCTGTGACACATTTGCACTCATAATTGTCCTTGCTGCCACAGGGATCTGTGATTTCTGCCAACGTGGGCAGCTAAGTGTCCTGGAACTGTTTGTGGGGTAGCATGACCCAGGGCTGTCGTGTGTGGACGGTGGGGCTGCTGCCTGTTGTGGGCCCTCTGTGCTGCTCCCTGACCTGGCCGTCCCTGCGCCCCACGTCGTGATTACTCAGCTGTGGGACGAGACTCGGTCATCTCATAGGGAAAGTCCTTCCTCCATGTTCTTCTTTTCTAGAATCGTCTGGATTGTTCTTGGACCTTGATGCTTTCATATACATCTCACAGTATGTTTTACAAGTTCCACACAAAATAGCCTTTGGGGTTTTGATTGGAGTTATTTGCATTTATGGATTAATTCAGCGAGAATTGATACCGTTATGAGATTAGGCTTCCCCCTTGCGCACACAGTATGTCTTTTACTTAGCCATGTTTTTCGTACCCTTGACTAATGTTTTATTACAACTTTCTTCGTCAATATTTGGACAGTTTATGTGAGGTTTGGTTTTAGAGAACTTAGTTTCCTTTTGCTCTTGTGAACGGGGTCCTTTAAGATCGCAGTCCTCATTAGTTGTTGCAGGTGTGGAGTGATGCTTTCGTCTTGTGTGTTGAGCTTGTAAGCAGTAGCCTTGCTGGGACTTCCTATCCGTCCTAACTGCAAATTTTCTTTCATCTCTTTTGGTAAGCAGTTCTAAAGATCTGCTAACAATCATCTTTTACAATCTGTGTACCTTATTTAAAAAATAAGAATGGTCTCAGCAGGAAGCCTGGTGCAGTGCTGACTACGAGACGTGTCTCACTCTCAGATACAGCCCCGTCAGTGGCCTTGAACGCAACTTCCCCAGTGGGTGGAGGGAGGGTAAGAGAGGGGCAGCCGAGGCCAGCGCCCTGGCACTCAGAGGACACAGAAGTAGGGAGCACTTGGATGGGGGCCTGGGATGCTGGTTAGAGCTGCAGCAGAGGGTGCAGGGTTGGGGGAGGGAGGGAGGACAGGAGAGAGCATCCAACGATGAGGCTGGAGACAGAGCCAGGGGCCAGGTCGTGTCTGACCTTGACGTTGAATGGTGGGCCATGCGGGAGTGTTATGGGGTTCCAGTCTGCGGTGGCAAGAGGATCAGCCTCATTGTGACGCCATTTACGTGAACAAAAGTCAGCAAAGTGTGCAGCTCAGTGGGCTGCAGCAGCGGTCGTGTAGCCACCACCACAGTCGGACCCCAGGCCAGTCTGTCCCGCAGAGGCCCTTGGGCCCTTTGGCACCCCTGTCTCCCTGCCCACCCCAGAAATGGTGCCCTTCCTAGACGTTCTTACCCACGGAGCCGCACAGTGTGTGGTTGTCTGCCTCTGGCCTCCTTCACTTAGCAACCCGCCTCCAAGGTGAATCCCCGCTACCCCCTGCCCTGGTCGTTTCTGTACTGCCGGGTGCTGGCCCATCGCGTGGATGTGCCGCAGTTCACGGAGCCACTCAGGGGCCATGAGAACGGGCTGGGCCCACCCTTGGCTGTTACAAACAGAGCTGCAAGAGCACTTGCAAGCATGTCTTCATGGGGATAGAGGCTCATTTCCTCTGGGCAAACACTAAGCATGGGATTGCCAAGTTACATGTGAACACATGTGGAACATTGTAAAGAACAGGCAAACGATATTCCAAAGGGCCTGTATCGTTTTGTGTTCCCACCAGCAGTGTGGGAGTTTCAGGTGCTACACATTCTGGTCAATATTTACCGCTGTCACTCTTTTAAATTGAAACATTTTAGTGGGTGTGTAGTATATCTTATTGTGGTTCTAATTTGCATTTCCCTCGTGACAAATAACGCTGAGCACCTTTTCATGTGCTTATTGGCCATCTGTGTATGTTCTCTTGTGAAGTACCTGTTTTACCCATTTTAAAATAAAACACTTTTTCTTCTTACCATTGAGTTGCAAAAAAGTGTATGTATTCTGGTTGCAAGTTCTTTGTCAGATACATGTCATGAAAATATTTCTCCTGGCCTGTGGCTTGCTTTTTAATTTTCTTGACAGTTTTCAAAGAGCCAAAGTTTTAAATTTTGATGAGTCCAATTTTTTTCCTTATGGTTCTGCTTTATGTGTCCTATCTAAGAAATCTTAGCCAACCCAAGGTTGCAAATATTTTCTCCTAGGAGTTTTAAGGCTCGAGCTATTACATTTAGGTTTATGATCCATCCTAAGTTATTTTATGTGATGGTGAGATGGGAGTTGAAGTTCTTTTTTACTTGTTTTCCCAAATTGACGTGCAATTCCAGTGCCATTTGTTGGATGTCTATTTTTTTTTTTTTTTTATCCTTTATGTGCTTAATTTCAGATGGTTCATACTTCTGATGTTCAAGTTCACTAAACTTTTCTTCCACAGGGTCTAATCTGCTATTGTCCCCATCTAGTGTATTTTTTAAATAAATGTGTTTACTTTAGAACACTTTCAGTTTAGAGAATGTTTGCAAACATAGTGCAGAGAGTTATTATGTACTCCACACCTAGTTTCCCTTCTTATCACCATCTCACATTAGTGTGGTACATTTGTCGTAATTGATGAACCAATGCTTATACATATTATTAACGAAAGTCCACACTTTATCCAGATTTCCTCAGTTTTTCTCTAATGTCCTTTTTCTGTGCCAGGATCCCATCCAGGACGCAGCATTACATTTAGTCTCACGTCTCTTTAGTCTCCTCTTGCCTGTGACAGTTTCTCAGACTTTCCCAGATTTTGATGACTTTGACAGTTTTGGATATTTTATTGAATGTCCTTCAATTGGGATTTGTCTGGATGTTTTTCTCATAGTTATAGCACGTATTATGTTCTAGGGAGGAATACCACAGAGGTAAAGTGCCATTCTCATCACATCATATCAGGGGTCCATGCTATCACATGACGTTACTGTTGATGTTGACCTTGGTCACCAGGATTGAGTTTTCTCTGCTGTAACTTTATTCTTTTTTTTTTTAAATCCCTTTCTATTCTGTACTTTTTGGAAGTAAATTACTGTATGCAGTCTGCTAGTTCTGCCATTTCTGGGCTGTTTCTATTGATTGGTTTATCTCCTGGTTATGGATTGTATTTTCCTGCTTTGTTTCAATACCTGATAATTATTGATTGGATGTCAGACATTGTGAATTTTATGTTGTAGTGTGATCAATTTTTTTTGTATTTGTTTAAAGAGAGTTGGACCTTTTTCTGGCACAAGTTTACTCGAAGGTAGTTAGGCCCTGTTGAGGCTGGCTTCGTGGGTTATCTGGGAAGGCCCAGAGCAGCCTTTCGCACAGCACCGCTCGCTGGGTCCTGGTGTGGGACCTGAAGGGGGTCCCACATTCTTTAAAACAAAATATTCTTGTTTATTAAAAAACAAAAGCAGCTTTGGCTATTCGTTATGTGACGAACAGGTTACATGTATACCCATTTCTGAAATTACACCATCACTCAAAAGAACTAATTAAAGCGGTTAGTTTTAGAAAGGGAAATAAAACTCTTGCTCAGAAGTGTGCTGATCAAGAATGAGGCAAGGTTGAACCCTTTCACCGTTGCTTTTCAACATTGTCCTGGAAGTCCTAGCTAATGCAATAAGCAGGAAACGCAGAAGGTAAAAAGATAAAAGAAAATAAAAGTATACAGATTGGGAAAGAAGACATAAAACTACCTTTGTTCAGAGATGACATGATTTTTTTATGTAGAAGATCTAAAAGATCCAAAACCAAAATGAAACAAAACTCTTGGAACTGTTGGAACTAACAAGCAATTATAGCAAGGTTTCAGGATACAAAGATAGTGTGCAAAAGTCAATCATTTTCCGACATACCATCCACGAAAAAATGGAATTAAAAACACAGTATCATTTACATTAGCATCCCCCAAAATGAAATACTTAGGTGTAAGTCTAACAAAATATGGATGAGATTTATATGAGGAAAACTGCAAAACTCTGATGAAAGATGTCAAAGAAGAACCACATAAGCGGAGAGGTGTTCCGTGTTCATGGATAGGGAGACTCAATCTTGTCAAGATGTCAGTTCCTCCCAACTTGACCTATAGATTCAAGGCAACTCCAACCAAAGACCCAGCATGTCATTTTGTGAATAGTGACAAAATTATTCTGAAGTTTATAGGGAGGGGGGCAAAATATCCAGAATAGCTATTGACGGAGAAGATCAAAGTTGGAGCACTGACAGTATACGAGCAAGATTTGTTATAAAACTATAGTCATCTACATGTACACCCTGTATAAAACTACAGGGTGTTATTGGCAAAAGAATGGACAAATATGTCAACGTAACAACATAGAGAGTCCAGAAATGGACCCACATACGCATAGGAAACTGATCTTTGACAAAAGAACAAAGGCAATTCAGTGGATAAAAATAGTCTTCATAACAACAATTGGTGCTTGAACAACTGTATACCTGCAGGCAAAAAAAAAAAAAAAAAAAAGAATCTAGAAACAGACCTTACACTCTTCATGAAAACGAACTCAAAACGGATCATAGAACTAAACGTAAAATGCAAAACTGTAAAACTCTTAGAAGGTAAGATCTACATATCTTGGGTATAGTGTAGATTTTTTTAGATATAATACCAAAGCTAGGATCCTTGAAAGAAATAACTGATAAAGTTAACTTCATCAAAATTAAAATCTTATGCCTGTGAAAGACAATGCCAAGAGAACAAGAAGACAAACCACAGACTGAGAGAAAATATTTGCAAAAAACACATCTGATAAAGGACTGTTATCCAAAATATATAAAGAACTCTTAAAATTCAACAATAAGAAAATAAATAATCCGATTAAAAAATGGGCAAAAGACCTGAGCAGACACCTCATCAAAGAAAACATACAGATGGCAAATATGCACGTGAAAAGATGGTCCCCATCCTATGTCATCAGGGAAATGGAAATTAAAACCACCAGATCCCACTGCACACCTGTCAGAAGGGCCACTATCCAGACCACCGACCACACATGTGCCGATGAGGACGCGGACCCCAGGAGCCCTCACTCACTGTGGGGGTGCGGAATGGCGCAGCCGCTCTGTGAGACAGTCTGGCGGTTTCTTATTAAACTAAACATTCTCTTACCCTACGATCCAGAAATCACGCTCATTGATATTCACCCTAAGGAGTTGAAAACTAATGTTTGCACAAAAATCTACACATGATGTTTAGAGCAGCTTTATTTATCACTGCTGCAACTGGAAAGCAACCAGAAGGTCCCTCAGTAAGTGATGGATAAATAAACTGCTGCATCCAGACAGTGGAGTGTTATTCAGCTAAAGAGAAAGGAACTATGAAGTCACGGAAAGACATGGAGGAACCTTAAGGGCATATGACTAAGTGAAAGAAGCCTGTCTGAAAAGGCTACCTACTGTGTTATTGCAAACAGGACATTCTAGAAAAGACAGAACTAAGGAGACAGTAAAAGATCAGTGGTAGTCAGTGGTTAGGAAGGAGGGGTCTGCGTGGGGGGAGCACAGAGGACGTTTAGGGCAGTGAAACACTCTGTGAGGCTGTAATGGTGGATACGTGTCGTCACACATTGGTGCAAACCTATGGAACGTACAACACTACGAGGGAGCCCTCATGTCAGCTGTGGACTTTGGGAGAGGACGTCTGTGTGGGCCCATCAACTATAATGAACCCCCACTCTCGGGATGGGGTGGGGTACACGTCATGGGGAGGCTGTCAGGGAAAGCGGGATATGGGAACTCTGTACTTTCCACTCAATTCTGCTGCGAAAACTGCTCTAAATATAGTTTATTAATTTAAAAAAATCAGAAAAAATGCTGAAATTTCAGATTGAATAGTATTGCATAACTTTAAAAAGTCACTCATTTTTAAGCAATTTTTCTCAAATATATGTTTTGGGAGTGTTTTGTCTAGCCCGTTCTCTATCCTGGTGGGAAGGTTTCCCTGCTATAAATCTGCGTAGTGAATGAATGGAAGTGCTTTCCTTATGCTGCCATTTTCACTTGATGACGGCCTGTTTTTCCAGAACTCCTGAAATAATACAGACAAATTAATTAAGATGACAAGTTGAGTATGAATATTACATTTCCTTTTTAGTATCATGGTTTGCATAGACTGTAATTTGAATTTACTGCATTTTAATTCCTAAAATACATTTTCAGTCTCTGGGGAGGGGAAAAGCATCTTTTTTTTTTTAATTAAAGTTTATTGGGGTGACAATTGTTAGTAAAATTACATAGATTTCAGGTGTACAATTCTGTAATACATCATCTATAAATCCCATTGTGTGCTCACCACCCAGTCAGTTCTCCTTCCATATCCACATATGGTGATATATGTATCTTTCATCTACTGCCCCTCTCCCCACTTACCCTCTGGTAACCTCTAAACTATTGTCTGTATCTATGAGTTTTTGTTTCTCATTTGTTTGTTTTGTTCTTTTGTTGTTTTTGGTTTATATGCCACATATCAGTGAAATCATAGGATTCTCTGCTTTTTCTGTCTGACTTATTTCGCTTAGCATTATACTCTCAAGATCCATCCATGTTGTCACAAATGTTCCTATATCATCTTCTCTTACAGCCGAATAGTATTCCATGGTGTATATATACCACAACTTCTTTATCCATTCGTCTGTCGAAGGACATTATGGCTTTTTTCCATGTCTTGGCCACCGTAAACAAAGCTGCAATGAACATTGGAGCACACATGTCTTTATGGATAAATGTTTTAAGATTTTTTTGGTAGATACCCAGGAGAGGGATTGCTGGGTCATACGGTAATTCTATTTGTAATTTTTTGAGGAACCTCCACACTGCCTTCCATAGCAGTTGCACCAGTCTGCATTCCCACCAACAGTGTATGAGGGTTCCTTTTTCTCCACAGCCTCTCCAACACTTGTTACTATTTGTCTTGTTGATGAAAGCCATTCTGACTGGGGTGAGGTGATATCTCATTGTGGTTTTCATTTGCATTTCTCTGATGATTAGTGATGTTGAGCATTTTTTCATATGTCTATTTGCCGTTTGTATGTCCTCTTTGGAGAAATGTCTCTTCAGGTCCTCTGCCCATTTTTCAATTGGGTTGTTTGTTTTTTTGTTGTTGAGTTTCATGAGTTCCTTTCATATTTTGGATATTAGCCCCTTGTCAGAGGCACTTTTTGCAAAAATCTTCTCCCATTCATTTCGTTGCCTTTTTATTTTGTCAATGGTTTCTTTTGCTGTGCAGAAGCTTTTGAGTTTGATATAGTCCCATTCTCTTATTTCAACTTTTACTTCCCTTGCCTTTGGAATCAAATTCATAAAATGCTCTTTGAACCAAGGTCCATAAGTTTAGTACCTATGGTTTCTTCTATGCAGTTTATTGTTTCAGGTCTTATGCTTAAGTCTTTGATCCATTTTGAATTAATTTTGGTACATGGTGACAGATAGTAGTGCAGTTTCATTCTTTTGCACGTGGCTTTCCAGTTTTCCCAGCAACATTTATTGAAGAGGCTGTCTTTCCTCCATTGTGTGTTTTTTGCTTCTTTGTCAAAAATTATCTGTCCATATTTATGTGAGTTTATTTCTGGGTCTCAGTTCTTTTCCATTGGTCTGTGTGTCTGTTTTTCTGCCAATACCATGCTGTTTTGATTATTGTAGCCCTGTAGTACAAGCTAAAGTCAGGGAGGGTGATACCTCCAGTATTGTTCTTTTTTCTTACGATTGCTTTGGCTATTCAGGGTTTTTTGTGGTTCCATACAAATCTGATGATTTCTTGTTCTATTTCTTTAAAAATGCCATTGGGATTTTGATGGGGATTGCATTAAATCTGTATATTGCTTTGGATAATGTGGCCATTTTAACTATGTTGATTCTTCCAATCCATGAGCACAGAACGTCTTTCCGTTTCTTTGTGTCTTCTTCAATTTCTTTTAAAAATGTGTTATAGTTTTCAGCATGTAGGTCTTTCACATCCTTGGTTAAGTTTATTCCTAGGTATTTTATTTTTTTTGCTGCAATTGCAAAAGGAATTGTTTTTTGTATTTCTTTTTCTGAGATTTCATTGTTTGTATATAGGAATGCAATGGACTTTTGTATGTTGGTTTTGTAGGCCAGCAACTTTACTGTATTCGTTGATTGTTTCTAATAGCTTTTTGGTGGAGTCGTTAGGGTTTTCTATATATAGCATCATGTCATCTGCAAAGAGTGACAATTTAACTTCTTCGTTCCCAATTTGGATGCCTTTATTTCTTTCTCTTGCCTGATTGTTCTGGCAAGGACTTCCAACACTATGTTGAAAAGCAGAGGTGATAGGGGACAGCCCTGCCGTGTTCTTGAACGTAGAGCAAAGGGCTTCAGTTTTTCTCCATTAATTATGAGATTAGCTGAGGGCTTGTCATATATGGCCTTTATCATGTTAAGCTATTTTCCTTCTATACCTATTTCATTAAGTGTTTTAATCATAAATGGATGTTGTATCTTGTCAAACGCTTTTTCTGCATCAATTGATATAGTCATATGATTTTTGTCCTTTATTTTGTTTATGTGATGTATCACATTGATGGATTTGTGAATGTTGATCCATCCTTGTGCCCCGGGGATGAACCCCACTTGGTCGTGATGAATAATCTTTTTAATGCATTGTTGTATTCGATTTGCTAGAATTTTGTTTAGGATTTTTGCACCTGTTTTCATCAGAGATATTGGTCTGTAGTTTTCTTTGTGTGTGTGTTGTCCTTACCAGGTTTTGGTATCAGGGTAATGTTGGCGTCATAAAATGAGTTAGGGAGTACTGACTCTTCTTCAATGTTTTGGAAGAGTTTGAGCAGGATTGGTATTCGATCCTCTTTGAAGGTTTGGTAGAATTCACTGGTGAAGCCATCTGGTCCAGGACTTTTGATTTTGGGAAGGTTTTTGATGACTGATTCAATTTCGTTACTGGTGATCGGTCTGTTTAGATTTTCCAGTTCTTCATGGTTCAGCCTAGGAAGGCTATATGTTTCTAAAAACTTGTCCATTTCTTCTAGGTTATTGAATTTGGTGGCATATAGTCCTTCATAGTATTCTTGGGTGATCCTTTGTATTTCTGTGGTGTCCGTGATAACTTCCCCTTTTACATTTCTGATTTTGTTAATCAGTGTCTTTTCTCTTTTTATCTTAGAGAGTCTAGCCAAGCGTTTGTCAATTTTATTATTTTTTTCAAAGAACCAGCTGTTTGTCACATTGCTTTTTTCTGTTGTCTCTTTGTTCTCTATTTCATTTAGTTCTGCTCTGATTTTTATTATTTTCTTTATTCTGCTGACCTTGAGTTTCATTTGTTCTTCTTTTTCTATTTCTTTAAGGTGTAATGTGAGGTTATTTATCTGGGATTTTTCTTGTTTCTTGAGATAAGCCTGTAATGATATAAATTTCCCTCTTAAAACTGTTTTCGCTACATCCCCAAAATTTTGGTAGGATGTATTTTCATTGTCATTTGTTTCTATGTATCTTTTGATAGGTCCTCTTATTTCTTCTTTGACTTGGTCTTTCTTTAAAAGTATGTTGTTTGATCTCCACATATTTGTGGTTTTTCCTGCTTTCTTTTCGCAGTTGATATCCAGTTTCAAAGCCTTGTGATCAGAGAATATGCTTGGTATGATTTCAATCTTATTAAATTTGCCGAGGCTAGTTTTATGTCTCAATATATGGTCTATCCTTGAGAATGTTCCATGTACACTAGAAAAAAAATGTATAGTCTGATGTTTTAGGATGAAGTGCTCTATATATGTCAATTATGTCCATTTCATCTAATTTGTCATTTAGGGCTGTTATTTTATTAGTTTTCTGTTTGGATGATCTATCCGTAGCTGTCAATGATGTATTTAAGTCCCGTAGTATAATTGTGTTTTGGTCAATTTCTCCCTTTAGTTCTGTTAGTAGTTGCTTGGTATATATTGGTGCTCCCTGATTGGGGGCATAAATATTGATGACTGTTATGTCTTCTTGTTGTATAGTCCCGTTTACCATTATGAAATGTCCATCTTTGTCTCTTGTTACCTTTTTTATCCTGAAGTCTGTTTCATCTGATATCATTATGGCTACACCTGATTTTCTCTGGGTACCATTTGCTTGGAGTGTCAATTTCCACCCTTTCACTTTGAGTCTATGCTTGTCCTTGTAGCTGAGATGTGTCTCTTGGAGACAGCATATGGTTGGGTTTAGTTTTTTGATCCAATCTGCTACTCTGTGCCTTTCTATTGGTGATTTCAGTCCATTTACATTTAGGATGATTATTGATACGTGAGGATTTTCTGTCATTCTATCTTTAATTTTCTGGTAAGGCTGTGTTTCCATTGTTCCTTTGCCTTTTTGTTGTTGTCTATTATTTCTGTGTGGTGGTATTCTACGATGTTTCCCTCTGTTTCTTCTTTTATTACAGTTTATATTTCAGTTCTGGATTTTTTTTTGAGTGGTTACCCTTAAGTTTATGTAAAAGAAAGTTTGATATTTAGAGTATTCCATTTTCTTCAGCACGCTTACTTTCTCCATTCCCATATTCCAGTTCAGGCCTTTACTCCCCCACCCCCCTTTTATGTTTTGGTTGCCACAAATTCTCCCTATTGATGGTGGTCGAATAACCTCCTTTAGTATTTCTTGTAGTGCAGGTCATGTATTAGAAAATTCCCTCAGCTTCTGTATGTCTGGAAAGGTCTTTATTCCTCCTTCATATCTAAAGGATATCTTTGCTGGATATATTATTCTTGGCTCATAATTTCTCTCTTTCAATAGTTTGAATATTTGGTTCCACTCCCTCCTGGCTTGTAGAGTTTCTGCTGAGAAATCTGCTGATAATCTAATGGGCTTTCCTTTGTAGGTTATCATCTTCTTTTCCCTGGCTTCCTCGAGGATTCTTTCTTTGTCGTTGATTTTAGACAGCTTCAATACAATGTGCCTTGGAGAAGGCCTGTTGGGATTGAGGTAATTAGGTGTTCTATTTGCTTCTTGGATTTGAGGATCCAGTTCTTTCCGCAGGTTTGGGAAGTTCTCATCTACTATTTGTTTTAATATACTCTCTGTTCTCGTCTCTCTTTCTTCTCCTTCTGGTATGTCCATTATTCTTATATTGCTCTTTCTGATGGAGTCAGAAAGTTCTTGTAGAGTTCTTTCATTTCTTTTAAGTCTCAAGTCTCTTTCTTCTTCCATCTGTGTAATTTCCAGGTTTCTATCTTTATGTCACTTATTCTTTCCTCCATCCAGTCCACTCTACTACCCGGCTATTTCATTCATTTCTTTTATTGAGTTCTTAATCTCCAGAAATTTTATTTGGTTCTTTTTTAAAAATATCAATCTCTTTGGTAAAATGTTCATTTTGTTCTTTGATTGTGTTTCTGAGTTCATTAAACTGCCTGTCTGTGTTTTCTTGCATCTCGTTGAGTTTTTTAAGAACTGCAATCTTGAATTCTCTGTCATTTAAGTCACATATTTCCTTGTCTTTAAGTTCATGTTCTGGAGACTTTTCATTTTCTTCCTGAGCTGACTTGTTGCCTTGGTTATTCATGGCAATTAGTGATTTATTATTTCTCTTCCTAGACAGCTATAGGAGTGGGTTCTGCAACAGGTTGATAGAAAGAGGTCTTTCTTTTGTTTTCCAGTACTTGTTGGTAGAATGTTTTATTTTCTCTCTGACTGTAGCCTTTGATTCTCTCTCACGCTGTAGTGTTATATTTTCTCTGCACTATTCTGGCTTCTCACAAAATGTGTGGATTACCTGGAAGGCAAGCTTGTCCTCTGTGAATAGTTCGCCTGGGTCATAGGGCACCACGTCCCTGTGGGGATGCGGATAGCTCTGAGGTTCCAAAGCTTTTCCTGCACTAGATTCAGAGACCTTATGTTTCAACAGCTCTGTTTACTCCTGCAGGGATCCACCCAGATAGGAGTGGACAGGCGCCTGGTGGGTTGTGAGAGGTGGCCCAGAGCAATGGTGGCATCACCACCACAGCCGGTCCTGCTTCCACAGCTCCCTCCCCTTTGCCGGAACTAGTTGGGCTGCGAATCTGTGTCTGCGGTCCACAGTTCTCAGAGCAGCAAATATCCTGTCCTTTTGATCTGACACTGCTACTTTATCGCTTCTAGAACCGGGCACTTGGGGGTGGGGCGAGCTCTGGGAGGATAGGGAGGGGGCGGCTAGTCTCAGTGCCTAAGGCTTCCGCTCTCCGCTCAGCAGTGAGGGCTTAAACCACCGATTTCAGCCCTCTTCCCTCAGTCTTTGCTCCGAGGTCTGCCGTGAGCGAGCGTTGGGTTCAGCGGTTTTGTATGCTGCCCCCTCAGCCCTGTGGGCCGTAAGCGGAGCCCTAGCAGTCCGAGTCCTTCCCTCTCCCACAGCTGCGGAAGATCCGGGAGCAGCGGGCTCCGAGCACTGAGCTAGGTCTGTGTCCTGCGCCCGCCGCGGCTCTGTCTCCGCACTTCTCCTCTCCCTCCTCCCCCGCTCGCGCGATTCACCCACCTGGAGGTGAATTCAGTAGTCGGCCTCTTTGTCTTGCCTGTCTGCTGTGCAAGGAGTCCTTTGTGGAGTTATTGTTGTCCGATTCGTTGTAAATTCCAGGGGAGCGTTACAGAGGCTCACCTCACGCCGCCATTTTGATGATGTCATCCTTCTGAGACTCTGAAAAGCATCTTTTAAGGGACACATTTTGTTTTGAGCCAGTGGACTTTCTGTCATGGGCGTGTCTATGTGGCAGACGCTCTAGACGACCAAGTGGACAGGAGACCAGGAGATGGCTCCGTGTCCCACGTGCCCCCAGTCCCCACGCCCTGCATGGCTGTGCTGTCCCTTTGTGGGTCCCTGAGCTCTGTCACGTCCTCCTAGGAAGGGATGTGATGGATGTCAGCCCCCAGCCTAGACACAGAGCTGAGTCCCAGCCTGGGGCTTCCAGAGGGGACTGAGCATCTCAGACACTTTGTGACATTTCAGCAAGGGCCATGGCTTGTCCCACTGGGGCAGTGGCATGCCACCGCGTTTCAGTGTGGTCTGTGTGGAAGGGGTGGTGGGAGTTGAGAGGTATAGAGACTGGACCTCATGGGATGAGGCTTGAAGACCAACTCTCCTCACTGTTCTCTGCTGGCAGGAAACGGCCCTGGAGACCTGGTATCCCCATCATTCGTCACAGTGCCTTCCTCTCCCATCCTCCCGGTCGTGGGCAGTCCAAGTGAGGGCACATGCAGTGGCCACTCTTGCCCATCAGGGACTCTTTGCTCAGGCATATTATCTAGATGTCATCGGAAGGCAATCAGGAGACAAGGAAGTTACAATAAAAATGTTGCTTCACTGTGGGTCTGTGTGCAGAGCACGTGACTCTTACCCCGGGCCCCTTTTCTGTGGGAAGGCCAGGGGGCTGCCTCCCAGAACTGGAAGCAGCCTCCCAGTGCTAGGCTTGCCCATGGGGGCGGGGGAGGCGGCTTTCAGGAAATAGCCCGGGCATCTTCCTGTGTCTCCACCCCCTGAAGCCTCCTCTGATCTAGCTGGTCCCTCAGCACGCAGACTGTATCTGCACACGTGCTCACATGTCTCTGGCTGTCTGAGCAGAGAGCTGTGGGGACTGGGAAATCGGCCCCACCAGCCAGAGCCCCTTGGGCAGGGCCCGTCTTGCTCAGTGCCCACCC
The DNA here is from genome assembly GCF_964194185.1 of Rhinolophus hipposideros. NCBI lineage: Eukaryota > Metazoa > Chordata > Mammalia > Chiroptera > Rhinolophidae > Rhinolophus > Rhinolophus hipposideros. Next base: position 1,114,424 of record NC_138061.1, read on the forward strand.
AGTAGCACCTCTGCCCTCTCCAGGAGGAGAGTGGGGCCACCGTCCGAGGGCCCAGGCCTGACTGCGCCTGAATCAGCCCCTGGTCCCCTGGCAACTTTGCAAATTCCTGCTGTGGTTCTCCCAGCGTATTCCATTCTTGGTGGGCACTGCCTGCAAGACTGTCCTCCAGGGTTGGGGTGGACATGTGCTACCGGCGATGAGCGCCTGTTTGGGACCTCTGCATGGGGGTGTCCCCAGGTGTAGTCCTTGAGCTCCAAAGTGATGCCTTCACTGCCACGTCCACTGCTTTGCAGCGTCTGTGCCTGTGCCTGTCACTCTCCTCTCAGGCCTGGGTGCTCACCTGTGACTCGTCCTAAGTTGAATGTGCCACCTGCTCTGGGCAGGTATGCAGCAGGCGTGCTGGGGTGGTGCTCAGGGAGACTTGTCACCTGGGACCCCAATCCTTGTGGCCAGGTCTGTGTCTCCCTGTCCTCGGCTGTGGGAACCCAGTGTCACCCGTGTCCTCACCCGTCCCTAGGCTTACTGCTTCCGATGGCCTCTCCTGCTGTGATAACGGGTCTGAGCTGCCAGCTCAACATCAGGATGGACTTCCGGTCACCACAAACACGTGGTCCCACGTATCCCAGTGGCCGAGGTGGGTTTCCAAGTGAGTGTTCCTCTGTCCACAAGTGGAGGCAAAGCATCGAGGAGCGTGAGCTGCGTGTCACTTTCTCACTTAGAGCGTCCACAGTCATAAATCGAGGCGTCCGCCCCAATAATCGTGGAAAAAACATCCTAATATGATTTAATCTTGAAGCAGTCCTAACAGAACATTGGAAATGCTGTATTTCAGCTAACGTCTACCTGGTTACCTGTTGTGAGGGTGGAAATAGTAACATATACTGTAAGCTAATGAGGGAAATAGTTCGAGGAGGAACTGCATTCTGGTAACTTAATCGTGGTATCACTCTTTGCAGATAATGATGGTGTTTGTTGCTAGGTTCTCTCTGATTTTCCAAGGAATGAGAAATCTGATAGAATCTTTTACCACATGAGCCAAACATGCAGTTTGATGTAATTGTGAAAATTATTCTCAATGAATGCTTTCGAGCCCATTTCCGGGGACTCTCTCTCCTCCCCGGAGACGTGGCCAGATCATGTTATGGGACTTAACTGTGGGCGCTGAACGACGCTGCAGCCGGGAAGATGGCAGCTCTAGCCAGAGAAAGGGATCAGGAGGAGGAAGGGCTTGAGCAGGGTCCTTAGTGCTTACACTTTACGAATAATCGTCACCCAAAGACTTTGGGGGATATTTTTAAAAGTGATGTGAATTGCAGCGTTGCCAACAGGAGAAAGGCAGAGAGATCCTGTGTGTGAGAGTGTGTGTGTGTGTGTGTGTGTGTGTGTGTGTGTGTGTGTGTGAGACGATGGCGCGGCCGACGCACGTGCCCTGTGTCACCTCGTTCTGTCTTTAAAGTAGGACTTCCCAAGCTACTCCCAGCAGAGCTTTAAGTGAAAGAGGCGGAAATCAGAATTATGTATAGTAGTATGATCTTGGTTTGGGGAAAAACTCTGTAGAAGAGAAACTGGAAGGAAACCTGTGACAACAGTGCGACCTTTGCGGTCGAGACCACAGATGGGGACCGTCTGCTTTCCGGAGCGCCCACTGTCTGAGAGGGAGCAGGGGTGAGGAGGGGGAACAAGAGAGGGTGGAGTGACGGGCACACCGGGTGGCTGGGAAGGCGGCCACCACTGTGGTGCTGGACCCTCGGGGACCTTCTGAGGCCCAGTCTGTCTGGGGGAATCACGGGGAAGCGTTCACTCTCTGCTTCTGTGCAGATCCGGCCAATGATGGCCTGACGCTATGCACGTGCCCATCTGGGCGGCCTCCTGCAGGGGATGCAGGCCGCGCGCTCGGAGCAGGGCCAGCCCGGAGTCCCCATCCAGCAGCCAGAGGGACTGCCGTTCATGCTGCAGTGGACCCCAGGGCACCAGTTCATTGAGTGATGATGTGGGAGGGCCAGGCGATGGCAAGGGTCCCACGTGGAGGACCAGGGGTGCCACCCACAGACCAGGAGCACACAGACTGGGGCTGGCAGGGGCTGGAGCTGAGCCGAGGAGACCTGAAAGTGACCACAGTGTGGCAAGGGTGCAGCAGGGATCCCGTGGGAGACCGTCTATTTTGTCACTCAGAGGACAAAGCAAGTTGCACCATCAGCCTCTCAGTGGCTCAGGACACAAGGTTGGTTTCTTGTGCATGTCACAATCTGAAGGACGTCAGGTGGGTGATTGTGGAGAATCTAGAAGCTACTGCTGGTGACCCTCTGTGGACGCTGTGATGGTGGTTTTACGTGTCAGCCTGACTGGGCTGTGGGGTGCCAGACATCGGGTCAGACGTGACTCTGGGTGTGAGTGAGGGTCTTTCCGGGTGACAGTCACATGTGAAGCAGTCGGCTGAGTCGGGCAGGTGGCCCCTCCCCGACGTGGTGGGCCTCACTCAATCAGTTGAGGCCTGACTAGAGGGAAAGGCTGACCTGCCCACAAACAAGAGATTTTTCTCCTGTCTGAACGCCTGGAGCTGGGACCCTGGTTTTCTTCCTGCCCTTGAACTTGACCTGAAACATCGGCTCTCCTGGGTCTCCAGCCTGTGACTACAGATCTTGGGACTTGGCCTCTGGGATTGCATGAGCCGATTTGTCTTAACAGTGGGTATTACCAGTGTTCCCAGAAACGCGCCACTCCTGGAGGACACCCTCGCCAGCCTGTTCCTGGCCCCAGTCCAGGCAGAGCTTCATTACCCCAGGGCCGTTCAGCTGCCTTAGGGTTCAGACGAGAGATATTTGGAGCCTGTAGGGGAAGGCCCAGACGGCCAGTGTCCCTGGAGGTTCTGGAGGAGGCTGCTAGCATCACCACTTCATCTGAAAGCTGTTTCCTATTTGGTGAGAATCCTGCAAAAATACGAAGTTGATCAATCTGCATTTTCTGCACACTAGGAAAAAACAGTGTGCACGTGGGCCGTTTCGATCGAGCCCACGTTCTCCACACGAAAGGGGGCGGCTGTCGTTTCCAGTTCCACAAAGAGCTGCTCTGATACCCTCTGATTACGGTTGCAAAAGTAAAGTGTAGGATGTCTGGCGTGGCCAAGTGAAGACAGCAGTCAATCCCGATGCTGTCTCGCCCCCAAGCACGGCACTGAGGGCTCCACGGCTCGTTTCTCTGAGGGACCCGAGTCAGGTGCGGGGGCCTTGCCTCCTGAGGCTCCTTCACCAGTTCCTGATGACCACAGCCAGGGAGAGCTCGAGGACACAGCTGTGGGAGGGTAGGGAGCAGGGGTGTGGGGCTCACAACCCCCAACAGCAACGTGGAATGGCCGGAGCCTGGAGACATGACGGCCTCCCCTCCAAGCAGAGTCCACGGTGACCCACCGGCCCCCCAACAGCTCCCAGGGCTGGCCCGGCTGCCACGGTGCCACAGATGTGAGCCCTCTCCTGGGCTTGAGCCGGCACCTGCAGGGAGGGGCTCAGGCGGGTGGGCTGTGTGTCCGTCAGTAATTGTCTATTTCTGTTCTCCTTTCAGTGGTGGCCCCTTCCCGTGTCCCTTACAGCTACGTGTCCACATGCCTGACGCTAAGGACAGTGCAGGCTGCGGCCACCACTGGACATGTAGCATCTTTGGAAGTCGTCGGGTGCTGCCCGGCCCTCTGCCTTGGCATTGGGACGTTAAAGGTTTCATTTCACCCCTCTGGGCCTTGGGGCGCAACTGCCTGAGCCAGTCTCCACCCCGTCAGCGCGTGCCCCTCCGCGGGAAGGCCCAGGTCACCCAGTGCGTGTCAGGCCATCTCTGACAGGCAACCTGGGGCGTGTGTGTGCGTGTGCAAACAGCGGGTGAGAATTTGACCACGTGAGTCCTGTCCATCCAAGGTCAAAGTGGGCAGGCGGGCTGTTTCTGACCTTGCCTCCACTACGTTCACTTGTGTGCAGCCCTGTCCCCCAGGCACCTGTCCCCTCACTGTCCCTGCTACCGAAGGCCCCTGGCCAGGATGGTTGCTGTTGGTGACCCTCCCTCTGAACCTTCCCACACTCGGACAGTGTCCCAGCAAGGTGGTGTCCACTCAGCTTGTTTAGCTCCCACAGAGACCCTCTCCCTGAGGGGGGCTCCTGCCTCTGGGGCTTCACGCCCAGCTTAGAACTCTGGCAGGCCACCGCACGTGGAACTCCTGGCTGAGGGTATGAAGGACACTGGCCAGACTGATGTACAAACAGGACTCTGAACCCACTGCACTGACCAGCCTGGGATGCCAGCCCCTCACCTGCGGTGACCAGCCTGCCCTCAGTCAGACTTGGCAGGAAGCCAGACCAGTGTCCCTCGCACCTGGAAGCCACACAGCAACCCGGTAACAATCAGCCCCGCACGGCCAGACTTGATCAGTAACTGACCGCTTCCCCCATTTCTGTCCCCGCTGCCAGCTCAGGACCCACCAGAGGAAGCCAGACGCTGCCCTGACCAATCTCGGTGTCCCCTGCTCCAGGCTTTCCGGCCCCCAGCCCCCAGGGGACACACCTGGAGCCCCCCTTTGCACTGTGAAGTCTCCCACTCCCCTGCCTGCCTTTGGTCTCTGCCAAACCCAGTGACGGGATGGGTGCCAAGCTCTGGGGCAGCAGCCCCTGCTGTCCTCACCTGGGGGGGGGTCTCTGTTTATTCCCCTCTCCCCTCTCCCACCCCTGCTCAGGCTTCTGTCAGGTTTCGTCTGTAGAGTTTTGTTGCTGGAGTGGCTCTCGGAGGACCAGGGTCTGCAGGGCTGGGGGCCTTGCGGCCACGTCCCCACTGCCACATGGCACGATGACGAGACGTGCACATAAGGAGACAACTTGAGCAGCCACTCAGCTTTCGCCTGCCCAGGTGTGAGAGTGGCCTGGGACAACAGGCGAGCTCGTCAGCATTTGGCGAGTCTCTGCTCTGGTCGGAGTTCTCCCCTCTCGAAGGGAGTGACGCCAGTTGCTCGCATGTTTGCGACTTTGTTTTTGAGACAAATCAATAGTGTAAGTAACTGTAGCGCAGTCTGCTCCACGGAGCTCCTCTCTGGGCCTCAGACACAGCTGTGCCTGTGCTCCACGGCCTTTCGTCCCCTGCGGCCCTATCCTGGAGCTTCTGTGCATCAGGGTGAGAAGCCGTCCAGGGGCCCGAGAGGACTGTCCCAGGATTGGGACCCTGACTGTCCTGGCAATGTGGGAGCCGTAACCGCCGGGAGTCTGCCTGACGCCCTGTCCCAACCCCTGCGTCTCAAGCTACAGGAAGGCTCCCTTCGGCTGAAGGGGGCTGGCCAGGCGGGGTCAGCGGTCATCCAGGGGCCGAGCTGAGGGCGAGAAGATGCGCCACACTGGCCTTGAGGGGGGGAACCGCCCTGCTCATGGGCTCCTGCCAGGTTCTGCCCAGGGCTTTCCACCACTCACCCCTGGGGGTCTGGGCGGTGCTCTCTCTCTCCGCTCATCACCCCACCTGGTTTTCTGGAACCGTCATCTCCCCTCATCCCCATGCTCAGAAGTGACAGCTCGCTCCGCTGGCCAGAAGTCGGAGCTACAGACACAGGCCACTGTCCTCAGTGGCTGGGACAGCTCGGCTGCTTCTGTTCCCTGGGGGCAAATGCTTGGCCAGCTTTGTTCTCTGTGAACCTGCAGTTATGTCCTGCTCCTGCTGCTGAGATCCAGGCACGGCACTCGTACCTGTCTGTTTTCCTCACCTGTTTCACGTAGGGCTAGTTCTCTATTTTGTATTTCCTGATTTTACTCTTCTTCAAAAATTGTATGGTCTTGTGGTAAGAACACTTAACACGAGATGTGTCCACCCTCTTGTGTGTTGAGTGCAGTATCGCTGACTGGTACAGTGTTGCACGGCAGAGCTCTAGGAGGGGAGGGTGGGTGTGGCTGTGTCCCCCCTGCCCCAGGGGCACTTTCGGGCCCTGACCTGCCTCCGTGGACCCCGGTTCCCTGTGCTCTCCAGCCCCTGAGCAGCGTCCGGCTGTGGCATTGTGTTCACTGGAGGTGAGCGCTCCTTCCTCACAGGTTCCCTCCACTCGTTGGACGGGGCCCGGGAGGTGTGTGTTGTACACGTGTGTGTGCACGTAGGTATGTGTGTGTGTGTCCCTGCGTGTGTGTGCACGCTCCTTGTGTGAAGACGTGCTTTCACGGCACAGCTATTCAAAAGCAAATTGAACTGGCAAAAGTGGTCTAGTTTTCTTGTCACCAGATGGAAATGTAAGCCCTGGCTCCAAATGGCGTTGGCAGCTCTGTCGTGGTCAGACCCATTTCACTTATTTCTAATCTGAGCCCGCAGGGGAGCGGGGAGGGAGGGAGAGGAAATCCATAGCTGAGATTGTAACTCCTCCAGCCCCGCCCTCCAGATGGACAGGACCCACTGTTGAAAGGAAACCAACAGAGAATAATACGGCCGTATTTTTCCAGGAAAGTTATTAAAATATTGGCATTTCGTCGATACAGGTTTGTCACGTGGCCCCCTGCACATGCTCTCGGTCAACGCGATTCTTCCAGACAGCACAGGCCTCCCATACTCTTCGTTCTGCAGGCTCTCCTAGAAGTCATCTCAAACTTCCAGGAGGCTTTTAAATTTTAAATCCCCAAACAAATGGCATGGCTTCCCCGCGGGCCACCTCCCAGGATGAGGCGGGTGGTGTGAGCCCAGCTGCACCCCGTGCAGGGATGTCATGCTCATCCCTCTGCTTTTAATCTTTTCAAATAATGTCTTAGATGTGACAGTTGGGAGCACTTGTCCCCTGTGTGTGTGTGTAACTGGTATCATCCCAGGAGAGCTGCCTGGACGGGGCTACAAGTGGCCACATGAAATGCAGAGCAGCCATCTGAGTACCAGATGAAAGGAGCCACCTGCGCGACAGGTCTGGGGCCAAAATGTGGGGTCGGGGGGCGCAGGTAAGGGTGTAGGAGGAGTGATGTCTGACGTATGTGTGCATGCATGTTCCCAGGCGTGCTCGAGCAGCCTTTCTTCAAGGTTAAACAAAACACTCCATCAAGAGAAATGCAAATGAGCCGTATTTCTAAGAAAAGGCAGAAGCAGCAAATCTTCAGGTTTCTAGTTAGAGCAGCATTTGTCAACCTCAGTGTCTGCTTTTCTCTGCGTCCCTTTAGCCTCGCAAGTTTTCTGGTGAGGCTGAGCATGAAGGCGGCAGCAAGACCCCCACTGACTGTCGCCCTGCCGTGCCTGCTCAGCTGGCCCTGCAGCAATTGTCTCAGAGGGTGCCGGAGGCTCTGGCCCCGAGGAAGGCCCATTGTTGGGCCTTAGAAGTTCCGGACTGCCCACAGCTTTGGGGACACTTCAGCAACAAACCCAACCAAGGCATCCTTCCCAGGGTTTTTCCTACCTCTCCTGAGGGCCCTCGGAGTGAAGGGCAGTGAACTGCAGTGCCCCTAACTGCTGGGTTGCTTTGTAATTTCACAGTCAAGGTGACAGCCCAGACAGCCTTTCTGAGACTCACGCCTGCTGCCCAGGCCTTCCAGAAAGCCAAGGCGCGAGGTGCCATCTCCCTTCGGTTCTGGTCAAGTCTGCTCGGTGTTCCTGCTGCTGTGCTCGGCAAGGCCCTTCTGCGGGTGAAGGGGCATCGCTGTCGTGAGGAAGGCCAGACACATGGCCGTCCTGGTGCCACTCAGTCCTCACCAACTCCACCTGCAGGGGACGAACGGGGTAGGAATGCCAAGCAGCTGCATCCCGGTTTGTCCAGGGCAGAATTCTCCATTCATCGTCCCCCACTCGTTGCATGGTTTAAAGTAGAATTCCCACAATGCCCCTGGCAGACCTGGTCAGCTTTGCCGAAGTCCTGGGAGCAGAGGAGGTGGCCGCCTCCCATCCTTGTAGCAGCTCCTGGGTGTGTGGGGTGGCGCGGGGGGCCTGTGTCTCCCAGAAGTAGCCCCACGCTGGAGCTGCAGGCGCCCGGCCTGCCTGGCCCTGGCAGGTGAAGCCTGCGTCCCTCACGGGTCCGACGCCCTCCAGCTCCCGTGTGGACCGGCATCGCCTGCCTGTACCCTGTGGGCCTCGGCCCACAGCCGCAGCCTCCACATCTGCTTGTGTGCTCTGGGGCTCTGCCGCGTACAGCTGTGACATGAAACAAGAGCCAACATTTAAGACCAAAGCAACGCAGGAGGGGCCTGTGCCACTGAGATGTGTGGCAGATGCTGGAGCGGCAGCAACAGGAAGAAGAATGTGAAGTGATGGCCTCTGGGAGGGCACAGGTGCCAGGTGCCAAGTCCTCAGGCTGCAGGGCCCCCAACACTCACACAGGCTGTCGCCGGCTCCCCCGGCGGGTTTGGTGTCCCCCAAGAGGCAGTAAGGACGATGTTAACCGTGTCAGGGAGACAAACGTGTTACTCGGAGTGAAACAGTGATTTGGGTTTACAGACAGAAACCTTTCATTGAGCAAATCGATGTGTGCGCAGAGAAGAGGCGGGCCTTGCTGGTGGAGGGAGCGGGTGGCAGTGGGCGGTGGGTTAGGCCCCGTGAACTTGGAGAGGAAGCCAGGGTGGGCATCAGCCCCCAGCGTGGCTGGGGGCTTGGCCAATACACCCGTAGAAGTTCAGTGCGGCTAGCAGCCCGCTGTGAGAGGAGGTCAGCGTTCAGTCGCTTACTCATGCTAGGACACGGTGGGCTTTAGAGCAACGGTTTCATTAATAGCAAAACACCTTCTCTCTCTCTCTTTTGAGCATGAAAATGAACCAGTTTTCAAAAATTCTGGACCGTGTCCAGATGGCTGAGCCCTCTGGTGTTTGTGGAAACCAGGACGGAGCTGCCGCCATGCGGGCTGCTCGCCCTCCCAGTGCATTCGTCCTGGCGGGGCTAACGTTGCCAATATCCATTTAGTTTAGAAAAATGAAATGTGCCTGACAAACTCCCTGTGCTAGAAGCCTATAAACAGCTTGAAACACATTGCAAACAGTCTTCAAAAGGCTTCACATTTTCAGCACAGAGCCTACCGCTAGAATCAAACAATATGAGCGATTAAATTTTGATACAAACAGACTGCACAGTTAGGCCCTGATCATGGGCTCTGGACCACAGTGTGGACGAGGGGCACTGGTCTCATCTGTCGGTGCATGTGGGCCACTTACACGTGCACAGCTCGTCATGCACACAGCCATCACGTGTGCAGTCACCTGTGGCGCAGGACGGAGCTGTGGGTCAGTGTGTCTTAGACCCTCTCCTTTCCAGCAGCATTATTGACATTCACAGCAAATGCATGTGAAATCGAACTGACTTTAAAAACAAAACTAAGTCACCTCATCCCAGGGCAAGGATGTGTTCAGTGGTGCTCACGGGACCGGAGGCCCTGGCCAGTTAGAGGAAGGGGCCCTTACTCCACTGTGGGCAACTGGAGAGCGAGCCTGCCCTGGGCGCGTGCGGGGCGGGGCGGGCCCACCGGCAGTGGTCAGCTGGCCGAGGGCTGCGTGGTGCTGGTGTGGCACAGGCCCGTCCACTCGTTCTGAGTGCTGTGGATGCAGCACTGGCTCATTGCAAAACGTTTCTGAACCAAATAGAGCTTGAGGAAAAGGATGGTTTTGATGTCAAATAATGCCCTCTGTGATCTCCGTCCCAGAGGTCTTTCTTCCGGTTTCTTATGTTTATCAAGAAGTAGGATGCAGATCAAAGTCCGGACGCGTGCAGAGACACCTCAGGCCCCTCTGACTTGTGTCAGCAGAGATAAGGTGCTCTGCCAGGCGCCCGCCCGCCACAGGGCACGGCCGACTTGCAAAGATAATCAGCACTTGACATCTAACAGAGCTAATGCCCGCCTTTCATTTGTGTTTTCCTTTGGCCGTAAACCTGAAGTGTGTGAGAAGAAGAGCTGTTGGCCGAGCAGAGATGTGGCCAGGGAGGGGAGGCTGTCATTTACAGAGTGACCTTTCCGCGGGGATAAAGTGTTCAGAGTGAGTACAGTCCAGGGAACTAAGGAGTGAACGTGAATCGAATCAGATGATTTAAAGAGCTGATTTTTAGGTGACCACTTTAAACTGTTGGCATTTGAGCTTTTAAACAGACAATATATTATTGGTGAATAGATCTGATAGGGACAAAGGGAAACGGGGAGTTTATTTTGACAAGCTCTGCAATAGTACGAGCTAGGTGCATAGCTCCTGGGTCAGTGGCGGTGTTTGGGGGCACACAGCGTGCGAGTGTCACAGCAGCTGAGGTGCTGGGCAGCAGTCCTGGTGCTCGGATGACGGGCAAGGCCTTGACTACTTGGCCGGCAGAGACAAGACAAAGGGGAAGCGATCTGCGTTACTTCTATGCACTCGTGACGTCACGAATGACGGAAGCCAAGAGCCTATAGGGAGCCTGGTCAGAAAGGACGGAGGTCTCGGCAGGAGTGGGTGGGAGCCCCGTTTCCAGGGCTGCTGGCAGTGGGAGGCCCTCCTCCTGTGGCTGACGTCCTGGCTGTCCTGCAGTAACGAACGGACATGGGCCGCTGTTTTCAGGATGTTACGTGTATTAATTCCTTTGCCCTTCCCCACCTCTAGGCCCACAGGGCATGGGCAGTTACCGCTGCTGTTTAGTAGAGAAAGAAACAGAGGTGCAGAGAGGCTAAGGGACTTGTGCAACGTCACACAGCTGGTGGGAGGCAGAGCTGGACATCGTACTGACCCAAGAGGCCTGCCTGTCCTGTGCCGCCACCACCTGAAGGGCTGCAGGAGGTAAGAGGGGCCATCGGCAGAGTCAGGCTGGTGTGTGGAGAGGTTTTACACAATTCAGGTTAGAAGCACGGTGACTCCTTAACAGGGTTTAAACTTGGTGGTCAATATCCAGTCTCTCCCACCAGCAGGGATGGGGAAGATTAGACACAGGTGGTCCATGCACCTCGAGGGGGAGACTGAGCAGAGAACGGCCTCCTTGTGACGGAGCCTCTGGCTGTCACAGCCTGTACGCGCTCCGGCCCAGACAAGCTGCCCTCACTGTTACTGTCGCTGGTGCAGACTCTGAGTTTACTCTTAATCCTCCCAGCCGCCCTGGCACCCGGAGCAGTCCCCTTGGCACGCGTCTCTGGGTGGCCAGCTCCTGGTCGGGTGTCCCTGCCGTCCAGGTGGGCACGTGATTCCCGGAGAGGCATCGCTGCTGACGGGTCTGAGCAGCTGCACCTGTTCCTCTATAGTGGTCTGTCTGTCTTTTCTCTTTGGTAGCGGAGCTGACATGGCTGTCCCTGACCCTTCACCATTTTCGTGCATGCCACCTCCCGGGGTCCTGTTGCTCCCAACAGGCCGCAGCTGCGTCTTTGCAGGCCAGCTCCCCTCGGCCTGCTGGAGCCCGCTTAGCCGTGCACATGTGTGTGGATGGCCAGAGGACACAGGAATGTGCCCAATTGCTCATAGTCTGCCTAGTATGAGGCTGTTTCACCCATGTTTTGCTTGTACTTTTATTATTTTTATAATCATCTTGTTCCCTGCCCGTCCCATGGAATGCAGGTCACGAGTGGTTGCTTTCCGCCAGAGACGCCTTGCGAGTCACTGCACCCCCTCTGGGGTCCAACTGCCTGGGTTGGGTCCTCTTCACCACCCACTTACTGTGTGACCTGGAGAGAGTGAATTAGCATGTCCAGCTCTATGAGCTGGTCCATCAACGTCCCCACTTTACAGATGAGGAAACTGAGGCACAGTTGGAGTAGGTAGGAAAGTGCCTGACACACCGAGTGGTGCTGACCGTCAGTGGTGCTGACCGTCAGTGGTCTCATCACTCAATCACCCAGCGTTCGTTCCGGGAGCATGCCTGCCTTTCCCAGTCCCCACGTGTGTGCATGCAGCTGCACACTCCTGACTGTGTCCGACTGCCGTCTCTGTTGCTTTTGGAAATTTCAAGTGCTGAGGACATTGGAGGAGCCGTGCGAGGCACGTGGCTGTGCCTGGTGCTAGGGAGGCCTCAGGAGCAGGTGTGCTCGGAGCTCCGCCTGCCCTCGTCTGGAGAGCAGGCCCAAGGACGATTGCCTGTCCCTTCAGAAAAGCGGGAAACCTCCTTCGGAAATCTCAAGAATATTCAGGATTTCACCCCCACCACCCTTGGGGAGCCCCTTGGTATCTAGGGCACTTTCTGTGCTAAAGGGCTGAGCTCTACATTCAGGTGGGGCCGTGGCTGCAGTGTGCAGAAATGACCAGGTGGCCCTGGCGGTCCCAGGGCCCTGGAGCCCAGGGAGCAAGGTGGAGGGAGGCTCTAGGGAACAGCCCCCGCAGCCCTCGGGTCCCCTGCCCTACTGCCACTCCCGCCACCTGCCAGCCACTGCTCACTGTGCGTTCTCTCGCGGTCAGCCTGGAGGAGCCCTGGCTTCGGATCGACTGCTCTTTACCAGCTTTTCAAACCCGAGGAGAAGAGCCACGTGTTCTGGGTGGAGGGCAAGGCCGGTTGTCATGGCGCCGGCTCCTGCAGCCTGCAGCTGCCCACTGCCTCGGCCCTGGGAGTCCCTGTACCACTGACCCCCTTTCCCACCACAATGCTCGCTTTCTGAGGGGCTGCTTAGGGGCCATTAGCATAATCAGAACTGAAGCCCTTGGGCAGCTCAGCCCTTTGACATGAGTAAATTGATTGGAGGAGGCTGTACCTCAGCTCCAGAGTCATTGAACCCACCAGCCAGCCCGGCCCGAGAACGTTCTCCCTGGGCTCCCACCCCTCTTCTCCTGGGTGCCTCCAGCCGAGGCCGGGCTGGTGAGCAAAGCCACGCTCAGAAGTAAAGCTGAGAAGAAACGGCGCCCCAAGGGGGGGTGGGGGGAGGAGAGAGACTCTTGCAACCCGACCTTGCCTGGCAGCAGGACCCCTAAAACTGCCTCAGTTTCCTGAGCCGAGAAGAGACTTCCAGGGCCCGAGGGCTCCGTGACCTACTGTACACCGAGTGCCAGGCGCAGGGCCTCTCCCTTCATTCCTGGGTGGACGCTCCATAAACAGGTGCTCCCCTGCGCCCCTCCAGGCTGGGGAGCCCCGAGAGAGGGGTGGGAGGCAGCCCTCCTCAGATGGCGGCTCCAGGTCCTGCCACGCGGGGCCTCAGGATGCCTGTCCCAGTTCAGCAGGAGGCAGGCCGGCTCTCGGCACAGGTTCCAAGTTGGTGATGTCCTGCTTCCTCCTTCGCTTTACTCTCCCAGCTTCCTCCTGCCAGGTCTGAGTTCAGAGGTCAAGAGCGCAGGCCTTGGGGTCAGACAGGCGGGATACACCCAGGGTCACAGTGCACCGCCCCTCTTCCTGTGGTTCCGTCTTCTGCGGTCCCTCCTCACTGTCCTCGAGCAGCCGCTTTAATGTCCATCACCTCCTCTGCTAGGTGGCTGCCCTCTGGGGGGCGATTCAGCGCCACCCCCGGGAGCAGCCCCCCAGAACCCTGACCTGGGCCAGCTGATCCGCTGCCCAGTGGCCGCCAGCGCTCGCCCAGGTCCGGCCCCCACCCCGCCCTGCCGTGGCACAGGGAGTGTCCTCTCCTGTCACCTGCCCACCTTTGGTGGGCACCTGGTACCCAGCACCTGCTCCAGGAGGGTGGATGGAAGACAACTGACGTGGGGCACACAGGAGGACGCGTCAGAGCCGGTCGGTGGAGCGTCTCGGTGTCCTCCCAGGTTCTCACTAGTGTTTCACGTTTCAGCACACGGAAGGCCTTTTGTCCCTTCCTCTAGCTCCTGGGGACGGCATGACCCTGGAGACGTGTCCCCGGGCTGTTCCCCCAGCTCAGTTCTCCGTGGCCACGGTCTGTCTGCCAAACACCACCTGCCAGGCCCAGCGCTGAGCTCGGGGCAGGAAGATCCCCCCCCCCGGCAGTGCCCGCGTGTGCCCCATCTAGATTTAGCCCGGAAAGTGGGTTTGCCCGGAAACCTCGAGGTGTTGCCTCCGGGAGGAGGCCCGAGGAGTCGCAGCACAGGTATTAGCTCCACGGTTAAGGAAGGCGTGGCAGCTGGAAGCGTGTTCTGCACTGCAGAGCTGGGTGGGTGGATCGGCCCTGTCGGCCTGGCCCTCAGCTCCTCACCTGTCCTGGGCTGACACACGGGAGACCTCTGAGGGTTCTGTGAGCATCTGGGAGGTGGCACAGGTGAGGGGCATGGACCTGGCCCCAAACAAGTGATAGCTAAAAACACCCCGGTCCGTCAAGCGTCTATCGCCTCTTTATTGTAGCGTCTCAGAGGTGACTGTCATGGTGGAAAACGGAGAGACACAGATCCATGTGTGCAACTGTTTGAAATAAGTGGCTGAAACCAGAGGTAACTGAGTCCGGGGCTCGTGCTGCCTGCGTCTCTCAGCCAATAGACCAACACAGGAGTTGGGCCACAGAATAAGCGTTTATTATCAGGGCACCGGTGGTCTGAGAAGGCAGCGGGTTAACACCCAAAAACTGCCGTAACATTCTCAGACCAGCCTGGGGTACCTAAGGGGAAATCTGGGCGTTCCTCCAGAGGCTATGTGAGCGTTCCGGGGTCTGCATGGAGGCTTCCCTGTGGCCACATGGTTCTCTGGTGGAGGCAGCCACTCAGGGACAATGATGGGAGGAGCCTGGCTGCGATTGTGATCAATGAGCCTAAGGGTATCAATCATAAGTTTCAGTGTAATTTTTTAAAACAGGGAACTGGGTGGACAGGGGACATTTGGAGCTCAAGCCGCAGTGGGATGATCTATTGTTAGGCTGTAGGTAGGTCAGGAAAGGTGAGGTGGGGGCGTGGAGAGGGCTATACTGGGGGGATCCCAACTGGAGCCTGCTTCAGAGCTTCTCTAAGGCCTGGGGACCCATGACCCGGAGGAAACCACGTAGCAGGTGTGTCCCGAGTGGTATGGAGATGGCAGAAGGAGGAGGGATCAGAAGGAGGCCGAGGGGGACACTCAAAGGCCTCTCCTTTCATGCCAGTGCGGGGCCATCTGGCCACAAGTGTCCCCGGGTGCTGTGGCCTGAGCAGTATGTGCTGCTGGTTGTTCCCCCAGACACTGTCCCCGGCCCCACAGTGTCTCAGGGAGCAAGCCTCCCTCTCAAAGGGAGACACCTGAGATGGGCAGGGCTGCGTCCACATGTCCGGCCACACGGCTTTCTCTCACCCTTGGCCAGGGTCCTCCCAGCCTCCAGGCTTCAGGCCCACCCATGGCGACCACCTGAGAAGGTGCAGTGGACACCGAAACTCACCAGAGACCCAGTCTGCAGGCGTGTGGATGCCAGAGTATGTGTGTGTTTGTGAATGATTGTGTGTGTGTGTGTGTGTGCTCCTGCCGATGTGAAGCAGATCAGGGAGGACGGCCTCCCACTTTCTCCTTTGTGTGCAGGCAGTTGGGGGCGCAGGCCTTGTGGTCCCGGGAGGTGAGGGAGCAGTTCGCCCGCCCTCTGGTCACCCCTTGTGAGCTGTGGCGCCCTGGCTCAGGGGCCTGGGCGGGATGAGGGCCAGGCCAGCATCCCCTTTGTGGGGAGGGCGGTGGTGGAGGCCGCCTGCCCCGGAGCTCCCCAGGTCCCCCTTGCTGGGGACACCCAGCGCCTTCTCCATTTAGCTTGTATGTGGCTTTAGTTTCCATGGAAACCCTGTAGCAGGAAACATAGACCCACGAAGGTTTTTAACTCGTTATTTTAAAGAGCCTTGCTCCCCCTTCCTGCCCCGTTCAGAGGGCTGTTTCCATGGAAACTGGAATAGAGACTGTCAGCAGGAGAGGAAGCCAAATCTGGCTCTTTCCCCTTGTGTGCCCGAGCACAGGGCGGGGGGCCCAGAACTTTCTCAGCTCTCAAATATCTTTCTGCATTATTGATAGAAAAGCCCCTTAACAGTGAAAGCCAGGGGAGATCAGGCGAGGGGTCTGGTGCCCCAGGCTGACCTTTGCCTTTGCCCTCACTTCCTGTGCACTTCCTGGGCACAGCTTCGTTTTAATTTCAATGGTCTGGCTGCCTTCTTGGTTCACATTTAAATATAAAAGCATCAACTGGCTTTGGAAAAAGCAGTTAAGCTTCTTTTATTTCTGCTCAAAGACTTCAGAGGCGAAGGGCATAGCCATCATCTTCATCTTCCTCCCTGGAAGGCCTCAGGTACCCCGGGGTGCAGGAGGGGGTGCAGGAGGAGGTGCAGGAGGGGGTGCAGGAGGGGGTGCAGGAGGGGGTGCAGGAGGGGGTGCAGGAGGGGGTGCAGGAGGGGGTGCAGGAGGAGGTGCAGGAGGGGGTGCAGGAGGGGGTGCAGGAGGGGGTGCAGGAGGAGGTGCAGGAGGGGGTGCAGGAGGGGGTGCAGGAGGGGGTGCAGTTGGCTGAGGCCTGGCAGGCCTGTTCCCCACTGTCTCCAGCCGCGTGAGCAGAGTCCCTCCCGCCCAAGGTCAGGCCAGGGCCCTGTCCTGCTCCCTGCTGCCCTCTGTCCGCCCACCTTCACCCAAAGTGTCTGCTCCTGTTACATTCTTGGATCCCCATACCCCCCTCCCCTGCTCCTGGCACAGCCCCCTGCCCCCTGACAGCTCCCCGAGTGACCGCCCTCAGCTGGGTTCTAGGTACCTGGTCTACACAGACCCGCAGGTGGGGACGCCAGTGTCATCTTGGCCTCCTGGCCCCCTCACTGCGGCTCCCCCTGCTCCCCTCAATGCCGCCTCACCAGGACCCCTCACAAGTCCTCCTTCCAGGACTGCCACCCACTGTCCCCTGGAGCCCCTTCCTCCAGACTGCACTTCACAGCCCCAGAGGCTGCCTGGGATCACACAGCCGCCCCCGCCTCCTCCCCAGGCGTGGCGCCTGCCCCCTTCTCTCTCCATCTGCCGCTCAGGCCCCCCACACCCAGCCCCCCAGAGCCAGCCTCTGGGAGGCCGCACAGCAGCAAATGCGCACTGTTTTCATATGCGCTGATTTAGCATGTTTTCTGACAGATGCCATGGGACACTGATGACAGTGGCAGCCAGGTGACCTTCCCATTGTGCAGTCACCAGCGGGGGCCCAGACAGTGCCCCCCTCAGCAGCACCACCCGTCAAGCTGCAGAAGAGGCGCCCAGTGGGTACCCGGGGCCCCTGGAGCTTGTTTGCACCTCCATCTTCTCAGCGTCCCACCTGTTTGTGCACCTGTTTTACAGCCGCGCTGTCGCACTGAACAAACACGGGCTTGGGTTGTCCTTGCAGCAGGGTAGACCTCTACACAATTTGGGGAAGAATTCAGTTTTATGTTTTTCTTTTCTTTTCCTTAAAATTGTGATGTATTTTTCCTATTGCTGCCATAACAAATTACCACACACCTAGTGGTTAAAATAACACAAACTTTTGTTCTGGCTTGTGGTGGGGGGGCAGGCTGGTTCCCTCTGGGGGGGGGGGAATCTGGGTCAAAACCTCGCCTCTTCCGGCTTCCAGAAGTGGCTGTGTCGTCAGCTCGCGGCCCCTGCCTTTGCCCCCAAAGCCAGCAGTGTGTTCCTTCCCCGTCTGTCTTCTCGCCTCCTTCTTCTGACCTGGCTCTCCGGCCTCCCTCTTGTAAGGACCCCTGTGAGGACATCAGGCCATCCAGGAACCTAGGATGACGCGCCCAACTCGAGGTCTTTCACTTCGTCACAAAGGGACGTTTGCCATCTGAGGTGCCATCTTCGCAGGTCTGGGACCAGGATGTGGGCTTCTGGGGGCCATTATTCTTTCTACCATACATGGCATGCCTCTATTATTTTTCTTTCATGTGTCTCAGTAAAGTTTTCATAATTTCCTTACACATAGATCTCTCAATTGGTACAGAAACAATCCTGGCTAAAAGGTATATTTTCTGCCCCGATAATGAAAGGTATTGGGATTCCCCCCACAATGATTATTGCTACCATAGACAGAAATATTGATTTATTTACATGGTCACCTTTTCAACAACTTTAAGGACTCTTATGAATTCTCATAGTTTTTTGTCTTTCTTGAATCTTCTGGACACAATCATTGTATCAACAAATCATGATAGTTTTAACTTCTGTGCAGTAACTAGAGTCTATACTTCTAGGATATTCTACGGTATGCTGACACAGGGTGCCTGGGTTTTCTTTTGGGTTTTGATTGCCGCACTTTTAATTTCCTGGTGAGAGTCACTTCTGTGGATGGTGCTTCCTTGCGCCAAGGTCGGGTGGGACAGTGGGCAGTGTCTTGAGGGACACGGGCTCAGGGCCGGGGTCTGCGTGATCTCCCCACACTCCCCTCAGTGTCCATCTCCGTGGGGTCCGACTCAGACCGCTCTCTGGGCTGAGGAACAGACAGCATTGTCCTGTCACCTCTCACAGCTCTCCCCTGATGGGTCTGTCCCTCGCGCACACCCTGGCTCTGCAGAGGTGTCCAGTGCTCCAGGGAGGGGCAGTGTCCCCTCAGTCAGCACGTCGTGAGCAGGCGATTGTCATAGCCGCATCTCTAGGTGACGGGACGTATAATGTCTACATCTGTATCAGGGAAGACAAATGAAGCCAACGGCGAAATGGTCTGGAGACCAGTACCAGCTCTTCTGCTCACGAGTGGACTCCCTTCTTGGGGAGAGTCAGCGCGGCATAAGTGATGGGTCACTGCTGTCCCTTCTGTGAGTGCGGCACTGCCCTCCCACCTTCCTCTCGTGTCGCTCGGGTTCCAGAATCTCTTAACATCTGCTGCACATCCCAAGCGAGAACCAGGCAGGGGAGGACGAGCCTGGGGACAGGGCTCAGGAATGGAGTGCGTGGGGCCACTGCCTGTACTTGTCAGTGAGGTGTCAGTGGGACAGTTGAGGTGTGTGTAGACCACACAGATGTCGTGACAAAGGAACAGCACCTACGCGGGGTTTAACACACAGCTGTCCTGTGCGCCCGTACTGATGGGTTGTGAGGACCACACTCCAGGCGCACAGGCTCAGGCAGGGTGTTAGCACAGCATGTGGGACATGGGAGCTACCTCGGAGCCCAGGGTGACCACGTCACCTGGCCTGGCAGCAGCAGGTCCCAATCAACAAGCTGTTGTGGGCTCAAATAACCCTCCCTGCCCCGAGGGAGGCTGAGGTGGAGTCAGCCACACGGGTGGGGGGGAAGCTGGAGGCTTCTCCCAACAGCGGAAAGGACATCGCAGCTGGAAACTCTAGGAAAACCAACAATGACTTGGAGATTCATGGCTGAGACCATCTACAACATGGCAACAATGTGAGCTGCTGGTAGCCTGAAGAAGGGGACTCGTCTGTCCCTGAGGCCAGGACCACGCTCGCTCGGCGTGGACGTGCTGACCCCGAGTGGGAGGAGGAAAGCGTGACCCCCTCCTGGGCTGTGCAGAGAGGAATAGTCCATCGTTGTAAATGGCAAATGCTCTTGACTCATCTTCAGGCTTTAGTTGGGTGACAGACAAGGGGAGACCCCGGAGCGGGCAGTTGCTAGGTGCTCCATCAACATTTGTTGGATGAGTGAGGGAGTAAGTGAATGAATGAAATCTCACTCAGTTTTGCCTGGCGTGTGCCTCAGGGTCACCACTGGCCCTGAGCAGGACTGGCAGGCCTGCAGCTGAGCCCGCTTCCCGGCTCACGTCTCCGTCTTTATCGACCAGTCTCCATGGGAACCTACGTTTTCTCTCTGACTCTGTTCGGCACCCGCTTATCACGTGGCCCTTAGAGCTTGTCATTTCACTTCACAGCTGCCAGCGGGAGCTGACTCCTCTGTCCTCCGTCCAGGCTCCCCGTCCACTGGGGTGGGGGTGACCCAAACCACCTCTGGACCCAGTGCTCTGCCCACATGGCATCCTTGTCCTGCCTGTGGGGCTTCCTGCGTGACACCCCGTGGAGACGGCTGGGCCGCTGATGGAGTCCAGCTCCGTGGCCCCGTGGCCTTCACGGCCTGTTGCAGTCTAGCCCTGCTTTCCCCTGAGAAGCACAAAGCCTGCCTCAGTCGGTGCCCAGACAGTTGTGGCCAAGTGCTTCGTGGGCACAATAGTCTTTTACCAGTCACCCCCCATCCCCAAAGCCTGGCAGGGGACGTCAGTTCCCCAAAGTGTACACAGGGACAAGAGCTCCAAGGAGGACAGGCTGCCCAGGGCCGGCCGGGGCAAGGCGGGCCTGGCACTCACTCCGTGTCTGGCTGGCAGGCCCTGGCTCACTCTCAGGCCAGCCCAGGGTCCCCACCTTTTCCAAGGTCAGTCGGCTTCTGAAGGTGCTTAAAGCCACATGACCCACTGGTGGGGAGCTGATGGGCCGGGGCGCCCCCTTGGGTGTCTACTGAGCGCCAGCCCTGAGAGCTTATGGGACAGTCCCCTGGGCTAGCAGAGTGGGTAGAGAAGAACCAGGGTGCAGGCAGGTGGCGAGCACCCCAGCTCCCAGCCCTGGTCAGCAGGCGCCCAGAGCGTTCTCTCCCAGGACGCTGCCCGCAGACTCCGCCTGGCACGCTTAGATAGAAGTGTTTTTCTTCTGGGAGTCAGTACATTTTCCCTGATTTCCCCAAACATTGCCAGTCTGTTTTCTTAAAGTACAAACATATACAGTATGTTCATCATTTAAAATATCATTTTCTTAATGGTTGAAAGTGCTCTCTACTGTTTCTTCCGAACTGTGAACAATTAGAGAACAGCACATTTCATTTTAGAAATAAGCACTGTTAGTGATCTTCATAAACAAACGCCAGAGGGTGGGATAATTAAATTAAGGGAATCTACCGGCTTCTTTGAAGATCGCTGACAATCCACTGTGACTGTGATGCTGTCATTTGTCATGTCAGAGCCGCTGGTGGAGCCACGTTCACTGAGGCAGGCGCCCGCAAACGCACCTGCGTTTCCCATTCCTGCCGATCGCTGACTACACGCACTTCCTCTGTTTTTGTTTTCTGTGAAAATACAACTGCACGTTGCATTTGTTAAATTAGGGCGCCCTGGCAGATGCGGAGCCCATGGACAATGAGGGGAAGGCCCCGACTTATGCTCGGCACCCTCCATGCTTCAGGCATCGGTGCTGTGCTCTGAAGAAGGGCTTGGGCAGGCGTGCTGGGGTACAGGAGGCCGGAGTCAGCAGGTGGGAGGGCTGGTGGTCATGCTTCCTCCTACCTCTCCTGGCCCATGGCTAAGACCCAGGCTCATGATGGAAGGATCCCAGGTGCTCAGGTGCGTGGACAATGTCTGCCCAATTCCGGGGGGGGGGGGCGGGGAGAGGAAGCTTCTGGCATAAGAGCATCGAATTAAAAATTAGTAACTGAAAGACAACAAGACAATCTCTGAACATGGGGAAGTCAACACACTTGTCAGTAATCACAGCTCAAAGAGGAAATTTCAAAGGAAACTAAAAAGGAAAAGAGGTGCATAAAAACAAAACCACAACAAAACTTGTGGGATGCCACTCAGTGCTGAGAGTGAAATTCATAGCACTAAATACTTACATTAGATCAAAGAAAGGTCTCCAATTAACATCTTGATTTCCTAACTCTAGAAACTAGAAAAAGAAGAGCAAAATAAGCCCAAACAAGCAGGACAAAGAAATAGTAAAGAGCAGAAATCAATGATATTAAAAATAAGAAAACAGTGGAGAGAAGGAACGACACAAAAATTGGTTCTTGAAAAAAATCAAGAAATTGATAAATCTCTAGGAAGACTGATAAAAATAAGAAGAGAAAAGACACAAATCACCAGGAATGAAACAAGGATTATCTACATCATTAAAAAAGATAATGAGGGAATATTACAAACAACTGTAGGGTCATAGATTTGACAACTTAGAAGAAATGGACCAATTCCTCAAAAAATCACACACGACCAAAGTTCAACCAAGATGAAATAGGCAATCTGAATATCCCTATAATTATTCAAGAAATTGAATTTGTGATTAATACTCCCCCAAAATAAAATCTCCAGGTTCTGATGGATTCACTGGATAATTCCACCCACTGTCTAATTTTATACAATTCCTTCCAGAAAATAGAAGGGGAGGGAACACTTCTCAACTCATTGAAGCCAGTAGTGCCATGATACCAAAACCAGACAGATAGTGCCAAAAGCAAAAAAAAAGAGAGAGCAAAAACTACAGACCAATCTCTCCTATCAACTTCGATGCAAAATTTGTCATCCAAATATTAGCAAACTAAATCCAGCAATGTATGAAAAGAATCATACGTTACAAATGAGTCGGATTTGCTGTAGGGGTGCAAGCCTGGGCCACCATTTAAAGTCAGTTGATGTAATCTACCCTATCAACAAGCCAAAGAAGAAAAGCAAGGGCCCCATCAATGAGTGCAGAGAAATCATTCTAGAAAATCCACTCTCAGTCATGATCAAAGCTCTCAGCAAGTTAGGGACCAAGGGGAATGACCTCAGTTTGATAAAGGTCACCTGTAAAGCCCTAGAGCCAAACCCGCAGTCGATGGTGAGATGCTGAATGCTTTCCCCTAAAATCAGGACCAGGTGAGGACGTTCTCCTCCACCATTTTTATTCAACACAGCACTGGAAATTCTAGCCACACCCAGAGGGCAAAGAATAAAATAAAATGAAACGAAATGAAATGAAAAGCGAAAAGCATAGGTATTGGAAACAAAGAAACAGAACTGCCTCTGTTTGCAGATGACATGATTGTAGAAGATTCTAGGGGATCTACAAAAAACATCTTAGAATTAACCAGTGAGTTCATGAAGGTCAATGGACACAAGATCAACAGACAAAAAAAAAAAAAAAAATCACATTTCTACATCTGAAGCCCAAAATGAAGAGGACAGACCATCGTGAAAGCTCCCCACAAAACTAAATATGTAGGTGGGCACCTAACACATGTGCCAGATCTGAACGCTGACAGTTACAACACGCTGACGGAAGCATCGAGGAAGCCTAAATACACGGGGAGGTGCCATGCTCACGAGAAGAGAGGCTCAGTACAGAAAGACTTGTCAATTCTTCCCAAACTGATCCATAGGTTTCGTAGGATTCCTATCAAAATCCAAGAAAGGACTTTCTGTAGACACAAGCAAGCTTATTACAAAATTTATATGGACATGCACAGGCTGTCAAGTAGCTGAAACAATTTTAAAAGAGAATAAGGTGGAAGAATCAGTGGAGCCGCCTTCTGGACCTACTATGTGGCTACAGTGATCAAACAGTGTGCTGGTGACACAGGGACAGGCACGGGTCAGTGCAACAGGACAGAGAAGCCACAAGTAGACCCACAAAAATATGCCCAAGCGACTGTCCAATTTTATAATTTTAATTTTTTATTGAGGTGTAAGTGACATGCTTTGGTTGGTGGTTTCCTTTGCTATGGATAAGCTTGGGTCTGATGTGGTCCCCTTGTTTAGTTTTCCTTTGTGCCCCCAGCTGAATCTTGAATAAAGGTGCAAAAGCAGTTTTGAATAAAGGTGCAAAAACAGAGGAAGGATAACATTTTCAACAAATGGTGCTCCACAGGCAAAAAACGTACCTCCATTGAAGTCTCATGCCTTTATACAAACAGTGATGCAAAGTGGGTTGCATACTTAAATATAAAACAGAGCAATGAAAACTTAAACAAGAAACATAGGCGAAAATCTCCAGAAGCATCTAGGGCTCGCAAAGGTTTCCAGACTTGACAACAAAAGCGTAACCTACAGAAGGACAAATGGGTATATTGGACCCAATCAAAATTAAAAACTTGTGTCCTGTGAAAGCCGATGTGCAAAGGAGGAAAGACAAGCTGTCAGCAGGTGAAAATGTTTGTAAACTCCATGTGCTCAAAGGACGGGTATCTACAATAGACACATCTCAAAATTCAACGGTAAAAGACAAACGATCTTAATGGAAGATGGCAGAAGACGTATCACCAAGGGGGACATATGATGGCAGGGGGCATGAATGCGTGTCCCTCGTCATTGGTCAGGAGGGAAATGAAAAGAAGCCACACCCTGGAAGATGGCTGAAGTAAGAACGGTGAGGACACCCAGCGCTGGCGACAGGCTGGGAGCAGGAGGGGTGTGGCCTCTCGCGAGAACCGTCGGCCGTTTCTTACAACTAACTGCACATGCATTAGCATGACCTGGGGCCTCTGCCAGGAGGTAAAAACCTGTACCTGCAGGTCTGTAGGAACTCTATTCGCAGTAGCGGGAACTGGAGTCCCCCAGGTGTCCTGCAAAGATGGCCGCTGAAACATCGATGTGTGCAGTGCACATATGTGGTGTGTGTCTCTGTGCGCGCTGGTGTCTGTCTGGTGTTTCTGCCCACCCCCCGTGCTCTGAATCCACAGCAGCTAATGCAGAGAGTTGGCCCCACGTTGGGAGGGACACACCCAGAGGGGTGAGTGTGACTACAAGCAAATTCCTGACACCAAACAGAGGTGCAGAAGGACAGACAGATTCTGTTTGCTGGCAGCCTGTCGTCACCGGCATTTACTAGCCTGTCACCTGTGCCAGGAATAAGTGGTGGGCCGCAGGCTGTGGGACGCAGGCCTGCTTAATGGGGGGTGGGGGGCGGGCGGAGTGGCTGTGAGCATTGCCCATTGGCTTCTCCCGAGCGTTACACTTTTAGGAAAAGTGTAATTGTATTATTTCTAGAATTGGCAGCGTGAATGTGGAAGGCAGGGTGTGCTTTAACATTTTGTGCTGCATTTCAGGCATATTTTTTCCAGTAATAACTTTCAATTTGACAGTTCACTTATCTGCGATTATTAGCTGTGATTTTGACCCATCTCAACAGTGACAAACTGTCGTAAGGGGAGATGTGTGTTCTCTGCCTTGCAGATGGGGCAAAATTCCAGGCATATTTCCCAGTAATGTCTGGCCCCAGCCAGTGTCGCCACGGAATGAGACGCCTGTGGTAACGTGAGGGTGTCGTGCCCTAATCAGGGTTATGTCACCGTGGCTGGGTGCCATGTGCAGCATTGTTTGGAGATGGAAGGGGGCCCAGTCTGAGGTGTTTCCTGCTTCGGACGAGTCAGCTAAGCAAGCTATTATAGCGCCATGTAAATGGACAGTGAGTGCTTTTGGGAATCAGACCTTCTGGCTGCTTCTGAAACTCATTTGCATAATTTGGAGCTGCCGTTTGGAGGCCTGTGGTTTTGCACCCGCATTGCTCTATGCAGACGGGCTCCTGAGATGACCGCTTGCCCACCCAGCCAGCCGGTCCAGGGCTGAGGAAGAGCTGCCAGCAGAGACCCAGGTCCACACAGGGGCCTTGGGGACAGGTAGGGCCCCACCTCGGCGTGCAGCTGGCTGGCTGAACGGGGCCCCCCGCACGCCCCCCTCTTCATTCTGCTTCTATGACGGGCATCTCCTGCGCTCAGCCCATTGGATGTTTCGAATGGCCAGGCCCTAGCCGTTCCATGGAGCCCGTTTTGCTGATGGAGAAGCAATGCCCAGGTTAACGAGGGTCCTCAAGGTCATGGGAGAGTGGTGGGCGGCTGTGTAAGAGCCGGGCCCACGTGGTGACCCCGGACGGCTGCGAGCTCCACCAGCCAGACCCGGTAGCCGACCACCAGCTCCGATGGTGCCGCTCGGCGCTGGGCCTGTCGTGCCGGCTGCCACACCCGTCCTTCTCTTTGGAGGAGGTGAGGATGGCGCAGGCTCAGCTCTGGCTGGGGGACACCGTTCATCACCGGTGGCCCACACGTCCTTCCTGTATTTCACTCTCCTGTTTCCTGACTGGATTGGTTTCGGGCCCAGGACGTGGCTGACTCCTGACAAGCCCAGGTGACTGGCAGTGGCACTCGCCCTTATAACCCTAAAACCAGGGAACCTCACTGGGCCCAGAATGACTCCAGTGAAAAACGCTTATGACACCTTATGGGAATAATTCATAAAAGTTCTAAAAACTTCCTCTTGGTGCTCGCTAAGCTTTCCATTTTGTGTGACGGGACAAAAAATGACCTTTGTTGTGCAACAACCACCCTCTGTCACCTGCCTGAGGGACAGACAACGTGTAGCCCCACCTGCAAAGACAAACTCTCAGCTCCTAAGCTGTTTCCTCCTCGGCTTCATTGACCTGGTGGCCAAGGACAGTTTGGTTAGAAAGGCATAGGCTCAGTGGCTGTGAGCCCCGTGTCTGTGGGGAAATCCATCAAATGCATAACGGACAGTAAGAAAAGCAGCCGCATTTGCGAGGGCCAAGCCCTCGGCTGGGGTTTAGGGCGGCCCCCACCCCCGGTATGGTGGTCACCAGCACAGGGTCTCACACCCCCCTGCTGGCCGTGCAGCTGACCTTCCCAACCTTACACTTCACTTACGTTACTTTGTAAGACAAAAATTAACAGTGGCTTGAGAAGTTGAAAATCTATAAAGGACAGGGAAGGAATAGAAAATGTTGGGAAAGGATTACCTCAATAAAACCACCAGGCTCCCTCCTCCCCAACAAACCTTCCAATGGAAGGATTCTGGATTATCCCAGTGGGGCCGATGTCATCACCAGCGTTCTTATCAGGAAACTATGATGATGGACAGAGGTCAGAGAGAAAGGGTTGAGAAGGGGGAGGAACAGAGACAGCGAGAGACACAGACGCAGAGACCTGGCTGTCACGTGGTCCTGGCTGGAGGTGACCAGGACGCAGAGACCTGGCTGATGTTGGTGAAGGGATCCTTTGGGAGCCCCGAGGGGAAGGTCAGGACTGATTTAGGATGAGTGTTTACCCGCATCCTCGTGCTGACCTGTGAAGCAGGCGTCTCTGCTGCTGTGCTCCAATTAGAACCTAATGAAAAAGCCGTGGAGTTGAGAGAGTGGGCAGTGCTCAGGTCCCCAAAGTGCGCCCTGAGTTCCCAACACGTGAGCTGATTTTACGAAGCAGTTGTGTTTGTTAGGTTTAATCCATATCCCTAAGAAGGTGTGTCTAGGACAATTCTCTGCATTCCCGAGGCCCCTCTGCACACGACAGCGGGAGCGAGGGGGCAGAGCTGGGCTCCACGCGGGACGGGTGGTGCCTGTGGTCCGGCCTTCTTTGGAGGCGGGGGTGTCGTGTAGTCAGACTGAAGGAACAGGCTGTGTCGTGCCGGTTCCTCTCACAGGTTTGGGTGTGGGGGCCACAGAGTCCAGGGGCACAATGCAAGGCTCTGTTAGCCTTTGGGGAATCTCCTCACTACCCTCGGGGGCACCCAGAGTGTCGGGGACTGGCCTCATGTCTCTTGCAGCACAAGAAGGAAAAGACACACTTCAGAGCTGCCAGAGAAGGATGGGTCCCCAGCCCCCACAGACTTGCAGAAAGCCTGGGCCGGGACTCCATTTATACGCTGACTCCCTATGTCCCTCCAACTCGGGAGCCATGAGGACACTCATGTCCCTGGACGTCAGGACAACACAGACACTGTGTCCGCTGTCCTTGGAACATTTGGGCGTCCCCTTTCCCTAGTGTGCAGATGTCTGAGTAAACGGCACAGGCCCCTGGGGCAGGATGGGGGTCCTTACCGTGGAGACTGCCCAGGTATCGCAGGGCCCATCTCCTGGGCAAAGGGTTGTGGCTTGTTTGGGGCCAGCTGTTTGGTTGGCCATTTGGGTGCCCCGCAGGACAGCCCCGAGGCACAGCCATGCCAGAGCTCCCGGGAGGTGGACGTGTTGCTAGCCCTGCCCCCAGCCTCCCTTCCACAGAAGTCGGTCCCTGGCAGCCCCACGTCCGCTTGTGCTGTGATGGCTTCCTGCATGAACACCAGGCAGGGGTGCTCTCAGGTGGGCTCCCAGCGCCAAGGACCCAGGTACCTGTGATTTCTCAAGGATGTGCTTCCGGGAACCAGGAAGGGGGCAGACAGCATGTACCTCTGGTGGCACCAGATGCAGCCCCTTTCTGTGGGCCGCTCGCAGCGCACCTGCCTGCTCAGAGGCTCTCCCGCCTCCGGCACAGAAGCCGCCAGCAGCCCCGCCTGCCTGGTAAGGAGTCCCACACCGTGGGCCGCTGGCTGTGAGGGCGGAGGGAAGGCAGAAGCTTCCCGCTGTCTGACTGGGGGCTGCTTACTGAGCGGTGGGAAAGGCTGCACTCCTGCAGAGCCTGAGACGGCTGCGTGGGCACTGGCATGGGAAGCGAGGTTCCTCCACCCAGGGAATCAGGAAAATAAGTGATTAAAGAGCCCCTGCTCCCTACACAGGGGCAACAGAGCTGTGCCCGTACGTGCCAGTCTCTCCTGGGAAGTCAACAGCCCGCCTCCAACGACCATGCTCTCGGGCTCTCTGCAGAACTCGGGGTGCCGAGTGGCATAGGCTGGGGCTCACACCCAGATTCATGTTGGCTACACCCGAGATCTCTGAGCACTGAAACGTTTCGGGGACGACACTCAGTTCATGCACTTTTTAAAGATGAGTTAATTGGCTCCAGTTTTGCAGTTTCCCAAAGCCTCCCAGCGGAGGCGTCCGGAATCGGGGAGCACGGCGCTGCCTGAAGTACAGCCTCAAGTCAGAGAACTTCTGAACGAGCTCACAGTCATTTACGCCAAAGCACACTCATGACTCATCAAGCTTGACCTTGAATTCTATTTTTATTTCTGAAGGGACCGAAAAAAATCATCTGTGGTAAAATGACTGCCTGCAGGCTGAAACCTACCAAGCCTTCTACCCAGGTTTTCTCAGATCTAATGAAGTTTATAGAATGGTTCACATGATCTGAAAAGGACCCCTGTATAAAGCACGGTTCTGAGCTGGCACGGAGAAAAGGGCGCCCACAGAGCGCCGGCGGGCGGGCGGTGGGGGGCAGGGCGAGTGTGGCTGGAGGGGGCAGCAGGGCCGAGCTGAGACAGGACGGACATGAAGGAAGTTTGACTAACCTGCCCGGAGAGGACAGGGTGCGGTGCTGAGCGGCCCCCCAAGTGCCCTCATTTCATGTGTCACCATTTTAAGTCACAGATCATTGGACAGGAGGCTGTCCCAGTGTGATTCCTGTCATCGCGCGTAGTTCAGTTTATTCCAACGGATGTCTAAGAACAGCAATTTTGATGGGAAAGGGACAGGCAGGCGAGGTCACAGGATGTCCAACTGCAGAGGGAACCTGTCACCAGCGACAGCATTTGTGATGTCTCGGGGGACAGTTTCTTCTCAAGGCATTTGAGTCCCGGCAGCTTCACAGGCTGAGGCTTCGCAAGACTTCACCTGAGCTCGGGCTGAAGAGGCCCCGCTGCTGACGTCGCTGACGGCCCTCCCTCGTCCTCGGTGACACGGACGTGCCCTGTGCTCCTGGGGTTCAGTGTAGGTGGTGTCCCGGCTGTGCCACTTCACTTTGTGGGAACAATGGCAGACTTTTCTGATCACTGGAGGACAACTTCAGTCTGCAGGGACATTCGGTAACCCAGGAAGGCTGTGGGGTGGGTTTCAAGTCCTTCCCGAAGAACTTCATAAAAGCCGAGGGTGGGTCAGGCCTCCTGGGTCCGCAGCGCAGGCGGCTCTGGCTGTCGGGCCATGTGGCAGACATTTGCCGTGACTCGTGACTGCTGGGTCCTGCCGGACTGGGGGTTTCCTGCCTCAGGTATTAGAAAGTCATGACCAGATGTTTGGAGACTTCCAGGCTGGTCCCAACACCTTTAGCACTTGCATTTTGTTTTGCCAATATTTTCTCACTTTATTATTTTCTCCTTCATGAAATTATTTTTAAAAATCTGTGCCCTTGACTTTCAGGAAAAATAAAGCATAATCCTTTGAAATAATGTACATGCATTTCATTTGTCTGATTACTTGCTCAACTTACGTATAAAATTCATCAACATAACATTAGCATAATTATATGTACGCATCTCCCCATCTCCTCTTCATTAATAGACTCCGGGTTGACCTCACTTGTTTCCCCCGCTCCTTGCGGAGGGTACGTCCTTCTAAGTTTTGTCATAACACAGGTGTCTCCTACAGAGAAGGTGGCTGCACACAGAAAGGGCAGTCGCCGCCGGGGTGCCCGAGATTCAGCCTGCAGTGCCCACAGCGCTTTTCCCACCAGGTATCTCAGGTGGGGTCCTCAGGAGCAGACCCTCCGATGGGGCCGTGATCCTAGGACTCCCCAGCTGGGAGGCAGTTAGTCATCTCCCCCCTTTGGAGTCGCCCCACTGGGGGTGAAGGAGCTGGGGGAGTCATCCACACGTCACGTCCTTCTTTGTTGGACGGCCGCTCCCAGGATGTGACTCCCCGTATCAGTTACACTCATGGGATTCTAACCTGTTGATGTGATTGAGTGATGACATGGTCAGTGCCATTGAGAGAAGTGTTACTGTTACTCACGGCTGCCTAGAGAGGAGAGAATGGCCTCCCACGGGGCCACCAGGTTTGGCCAGAAGGCAGCAGCAGCAGGAGCAAGGGGAAAGGCTAGGACACAGCTTTTCCTGGGGTTTCCTCGGGGGTGGGGCTGGGACAACTTAGGGCTGGCAGTTTGAATGCGGTCAGCAGGTTCTCCGCCCCGGGACAGGGCTCTACTCGTCTGGCACCTGGGTGACTTAGGGGAAGGGACTCTTGGCTGGTGTGGGAGTCATGTAAAGTGGGTGATGGCTGTGGACCTGGGATTGGTTGCTTAGCACAGGAAGGCATGTTCACAGGACAGTGTTTCTTACCTTAGGGAGGGGTGGGCTCTCCCCAGACGTGGAGGGTGGAGGAGACTGGGTGGGGGGGGCCCAGCGTCTGCTCCAAGTTCCCGACACAGACAACCGCTCCCCCTTCTCCTCTGCTGGAGTTTGGGGAGACGGGGTTCCCAGTGTCAGACCTTCCTGCTCACATAGTCAGGGGCAGAGGACACAGGTCAAGTTCGAGGCGGCATAAGGCTGCTGCATCCCACCCTGTCCTCGGGAAGGACACGCTGAGGCTTGGGATTCTCCCAAGGGAGGGAAGCGTTTGGAATGAGACGTCCCCTCCCCCGTGTCACTGAAGACAGCGTGACTGAAACGCAGTTCCAAGGTGGAGATGAGACGCTTGTTGCTGTCCAGAACTCTGAGTGTGTGCTCTGAGTGAGCGTTTTGGGGACACAGTGACTTTGGGGGACATTGTCACAAATGCGAGTTTCACAGGCAGACTATTTCCCTTGAGACCCACGCGGTCACAGAGGGCCTCACAGGAATCCCGCTGAGTGACCCTGAAGACTAATGTCAGGAAGTAGCGTGGGTTACACCTGCCACCCGAACACGGGCTCACCTGTAACTGCTCTCGCGCTGCCCTCTGACCGCGTCTGGGCTGTGCGAACAGCCCCTGGTGCCTGTGAGGGAAGTGGGGCCAGGGGAGGAATCGCCTGCTGTGGTTCCTTGAAGCAGGGATCAGTGTGCCGGCGGCTGCGTTCTTCCTTTCTCTTTGAGCCCAGCCGCATGGGTTTCCAGACCCCAGCGCAGCTGAAGAGCCCAGTTCACCTGCCTTGTGGCTGCCGGCTGACCCCACAGAGACCTCCCATCTCCAAGCTTGTGCTCAGCGGCGCCATCACCTGGGGGCCAGGGTTCAGCTGTCCACACCTGGGGGCGGGGCCTCGGCTGTCCATACCTGGGGGCGGGGCCTCGGCTGTCCACACCTGGGGGCGGGGCCTCGGTTGTCCACATCTGGGGACGGGGTCTCGGCTGTCCACACCTGTGGGCGGGGCCTCGGCTGTCCACACCTGGGGGCGGGGCCTCGGCTGTCCACACCTGGGGGCGGGGCCTCGGCTGTCCACACCTGGGGGCGGGGCCTCGGCTGTCCACACCTGTGGGCGGGGCCTCGGCTATCCACACCTGGGGGCGGGGCCTCGGCTGTCCACACCTGGGGGCGGGGCCTCGGCTGTCCACACCTGTGGGCGGGGCCTCGGCTATCCACACCTGGGGGCGGGGCCTCGGCTGTCCAGACCTGGGGGCGGGGCCTCGGCTGTCCACACCTGGGGGCGGGGCCTCGGCTGTCCACACCTGGGGCGGGGCCTCGGCTGTCCACACCTGCACATTTGCGCGAAGGGAGCGCCAGGTCCTCCAGGCGTCCAGGCAGGGGAGGGTGTTTACAACAGACGTGATCACGGATGTAAAGAGGTGAGAGCAGGCGCACGGCTGCTAACGGTGTCCAGGACTGAAGGCCCAAGGTGTGACCACCAGATGAGATGGCAGTCTGAGGCACTGCCCAGTGGGCTCGCGTCAGGAGCCCCCGTCACGCCCAGTGCAGAGCTTCCCAACCTGTACTCTGCACACCTGGGGACCTTGCTAAGGTGCCAGCTCTGACTCGCTGGGTCTGGGGGGAGCTTGAGATCTTGCGTCCCTAATGGTGACCACCCGTTCCCACGGAGATGCTGACCCATGGGCCCCATCGGGGGTAGCTGTCCAGTGAGGGAGCTGCTACCTGTGCCGTGTACACTTAAATACATTAAATGAAATTAAAACTTGCTTCCTTGGTGCCCTGACGAGCAGCTGGACAGACCGGGAGCATGTGCGTCACTGAAAACATCCCTTGGAGGACCCTGTGCCGACCGCAGGGCTTCAGCGAGAAGTGGCTGAGACGCTCCCCCAGAGTTGCTCTGCCAACTGCAGGACCGTCGTCGTGTAATTCAGTCAGCATGGCGAGTCTGGATGTAGCTTGATTAAGAATCAGATCATGGACATACAGGAGAAAATTAAAACAGCTGTTAATTGAATCTGAGTCCATATCCCCGAGAACTGATTGTAATGGGGAATCCTGACTGATCTCATTCCCACGTTTTGCACAGGAGCAGATTGAATGCCACGTAACAGCCATTGGAAGATGGTGCCCTTTGCTGGTCAATGCCCGTTAGAACCTGCGCTTCAGGCTGGCATCCGTGGGGCTATTTGCTGCCCATCCACGTCCAGCACGGCCGCACGTATGTCCTCGCTCGATGGGTCCCTTCTCTGTGTCCCCCGTGCCAGCCCCGGCTCCAGGCCCAGCCTCCGACTGGCTGCAAAACGCTGGCTGTCACATTGTCTCCAGCTTCTCTCTTCTCAAATCCATCCTCCCTGCAGCTGCTCAGAGACCATTATAGTTTCCATCAAACTAACTATCCTTAGAAATGTACATTATGGCCAATGTGATAAGGCAGGGGACAGAAAAATGAGTCCTACTGAACAGGAGAAAACCAACATACGTATTTTTGCAGGCAATATGATTGAACGCCTAGAAAAACTTATGAGGAATTCGAGACAATCTATTAAAGCCACACACACATGTTCAGCAAGCTGGCGCTGCCGTAGTGAATAACAAGCATTTCCCTATAACAGCACCAGCCAGTGAGCAAATACGACGGGGCAGGGACGCCATGGCAGTGAGGCCTCCAGGCTCTGCAGACCGCGCCCGACCCGGGCTTCCCCACCTCTGCTGGCACAGCACACCTGCCGTCAAACCCTCGTCTCGGGTCCCCATCTGGTGACCCGAACTGAGATGGCGCCTTCTGGAACCCCTTCAGCTTCCACCGCTCCCAACAGGACAGGCCAGCAGGGTGACCTGGGCCCATCCTTGTGTGACCCTCACCTGTGTCACAGGAGAGCCGTTAGATCGTCAAGGTTAAGGCAGTGGCAGGTCTCACAGCGATGAGCTGGTGGGCCTGGACCGGAAACAGCGCCCTGTGACGCTGACAGTGAACAGTGACGTCAATCGTCACAGCCCCTCAGAGCTAGGCCACTTAGAGACCTAGTTCCATCGCCCTCTTACTGACGGGACACAGGCGCAGGGAAGGACAGGGAGCGGAGGCTGGGGCCTGTGGGGCCTGGTTCCTGACACCTCCCTGGACTCCTGGGTGTTTCTGGGCGTGTGACGACAGCAGATCCGTGCGCTGGAAAGTCAGAGGCCACCTCCAGGGACAGGTGTGTCCCCTCTGCTCCTGCCAAGTCTCAGCACTCAGGTCGGTGATGGGACACGCCCCCCAGGGGAAACGTCACTTCTCAGTGAAGGGAGGTCTGGGGTCCAGCATGCAGGGGGCGCGGCCCCTCTCCCACATTGTAACTTAGAAAAGTGAAATAGATGCGTGCGCTGGCTGTGGGAACACGCGTGGCCGCTGTCGTCAGGGCCCCTGTCCATGAAGACGGCAGATGTGTGCTGGCTGCAGCCTCATTAGGTCCTGGGGACCGATAAACCCCCACATTTACATCCTGGAGGAACGCCTCACAGCGTTGACTTTGGAGGAAGACGCTGAGTGCAGACCTCCACATGGCAGCGGCTACTGCACTGGCCAGTGCCCGCCGCGGGCTGCCCGGTGCCCGGCTGGCACTTGTGCGGCTGCTGCAGGAGTAGGGGCCGTGCTCCCAGTCCCTCTGCTCCTTCAAGCTCTCGGTGCTGTGCACGGGCCTGGCCTGCTGCGAGTTAGCGAGGCAGCAGGGTCCACGGCGTCCTTTCCTCAGTGCGCTGGGAGCGAGGGGACACACGCACAGACACTGCAGTACGGCCCAGGTCGGCCGCAGGGGCACCTTCACGCTCTGCCCGTGGAGGGCGCTGGCAGCTGCCCTTGAGTCACAGTGTTAGTTAAAGGATTCTTGAAAGTTGGTCATTGCATTTCAGTGACTTAATATCTTTGTTTGGCAGCAGAGTTCTGCAGACCAGGGCTGGTTGAGAGACAGAGCCCAGGTGGAACTGAACCGATTTCAGTCAAGACTGGGCACTTGTCATGGGGGCAGGGGATGGTGGGCGTGGGGCAGGGCGGGAACCTCACACAGATTTCAGGGTACCTGTGCCTACAAATGCCCCAAGAAGTGCTGGAGCCCGTTTGCTGCACTGGAGGCAGTCTCAACAGGCACAAGAACCCACCGGGCAAATCCGACTCAGTGGGGTAAGCCCCCTGCACAGCAGCCCATAAGCTGTGGACGTGGCCAAACCCCACAGCCAGTCAGCCTGAGGGTTAGTCCCACCCACTGATGTCCCAATAGCAACCAAGGCTCAACTGTAACAGAAGGGCACACACAACTCACACAAGGGACACACCTGGAGCACCCAAAGCAGCTGACCAAGGACACTGTGCCAGGGCCCCACAGGGCACTTACTACATACGGCCACTCGGCCAAGACTGGGAGACATAGCAGGTCTACCTAATACATGGAAACAAACAGAGAGGCAGCAAAAATGAGAGAACAAAGAAATACATCCCAAATGAAAAAAAAGGGGAAAACTCCAGAGGCAAGCCACCCACCAGATACCGATTCAAACCACTAGTTATAAGGACGCTCAAGGAACTTAGTGAGAACTTCAACAGAGAGACAGCGAGCATAGAAAAGGACATAGGAACCATAAAGAAGAACCAGTCAGAAGTGAAGCATACAGTAACTGAAATGAAGAGTCACAGGAATCACCACTAGAAGGAATCACCAGAAGGAATCACCAGCAGACTAGATGAAGGACCAAATCAGTGATTTGCGAGAAAAGGCAGCAGAAAACACCCAGATGTCTTTGCAGGAGCAGGAGAAGGCCACTTCTCGCCTTCCCAGGGTGGGCTCCACCCACCCCCACAGCACATCAGGGGGCCGCCTCCTGCCTCTGAGCTGCCTGACAGGTGGGCGGGCCATGCTGGGAGCCTTCCCCCCACCAACCAGGCAGAGTCCAGGTCACCTGACCACTAGCTTTTCAAATAAGGTATTCCTTCTAAGTATTTTAGAGCAAGGTGAGAGAGAAGGAGCAATGGAAAGACCCCAAAGGGAGACGCAATTCCACCTCTCGTTCAGCCACTAGGCTCAGCCCCGAGCAGCAGTGACAGACCCCCCAGCGAAGCCCACCGGGGAGGCCCACACCCTTCGCCAGCTGCCTGCAAATCCCCTCCTTACAGAAGCACAGGCAGGCCCGGGTCCTCTGCACTGCAGGCTGCTCCTCTTTAAGAGGTCCTGCAAGTGGGTCCCTACATCTATAAATATTCCAGGCCTTACTCACTGCTTGACATTTCAAAATGGACCCAAAAGCAATTATTTCACAGTAAATTCAGGCGGTAGGAAGGTGTCAGGAGGGCCTGGCTGCTTGCCCGCTGTCGCCAGCTTGGCGGTAGGCCTGGGAGCAGGGGTGCGGGCGCCCGAATGAGCTGGGTCCCAGTTGACCAGGCAGGACGGCCACCAGCCAGGTGTGGGCTGCCTGTTCAGGGTTTGGGGACAGCAAAAATGAAAATGGGCCTGCCATCCCACGAGCGTGGGCGTTTGTAGACGCACATGTATGTCAGCTCACGTGTTCTCCATCACAGTGAGGATTTCTGATTAAAAAGACCGCAGTTATCACAGGTGCTTCAAAAACTTTCACCTGAACAGTGCTTTACATACTCTTTTCTTTTTCTCTTGAAGGCGAAGAAGACGGTGCCTGTAAATACCCCCTTGGCGAACGTGTGGCAATGACGTCAGGGGCCGCAGGGCCCTGAGTTGTTCCTGTGACAAGCTCCTGGGGAAGCTGGTGGACCTCGAACCTCAGCACTGCAGCGTGGGCCATACCACACGGGCTGGGCCCACGGCTGGGACGCACAGACTAGGACATACCGGCCAGGACAGCTGCGATGGGAACGGGAGAGCGATAAGTGCTACTTTGAAAATGATCCTGAAAATATTTAAATATTGAAACACACCCCTTTTTAAAAACACTGCTGCTATTTGAAACAATGTGTGCTGTGGATACTTTTGGAAACGGTGTCTCTGGGACAACTGTAGACGGGTGACAGTGTATGTAACATGCCCACAGTCCAGGAGGTGAGAAGACTACCGACAACCACAAAATGTGAAAACTACATGGTTTAAAGCCGGCAGGCAAGAGGTGGCTTGTATGCTTGATATTCAATCAAACGTTGCATTCTTGGAAGACCTGCATGTGCCACTTGTGGGGCTAATTGGGTGGTGCTCTGCTGCAGTGTGAAGCCAACCTCCACCTGTGTTGTTCTGGGGCCTCTAGGGAGGGGCTCCGGTGCAGGCCCAGGTCACCCACTGCCTGTGACCAGCCGGGGACGACCTGGTAGGAGCTACAAAGTGATCCGCAGTTGGCCGCTGCCTGTGCCGGACCTGGAGGTGTGTGGGAGAGGCCACGCTGTGCACTGAGGACGGCTGCCACCAGAACCAGGCCTGGGGTAGCTCTGCAAAAAGCCAGGACACTGGCCTGCTGCCACCTACTTTGGGTTGCTGGCTCCAGTAAGGTTCAGCCACTGGTGAAGCCTCCTGCAGTAGGAGTTGGGTGTGGTAGGCGGGTCGCAGTGAGTCAGCAGGCCAATCAGGTTCAGGCCTGGCCGCAAGCATAGGGGGCCGGCTCAGCACAGGAAAGGTGGCGCCCACCTGCCGGCTGCCTGGGGGGAGGACCTCTGACAGGGAGGTGCCGACTGTCCTCCAGGCCTCCCTTTGAAGCCTCACACCTCAGTCTGCCCCCCAACGTCCCCAGAATCACCGTCCCGCTGCTGGAGCCCAAGGTGAGTGCCTGCGAGCGAGTGTGCGGGCCCCTTAAGAGGACGCCTGGGTTTCCCACCGCCTTCTGCCCCCCCAGATGGTTGGAACCCCCCTGGTTTCACAGCACATGTTGTGAGGGTCCTTCTTCCCCGGCACCAGTGCTCCGGGCCGGGGAGGTCACTGTAGGGCTGGGGTCCCTCGCTCCTCCAGGGGGGACCGCCGCGGCCAAGGTTTCCCACCTGTTTCTAATCCATCACACGCAGGTGTGGGGCCTGTTCTGCGTCTCCGCTCCCCCTA
This sequence comes from Rhinolophus hipposideros, assembly GCF_964194185.1. NCBI lineage: Eukaryota > Metazoa > Chordata > Mammalia > Chiroptera > Rhinolophidae > Rhinolophus > Rhinolophus hipposideros. The sequence goes on from NC_138061.1 coordinate 1,151,766, forward strand.
CCAGTCTCGACGTGGCTTCTTCACTTCCTTAGTTGTACAACTTCTGTTCAGCCAGACTTCAGATGCTTCTCCAGGTTGATTGTTCTGTAATTTAGTTGTAATTCTCATGTGTTCACGAACGAAGCGAGCACAGCGTGTGTCTGCTCTCCAGCCTGGACCCTGGATCGCTGTCCAGGTTTCTGCCTCTGTGCCAGCTCTTGTGTGTCCAGTCGTCCACGGGTACCACCTACGGTGCCTCCGTGTGTTGGCTGTAGTGAATAATGTGCAGTGAACATGCGGGCGCAGCGATCTTTGGAGTTAGGGTTTTCTTTTCTTCAGATAAATACCCAGAAGAGGGATTGCTGGGTCATGTAGTAATTATATTCTGGATTTCCTGAGGACCCTCCATCCTGTTTTCCACAGCGGCCGCACCAGTCTGCGTTCCCACCCACAGTGTGTGAGGGGGGCTCCTTTTCTCCACAGCCTCTCCCACACCTGTTATTCCTTGTCTTGTTGCTGACAGCCGTTCTGACAGGTGTGAGGCAGTGTCTCATTGTGGGTTTGGTTTGTATTTCCCTAATAACTATGGATGTTGAGGATCTTTTCATGTATCTGCTGGCCGTCTGTATGTCTTCCTTAGAAAAAAATGTCTGTTCACATCCTCTGCTCATTTTTTAATCAGGTTCTTTTGTGTTGTTGAGTTGTTGGAATTCTTTATGTATTTTAGATATTAACCCCTTATTGGAAGTATCATTTGCAAATATCTTCCCCCATTTGGTTGGCTGCCTCTTTGTTTCGTTATGGTTTCCGTTGCTGTGCGGAGCTGTGTAGTGTGACGGGGTCCACCCAGTGCGCCGTCTGCTTCCCAGCGTCGCCCCAGCACATGGGCGCCGAGTAGACACAGCTTGTGGAGAGGACGGGGTATTGATAAGCTGCCGCGTGGTAGTCAGGACACACTCGTCACACCCCTATTACGGGAATGTGTCATGTTTTTCTCCCTCTGGCAACAGAAATTACAGTATCATTTTGATAAAATAATCAAGGGCAAAACATAATATGAGTTTCAGGTACACTCTAAAGAAAATTACATATTCAAAAAAAGGAAGTAGCTTTTCATAAGAACAGCTGCCATTGGGGAAAAGCAGCGTCCTTAGGAGACTGAAAAGTAACTGAGCAGCAAATTATGCCTCCAGATGGTGTACACATTTAGTGCGTTCAGCGCCCTGGAAGTGGTCCCGTAAAAACGGAGGCATTTGCAGGAGGAAACACCAAGAGCTGCCGACACACAGTTGTTACCCCGTAAAGGTGGACATGGTGACAGTGACAGCAGGCAGGCTTTTCTGTGCTGACAAATGTTTGCAACGGGGCACAAAGCGTCTTGTCTGTGGTGGGCTCTGCCGTCCACTACTCATGGGCAGGTCTCTCTATCTTTAAACTACGCTTTTTTTTCCAGTCACATAAGCTGATTCCAGGGAAATGCCACTCTGATTGTCACTAGAAATTGTGGGGTCTGTGTCCAGCCTCAGCTCCTTCTGGTCCTGGACACAGATGACTCAGGGTCCTACAAACCCACCTTCCTGGGGGAGGGGGCCTTCAGGCCCAATATACGGGCCACTTGATGAGCCCCAGGTTCCCCTACTGCTTCCTCAGTTAGGTGACTGTCTCAATTTCCTCACCTGTGACATGGGGATAATGATGGGGCCCCACACCTGGAGTTGTCTCAAAGATTTCGTGTCAGGAAGGACACAGAGCTCTCGGGACAGTGCCTGGTGAGCTCAGAGAGCCCTCACTACCCTGCCGCCCCCCGCCCCACTGTGATAGAGTGAAAGCCTGTGTGGCCAGCATAGCTCTGCCTTGAGACCCCCGCCTGGAGCTCCAGGCACCCCTGCTCCCTCCCCAGGGAGGTGTGTGGTGACCGTCCTCTCAGCCCCTAAGGCCCGTCTGGGAGGGATGGTTCAGTCCTGCTGCTGGGGTGTTGGTGGCTGTGGGCGCCCAGCCAGACCGAGTCTGCACACCGTCAGCTGGAGGAGGCCGGCCTGTCTCTGGGGGGGCTGCATCCACCGACTGGCCAGTGGGGTGCCGAGGTCTGGTCTACTCGCCCCGGTTCTGGATGATCTGAACGAGCTCCAGACCCCACGAAGGAACCACCGAGACCGTTGCTGGTGTGGCGACTTCCCGTCTGCCCACTCTGTCCCTTCTGTCCTGCGCGGGAGTCCATCAGACAGTTTCCAGTTCACGTCCACCAGAAGCAGCATCAGCTTCTGGGCCTGACTGACCAGTCCCTGCGTGTCTGTCCCTGGGGAGCTGACCTCCCCCTGGGGCTCTGTTCGTGGTCTGTGTGTCCCTTCATGCTTCAGTGGCACAGGGGCCACGTCCAGGCAGAGGGGGACTGCGCCGTGGGCTGGGCAGCCAGAGCACAGTCCTTCCTGGAAGGTGGTGACCAGGATTGCTCTCACCTCGTTCACTTCTGAGCCATCGATTGCAGCTGTGAAATAAGTTGATGTCCCCTCCTGTCCTCTCCGTCTGTGGGCTGAGTTCTGTGGGGAGACTGCCTCTTCCCTGCTGTCCCCATTCCAGACCCCTCTGCTGGCCGGTCCTTGTGGAGTCTGGTCACCACAAAGCTGCCTTCACAGAGGCTTTTCACAGTCAGTTGTCAAGAAACAACAAAAGCAAAGAAATGAGAGCCCATGTAATGATCGGGAAACAGCCAAGAGCTGCGGGCCTCGTTCTGAAAGCTGGAATTCAAATTTGACTCAGTTTACATGACACTGCGTTAGAGACCATAACTAAGTGTCTGTAAAGGAAGAGGGGTGGCCATGAGGGTGCTTGCACCCCGAAAGTGAGCTGCGCTCATTGGAGAGCCTGACAAGGAGCGTTTTATCTGCTCCTTACAGGAAACCGCCCATTAACAGAGGGGCATTTACTGTCACTTCCTGGGGAATAAAGACCTTGAAGATGTTTGATACTGAAAATTATGTTTATGTTGTCTGTGCAAACGTGATGAGACCCACAGAGAACCTGTCTTCTGCCCGTTTGCAAACTCAGAGCCTGGCCTGTCGCTTGGAGACGGCCCCATCTCCAGGTGTGGCTCCCCTGACGAGGGCACAGGCCACGGCCTGGCTGGCTGCCCCGTTTGGGGAGTGGGCCCCAGTCTGCCCTTCCCTTCCTGTCATTGTTGGGGTCCCAGCCCCCGGGACTCAGAGCAGGAGGCTGGGCGGCCCACCACACTGCCAGCTGGCACTCGGCTCAGCTTTGTCTCATTTGGGAACCGCCCAGCAAATGCAACTACAGGGATCGGAAGGAGGTTCTGATGAAGCCGCTGGAGGAAGGACGGCCTGGTGGCTTCACTTTCTTCTGCAGATTTGCTGATGGAGGGGATCTGGGGGAGAGGGAGGGGCCTTGGGTGCCGCCTTTTGGTCTCCTTGAAGCCCTAAGTGATCAATGCAAAGTCTGTGAACAAGGGAAGGAGGGCAAGCTGGCTATTGTTGAGGGAGCCACACCTGGGGCAGGCAGCCTGCGTTCTCTGACGCCCCAGGGCCTTGGTCAGCCCCCAAGGCGGCAAAGCCATCGGTCTGGGCACAGACACCGGGGACACCGGGCAGACACACCCGCGTCATTCATTCATGCATTCATTCATTCATTCATTCATTCGAGTATTGGCTGAGCTTCTGTTGTGAGCACCTCTCTGCCAAGGGCCATGTCTGTACAGATGGTGTGCACAGTTTTCTGAACGAGAGGGTCTCAGACTGTCCCCTGGCAGTGGACACGAAACCAGGAAACAGACGCCATGTGCCAGGGCTGTGACGGAGGAATGGGGGTCCTGCAAGCACAACAAGGAGGTGCACTGGGGCGTCCCCGAGGCAGACTGGGGGCTACAGAGTGCTCTGCCTCCTTTGATGTGCGTCTGTGTACCCCCCCACCCCCCAGGACCTGGTCTTTCTTGGTGGTCAGCCGCTCAAGGCCCCCTCCCCACACACAGGTCGGAGGTGCTATGTAATGGCCCCGACCAGAGCAGGAGTTCCTGGGGGCTTTGTGAATCTGACAGAGGGTGCAGAGATGGGGGTGGTGTCGCTGAGGGTCTCGGGAAGGTGGTTGGACCAGGAGCCACTTGGCATCTGGGGAGCAGCAAAGCCGAAAGTAAGGCCCTGACGCAGCCCACAGCCGACCCGAGGAGGGAGCTGGCAGTGTGGCTGTGGGGTGACCTGTCCTGAAACCCCACTTCCCAGCTGTGCCTCCATTTCCCCACCTGTAAACTGGACATCACAGTGCCTCCCGCACAAGGTGAGGATGAAATTGTTTCCATGCAGCAGCTCGTCCAGAGCAGCCACTGTTCATTCAACGCGTTGTCCTCACTGCTGCTCCTGGAGGCAGGGGCTGGTCCAGGCTCCATGCCCAAGCGTCTGTGTGTGTGAGTGTGTGTGTGTGTGTGTGTGTGAGTGTCGGGAAGGGGGGGGGCTGGCGGCTGCAGTCCTGCTGGTCAGTCTGGCTTTCAGGCTCCTTCTGCAGCAGAACTCACGCAGACGGGGTTCTGGGCGAAGAGATGGCCGCCCTTGAAAACGCCACTGGCTCCTGACCTGGTCGCCTTTAGGAGGGGAGGCAGGGTCCCCAAAGACCCTCAGGGCCCAGCTGAAAAGGAGCCACCTGTGCCCATCTCCTCATTTCTCACTCTCTTTGGGGGACACTATGGTGATTTATGGACCTTTTCCTTGAATGAATCCTTGCAGAAGACAATATTTAAATAACAATCCTAAATTTGCAATGCCAACCAATCAAGCTAATTGAGGGCAATCAGGAAGCCCTTTATTAACCATAAAGAGGAATGGGTAAGTTCTCAGAGGAAAGTAATGAAAGAGTAACACGCTAGTGGACAAAACTCACGTGACTACAGACATCAGCAGGGACTTGCTTGGAAGTGGAATATTTACTGCGGTCAGGCGGATTCGTTCCCGTGTCAGTGAGGAAAAGCACTGCGAAGTGCACAGTAGCCAGCCGTGCCCCCAGCACACGTGAGAAAACAGACGTGGAGGGAAGGGGCTCTCTGTGCTGTGGCCGTTGTCTGTGGGATCGGCAACCCGCTCAGGGCCACCCAAGGGGCCTGGCCGTGACCTTGGGGGCCCATCCATTTAGTCAGTATTCCAGGTCTTAACAAATGGCACGTGGGAAATTAAAGCCCCCTCTGACTTCTCGTATAAATGACTGATAATTCATGTTTACATAGAAATTTCAAGTATTTTCAGTGTTTCTTACATCATAATATCAGTGGCAATTATTTGGGATCTGGACTCCTTGAAATATAGTAGAGATTATTACATTGATTTATGGTTTACCAATACCTAACGTATTACTATTCTGAATACAAATATCAACAAGTATATGCAAATCCTATTTCATGATGGGGAGGAAAAAGGGCCCAAAAGGCACTCAGTAATGGACCAAATGCAGTGCCTACAGCTCAGTGATAAGCCGGGAGCAAAGGTTCCCTCACACACAGCCGGGGACGGACGTCAGGAGTCAGGCGAGGGATCCTTTGGCCAGAAGAGTCTGCGGGGAACACGGGCCAGACCGCGGCAGGTCCAGGTAGTCCACTCAGCAGAGGGCACCCAGCCCGACGACGTCCTCCCCGCCTCTCGCTTGCTGGACGGCGGTCTTGCAGGTAGTGCGGCCCTGGTTCTAGCGCGTGATGGAGGCTGCAGCGTGGGCGCGTCTCTCTGCTCATCCCCCCTCTCGCCTCTCTTTCTGTCTGATTTGTAATGGGCGTTAAAGGCAGGAAAGCAGGACCTGAACAGGAGGAAGGGTTCGGACTCCAGCAGCTTCTTACTGTCCAGTGTGAGAGCTCGCGAAGGTGCGTGAGGACCCTGAGAGTCGGGACCGCGGTGCAGCCTGAGCCGAGCCCTCATCCTGTTAGAAGCAGGGGACTTGAGACGCCCCGTGGGCCTTCTGAAAATATGAATACGTACACATACACAACACACGCACGTGTATGTGCATATGTGTGTCGTATGTGGGTAAATATATTTCCATGTGTGTAGATACCGTCCACTAATGCATATAAACTTACAAAAGCAAAACAGAAGCTACAGAAGTGAAATTCACAGCCACACACATTCAAATACACCACCTGAATGAACCCTAAGCCAGGTTTCTAAGCTTCACAGCATCTTCAAAACAAACTAAACCAAACTACAGCCTGCGGTTCGTGGAGGTGAAGCCTGAAGCGTGTCTAGGCTGGCGGTCTGCTGCCCACCGGGGTGGTCAGGTGACCAGTCCCATCGGTCGGCCTGAAGGTACAGTTAGAGGGGATCCCTACGCCTTGGTGTCTTTGCTCTTGGTTCTAATGCCAGGAATGCTGAGGTCGCAGGGAGGGGCCTGGAGGGGAAAGGCTTTTACTGAGAGCGTGGGGAGTGGGATGTGGGTACTCGGGTGCAGGTGTGTGGGCGGCCGCCTTGTCCGCTGTTTCCATAGTAATTACGATGTAGACATAGTGATACCATGTCACGGAAATTCTCACTACCTGGTAAAACACATGAGTTAAAGCAGTTTAAAGAAACAGCTGTTAAACTTCTCCTGTGGGCAGCGCTGCAGAGAGTGGCTTGGGGGGCCGTCCTTTCAGAACTGGGTGCATTAAACAGGTGCTGGAGGCCTGACCTCTGGGTCTCCACCCTCCAAGACTAGGTTCTCATCTGCTAATGCCCAAACTATGCAAGATGCTTTTATGACGGAGCCACCCGCCAATAAAGCTGGGGGCACAGTTCATTATTTTGGTGCCTACAAAATACCCACTGGATCGGAGAGAAAAACCACCTAAACTAGTGTCCAGTACAGTAGGGGTGCGCCGGTAAGAATAAAGGCAGACTGTCCGATTTGTAGAATTACAGACAAGTTCTCATCAGTTTGTAGGAAACTGGTTCCTCACCACCCTTACTCTCTGTGCCTCAGCAAAGGCCTGCAGAGACAGCCACGGGTCACGCTGCCACACCATTCTTAGCATTGGATCCGAATGTCCCCGGGGCTGCTGAGGGCACGGTCTGCTCCGGATTTCTGGTAAAACAAAGAATTCAGTTTCTTCCATTAGGACTGCGGCTCCTGATTCTGTCTGCGAAGGTTGGAGCGCTGCCATAATTTATAAGCGGGGAGAAGAGGTGCATGTTATTGATTTCACGAGCCTGCCGAATCTGAGCTCATGCATAATGAATGTCCTTTGATTTTCTCCCCCAACAAACTTGCCAGTGGAGTTATTGTGACTGTAACTAAATATAGCATAAAACACACATCTCATGAAGACGCAGAGACAATGGTGGGCCTGAGGACAGAAGTCCGGTCCTGGCTCTGTTACAGGGGCGAGCAAAGGAGTTGGTTCTCATCACCGCCGGGGCGGCGCCCTTCACCTTCTGAAACCCCCACCATGTGTGTGCAGCTTCTGGAGCTCGGGAGTCCCCTCCCAGTGGTGGTCTTTTTACTGGTCACCTTGCCACGGCAGGTGGGCCTGCATCTGGACACCTGAGCCGCGCGTGTGGACCTGTGTGCGGCCCATCTCACAGGTGAGTCAGGGATGCAGTCAGCTCTGTGGCTGCATCCAACTTCAGGATTATACAAAAGACATGCATTTTTTCAGTTTCTTTTATCTTGCAAAACATTAGTGCATCTTCTATGTAGCATGTGCTCCCCCCCGAAAATAAAATGCAGTTCCCCAAATAAACCTCACTGGTCCTAGTGACCCCGTGTGCAGGAGGCAGCAGACAGAGGTAGCCATCCCTCTCTGTTTCCTAATGCGAGCATTTGGTCACCGAGACGCATTTTGTTTCAGGTCAGGAAGGAAAGAGGCAGGAACGGTGGTGGGAGCAACCCCACGCGGATGGTTGTGGGATTCGGCTAACTTCAGGGCTCGTGGGTCCCTCTCCTGAGCTGAGTTCTTTGGCTTTCAACTGGAGGTCATAACCGACACTCAGGACGGCGGGTGAGTGGGTAGTCGGATGACTGCCCCAACCTCGGTCCCCTTGGAGCAATTCCAGTCTCCACAGAAGTCACAATCTCTATTGCCCTTGATTGCCACAGGAATCCTGGGAGTTAGGGGAGCTTTTCCTCCTGGGAGGGGGAGGCAGAGAATGACTGACCATCGCACAAGGTCAGCGTGTGTGCTCTGGGCAGACCCCAGACGTCTGGGCACTGGGGCGGGGGAGGCCAGGACCGAGAATGCCACTTCCTGCCTTGTTACCACGAGCTCGTCAGAACCCGGCGGCCTTGAGGCCACCGTGCTGTCTGCATGCCATCCGCGAGGAAGTCCCGCAGGCCCGAACGCACCTTGTACGAGGATGTTGGGCGAGGATGTTGATCAGCTTCCTAAGTATTACTAGCAACCCGAGGGCCATTTCAATGGATTCTTATGTATCAGTGATACCAGACACTTTGTAGCCACTGAGACAGCCGGTGCAGATACATTGTCACAGTCAAGGGAAGGGCGTTTCCCCAGGTGCTCAGAGCAGCCAGCAGCCATGGTTGATTGGATTGCAGTCTCTGCTTCTTTGCTTTCTGCCATGTGGCCTTGCAGTGCCCTTGAGTGAGTGATCTCACGTCCCACCTGTGATCCTGGGCTTGGCCAGTGGAGTGGGAGCTTATATGACACCCGCAGAGGCCTTGAACAGCTGGCGTGGCCTGACTCTGTGCTCTGGTGATCTGCCGCCGGCCAGCAACCCCCTTAGTCAGGGGCTAGAGCAGAGACCACGCAGCTGCCCAGCCAGGCCCGGCCCGGTCACAGGACAGGGTACCTGCCGAGCCGGGAGCATGAGAGTAAAGCCTGGATGATTGGAGATTGTTCTAAGCTCATTACTGTAGCAATAGCTGGCTAACACAAAGAATTGCAAAGCTCTTTCCATCGTACGACCCGCTATTTATAAGGAGAGCCGCTGTTTATGGATAGGATCGATTCTCTCTCTATTTATAGTTGAATGTAATTCTGAAATGGTAAACAACTAATGTTTCTCTTTTGGGGGTAGGATTGAGAAGTATTTCTACTTGCTTTTTATGCTTCCTTATGTTTACAAACATGTAATTTGCACACACATTCTTTTTAGGGAGCGCATTCTTTGGTGGCCAGTCATTGACTTTCTTTTAGCTACACAAATTTCTCTGCATTCATAATATTAAAATGTAAAACCTCCATCAGGGCTGAACTTTCTGGAATAGTCTATACATAAGGTAATGACCCCGTCTGATTTATAGTCTCATAACATCGCATATGGAAATGTTCAGTAAATGTTCACTGAACTGTATCAAAGGGTATTCTTATACCAGGGGTGCCAAAAAATGTATACAAATGGACACTTTGGTCAACGTTGCCCAAGCAGTAGTTCTCCATGATCAGAAGTGTCTGGATGCTGATGGTAACCAGTCTGAGCACCTCTTGTAATTGCAGAAGTCAAACGGGACTTGTATTCGTCTTTTGTTATCAGTATATATTGAGTATTACAATTTTATTACAATTTTCCCTTTTTAAAATGAGTATACATTTTTTTTGGCACCCTCTGTATATTGCCACCTAGCCTCTTCTCCCCAAATATAATTTTAAAAATTACCCAGTTGATAGATTTTTATGTAAAATTCACTAGTCAGCCCTTTACAATTCCAATATGCTCAGTGAGCAAACATTGATCGGTTCCCTAAAATGCAAAGTATGATGTGTCTTCTGCCGGGCGGAGATAATGCTCCCTTCTTGTTTCTTCTCGTTGATGTTGGTCTAAAGATGGGCGAGCACGTTCCTGGTCACTTGTCCTACAGGAGTAGGACGGGGGCCTGATGCAGTGCCCACGTGTCCAGGCGTGTGGGCTGGCGGACCTGGGCCTGTGATGAGCCACAGAGCGTTTTCAGCAGGGCTCTCCATGCTGGTCCACACGGCAGGGCTGCTTGTGCTCTCTTGGCTGTCATGCAGCAAGCGTGGTGCTTGTTAATGATAGCCGGTGTTGTTATTACACTGCCTATGCCTGTTTTCTGCGCCAATTCATGCGTTGGTTTGTATGATTTCGGAGAGCATATTTTTCCTCCATGGGGACAGCATTTCTAGAAATTTACAGTTCTAGTCTATTGGGGGTAGTAAGCCTTTGTGGCCTGTGTACATAGGTATCGATCTTCTGAGGAATCTATGAAAACATGCAGACTCCTCTCCAGAGCTGGCAGCAGACTCTGATGACCTCAGCAGCCCGGGCGGGCGTGGCTGCGTCCCAGGGGAGCCAGCTCCTCAGCTCCTGGCAGCAGCTCTGGGCGCCGTCCAGAGGGCTCCCGCTGGCCAGCCAGGAAGCTTTCCACTCGGGGTCCTGGTAGCTTTCCTGGAAAACAGACATTTCGGCCCACTGATTTGCCCTGAGTGGATCCCGTGCAGTTGTGTGGGGCCAAGGAGCATGTCCGGCTTTGAGGAAATCAGTGTCCGTTTGCTGAGGCTTCATGCAGAGACCAGCCTCGTGTCTGCCTGCCGTGCCTGGGAGTCGCCAAGACGCTGACAGGTGACAGAAGACAGGGTTTCTAGAAATGGGTGTAGTAAGCATTGCTCTGTTGTTTGATTAGCCAAATCTTAGGCTCTAACTCCTTACGAGCTTTTTCGAATCGATCCAGGCCTGCTCTCGCTGAGACACGTGCTCCTTTCTTATGGAAGTTCAGGGAAATGAATTTTCTTCCACAGAGCCCAGTGCAGGTCCAGTCAGGGTCCACTGAGCGTGGTTTTGGCCATGGGGTTTCAGGCCCAGGCTTGCTGGCTGCCTTTCGTCCTGGGCTCTGGGTTGTGACAAAGGACGTCATGTAAGCAGTCATTGATATGCAGGTTGTGACTTTGTCCTAAATTATGAATATAGCCTATTGGGAACCAGTTGACCCATTGTTTCGGGTCAGTTGAACTACTAGACAGTGATATCAGATTCCTATGCAATCAGTGGTTTAATTTCCCAGCCAGCCAGTCACTTAGGTGACCATGTGCTCAAATGCCAGCAAAGGGGGTCACTTTGGTGGCTGTGGTTCAACAGGGTCTCCATCCCCAGGCTGGTCAGAGGATAGGCTCACGTGGCCTCCACTTCAGGCCAGACGAACGGTCTCCAGTGCCTTTTGGCCCAAGCAGCCCAGAGAGCCTGCCCACATCTACCAGCCAGGGAGGGAAGGGCACGCTGGGCTCCACAGCCACTGCAAGGGGAGGGGAGGGTCCTCACTGTCCCTGTGCTGTGGCCCTTAATTTGTCGGATCCCAAATCACGACAGGAGGGACGCAGGTGGAAAGGGGTGAAAGGAAGCACTGCCCCCTCTGGCTCCTGGGACATTGGGGACATCTGGGGTGGAACCAAGACCTGCCGATGCTGTCACCACAGCCTTCATCAGACCACAGGCTCTGGGTGCACGGTCGGCCCGGCCCTGTGGAACCGCCTGGGTCCGTTCTGCTCTCCCTGTGTCTCCTGGGCCGAGCGTGAAGCACCCTCCATTCCCAAGTGTTTCTTCTGCACTTGAACTCTGTCTGTTCCTCAGTGTTCTGGGGCTTCCCCCCCAACCCCCACTATGGGGCAGAGGACGGCGCAGAGAGGTTGGCGGGAACCTGTCACCCCTCGAGAGAAAGAATTTCTCGGGAGGCAGGACTGGATGCGTTCCTTATCTTGATTGTGAAGATGGTGTCATGGATATAGACATTTTTCAAAACTTAACAAATTGTACACTTTAAGTATGGGCAGTTAATCAAATACCAGTTCTACCTGAAAACTGATAACAGTGAGAATTTGTGGGAGCCACTTGTGAATGTGGGCAAATGTTGGTCAATGGTGAGTGGGTTCTTTCTGACACCCAAACCTTCCCCCGGGCTGGCCCCACGTCCCAGAGTGAACAGGCAGGTGTCACAGCACAGGGACAGAGGGACAGCCTGAGGACGGGTGCCCCGTCAGCCACCCGGGCCCTGGCTGGTGACAGAAATGCTGCTCTGCCGTCAGGTAAGCGTCACGTTGTCCTCTCCCCTCTGTCCCCTCCCAGGTCACCGTGAAAGCAGAAGGAAACACGCGAGGCCTGCGAGGCAATTTAGGCAGAAATTGCTGCATGTGATTTATGGTTTTAATTAAGCTTTAATTAAAAAGGTACATGAGCATTTAGTAGTTAAGAAAAATGCCGTTGTGTTTGGGTCAATTGAATAACATAAAGTAAAATGAGCTACATATTTCTCGTCAGAAGCTTCACATAAGAAAGCAATGCACATAATTAAAAAGCAAATTTAAACCGATTTGGGCATAAAGGCTTTATAACGGGGGCAGTGGCTTAAAGGAATGTGATTTTCCTTTATTGTGACACAGCTGGATATCAGATCCTGCACGTGAGTGGGGTTCCCAGGTGGGCACGGAGGTGGCAGGCGTGCAAGCCTGCATGTGACAATGTCACTGAGCGCCGGCCCCCACCCGGCGTGGCCGCGCTTCCCCAGCCCCTCCCTCTGCCTTTTGTCGGCTTTGTGTTGTCCTTGGCATTTTTATTTGCTTCTTTAATTTTCACTAGGTCAGAATCTGATTTAGGGACACACGGACCTGCTCTGCTCACGAGCTCAGGCACGTGGGGTCTGGGAGGCGGGACAGAAGCCGTGGGAACAGTCACTCATCCTGCCTGTGGTGATGCTACCACTTTGTTCCACGGTGGGGTCAGGAGCGCCCACGCGTTTGGGCTGCAGACTCGCGGGAGTGTGAGTGGTCCCAGGGAGGGCGACTCAAGGCCTTGGCTTGCTCCGGACGCCTGCGCTCGGGACCCACAGGCTGGTGGCAGAGGACGGACGATGTCAGGGCCGTGAGCTCAGGATGGCAGCTGCATGGCGCTGGGCACCCCGAGGCCTGTAGAGCCTGGAGGTGGCAGGGTCTGAAGGCTTGCGCCACCCGTAAGTGACCGCCCCATGGACAGGTGCTCCCCGCCACGCCCATTGGTGAGCCCTGGGTGTTTCCAGGGGGTCTCAGGCCCAGCTCACTGGACCCCCCCGCCCCACCCCCTGGGCGGTTGTTGGCAGGAGCACCCAGGAACCTTGGAAACAGAGCTGACTTTGGCCTTCCCAGGCAGGTGTGACCTGACTGGCACAGGTACGCAGACGTCCCTCATTCAGGCCGGGTCCTCAGATTGTCCGCTGCGCCCTTTCTAAGCCTCCCGATGCCCCCGCTGTCAGCAGTGTCCCTACCTGTTTTCACTTACTCTTTGATGCCTTCTCAGGAATTGCGTGCCTGCCTGGCTTTAGGGTCTTGCGTTGGCTAGAGTGGCCTTCTAGGTCTTCTGAGGCCGACTGTCACCTGCCTGGGTGCCGAGGCCACTTGCTGGTTTCCACTTGAAGGAACGCTGTATTTAGAAATGTGGATTTGACTAATCAGGTGAGTGATTGGTTTCATGAATGAGCAATAAAAGATGGATCAGACATGCGACCTTTGAGTAACAGTCCCCTATGTGAGGGGACCATTCAGCTCACAAACTGAGTGTCCTGGACGTTTTCAGGAGCCCGTCCTGCACCAGATGCCAAAGAGAAGAAGGAACCAAACCGTGAAGGGTTTCTGCTCATCCCATGCCTGTCCACAAGGCCCCTCGGCAAGCTGCAGCTCTGACTGTTCTCACGCGCGAATCGCGCGTCCCGCCCGGTGGGTGAGGGTGGCAGCAAGACAGTTCATTCCAGGAGTGTGAGCGTCTCATTCGGGACTCGGTTTAAATGGCTTTCCACGAGTCGCAACCTAAGGCTTCATTAAAGGGCTGGTTTCCAGCCGCGCCTTGCACCACCGACTTTCCTGCAGGGCTTTGCGTCCTGGGCGTGTGCAGACTTCAGCTCACTCGGTGCCGTGAAAGGACACATTTTATACCTCTCACCTCCTGGACCACAAATCAAACATGAAGACAGAAATTGTCAAATATTTAATTACTGAGCAGCTGGAAAATGGGCTTGTTTTTCAAATCACACTTGTGATAAGTGATGGAAGATAAACACCAACTGTTGAGTTCCTTAAGAGAAACATGTTTTCATCACTAATTGAAAAAAACCATGGCAAATAATTGACACATCAGCTTATCACAATGGACCGTGTTAGGTGGTACATCACACCAATTCCCTGGGTTTAGGTGTCCAAATGCCAGCAGAGACTCTCGTTCAGCTGGACTGGGCCAAAACCATAGCACCCCCCCACCCCCTTGCCCTGGCCCGAGGTGCAGGCTCTCAGCCTCCAAAAGGGGACCTGGAGGGGAAGGAGCTGGGGGGGAGAAGGCAGTCCCAGGGCGGCTGCCCTGAGTGGGCCTCGTGACGCTGGTGCAGGAGAGGCACAGGGCGTGGGGTCGCAGCCAGGGTGTTGATCCGCTTTGAAACCCTCTGTGCTTCTCAGTGGCTCTGTGACCTGGGGGCCACAGTGACCCTGGAGAGCCTCTGGGTCATGTCTGTAAATGGGAGAAATGAGGTGATGGGGTAATGAATGGGGGTTTGGGGCTCATACACACCGAGGGTGCTACCTGATAGTGTCACTTGAGGGAGGTTCAGGAGAGCAGTTGGCGTGGAGGAGTGAGCTGCGCAGGGGGGTCAGCAAATGCGGTGGTGGGGAGCTCCAAGGGCTGTCCCACCACAAAGCACCCCAAATGGAGACAGAACTGTGAGAATCAGCTTTGTCAGAACCTGCAAAATAGTCAAGGTGCCCAGCAGCCAAGAAAAAGGCTTCGCTGTGGCAGGGGGACTTCGTGGTGTTGGAACCTGGCATCACACCTCTTCCTGCTGCCAGTCTCTAAGATGGTGGCCTCATTCCCAGGGTGGGCCCCCGATTCTGGAGGGAGCAGACTGCTGTCCATCCACCTGGACACGTAGGGGGCTCTGGGAAGGGTTCACACCAGGGCTGTGCTTTGCCGATTGGAATGATGTCATTGTGGAAAAGCGGCCAGTGCGGGGTTTCTTGAAAACACTGAGTCACATGAGCGGGCTGCTGACACGTGGGTCAGTAGAGAAGCCGGCCCCTGGGAGGAAGAGCTGGAGAGACACTCGGGGGTCAGTGCCTTGAAGAGCTGCATTTCATGGGGCATCCGAGCGCTGCGCGCCCACCGGCGGGCGAGTGCTCGGGAGAGACCTGGGAAGGCCCATGGACGGGGTGCTATGCATGGAGCCCGTCTGTGAAGAGCACAACAGCTGCTGCTTGTCTTCTCTGTTTTGGTGAGAAAAGGGAGATCTCTGTCAAAACACAGCTGACCACAGGCTAAAAGAATAGAGACTTCAGAGATCACACACAATGGACGCTCCGAGGGCTGCCTCCCTCTGGCTTCCAGCCGGGTCTGGCCAGCAGGGAGCCCGGTGCGTGGGCAGTGGGGAGGGCGGTTATTCCCCGACCCTCCCTTCTGATCACTGGGTCTGGCTGCCTCTCACTGAAGCACGCAGCGCCTGGCGGGCGGGCGGCCCTCTCTGTAGGGCCTCCCTGCCCCCACCCCTTGACCGGCCGGGCCTGGGGGCAGTGTGCCTGCTGTGCTAGCCCCAGGTACCCCACTGTGGAGGCCCCATGGCACTGGGCCGCTGTCTGGCGGTGCTGGATTCCCTGTCATTTGGATGAGGGAGCCAAGGTGTCCTGAGCCCAGGGACAACCTGGGCAGCAGCAGAGGCCTGACTGTGTGGCCTAGCCGGGGCTCAGGGCAGCCCCCAGTGGGGCTGTGGGTGGTTCATTCACTCGTGGCCCTGAGTGAGGCCGGCGGGCAGTGGAGATGAACCAGGTGAGGGCGTGGCAGGAGTCCTGCGAGGGTGGAGGGGCAGGTGGATCAGATATGAAGGCTCCACGGAAGCTCCCCCCATCTCCAGTGCTCCAGCACTGCAGCGATGTGGGGTGGCAGCTGTCACAGAGGCCCCGAGCAGTGACAGGCATGTGAAGGAGGCAGTGGAGCCTTTCCGGGAGCCGCAGCACCTGAGGCCGGCTGGGCGGGCTCAGGGAAGCCGGTGGGAGCACAGGCGGTTCCTGTGGGGATGGAGCAGCCCTTGTCGGTCAGCCTTCAGGGGGTGGTCGCTTCTGCCCTGACCCGCGCCCGCCACATACTGTCACGGTGCCTGTCTGTCACCTCTAAGGGCCCCTCTGTGTTGAGGGCAGGCCCCGCAGCCCCGTGTCCTCCGATGGCAGAAAGAGGACCCGGCTCCACCCAGCGAGGCACCAGTGGGACAGCTCGATTTGGTGGCGGGGGCGGCTGCCCAGGCCCGTGGATTTTGGTGGTGGCAGCAGCCGTGGTCACTTCCGAGGGGCATCAAGCTCACGTTGTTGACCAGAAGGCACACTGGTGCTGGTGTTGGCGACAGTCCTGGGACAGGAACCAGTCCCGGGAGGTCAGGTCCAGCGGTGGCCGCCGTGGGGCTCTTGCAGGCTGGCTCCCCGTGTGGCATTGGGCACAGCTCCCGGCCCTGACCTTGGATCTGTCGTCGTCCCCCCCATATGTGAGCTGCCTGGCATGTGGTGCCTGTGCAGGTTTTGTCAGGATGGAACGGTCCCAGCAGACGGTACACGGCACGCAGCTGTGAAGCCGTCCCCCCCGCCCCCAACACTGCCGACGTTTCAGTCCGAGTTCCTTTACTGGGAACATCTGACGCCCCGACTCCCGGGACAGCGGGCTGCTTTTGCCCTTTGCTTGTCCCTTCAGAGCAGGCGAGGCCCTGATGGCAATCAGGGAGCACACAGAGCCCGACATTGTCAGCCTGCCCTCGGGGTGCTACTTCCTGGTCCGAGCGAGAGCTGGGAAACCACTGACACGCTCGTGACATTGTGTTTTGTGCAGGGTGCGTCTGTAGGAAACAAATACCCCTGAAATATTACATCTTTCCAAAGGCAGATTTGAGGATAAAACTCCGTGAGAGCTCCAAAGACAGCAGGGAAAGTGGGGTTCACAGCCAGGCCGTGGTTGGGTGTGGTGGGGGTCCGTGGAGGACAACGTCAGAGGTGGGGAGAGGCTGGCGAAACTGACCCCACAGGACCCTCGCTGAGGCCCGGCCAGGTGGTCAGACCCCACCTGGGGGAGGTGGGGCACGAGGAAGCCCCCAGATACCAGGGTTAATTATGAAGCTGAAACTATTAAACAGACTGAGAACACGTATGTTGATAGACCAACGAAGTGAACATCATTGCCCAGAAACCGGCCGATATTTATACGAGAACTTGGGGTTCAGAAAGGAGGGGATTTAGTAAGCGGACCTGGGCAATCGGCTACCTTACAGAGCCAAAATGGACGCTTCTTTCACCTGATACAGAAGAAAAAGGATCATCGAGATTTAAATGTGTAAAACAAACACTCACCGTTTTAGATGAAGTGGGAAGGATGTGGTAGTGGCATTGTGATAAGAACAGCATGGACGTTCCGGGGGGCAGTGGTGCTTCCTACGGTGTTTCTCCTGCCGCCCTGGCCCCAAACGAAACAAAACAACAGAAAGGAAGGAACGGAAAACATTTCAAAGGAAAAACAAGCACCTTACACACAGGTAATAACACAATTACAGAATAAGAGAGGGTGTTTGCAATGCAAATAACTGACAGAGTGGAGACTAAAATAGATAATGAACTTTTACGAATTAATAAGAAAAATGTAAGTAACTGAGTACATAAGTGAGGAAAGAAGCAAACGGAATTGGGAGCAGAAGAAACGAGAAAGGATGAGGCGTAACACAGGCGCCCGCCCCCATTTGCAGCCCCACTTGCAAGTGAAAAGCTCCCATGGACACAGTGGGGGCTGTTTCTGGGCACGGACCGTGGTTGCCTCCCTGTAAATACCTAGGAGATGGGACATACATGGGGGACAAATGTTTCCGGACACTGGACAGCAGGAGCGCAGGACTGCAATGGGTGAGAGCGGTTGTGCAGTGGTGGCAGCTTGTAGCCTGCAGGGAGCAGGGTGCCCACGGGAACCCCACAGTCTCCTGGAGTTGGAGGGGGAGGCGGCAGCTGGCAGCTGTGCCCGAGAGGAAGGACCTGCGAGGGATAAAGATGGGACCCGCGAGACCTGGCCTGAGTCCTGCTCTGCCCCCGGGCCAAGCCCTCAGGTCCCGAGAAGGAGGCCCCAGGCGGCAGCAGCTGAGCAAGTGGAGCAAACGCAGGCGGCAGACACCTTGTGTTCCCAGCGGGCAGGATGGACAGACCTGGGCTTTGGGTGAACTCCGGGGGACATCCCAAACTGATCGCAAAGCTTATATGGAGTCTAAGACCTAGAAGCGCCGAAACAACTTTGAAGAAGAACGAATCTGAGGAGTTACGCTGGCTGAACCAAAGGCACCCTGTCAAGCTTTGGTAACCCGGGTGCTGTGGTGTCAGCGTCAGAGCGGACGTGGACACACACAGCGGGAAGGACGGCAGAAGCAGAACCAGGCATGCGTGCTTACGTGACTTTTCAACAAACGTGCCCGGGTGACTCAATTGGAAAGGGATATTCTCAACAAATGCTCTTGAAAAAGTGACGATCTACAGAAGAAAAAAAAAAGAATCTCAATACTTACTTTACACCATGTGCAAAATTGAACTCAAAATGGATCATAGGTTAAAAGTTCTTGAAGAAACTATACAAAAAATATTTGCGACTTTGGGATTAGGCAGAGATGTCTTATACTGGACACAACAAGAATAAACCAGAAATGCAAAAGAAATTGATAAATTGGACTTCATCAAAATGAAAATGTTTACTCTTTAAGATTCTCTAGTGAGAACAACGAGAAGGCAGCAATGGAGTGGGAGAAAATATTCCAAAACATGTCCGATAAAGATTGTACGCTGAATCTATAAAAACCGTCCAGTCAGCAATTGAAATGGAAATGAACTGGTCAGAATGGGGCAGAAGACTTGAGCAGATACTTACGTGAGTGACAACAGGCGCGTGGAAACTGCACGTCGCTAAGTCCTTGAGTAAATGGGGTGAAGCCACGGGTACGACTCCTGTAGGGGAGCAGACGCCAACCAAGCCAACCGCGCTCCGAGTCACGAGACACCACGTTGGCGGGAGGGACCGTCCCCGTGACTCTTGAATGCAGTGTTGTGATTTCATTTCGTCAGGCTGCAGGCAGGAAGAGCCACAAACAAACCCGCGGTGGGATGTGTCAGTGTGTTTTGTGGACTTGAGCAAATAGACACGTGTGAGGATGGAGGTGAGGGGTCTTCCTGTTGGAGAACTAGCGGTAGGGGAGAGCTGCGATGGAGCCCGGGATGTGGGACGGGCAGAGGAGGTGTCAGCGTGAGTTCACGGTGCCCGATGGGAAGTAGACAGGAGTGGACATCGACGCAGCGTGTGCGTGTGTGTGTGTGCGTGTGTGTGTGTGTGCATGTGTGCGTGTGTGTGGAGAGAGAGAGAGCACGCGCACGTGCACGGGTAATTCTCCACCAGAACGTGGCAGAAATGTTACTTGTCTGCGTAGCGGGGCTGAGAACGGAGGAGGCTTCTTGTTTCCTCGCCTGGTCCTGAGCACCACCACCCTGGTGGGTGGGACCTCCCCGGCCTGGTCCCACCTGTCTCCTCTTGGAGAAGGGTCTCACCCAGTGGGCACACCTTGCTATCCTCTATGGGGACGTGCCTTCATGTCCCCAAATGAGCGAGCAGGGCGCCCAGCCGAGTCCAGATGACCCGGTGTGCCCCGTGGTGACAACCTGCAGCTGTGTCACATGCGGCCGGCTTCCTGCTTTCAGAGTCTGTTGATAAGCTGTCCCCACCCGGATGATGCTGAGTTGTTTCTGGGTGTTATGACTTCTCCAGGTTGGGGTGAAAACTGTTTGTTACCTGCTGGCGAGAACAATTGCCTGTCACGAGCGCCTGGCCTGCTCAGGTCGGCTTCTGCATGTCCCGTTGCAGAGGACGGCAATTGCAGCTTGAGCAATTCTATGAAAACCTCTCGCTAAAGCGCAGTAAACACTTCTATTCTGAGCATTTTATTTGTCTGAGAGTAGCTTGTATTCATTTATGACCCAGCAAGCCCATATTTCAATTTTATCAGGTTTAATAGGTTGTAAACGAAGAATGGCAAATCTAACGCTACATAAAATTACCAGAAATGAGGCAAACAGGTGCATAATTGGCATCTGAATGCCTTTGAACTGTGAACTTCTGTAGAAGGATAACGGAATTTGGCTGTTTCTCTGTGAGGCTAATGCAGGTGATGCAGTTGGATTTTCTCAAAAGACAGCCACTTACTGGTGTCATTTCTGTAATTAGGACAGGCAGCTAGAAACCCATTTTCACATAATGAAATACAAGAGTTCAAATAAATCTTATTAAAACACCTGTGATTTCTTAAGTTCGGCCTGAGAAAGGCCTGCAGGAAATAGAAGAAGGATGCAATTTGATAATGGAATTGTAAAAGCAGTTTTAAGGGTATAAACTTTGTTTTTCAAAGTCATGATTTTGACAGACATGCAGCTGATAATCTCCCTATATAAATACATGTATAAATGTGCGATTACCTGCTATTACAATCCTATTAAAATGTGCTAGGCTCTCAATTTAGTAGACATTCAGTCTAATGGAGCCGGAAACGTAAAGAACGGGTCATAAATTCCATCTTAGAAAGAACGTCAATCCTCTGGGTGTGTGTGGCTGGTCCCACCCCCGCCCGTGGAGGCAACACGTCTTCACTCGCTCCCTCTGCTGTGTCACCTCCAATCTGACTCGGGTCCCATCTTCCCCTCCCCCAAACCCTCCCACCGGACACTCCCCTCGACACTATTGGTCTGTCCCTCTCCTCTGCATGTCCCCTTTATCTGCCTGCTCTCGCTGACATCCCACTGGCCTTGGTCATTCTGTCCCCCTGGCTCACACCACATTGACCTAGCGTGGCCCATGACCTCCGTCCTCTCAGTGGCCCTTCCAAACCATCGCCCGTCCCGCCAGAACCTCTTTGCTCCCTGGCCCGTCACCCTCACCTTCAAATCCTCTGCCGCCTGCCCACCCACCAACACACCTGTCACACGCTCCACTGTCCCCGTCTGTCAGCTCCCCTGCCCATCACTCCCCACCCGCTGCCTGTGCTGCCTCCACAGGCCCACCAGCTCAGCAGCCTCAACCCAGACACGGACAGCCATCAACACCACGGCCTCCTGTTTCTGGAAACTTCCATTTCCAATGATATGCCCTCCCCCATTAGTCAGAGAAGCAGAACAGTAGGGTAGGTGTGTGAATCCACATACATATGCAGAGAACCATTATAATAGAGTGTGTGTGTGTGTGTACATGTGTGTGAATCCGCATGCATATGTGCAGAGAGCTACCATAACATATTGCCTCACATGACTGGAGGCCAGCGTGTCCCAGCACCTGTGTGGTGAGTCAGCAGACTGGAGACCTAGGAGGGAGATGGTTTAGTTTCACCTGGAATCTGAAGGCCTGAGAACCAGGACAGCCGATGACATAGTTTGTGTCCAAATGTCAGGTGGCTCAGACACAGCAGCGCTGATGGTCAGTGTGAGCCCCAAGACAGGACGGCACCAGGGTCCCAGCTCCAGGCAGGCAGGAAGCAGAAAGTTCTCTCGCTTGGGGGCAGGTCAGGCTTTTCCTCTAGCCAGGCCTCAACTGATTGGGCGAGGCCCACCACATCGGGCAGGGCCACCTGCCTGACTCAGCCGACTGCTTCATGTGTGACTGTCACCCGGAAAGACCCTCACACACCCAGTCACATCTGACCCGATGTCTGGCAGCCCGGGGCCCAGTCAGGCTGAGCTGACAGCTCCCAGCCCCGGCGCATAACCTAGACCTTATCTCTACAGACCCGCCCTCTCGCCCCGACCCGGTCCCCCCACCTTGGTTCCCCAGAAGCTGAAACCACTGCCTCTGCCGCCCGTTGCCCTCTTCATGTCTCCCTTCTGGCTCAGTGTCCGTGGTCGCTCCCAGACCAACTCCTTCCACGGGGACTAAACTTCCTTGCTCCCCACCCATCACCGTCACCTGGAAAGACCTAGCCCAGGTGACACTTCACACCAGCCTGTTCCCCACCTGAGGACTCAGTGTCACTAGAAATAAACACTCAACTGTTGTGACGACTCTCATCTCAGATCCTCCTGGCCTCCAGGGGCCCGGGCAGGCTCACGCCAGGCTCTGACCGCTGTTTCGGGTCCACTGTTCAGAAGCTCGTGTCCTGTTTCACCAGGAGCACAGAGCAGTCAGGGTCACCACTGCCATTTGCAGCACCCGTCTGCTGGCCGTGGCCTCCGTGTCTGTGGGCCCCAGTAACGCTGCCTCGTGGTCATTCTTGTGACGGCCATGACAACGCGATGCCTGAGAGTTCTTGTCCCTTCACTCTTACAGAATCACTGAAAGAGATTTTGCAAAGGCAAAATAAGAATTGGCAGTCGATAAAAGTGGAAGGAAATGTACAAAAGAGGAAAGTGTAGGTAAGACGTTTGGAGCTGAGTAAACGCCCAGCGATCGCAGTCCGTTCGATGGCCTGTCCACAGCCGTGAGCCGTGGGCGTCTGTGTTTGCAAACTAAACACACCTCCACGAGCTCACCAGGGAAACAGAGTCAGAGAACACGGACTGTCAGAGATTGTTTTCTTTTTCTGTCTTTGTTCTCGAAAGGGAAACGTGGACTGTCTTACTAGTATCAAAGAAGATTTCAAGGTCAACAACGTTAAGCAGAGTAAAGAGGCCCGTTTCATTTTGGCAAGTGAGGGTAATAACTGCTGCTGCAGTTGTCCTGCTTTGGGTTCCTCAGAAACCAACCCTGAGTCCAGGGCTGTGAGTAGTTTTTCTGAGACACGATCCTGAAAGCTGCGACGGTGTGAACACGGGAGAGAGCTGCCATCTATCATCTGTCTGTCTGTCTGTCTGTCTGTCTGTCTATCATCTATCTATCCATCCGAAGGGACTTATTATAAGGAATTATGGAGGCTGAAATATTATAATCTGTCTCTCTCACATCATACATAAAAATTAACTCAAATCGGATCATAGACCTAATTGTAAATTGTAAAACTATAGAATTCCAGAAGGAAAACTGGAAGAGGTCCCACGCACCCCGGGTCGGGACCAGGAGAAGGTGTGGCCCGGCAGGCAGGAGGTGCCCAGGGCCCCTGGTGACGGGCCCTCTGGGGACCACGCCCCCCTTGGCAGCTCACCCAGCAGCCGACACCCACCAGGGCCCCTCCCAGGCACGGACGGTCCCTCATTGGGCTGTCACACAGCCCGGTATCAGAGCCCCCTTCAGGACCAAATGACGCATGTGTCCTCTGTGGTTCTCCCCCCCCAGGAAGAGAGGCTCGGTCACTTTGGATGGAGGCCCTGTTCTTAAGACTCGGCTCCCAGGGCAGGCTGCTGTCGGCCAGGTTTGGGCCAGTGTGTCCGACCTGTCCCCAGACAAGGACTAATGGTGGGCGTGGTCCCGGGTGGGAGGTCACACGGGCCCTGCTCAACCCCAAGGCCGTGTCCAACGGTTCATCCCTCCAGAGATGGGATCTGCTTCCTGGAGGCTGGGAAGATAGAACTTCCTATGTTCGTGCAGAATTGAATTAACCAGGCATGCGATGAAATCCGGGGCGTAGCAGAGAGGTTGTTGTAATAAGGTTCTACTGTATCTCATTTAAGGAAATAGGAAACAGCAATTCAAGGGGCTAATCTCAGTCTAATCAGAGTAAAATATACTCAGCTTTGCAGCGAGAAGGTGCGAATGGGCGGCTGCACCATCCCCATTCAATGGCAAAGGTAATTAACCCAAGTGCGGTTGTCTGCAGCCTGAGGACGCGATCCTGCTTCCAAACAGCAACGTTCAGTAGGGGCAGGTGTGCGACAGCGAGTGTCCGCGGGCTTGTGAGTTAGATTTTCCAGGTGACATCATCAATGGCCAGATGGAATTTGCATTAACAGAGGCTGTTGCTCCCACGGTTCATACTTTGGAATTGTACCTTATTTACATAAGAAATTACATGTGGGTCTCGTGTGCGAGTCACACTGACAAATGCTGTTTGCACAGCGGAGGCAGGGTCAGCAGCAGCGACAGGCATTGCGTTCGCCGAATGTCTTCCATGCTGACGCCAGCTGTGAGCACACATTTAGCGACACTGGTTGACACGGTAACTTACTGCCTAAGTGTCCACACACACAATTAATTAAATGGTTAGAACGTGTGTGTCCCTATTGTACGTTCTCTGGCAGGACTGGGATGGACAGCTGAACAGGGAACAGACAGCCGCCCACCATGGGGCCATGTGTGTTTTAACTCAGGAGAAAGCAAACCTGCCAGGGTGTTCTGACAGCGGACGTCTTGGGTGTGTTTTTCTTCGTGGGGTTCGAGAAGCATCCAGGGACCTTTGTGGACACGCGGCCCCATGTGGGAGGGCCTGGCCTTGGTCCTGACCGTGGCAGGTGGGATAGGAGGCCTGGGCACAGGTGACCTCGTGGAGGGCCCCCTGGGCACGTGGGCGGCGGGCAGCTGAGGGCAGAAACTGTGATTCCTCTGCCGGCGGCAGAGGCCAGCTGCGTGTGATCAGAGGACGGAAGCAAACCTCTGCTTCCTCTGTGTCCCCTGAACACTGGGACTCTCTCCCTTGTCTCCCAACCCCCGCCCCAGAATCAGGTCCCCACCCACGCAGCCCCGAGCTGGCAGCACCACAGGCCACGTGTGTGAGTGACGGGGAAGGAGGGACAGTCATTGGCTCCCTGGGGGTTTGTTCCCAGAGGCCCCGCGGCCCTGGCACTGTGCCCGCAACCTGCACATCCATAGGGGACCCTCCCACGCAGGTGCGGGGTGCCAGGAGCCCACAGCAGCCCCGGCCTGAGCAGCGGCCCTGTCATGCCTGGAGCGATGACACCCAGGCCCCAAGGCCCCCAGGACCACCCTGCAGTGGGCAGGGCAGGGCCGGACCAAGGTGACAGCATCCCATCCGCGGCCAGACAGACCCGGCAAATGCAGCCGGCTCGGCCGGGCTCCGTCCTCGGGCCGGCCCCCAGCTCCTGACCTGTGTCTGTCTGTCCTGTCAGGCAGTCCAGGGTTTGAGGACAAGGAACGGGGCGCTGTGGCGTGAGGTCCCCGGGTCCTGGCTGTGTCCTGACTGGTGCCTGGGAAGTGCCGAGCGACCCCTTGTGCTGGAGGGGCCTCCCTGAGCTCACGTGCCCGTGTGGAGACCGCAGCCTCCGCTGTTCTGATGGCTCCTTGGGTGTCACCAAAGACACCGGTGACCCAGGACTGCAGGAGGCGCCCCCGCTGTGCTCTGGCCTCAGCCAGGCCTCGCTTAGGCCGGCGTCTTCTCCTCGGTCCCTGTCCTTTTGCTCTCGCTTCAGCAGCTGTGAACCCTGCAGGGTCACGGTCCCCAGGGTCACAGTCCCCCTGGGTCACAGTCCCCCAGGGTCACGGTCCCCAGGGTCACGGTCCCCCTGGGTCACGGTCCCCAGGGTCACGGTCCCCCAGGGTCATGGTCCCCCTGGGTCACGGTCCCCAGTGTCACGGTTCCCCAGGGTCACGGTCCCCCAGGGTCACGGTCCCCCAGGGTTACGGTCCCCAGAGTCACGGTCCCTTCAGGGTCACGGTCACCCAGGGTCACGGTCCCCAGGGTCACGGTCCCCCTGGGTCACAGTCCCCCAGGGTCACGGTCCACCTGGGTCACGGTCCCCCAGGGTCACGGTCCACCTGGGTCACGGTCCCCACAGGGTCACGGTCCCCACAGGGTCACGGTCCCCCAGGGTCACGGTCCCCACAGGGTCACGGTCCCCCAGGGTCACGGTCCCCCAGGGTTACGGTCCCCAGAGTCACGGTCCCTTCAGGGTCACGGTCACCCAGGGTCACGGTCCCCAGGGTCACGGTCCCTTCAGGGTCACAGTCCCCCAGGATCACTGTCCCCAGGGTCACGGTCCCTTCAGGGTCACAGTCCCCCAGGATCACTGTCCCCACAGGGTCACGGTCCCCGGGTCACGGTCACCCAGGCCCTCGCTGAACGCCCTCACCTGTGCAGCCGTGACGTTGCTCCTTGCGTCCCAGGGGCTCCCTTCTGCTTTGGGATCTGAAAGAATCAGGCAACTGAGAAATTCTGTCTCAAAAAAACCTAATAACCAGCTATTGTTATAAATGACCAGGCTTGACAGGAAACAAGATTGAACTTCTGGTTGATAAATCCCTTTTCTGATTGGTGTGAATTTTTCCCTTTGGGACTCTGCATAGGAATGGAGGTTCAGGAAAAGAAAACCTTTATTTCTTTGTGCAAAAGCTGCTCCTGGTGTTTAACTGAGGCCAGCAGCCTCTTTGATGCTTGCAAATCCACAAGGACTTAAATCTGGCTCTAACGTGGGCTCTCCTTCCTTCCGGGGACGCGCCAGGTGGAGCGGCTCCCCTGGGACGGCCCTGGCTGTGTGGGCGGCAGTGCTGGGAAGTGGGTCTGCTCGGGCGTGTGTCTGAGTCTGTGTGTGTCACACCGACCCCCAGGCCCAGGACCCGTGGCTGCTCACGTGTGGGGTCCTTGGGGTACCCTCCGGTTTTTATGGGTTCTTTCTATTCAGTGCAGTACCAGCCTGAGGCCTCCTACGCACCCCTGACGTGGGTGCTTCTCACTCTGACGGGCTGCTTGGTGCACCCTCCAATTCCTCTGCGTGCTGCCTGTGCCCTCCCTCCACTCCCATGCGGCCTCTCTCCCAGTGCTTTCTGTTTTTCCCTCCTTCCCACTCATGCTTTGCTCTCTCTGCCATTCCTGTGCCTCTCCAAAAGGAGCATTAGCTCTTCAGGGAGCTGGTGGCCATCTCGGAGCGGCCTGTGTGAGCGCTCACGGACGTGACAGCTGCTGCCCCAGCCACGGGCCAACAGGACACGCTGGGGTCCCGCCCCGGGCTCTTGTCAGAGGCATGGAACAAAGTTGCTTTTCTTCCTGTGGCTCTCTGCTCTGACCAACAGGCAGACACACACACACTCACAGACAGACATAGACAGACAGACACAAGCACGCGGTCTCAGCCGCCCTGGGTCACACTCGGAGCGCCCAGCGGCTGGGCCTGCAGCCGTCGCGCCCACGCTGTGCTGCTCACAGTGTGTCCAGCCTCCTGTCCTGCACTCGGGTGGTATCCCTATCCCTTCACCTTAAAGTTTGGTGTGACCGTGCCCTTCGCTCAGAACAGTAAAACATAAACGGACGTGCTGCGTGCCGTTGGCAGGTGGGAGCGGTGCAGTCAGCCCCTGGTACTGAGCTCTCTTCCCCGTGGTCCCTGGGGCACGGAGAGTTCCAGCTGATGGAGTGAAAGGACAGATGGTCCGCGGGATAAATCTGTGGCTCAGCGCCCTGGGGCCCTCCCTGGGCTGGAGCCGTGAGTGACGCGCTCTCTCAGCTGAGCCGCTGGCGCTTGGGGGCTAGATTGTCACAGCAGCAGGACGTGGCCTCGCCCTACAGTACCTCTGCCTGGTGTCGCGATGACAAAACTGTCATGCAGGGTGTGTCTTTTAATTAACATTAGTGGGCACGCTGCACTGAACCCCAAAGCAGAAATTTGGAGGAGACTTGGTCTTTTTCATCTTCAGAGAACACCCTCTCTCATCGTCCATCTCAGTTGGGTCCAGCACAGGTAGGGGTGGGGGGTGAAGTCTGTGCTCATCCAAAAGCCCCCCCTTCATGCCGAAGGGCCACTGCTCTCCCAGCTGCATCAGGATGGGGACGTGCGGCCCCCAGACTCGCTGCCTGAGTCCCCCCCCCCCCAGTGCTGTGATCCCCTGACCCACTATGATTCTATTTGGTTCTTAGCTTTTAGCTGGTTTTAAAACAACCTGCATGCCGAGTGAGGAGGTGTTACCCTGCATATTCAGTGGATGTGTATTTTAGGGCCGTTTGTAGGCGAGCCTTCAGGAAGCCCGCGTGTGACTGACGTCAGGCCCCCTTACCGATTGGTTGCTGGACTGTGGCCCAGTGACTGGCCCTTCTTCGCCGGGGTGGGGGACGGGCCTTTGATCTGAGGGCACAAGCTCAGGGCTCCATCTCAGGGCTCGGCTTCTGCCTGCTCGTCACAAGGGCAGCCCAGGGGCGGGCGGGACAGCACAGAAACTTTCTTCTAGGAGACATGCCATTCAAAGGTCCACACAGTCTGTGCGGGGCTGGTCTGGGACAATACCCAGTCACTGGGGCGGGGCCTGGGGTCTCCTGGGGTTCACGGCCCTGCGCTGTCCCCACGTGTCCTGGGGTAAAGTCAGGCTGAGCCTCAAGTCCCCGTGGCGGGCTCTCCTCAGATGCCACCTTGTCCCTCTGCCCAGCACCCCCGTGAGGAGGTGGCCTGTTCGTCTTTACCGCTCCCCGCAGAGCACAGAGGCCCCACCTTGGGGTTTCTGTCCCCAGCACTGGGGGGGGGGGGTGCTTCCTGTGCACAAGGCACTGTCATCGGGAGAAGGTTTGTCGTCATCATCATATTTCAACCTTTGCCGCCCTAATGGCCACTCGACACCTCGTTTCCAGATACTTCCTGTGCGCCGGATGGGGTCCCAGACAACCAAAGATCCGTACTTTCATGCCAGTTTTATCTGTTCATGCTGTAAAACTAAAAACAGTTTTTTTCTGGTGACTATTGCTTAAAAGCTACAAGCAGTAGGTTTGGCTGGTCTGAAGCTACGGTTTCACTGGTGGTTTCCACCATACCGTCCACCCACGCAGAATGCACTTTTCCAAACACGAGTGAATGCTCACGGCTGGGATTTCATTCTAGGACCCATAGTAATGACATTTGTGGTTCTGTAGCAGCCTAGAAAATCTATTCCCAGAGACTATGTGCTTGTACTGGGAGGACATTCAACCGAGAAGGAGCCTGGTCCCTGAAATGTCGTTTCCCGTTATTCAAGTGGGAGGTCTGATAAAAGCCCAGTGCGACTCAGATATCACATGAGGGTAAACTCAGATCATCTTCTGTGCAAGAAAGACGTGACAAGCACTGATAGATGAGACTGCGAGAGCCTGACGACACGTGGGGTCATTTAGAACAAGCAGTGTTCACTCAGCATCTGTCATTTCCTCTTCTGTTTCCTGAGTCCACAGCCTTTCCCGATCGAAGCCTCCATTCGGTTTCTGTGACAAAGTGTGTGGAGCAGGCATGGGCACCCCACTTGCTCCTGTCCCCCCAGAAGGACCTCTCAGAGTCCGGAGGACAGCGGCTCTGCCAGCACCTTGGTGTGTGGCTTGCAGCCTCCAGAACTGTGATCACCGGTCCCTGTGGCTTCAGCCCCCCGTTCGTGCCCCTTTGTTGGGAGCTCCAGACACTAAGACACGCATGGAACAGCGTTTGATGACATTACTGTGTGTGCGCAGTGTGGCCTCCTTAGGGATTAAGGGATGGTTTAACATGCAGAAATACACTAATATATCACCGTAATTGTTCTGAGAAGAATGCTTATAAAATCAACTTGAAAAATGCATAGAAGTGTCTACTATACATAAAACAGTCTGTGCTTGTCCATCTGAAGAGCCTCGAAGCATCGCCTGAAAAACCATGAGAATGAATACAAGAGGGGGGTGGCCAATCGAGGAAAGACCCAAGCCATTGGCTTTGTAAATGCCAAACATGAGCGACAGTTAGGAAGCATAATGAATAAAGTGGCTTCGTAATAGCAACCAAACATAAATTCCGGGAAGTAAACTGCAGCCATATGCAGTCCCATATGAAGCAATCTATAAAATTTTACTGAAAGGTATAAACTGAGATGAGTGAATGGAGGGATTATTAACTCAATGTTATAAAGATGCCATTTCTCTCCTAATGAATCTGAAAGTGCGGAGTCAGTCAAATCCCCAGACGGCCCAGAGGTTTGCACGACGAGCGAGTGAAACAACGGTGTTGGAATGTTCAGGGCATCGAGGCGTCTGGCCGAGCAGACGGGAAAATGCTCTCTGGACTGAAGTGGAGTGTGACTCAGGCCACATAGATGGGGATGTGGGTACAGGACACACATCCCTACCCCCAGACGGGGGTGCAGAAAGGCTGGGCTGTCAGGGAAATGGCAGCGGGACCACTGGTTACACTTGTGGGAAAGAGATAAATCCTATTCTTAGCTCCAGCTCCAAAATGAAATAAGTTCTGGATTGATTAAATACCTCAAGAGAAAAAACGTGAATGCATCAAAGCAAGAAGCCTAAAAACAGGTGAAGTTTCCCTTCTGGATGTTTCCTACGGGACACCAGGCGCAGGGCTCCAGGGAGGTTCGGCTCAGGTCATCCTGCTCTGTCGTCGCCCAGTGGGTGGTCTTGGCAAAGGGGCTCATGGCTGTCTTCCCTTTTCTCATCTCTGAAATGGGAATGACAGCGGCTCTACCTTGTGGGGTTATTGCAAACATGCAACGAGAGGACATGTAGCTTGCTAAGAGCAGAGCATCTGAGAAATGTGAGCGGTGTCACTGCGCACACGAGAATGA
This sequence comes from Rhinolophus hipposideros, assembly GCF_964194185.1. Taxonomy (NCBI): domain Eukaryota; kingdom Metazoa; phylum Chordata; class Mammalia; order Chiroptera; family Rhinolophidae; genus Rhinolophus; species Rhinolophus hipposideros. Next base: position 1,182,017 of record NC_138061.1, read on the forward strand.
ACGACAACTCACCACAGCAGCACCCCAAGGTCTCGAGCAGAGACCAGAGGGATGTTTCTTACCCACGGTGGGTGCTGCCAGCAGTTTGAACATCTGGGTGTGTGTTCCCTGTGTGGAGGCTGTCCCTTAGCATGTGCAGTCACACATGCGGTTGGCTGTGCACAGCACATAGTAGGGTGCCGCACTGAAGCACAGTGGGACAGCCAGGCTGCCTGGGCTGAAATCCAGCCTCTGCTCCGGCAGCTTTCCCATCTGTTCATGGAGGTCTGGATGTTCTTGGTGAAGAAATAAACAGAAACGTTGACACAAAACCCTCCACAGTAACACACCTCGTAGTGTGGCCGGTGGCTAAAACCTCACAGGATCAGCGCCAACCCACTGCCATGGTCACCTGTGGAGAGTGAGGTCTTGGGTCGTTTATTTTATTGATCTATTTTTCTGACTTTTTTTGAGACGGGGGGTGGGGTGGGGGGACTGTATCTTTGAATTCCTTGTGCTCCGAAACCAGAGTGAGAAGGTTAAAATGTTGCCAGTCCCGTGAGCTGAGAGGGAGCAGGAGCAGGAAGGACCCTTGTTTCCCGATGGGCGGGTCGCTGCAGAAACTGTCTGCCTGTGTGAACGCCCATCGTCACCTTGTAAGTTATGTCTGTTGGTCTAATCTGGCCCCACCCCAAGCCTGCTCCTGCTGGTCCGCTTGCACCGCCCTGGGTTCTGGGGGGCTGGTCCTGTCCTGAGGCCGAGGCAATGGGGTCCGCCTTCCTGGAAGAGGGGCCGCAAGGGACGCTCTCCCAGTGGGGCTGCTCCTGGGACCCTGACCCCGTTGCTCAGTAGGTACAGTCAGTTCTAGAAAGGATGATTCCAGTGTATGAAAATATCACTTTTTTCATCATTCAAAAACTTGGTTTTACAGCCCCAGGACTTTTCCCAAAATTTTGGATGAATAATTCATTCTCAAATACAAAGTTTGGGGGCTTTCCTGATGACATACAACGTGTCCCTTTTTTATTATTTCTGGTAGATGATCCAGTGTCATTGAATTTCACTGTCCTCAGGGGACGTTTTAGGAAACCTGCCTGGAAATCACATCTTAAGTGAAGTTTGAATATGAACCACAAACACAGACAACCAGCAACGTTGTTCTGTTAGAGACCATTTGTTGTGTACGTTCGCACGGTAAAGTTATCTGTAGTGTCGACTTTATAACTGTCGCAGTTTAGATGAGCCGTTCTCACCCTGTGCACCGTGGACCTCGGCAGCTGCTGGGAATAAGCCAACGTGCTCTCTCTGTTTTAATGATACTCCCCATCCCCACCCTGTCCCGGATTTCAGTTAAAGAATCCTCCATGAATTCTATGGATATTGTACCATCTTCTTACTTCAAAATGCAAAGCCAGTCTGGTTTTCGAACAGCAAATAGCCGCTGAAGAAGCGCATGGTCTCACAGCCCGATTACACGTGATTCTGTGTCGGGGCGGCGATTTTGTGCTGAGCACGCGGGGCCGGCAGAGCGATGACAGACGCCTTCCTGTGCTGATGTGGACCCATGCGTGTCTCGGTTCTTCCCACCTTGGAGGTGGCACCGAATGGCGGTGGCTGTCAGGAGCCATCAGGAGCTGGCCCTGCGCCTTCCTGTGGCAGCACCGCCATGCGGGCCAGGCCCCTCTGCGACTGCAAAGCGTCCAGACACACACAAGCCCCTCCGTGATCCCGTCTGAACTCAGAACGCGAACGTGTCCGAGCCCCAGTGGGCAGACCTCTGCTGCTGCACAGTCAGGTCAGCCTGGCCTCGGCCTTTGCCGCCTGGGTGAGACCTACGCGTAGGGAGAGGCCGCTCAGGGACGCGCTCCCCCGTGGCCCGTGTCCTGAGCACAGTGGCTCCCATTGGCCCCACGCCCCGCGTGAGCACTTCTCTCAGGCTCAGACCCGCCCCCCCAGGTCCTTCCTGCACGTCACCCCACAGCCGGTGCCCCTAGCACACTGCCTCTTGCTGGAGGATGACACAACTACCTGTGCCGCCACAGGGTCGATATGGTGGCCTTTGGTCAGAGGCGCTGGCAGGTGCAAGGGGACCACCAAGCTGGATCCCTTGGGACATCACTTCAGGTCCTGTGGCTTTGCCTCCTCTTCTCCCTGCTCCCCTCTCTGTCCTGCGACATCGGATTGCATGGCGCTGCTTGTAAAGGCTTCCTGGGGCCCCTCTGCCTACCCAGCTCCACCAGCCTATTCCTGGTCCAACCACCCCCTGGGGCCTATCCCCCCTTTACTGATGGTGGCAGTCCTGGCAGAAGGGACAGGCGAGTGGGCCGGTCCCGGCGAGAGAAGATGCGCAGCGGCCACTGGGCCAGGAGAGACTAAAGACGACACTGTCTGACGTGGGCACAGCCGTCAGGAGCCATGCACCAGCTGTCAGTCAGGCCGGGAGACTGTGGTGGGGGTGGGGCTGGTCTCCGTGCCTGGGGGAGGGGCCCCGGGTCATCAGATTGGAGGGCAGAGTTCTGGTTTCTCCAGAGGAGGCTGAGATTCCTGTGGGGTTTGGGAAGGTTTCCGAGGACACTGGGGCACCGTGACCTGGCTGGAATCTACAGATGTTAATCATGACATTAGAGTAATTGGGGTCCTAGTGAGTTCTGCTGCCTTTGAATTTCTTTTCCCCAGGAAAGGACAGATTTTATGCCGAGGGCTCACCAGGTGCTCGGTTAGGAAGTACCGTATTTTATGGGAACTGTGGGCTCTGGGCTCAGGAGACGTGCTGGGTGCTGTGGCACATGTCGTGTTGGTTCTGGTGGCTCCATGCTTGTGGCGGCTTATTAGTTCCAAGTACATGATTCACCATTTGCAATTTGAACACAACGTCTGCAAGTTTTTAAGTTTTCTACTTTTATTTCTGCTGGGAATTCCTACAGAGACAGACACTAGAAATCAAGCTGCCAGGAAGCAGCTTTCCTTGTGGGTTTTCAGTTTGTTCTGAGGTGCACGTGGTCAACAGAAATAAACCAGCCAATCTCGGCACCACTGAGGGACCTCAGGGAACTCGGGCAGCTGGGGAGGGGCCAGCGACTACAGATGGGGGGGCGCGGAATCCCCGCGGCCTCCTCTCTCTGTCTGTCTCTCACCCACCCGTGCCTGCAGGTGAGCCGTGCGTGTGATGGGATTCACCAGGCCCGGCCACCCCTGCAGTCGGGGCCACCCCTGCAGTCGGGGCCGCCGTGTGCGTCGGGGCCGCCGTGTACGTCGGGACCAGAGTTTTCTGATGCAGCCCAGGCAGACCGTGCTTGTTTCCTGGAATCACTCGGAAAATGATTTGCAAACACTTACCGACTGAGGCGACTGGAAATAAAATAGGGCTGCAGGGTCGCTGTGCTCCCACACCGGGCAGACAGCCTCGCAGGGAGAGGGCAGTGAGGCCGGCTCCCCTCCCTCTTGTCGTGTGTGTGGCAGCAGGGTCAGTCTCTGCAAGCGTCCTGGGCCCTCGGATATTGGGGAAACGTGCGCTCAGTGCATCGCCCCCCTGTCCCCTGCACCTTCCTGTCCTGAGCAGCTTACTTACTGAGAAGGTGGTCGCCAGCAGAGACCAGTGGACTGGGGCTCAGTGAGGGCGGGAGCTCCGCCTTCGTCGTCCCTCCTTGTCGGAGGTCTGCAGGACAGACGGTTCTGAAGCGTTTGTGTACTGAGATGACGTGTTCCCTTTTCTCTCTCTCCCACACTCTGGGCTCTCATTTGCAGCTTTCTTTGGTTCTCAGGATTATTTCGTGGACTTTCTTCAACAGTTCTCATTTTCTGTCTGCTCGCTACAGGGAGTGAGTGACAAGATCAATTTCTTTGAAGTCGTGAAGCTTCTAAAATTACTTCTGTGCTAGTTTGAAAAGCACACATCTTGGAAGCCAAGTGATGTCTCACGACGTTCTAGAACTATGGTTTTACTGTGTGTCCCTCAGCTCCCACTGGCCACATTACCACGTCCTTTTTCACATCAAGGCAAAATTCAAGTGTCATTAATGCTGAACATTTTAAAATAATTTTGCCCCACTTTTGCTGTGTGCACATGTCTCTGTATGAGACATAAAAGACATTCCTTGGTGGGAAATCATCCAATTTGGGATTGCCCACTCACTGCCCGTTCTGTGCGATAAACGCTCACCCTGCAAAAACGGGAAGTTTGGTCTGCACTTGTCTTCGCGAGGAGCAATGGGAAAGTGGACCCAGTGTCCCAGGGCAGCAGGTCCTTGAACAGCGTCGTTTCATTTGACATCAGTTAGTTATAAGGCTGCTGAGATGCCGAAGGAACCAACCCTCGTTTGTATCAATTAGCCAATGGCAGAATCGGCTTGCTTATACTCCTCTGGCCGCAGGTCCAAGAGCCGAGCGACGGCGCTAAGTGAGGCCCTAACTGCATCAGTGCCCAGGGCCTGGCGCCCGGTGCCCTCTGGCTGGCTCCCTAGCCCGCCTTGCAGTGCTGTCCTCCTCCTCAGGGCTGGTGCCCATCCAGATGGAGCCCTCCCCCATCCCCGGCAGAGGGCGGGGCTTCCATCGGGTATTGAATTGAATGCTGTTTTAGGGGTGGTGGGTATAATTGCAAAGAACCGTCACAAAGCCATCACAGTAAGCCAGAATATTTTACCATCGTAATTGTTGGGGAAAACAACAGGCATTTGTTAGCTTAAGACAATCCATTATACTCATTCCGAGACACCTACGTTGCAATGTGTCTATATTTCTATCTCTTTGCAAACAGGACTCATTTCTTTACTTAGCTTATAATTTGGCCGTACATCATTTTGAGACTTTGCTGAGGATAAGTTGAAGTTTAAATGTTAATTACTGAAGGCTTGCTTCTGAGGAGATCAGTTTAGCTGTTTCTCGCTTCTCAAGATGTCCGTCCCTCAGGGAAATAAGAAACTTAGACTGGAAGTCGGTTTGGCTTCACGAGGGGCAAAGACTTCCTGTGAACTGAGAAGGTTAAGGAAGGAGGTGAACAAAAGGTGACATTACAAAGCCCGTTTTAGATACAATGTGCCCTTGGAAATAATTTTCTCTTTACTCTAAGCCGTTTAAAAATGGATTCAACTTTCCTATAGAAATTTGTAGATTTTTGCCAGTGGGGCAGCATACCTCTGCGTGGACAGCTCAGTGAAGTGGCTAATGAGTGTGGCCTTGGAGCCGCAGGGTTGTCCTGGGTGTGATGACATCATTGGACATTTCAAGCTCCACTGGGCCTTTCAGTGTTTGCAAATGCATTTGCAGTAAGGAAAAAGTGAGGATGGTCTAAATGGACATAAATGCCAGTCATGCAGTCTGGCTTCTTTCCAACTTGGCATAAGAATATGTGGCACGTCTGATTTGCTGACCAGTGTTCAACATGAAGGATGGGGGTGCCAAGTGAGAACGGGGAGCAGCTGTGTGTCCCCAGACGGCCCCCACACACAGCGGCAGTCTCCAGTGGCTTAGCTGTAACACAGGGAAGGGGCATGAGGACACTTTTACAGAAGAAGGACGAGGTGGTGGATTCCAAGCCGGCTGCCTGCGAGTCCCCCGACACAGGACTGGACGGGTGACAATCAGTCACACAGAGTAGACCACTGGAGGCTACTGAGCAAAGAGAGTCCACGAGGGCCATTCCGTAATCATGCAATGACCACAAACCAGCCACAGGCTGTGCCTCCCAGAAGCTAGAGAGAAACCTATTCTCATCCTTCCTGTTCCTGCAGAAGTGAAAGATAAACTCACCATTGTTCTTCCTCCCTGCTTTTTCCCTGAGAAGTTTCCATGGAAACAGAGAACACATACAGACAAACCCTACTCACGGCAGAGGGGGTCTCTCTCCCACTAGCCATTAGAGACGGCCACTCGCCTGTGGTGGCCTTTTCTGCCTTACTCTCTGCTAAATAAACTTTCACCTTAAACTCTGTATCTGCTCATGTGTGAACTCTTTCCTACGTGAAGCCAAGGACCTTCCTGCCCAAGGTTTGAGTCCCCACACTGGGGGACCCGCTAGCGTCACCTGCACTACTGTCCCCATCAGGGGACAGGTGGGTAAAGTGTTTGAATCCGAAGAACTCTACTAAGAGCTTAGGGGAACAGGGGACAGAAAAGCACTTTTGTCTTTACAAAGTTTTCTTCTAAAAAAGAAATGAAAAATGAGAGAAAGAGGAAAGCAGCTGTGTGGTGGCCTCCGGTCTGCAGGTGACAGGTGCATATGTCCCCTGCTGGTCAGCGTTGGCTGCAGGGGACTCTGCATCGTTGGTCCTGCAGGTTCACTGACAGGGGCTTCAGTTTCCTAATTACAACTGACCCTTGAATAACGCGGGGTGGGAGCCCCAATCTGAGCAGCTGAAAATCCACATGTAACTTTTGACCCCCCTAAAGCTTTAACTGTCCCTCAGCGTCTGAGAGTGTTGGTTCCAGGACCCCTGCGGACACCCCAATCCTCAGCGGCTCAAGTGCCCTGTGTGAACCGGTGTGGGTCAGGGCACCCAGCCGGCCCTCCCCGCCTACGGGCTCCCAAATGCAGATCGAAAACAGCTCAGGTGTTTATTGAAAAAACTCTGCATGTGAGTAGACCTGCCATTCAAACCTGTGTTGTTCAATGTCAACTGCGTTTGCATCTCTTTTGCTAAAAAATCCAAATGAAATAAAGCCACTTAAACATTACATACGAAGAGTGCTGCTATACATGATTTAAAAACTAAATACAATTTTAGGTGCAACATCCCATTATCTCTTTTACATTAACGTTTCCTATTATAAACTTTTATAGCCTGAGTAGATGTTGCTTACTGACTTAAAATGGATTTTAATTATAAAGGAGGTCCGGCTTCCTGGCTTCCTGGGGCCCCACGCCCATCGCCCATCGCAGCTCCACTCTGGGGAGCTGGGGGAAAGGGAACTTCCTGAGCCCAACCACTTCCTGCCCTGTAGGAATTCCTGCAGAATAACCCCCAGGACGCGTTAGCTGGACCTCCACCAGGCAGTGATGCCTGTTCCAAAGGTGAGAATGGCCAAGGGCCACCTACCTGCCCAGGTGAGACCAGGACAGGTGCAACTCTCACAGGAGGCAGGGCCACGGCCATGTTGCAGGTTGTGTCTCTGACCTGGTTTTAGGTTGTTAAAGGATCAGCTGGGAAGCGAGAAGTACAGGGAAAGTGTCACTGCCACAGGATTTAGAATAAAACAAAGTTGGACAGATTCAGCTTATTTCATTACAGCAAATGAACACATTACTTTGCGTGTGTACACCCAACCGGTATGCCCCCCAACATTAATAAGCTTTTTATTAGATTATTTCAAAGAGAACAGTGTTTGCCATCAACTTCTCCATGAATCCTTTGAATAATGTTCGTGGTTACTGAGCTAAAACTCAACCTTAAAGCGTGTTGTGATGTATTTTTGCAATAAAAATATCAAGTTCATTTAAACAATTACTTTTTAAAGCACTGTCTCTCTCCCGGTGGGTGTTCATTGATCAGATTATCAAAGGCAACGGTGTCCTGGTTGTCTCCATGCATTCCACACGAGGCAGATAAACGCTCGTGTCACTGCTCCCTGGCCACGCTCGGAGTGGGCGCCCAGACGGGTGTAGATGGCCAACAAACCGTTAGGAGGCACCACGGGACAGTTACAGCCAGGACGGGGGCAGGGGGCTGTATGCGCAGGGCTTAGGCTTATCAATATTATTCTCGGAAAATGGACGTTTGCTGTGGTTCTGTGCTGTTGTGCCAGCACAGCAGTACAGCTTTTCTCAGGGTGACCCCAGCTGCCTGTTGTGGGGACAGATCTGGGAGACGAGCACCTCACCGCTGGGCATGGATTCAGGGATCCCCGTCTACCCGCCTGCAGTGATGGCGGGTTCTCGCTCTCTGATCCTCATGGTGGTCAGCTGTGGCCTGACGCCCCCACGCCGAGTCCCTGTGGGGAGCCCCTCCTTCGCCTAGCGGACACTCTCCGCTCCTCCAGGCTGCAAGCATCTCACCCACATTTCTTAGACCAGCGTCCTGTGCCGGGAAGAGTGTGAGTGAGTCCAGGAAAGAAACGCCCTCTAAAATCTTGGAAGGGGCTCAATTGACATGTTTCTGAAATCGGTCATGGACAAAGTCTAGCTCTCACCACTGCCTTTCGACGTTTGCCGGCTAGTTAGGGGCTGAGTCAGGCCCTGTGGGGTGCCCCTGCCCAACGTGGAGGGGTGCACAGACCTGCACAGGTCCCAGGGGACGGGTCAGAGGCCACGAAGGAAGAGGTCCCTGTGACAACCCGGGCCTTGAGAGTGGCCCAAATGGAGACACAACCGGCCGGGCAGAGCAGGGGCAGGCGGGCAGAGACGCATGAGGAAGGTCTGGCCCAGCGAGGGAGGAAGGACGGGTGGGGTCATGGCCAACAGAGAGGTGGGGCAGCCAAGGCTGTGACAGAAGGAGAGCAGCAGTGGGACGGTCTGAGGGGACCTGAGGGATGGGGCGGAGAGGGACCCAGGACACCCGGGCCTGGAGACTGAGGGGTGGTGGGACCACACAGGACACAGGCCTGGCAGAGGCCTCAGGCCAATGGGCGCAGAGGACACGCACAAATCTGTTGGGGGCATTTGGAGTCTGAGATGCAAGCAGCTTCAAGACAAGAGAGCTTCGGCTTTCGGACGACCCCGTCTGCACAGGGTGCAGCTCCCAGACGGCCAGGAACGTGGGGTGGGAGGAGTGGGGGTCCCAGTGAGGACAGCGCAGTGCCGGCCCTGAGGGGTGGGGCTCTTGTCACAGGGCGGCCACCCAGATCCTCACCTCACAACAGCAGGATGAGCCTGGAGGTGGACGCGGGCCTGGACAGGGGCAGTGAGTGTGGAGAAGGGCCAGGACAGGCTCTGCTGTCCCTACAGGCAGTGGGAGGGACAGCCGATCCTTAGTGCCCCTACCCCCAGTGGAACAGCCCCGAACCTGCTCATGATTGAAGGTGTGGCTGTGGCTTTGGCGTTTGGGATGCCAGGTTCAGGGGCCTGGGGGTGACTCCCGACTCCACCCACCCAGGGGTCATTCAGAGCAAGTCCCCTCCCCGCTCTGGCCCTTGATGAGGGGCTTGTGCAGGGAAGTCTTCAGAGCTCAAAGATGCCGTGGGCTCAGCTCATCTCTGTTTGTACACAAGTTGTTCAAAGACTTGCTGCACATTTTGCTGGAAGCAGATTTTTTTTAAAAGAAAGTTTATATTTTGACATTTCACAGAATAGTGTGCAATGAGCCTTCTCACCCTCCCATCTCAGAAGCCCGTGTTTCCTCTGCATGTGGCAAAGAATGAGATGGAATTCTGGTGACGGACACCTGTTTGCTGCAGGTTCCTGTGAATATGTGGCCCGGGCTCCAGGAACTGGCGGAGTGGCAGGGCCAGGCCACGTGCTCCGAGCTGAGGACAGTTCAGTCTGTGCTCTCAGATGCTGCCGCTCGTGTTTGCTGATAGAGGTCTGCGCTGGGGAAGGGCTGCCCCTCCTCCACTGTCTAGAAATGTGTCCTGCTTCTGGTGACCAGAGCAGCTGAGAGGAAATTGCAGGCAGGGCGGCACCCGCCAGCCACCTGTCACTCCACTTCAGCAGCTGTCCCCCCGAGATCTGATGGCAAGTTCCTGGGCACAGCCAGGGCCCCGGTCAGCGTCCCGCCCCAGCTCTGAGGCACCTCGGGAGGCAGCAGGGTCCTTCCCTCCCCTGGCGTTCAGTGGGATGGTCCCTGCGTGACCCAACTGCTTCATGGGGACTCTGCAGGTCCTCTGTCGGCTCAGACCTAAGGCCGCTTCTCTGGAGAAGGTCTGTGGGCTGTGTGTTCCTGGGGCCAGGACGCAAGTCCCCTGGGGAGATGAAGCTCGGATACCCTGGGCGACTGAGGCACGATGCAGTCCATCGCTTAGAGAGGCGACAAGACAAATGCCAACAGAAATGCCCCAGGAGGCCTCCTTCTGCCGTGTGCTGTGGTCAGCGGCTTCCAGGAGAAGGAGGCCATGGGGAGGCAGGATAGAGCGACGACTGGAAAACTCCGGGAGACAGACTGGGCTTGGGCAGGTGTCTGGAAAGTACTGCGAGCTGCCTGCCCACCACCCGCCCCTCCCTTGCTGTTAACCAACTGCTGGTTTTGTTTTGGGGTGTCAGGAAGTCCCAGGCGAGACCCCTGCTTTTCCCAGCTTCATGGGCTCCTGGGGGTGACATGTGACTCGGTTCTTGGGGGCAAGAGGAAACCAGGGATATCTGGGGCTGGGCTTTCGCTCTCCGCTCTCCGGGTGTGAGAGCTTTGGGTGCGGTGCCCCCTTCCCCCTTTCCTGGCTCTTTTGTGAGTGTTCAAGGCAGTGTGATTTTAAACACATTCCTGTATTTCATTGATTCTGGGATATTTTTCTCCACTTTAACTTCTTTGAAAGTGACAAGCGTTGGCAATCAGTCGCATCTTCCATTCACTGCAGGCTGGGTGGCCAGCACAGGCACCCCCGCCTGACAAAGTGGGTGTCAGAAGCCTGAAGGCAACTCAGAGACACAGCCACTTGCTTTTGTTAATCCTGGGGGGCCAGTTGGGAGGGGTGAGTCCCTGAACAGAAGTCAGAGTTAGGCTGCTTGGCAGAACCGAGCTCTCACCAGCCCGGGACCAGTGGCTCGCAGCTCCGTCCGTGACTGGATGTGTTTTAGGCCGTCCCACATTCCCAAGCTTCGAGGTCACAGCAGCGGGGTCTTCTGGAAGCAGCACACGGTTTGGTGTGGAGGCCGAGACTCTCAGAAGAGGCCGGAATGTGAAGCCTTGGAGATCTTGTTCAATTGTTTTACTATATCATGGGGCATTATAATCGCATTATATTTTATACATTATAATTCGCATGCAGTTAAATGCGTGGATCTTAAGTGCACACTCAGCTCTGAGAAACACACGGGCCCGTGTGACCCATGGCTCAGTTGCGATATCACATATTTCTGTCACCCAGAAGGGTTATTCCTGCTGCTTCTCCATGAGTCCCGCCAGCCAACCCTTGGAGGTGACCTCGATCTGGATTTTTATCCGCACTGATCAGCTTGGTCTGGTTTTGAATGTCACACATGCAGAACCCTATGCCTTCATACAGAATGCGTGGTGTGCACGTCACACAGGTGCTTGAAAAATTGTCAGTGAGGTTAAATTGGTTAAAAGATTTGGTCAAATCTTCTGTATCCTTAGTAACTTTTTTAACTTGTTCTGTGATTTGTCTATTTTTATCTTAAATTTTGGCAACTTTTGCTTTCTGTCCTTTGGAGTTCAGTGAGTAGGAATGTGTGCTGCAGAATTATACTGTCTTCACGCATGAGCCCTTTTACCCTTCAGAAGTACCCTCAGTACCTCTGGCAACACCTCTGCCCTGAAGCCAGCCCCACTGTTGCCGAAACACCTGATGGCTTCCCTTGTGCAGGGTTCCAGCGGCCTCTTCTCCTGCCTGGCACCTCCAACCTCTCCCCTTTGACGCCTTGTTAGCCGTCAAGGGAGAGCTGGGCTCCGTCTTTGTTTCTATTTCTGTCGTCAATCTGGTCTCGCAGTTTCAGCCTTTAACTGGTGCGGCCAGGCCACTGCATTGGACACACCACTGACCTGCTGGCTGCACCGCCAACCGTCTGACTGGTTTGTCCCGTTTACCCCACTTGCTTTCGGTTCTTCTCTCTTGCTGTCCTTTGGGTCACTCCGCGTTAGCACTGTCCTGCTGTCCTTCCTCTCTTGGTTTGCTATCAAGTCCTCTTTTTACTTTCGTCGCTCCGAGGCTTAGGCTGTGGGTTCACAGCTTGTCCCGGTCTATGAGTTCACGTTGTCTCACACAGAGAACGTGAATTCACGTTGTCAAACGCACAGACAACGGAAGAAGCTCACGGCACATTGCTCCCTCCTCACCTTGGCCTGTGTTGTCATGGTCATGTAGCTGCGTGACGAGTCGGAAAGCTGCTGTTCCTTCATGCTTTGAATCGGCAGGCGGTGACTTGTCTTCAAAGCAGTTAAGACAGGAGAGAATGTCTTGGGCGCATTTCTATATGCAGGGCTGGTCATTCTACCTGCAGACCCTTGCTTCCACCTGCGCTCCTTCCTTCCTTCCTGTCGGAAGCTTCCTTCTGCACGTCTTGGGCCACAGGTCTGCTGGCTACAAACCCTTCCACTTCACTGTTGGAAAATGTCTGTCTTCCACCTTTTGTTGGTTTGGTTTTGCTGGTATCGATTTCTGGTTTGGCGGGGTTTACTTCAGCTCTCAGTGCCTCGTCCCCCTGCCCTCTGCCCACTGTGCTCTGGGTGGGAAGTGGCACTGCTCTCGCCCTCGGTCTCCTGCACACAGTACATCTTCACTTGCTGCTCCTAGGAGTTTTTCCCACGTGCTCCCTGCACGTCCGTGCTCACATGCCAGATGTGGCTTTAACAGTTTATCCCTTACTTTTTTTATTATGGCACGGGCGCTTAGCACGAGACGCGTGTCACAGGCTTTGAAGTGTGCGATCCCAGCCGCAGCCTCACAGCAGTGTCTGGACCCGCTCACCCGCATGGCTGGAGCTTGAGCTCCTCGCACATCTCCCCATCCCCTCCCCCACCCCAGCTAACCACCCTCGACTCTCTGTTTCACGAGCTCAGCTTTTTCAGATTCCACACATCAGAGAAATCACTCAGTGTCGTCTTCCTGTGTCTGGCTTATTTCACTTCACATAACATCGTCCCAATCATCCACGTTGTCACCTAATGCAGAGTCCCCTTGTTTGGTAAAGCTGAGCAACATTCCACCGTGTGGATCTTTCCTCCATCTCCCCATCGTACACGGTCATTTATGTAGTTTTCTTACCTCGGCTGTGGTGACAGGGGCTGTCGTGAGCTCGCTGTGCGTATCTCTGGGACCTGCTTTCAGCTCTTTGGATGGATGCCCCGAAGTGGGGCTGCTGGATCAGATCACACAGTACTTCTACTTTCCGTTGTTTGAGGAACCGCTATGTTGTTTATTTCCAGCCGCCGTTTTACAACAGCCCACCCTCCACCACAGTGCACAAGGATTCCAAGCTCTCCACACCCTCGCCAACTCTCATCTCTTTTATTTTTTAAATTTTGACAGCAGCCGTTCTGACTGGTGTGAGGTGACATCGCACTGTGGGCCTGATTCGCGTCGCCCTGGTCACTAGTGACACTGCGCACCTTTTCATGGGCCTGTTGGCCAGCTCGACGTCCTCTTGGGAGAAATGTCTATTCAAGTCCTCTGCCCGTCTTTTATTTGGGTTAGTTGTACTTTTGCTTTTGAGTTGTAGGAGTTCTTTATTTGGTTGTTAACCCCTTGTTACATCTGTGGCTTACAGCTTTTTCCTCCCGTTCTGTAAGTGGTCTTTTCGTTTTGTTGATGGTTTCCTTTGCTGTACAGACAGTTTTCAGTGTGATGAGGTCCCACTTGTCCAGTTTTGCTTTTGTTGCCTGTGCGTTTGGTGTCTTCTCTGTGAAATCATTGCTGGGACTGATGTCAAGCAGATTTCCCCTGTGTTTCCTTCTAGGAGTTTAACAGTTTCGTTCTTTAGTCCATTTGGGGTTCATTCTTCTGTATGTGGGTATCCAATTTTCCCAGCAGCATTTGTCAAAGAGACCAGATAGTGTACGGACATATAGACCAACGAAACAGCATGGGGAGGCCAGAAACAAGCCCCTGCGTGTGCAGTCAGCTGATTCTAATAAGTGACCCAGGAATTCACAGTGGGGAAGCTGGTCTTTTCTTTTCGGAAGTTAAGCTCTGTGCTCAGTATAGACGCTGCTTAAAATGCAGGCATTACTTGAATATTTAGAAACGTAAAGTAAATGGCAGTTACCTGGGAATTCGTGGCAGTATTTGTCTCTCTGTATGGTCCACCTTTTATCTATAAATTTATTATTAGATGCAAAGTCAAAGCTTTCACTAGATAGTTATCGCACCTATAAACTTTTGGAACAAACAGGCAAGTGGAAATCAGAGGAAAGTAAAACCAGTTCTTTAGGACACACTGATCGCTAACCTTTCACAGACATCAGACCCTGGCTGGCCGACCCTTGTCCTGTTTAACGGTATCCGTTCACTACGTGACGTGTCCAGGGAGGCCGCGGCCTGCCCATGAGCCCCACAGTGCTCAGCGCAGCGGTCAAGGCCCATCTCAGCATCTCCCTGGCAGATTTCTGTGGGGCTAAATCGGATACTGCCCAGGGAGGGTGGAGCCCAGGCCCCGACCAGCAGGATTCCCTGAGAGTGGCCCCCTGGAGCCACGGGTTTTAATGTGGGCTATTCTCCCTGCTACACGGTGGTGCACGCCGCAGCTGAGGGTGTCCCGCACATGAGTGGAGCCCTCCTCACGCAAGGAGCTCCGGCTGCCATACGCACTTCCATCCGGGAGTCACTACTGGATTCAAATCAACTGCAGCTTGGCAAACTTGGCGGATCTAGTCCTCACATTTGCATAACCAGCAGGAGCTTCCGTGACAGCTCCCAGGTCACTAGGACGGTGTCTGCGGTGGCTGTGCCAGCATCCTCTTCGCTCCCGGTCCTGCTCTGGAGCAAAAGGCTGCTGGTCGGCAGTAAATCAAAGCTGAGTATATTTGAAAGTGACTTGGGTTCAAGGTCACAGCCCCTTTCTTGGGGAGAAACAGCGTAAGAAGCTGTCAGATACTGCGGGCAAGGAGCTCTGCTCTGAGGAGGCACAGGTCAGGGGTCAGGGGTCAGGGGTCGAGGGCTGCATCCCGGCTGTGGGCAGGTCCTGGGCGATGCTTTATCTGGGTCGTTTTGTGTGACCGTCCCTGTGACCCCATGATGAAACTTCTGCCAGTACTCCCGTTGACAAGGAAGCGACAGACGTTAGGAAGTGTGTCCCTGGTCTTTCACTTAGACCCAGGCAGTCAGGCTTGAGGGGCCTTGCTTCCAAATCTTGTGCTCATCAAATTGCACATCTAATTGCCCTCTTGCCCTGGCAACATGGATGCAGGCAACAGCCTGCAAAGCAGAAGGGGGCCATGCTGGGACAGCGGGCTGGATGCTGATGGGGGTGGAGGCTGCTGTACAACCGCCTTCCTCTGCGGGGCGGGCCTCTTAGACGCCAAGGTCAGATGGTGACCTTGGAGGAAGGTGCGGGGCGGGCCTCTTAGACGCCAAGGTCAGATGGTGACCTTGGAGGAAGGTGCGGGGCGGGCCTCTTAGACGCCAAGGTCAGATGGTGACCTTGGAAGAAGGTGCGTTTTGCCTCGCACCTTCACTGCTTACCAGGACACCTGGGACCCTGGAAGGCTGTGTTGCTCTGACATCATTCAATTCAACTTTCTGTTTCTGTACCGTCGTCCCCAACAAGCTCCTGCTGCTGGCGCAGTTGACGTCTCGCAGCGGTCTGTGTCCTGGAGTCACCCCTCGAGTGGCATCACACCACACGCCTTTGTGACATCCCTGTTAGCTCACGACACTGGCGCCTCTCCTCCCAGCAGCTTGGTGACGGGCACCGTGACATCAGAATCGAATTAGGCGGCATCTGACAGCAGGACAACACTCGTGCGTGCAGGGCCACCTGGCAGGAGCGGGGCTGGGGCAGGAGGAGGGAAGGAAGGGAGGCCAGGAGGGAGGTGCTGGCCGCTGGCTTTCTGACGCTGCCAGTGTCCACCACGGACAGACGGTGGGACAGCAGTCAGTGTGCCTGCATCACCCAGGCACAGACAAGGCGCTGAAAATGCGCGGGAGCTTTGCCGTAGGGTGTTTACAGCAGAGTATTTTCTTCTCTCTCTGTCGGCTCCTCAGCCCTGTGTCCCGGTCTCCTCAACAGGCCGTCGTCCCCACACCTCTCGTCTGAGCTCAAACATGTCCACTTTCAAATGCCTTGGACAGATTTAATGAAAGTGCCCAAAAGTAATCGCTTGGAGTTCTCCAGAACGATGTATCTGTGGAGGAGAAAACTTCAGGCCACAAAAGGTGCCACTCGTGCTAACGCCCATGACACCAAACCTTGACTTAACACTTGAGCGAAGTTCGACCTTCACCAGAAATGTAATCTTAGTCAACCCGTCTGGAATTTTCCAGTCAACATCCCTAAGATGCCTGTCAGTGGGCCCTCTCCACGCCTCAGGAATAAGAAGAGGCTACCTGTGTGGTAGACACCCTCGCAGTTCCCTTCCCCCTAAGACGGTGTCCTGGCCGGAAGCTAATCTGTCTCTTCTTTCACTAAAGCTGCCTTGTCCGCCCCTCCTTCCTATAGAGACCTCCGTTCTCACGCCCCTCACTGCACACTACAGCAGCGTGCTGCCCGTTCCGTGCCTCCCGGAAATCGCCTTCTTGCCTCCGAGACTGCTCATGCACTTGCCCTCTCTATGACGCACTGAATGTCCCAAGTCCACATGTGGAAGCCCTGGTCCCAAAGTGGGGGTGTTGTGGGGGATCTTGGGAGGTGCTGAGGGTCCAATGAGTTCGTGAACGTGGGGCCCCCGGGGGGTGATTACTGCCCTTATGAGAGGAGCCACAGCGACCTGGCTTCCCCGTCCCTGGGTCTCCTTCCAAAGCCGCCAGTACCACCATGACCAGCACGTGTTCCCCTACGCAGCCACTGTCACCAAGCGTGATGCAGGAGCTCCACACTGAGTGGCCCATGCACGCCCAGCCTGCCACGGGGAGCAAAGAGAAGGGAAGCATTCCAGCACCTCCGAGAGGTGGCGAGAGGAAGACTAACCATGTCTGATCCCCCAAGCTGCTGGGATCAGCACGTTCTCAGTGAGAATATGGAAATGAACTCTGTAAGTGCTTTATCTCTGGAGTGATTAGTGACGCAGTCGGCTGGAATTAGCTTTATGTGCTGAGCACGATGGAGTTGGCTTTCGAATTGGAGCTTTTCTCCCTGCTCATGTCAAAGCTGTCTCTCAAATCTCAGCCTCCAGACAGCATCCTGCTTCTGACTCTGTCCTGCAGAGCTCAGCCTCCGTCAATACAGGACATAGCTGGAGACCACATGTTCTCTCAGTGGCTCCTCTAAACCGCTGGCAGTTTCTGTGTGGCTTTTTTCTGCAGTAGGAAGTTCAGAGGACAAAGGACAATGAGCCTTGCAGTGGCCCCGGGAGCCTTCACCCCAGATAGAGGTGAGGGGCTGGGAGGGGGTGTTGGGGCTCCAGTAACCGCAGGGAGGAGGGAGTTGGGTCCCCGCGGAGGACCTGCCCTCCAGATGGCACCCTGTCATGAGGTCCAGGCCACAGAGCAGGGGACCTGAAAGCAAGGCCTTCTGCTCACAGCCTCGCCTCTCCCTCTGAGCGGTTCATCCCTCAGGCTGGGATGGCACCCTCTCACCCTGTCTCCACCCTGCCCTGCCCCGTGCCCTCCCCCACCCAGCCCTCTCCCCTCCCCTCCCTGCCCCATCCTGCAGGGATGCTGACAACAGAGGGGGACCTTCTTAAAGGGCAAGGTCATTAATTTCAAGGAGCTCTTCTGTGTCACTCGCTCTGTCTGAAGAGGACGCTGCCTGATGCTAAGATTCTCGAGCAGCTAGCCCGAGACACTTGGGCAGCTGGCCTCTCAGCTTGGCAGTGTTTGGATCCTAGGCCTGGGGTCGGACACGCTGCAGCACCAGCGGGCACTTGGTAGCACAGATGCAGGATGTGGCCTCTGGTCACCTCAGTTTGCTCGTCCATTGTTCAGTGGGGAATTAGCCATCAACATCTCTGGTGACAAGACCTGCTGTGGCTTGGGGTCCCCCATAGTCAACATGGAGCAGCTTCCTGTCCCTGGCAAAGCCTTCCCTCTGCACTGAGGAGCCCAAGGCCAACGAGAAGGTGACTCGATGACCTCCAGATACACACTCAGCACGAATGGTCTTGCAATGTCGGATGGAAGTGGAACCCTGTCATCAGGAATTCTGGCCCAGCCACACTGGGCCACAGACTCTCGGCCAGCTCGTGGCAGCCCTGGGGGAATGCCGCACAGGCACTTCTGAGCAGCATGTCCCGCGGCCTTGGAGGGGAGGGACGCTCACACCTTCTGGCCACCTCTCTGGACGTGAAACCTGAAAAGAAAGGCAACACTGGCTTGTGAAGTCTCGGGTCGTTGGCACCTTCTCCTCCAGGAAGTCTCCTGGAATGGGCTCTGGAGACGAGGATCCACTTCACTGAGGTCCAGGCTGTGTCCTGCAGTGGAAGGGCTGCCCGAATGCTCGCAGCCAGCTGCTGACAGAGCTAGGAAGCATCGCTGTGGTCTGTTCTTTAGAAACATGTGTGCCGCCGCCAGCCAGGGCACTGCAGTTCTTAGGGGCCTGTACACGTGTGGCCAATAACAGAACCCCGTTCTTTACAGAGAAAGGCAGATTATTGTCGTGATCCCCCAGTGTAGCCGGAGGATTAGTGAAGAAGGAGAATGAAGAATGCAACCCTCCCACATCTGAGTGCTGTCCAGCCCACAGAGCCCTTCTGTAGTAACATTCTCATCAGCTTCCCATTCAGAATTCTTGTGAGTTAGATGGAACTCAGGACACAAACCTCTTAAAGTGACTCCTGGTACACAGCAGGTGCACATATATGACACACATGTGCACATGCGCATGCACACACACACACACACACACACACACCCCAACAGCATTCGTTCCCTTTCTCCCTCCCTCAGTCCTGGCAGGAAAATGCAAAAGCACAGCAGAGACAACTGTTTTCTGGGTGAGAAGACCAAGCGTCAGAGACAGAGCAAATTGTCTCTCGTCGGGTCCTGAAACCAGACTCCGGCTGAGGCCAGGTGTTTCTGTCATACGTGACATAACTCACATAAAGGCCAGGTGTTTCTGTCATACGTGACATAACTCACATAACAACATAACTAGTGAGTGCTCAGGTGTCTGTCTCACTGTGGTTCATTGCAGTGTTGTTTCCTCCCCCCACCCTGGGGCTTTCCCAGCTTCCCACACCCCCCTGGACCGTCCACTCCATTTGCTGTCACACTTAAGGAAGGACACAGGAGTGTCACTACCGAGGCTAAGTCCTCAGGGACCTGGGAGATCCAGGTTCCGGGGGAGACACGGTGAGAAACAGATTATCTTTTGGCAAGTTCTCTTTATTAATATTCAGACAACAGCAGTCATAGAATCAAAACTATTTTAGAGAGCTAAAAAACAGATTATTAAATATATAAAAATATTTAACATGGAAACATGTGCTTCTTTGTTAACTTTAGGAAAAATTTGAAAACATCTCCAAATTATTCTGCTTTCTGTGAAAAGGTCAAAACCCCTGTGGGGACAGAGCCAGGAGTGCAGTTACTAGGCTCTCGGCCTCATGTGGAAGGTGCTCACTAGGGTAGTAAATGGCCGTCAGCTGTGGCTGGTTGGCCGTCAGCTGTAACCAGTGAGCCATTGGCCACTAATATAACTGCCGTGGCTACGCTAGCAGATGATGATGGCCGGCAAGTGCGGATTGCAGTTAGCAAGTGAGGTAGGTTGGCAGAAAAGTGGACGGCAGGTGGCGGATCGTGTGGCTCCTGCTTCCTGTGTCTCCAATCCAGCCGCCAGTGAGAATGTAGTGGTATGATTCCCCTACCTATGGCTCCGGGGGTGTTCCTTTTTGGCCTCACAATATCCTGCGTTCTTATGCGGAAGCGGGAGCTGAGACCCCGCATTACACCCTGCATGACACCCCCAAAACTAAGAATTGTATATTACTTGTTCTAACTTAAAGCTATAATGTGAGAGGCTTCTTTGCTGAGTTACGTAGAAGTTTTGAATACTGGAAGAATATTTCCTCAATGTTTGTAAGAGTCAAAATGTAATAACTGTAGATTTACATTTACATAAAATCCACTTTTACGTTTACTCTGCAGCATTAATATTTTCTCCCTCACTCTCTTATCTAGGGAATCAACAAAGTAATAAACCAAACCCTGATTTGTAGCACCTGCTAATTTCTGTGGTGTAAATACTCCCACCATGACTGATTTCTGGTTTCAAGCTATACACCTGCCCTCACTGTACACAGGCTGGGAGACACACACAATTCTGTGGGACCCCCACCACGTAGACACAGTAGATGTCAATCACCTCCAGAGCACACATAATCGAAAAATACTGAAAAACACTGTATGTGATGGGTTCTGAAGTTTTACCACCTTTGTTTTTAACATGATTTGTCAGTTATATAATTTTGTTTTTAGTAACGGTTATATTTAACACTGGGATTTCAAAATTCCTGAGAACTGAGCAATTTTATGAGCTGGTGCAAGGTGGCTGCAGCACATCAAGGTCTCCATGTCTTCATTCTAGGCTGAGGGGTGCTAGCTTCTTGGGGATGTTCTTCTCAGGGTGGAAGGCAGAGATCAAGAAAGACACAGTGTTTCGTAAGGGCCTTTGCACAGCACTGGCACACTCACTTCCTCCCAGTCTCCACCGGCCAAAGCAAGTGCACTGACCAGCCCTGCTGCTGTCGTGTGAGGGACGTATGTTTCGTGCGGAGTGGAGCCCTGGCAAGATTGGAGGAAAGAAAGAGTTTTAAGTGCACAATACAATATACCAAAATTTTGAATGACCATTTAGCTGGATATAAAATTTTAAGTTGACGTTAACTACACCACAGCATTTTGAAATCATCACTCCAACGTCTTCTAACCTGTATTGTTAATGATGAAATTTTTTCTCTCGTTGTAATTATTCTGTAGGTAATTTTCTCTTCTTTCTAGTGGTTTTCAAGCTATTTTCTTTACTCTTGATCTGCTTGTTCACTGTGAGTAGTTTAAATATGAGTTTATTTCTCCCTGCTCAGTACTGGAGGGATACATGATTTTCATCAAATCTGGAAACTTCTCAGCTATTAGCTTTTCATATAATGTAGCTACATCATTCCCTGCATTATTTTTCTTCTGGAGTCACTTTTAATTGAAGAGTTGAGACTTAATTATGTCTGTCTATGCTGAATTTCATTTGACTTCCACAGTTCTGCCTTTCATTCCTTTGACTGCATCTGGTACAAAATTGATAAATTTGTTGAAATTCTATTTAATCGACTATGTTATTTATCTCCAAGACTTATTTTTGGTTCATTTTTATACCTATTTCTTAATGTTTCATTTCTTTCTTGTTTATTTTTAATGCACATTATATACCTTCATTTATCTGTTTGAGCAGCCTAAATATAATTATTTTAAAGTACTTTTAGTCTTTTTATAGAACTATTTTTCATCTTGAGGAAATCATTTTGCAGTTATTAGATATTATTATTTTTTTGGCTGTGTCTCTAAGCTTTAATTATCCTTACATGTTCTGAATTTTGGTTTGGGAAAGAATCCTTTTGTTTGATTGGTTTTGTTCTTTTCCTGTTTCCCTTTGGTTCTGTTCAGGACTCGTCCTTAAAGGGTGATCGAGCGTCTCAGCCATGAGACGCTGTTGGGGGTGCAGCAGATCCCATAGTGCACGCGTGAGCGTGTTCACTTAGCTCCCGTGTCTTCCGGCCTCTTTGAGGCTCTTTGCTAAGCCTCAGGCAGCATTTGCCAGGGTGACTCCATTAAGGCTTGTTGGACAAGTCGGAAGACCCTGTTCCCCAACCCGGTTTTGACATTTAGCCTGACGATGATGGCTGCATTTCATGTGAAACATTTTAAGTCCCCGTTGGCCTGTACAAGGCAGACCTAGAAGGCTGCCCAGGACACAGAACACGCTCAAAACATGTTTAATGAATGAATAGGTGTCAGGATTCTGTGTGGCCTGAGGCTTTCCTCTGCTCACTGCTCAGCATTTCTGCTTTTTCTGGTGCACAGAGCAAGGGTTATCTTGCTTCTGAGCTCTGAACTGTCTTTCTGTTTTCTTCTTTTTATATTTCATCTATTATTGCTGTTTTGGGAGCAAAGGGGAATACATGAAAGCATGAGCTTACTGTGCTAGTCTATCAAAAATTAAGGTCATTTGATCTTTACTGCTAACTGGACTGGAAGATTCCTAGAGATTAATCTTTGTAGAGATGCAAGAACAAAGCAAAACCATGAGTATGAAACCAGCTTGCATGTACTTGACTTGAAGTGGAATATCTCACAATACTTTAGGGAAACTGGTGCCAAACTTTGCTTTAAGGAGTTAGGACACAATTTGTTTACAAACCACAAAGAATTTCAGGGGATTAAAGAAAAGGATGCATTTCTGTAGTCATTTGAATAAGAACAGGTCAGCATGGTAAAGTTTAAAAATAATTATCCACGTGCTTCATTACTTTATACATCTACAGAAGTAAAGGAATAATAGTTGGCCCCCAGGAGTATAGAATCTTCCATTCTGTAAGAGCAAGGGTTTTCCTCGATTCCTAAACTGTCCCATCCAATCGTGCACTTGAATTTCCTTTCTGATAATTTCATCTCTTAAGAAGCAGAAGCTCTGAAAAGAATCCTTCACAGGACAAGAGGGAATTGATAACCAAACAGGTGTGACATATGATTTTGGAGAAGCCATCCTGTTCGTGTGTATTTGTGATAATCAGAGATGGGAATCAGAGCCCTTGGCTGTGCGCAGATGAAGGCGATTTCAAACACTAGCAGAGGAAGAGGGGAAGGCGCGATTTCCTGGCTGGAGACCGTGGCAGGGAAGAAAGCATAGGAAGGCTGGAAAGTCACAATAAAATGTGGTTTGATTATGTCATCATAAATTTATCTACTGAGGAAAAAAAGAAGATGTACCTAAAAAGTCAGAATCTCTCCTCTGAGGTCAGCTTTGAGGAAGACACAGGCAATAATGGAGAGAAGGTTATGAGCCTTTAAAAAAGACTACGAGGGAGTTATAGATCCTGTGGATTGTCGGGGAGCTGAGAGACTTGAGGAGCTGAGGCCTGAGGAAATGCTGAAATGCTGCGGAGAAAACCTTGTCCCAGGCGTCCCAGGCAGGAAGGTGTCTCAGGAATGCTCGGGGCTCCTGTTTGGGGCCCGATGCAGGAAGAAGCCCTCAGTTCCTGTTTTATCCCTCAAGGGAATAGTTTTCAGACAAAAAGGGTAACCTCGTCACTGGCAAAATGTCCAGAAAACGAGAGGTTCTGGTACAGGGGCCCAGTGACAAGCTCAGGGAGTTGGCCAGCGAGCTCCTTGGATGTTTACTGGTGACAGAAGCCTTGTGGAGATCAAGCAAAGTGCCAGACACAGGGATAAACACTAAGCCATCTGAACCTTCCAGAAGGTTCAGAAGACAGAGACAGCTTGCTACATACTTGTTGTTAGTTTGATGGCAATTGTGGGCAAGACTTAAGAAGATATTAGTAAAGAGTTGCTTTGTACACAGGTAGAAAAAGAAACAGTCATCACAGGAATACCCCTGCTTTCACGGAGAACAAAGTTTGCCGTGGAAGTCATTTCTTTATCAGGTGGACAGGCGGGGAAGCAGCTGATGGAGGAGCTCAGGAGAGACCCCAGGGCCTCCTTTGGCTGGTGTTTCTGACTTGGGCACCAGGAAGGTCATCATTGGACATGCTAGCTCTAGAGGCAGAGGCTACTTACGTGAGACCTTCTATTTTTCTGCCCAAACATGTTCAGTCCTTTCAAGTGCTTCTCCACCTGGAGCATTCAGCCCTGAGCCTTGCGGAGTAGGAGTCGTGCAGCTCTCCAGGGGCTCAGGGCTCAGGCTGCAGAGCTGGAAGGACATATCTCCATCCAGAAGAATGTGCTTCGCTTGCCATTTCTCCAGATGGAGCCTCAAACCCAAGGGGCCGGGCAGCAGCCACCCCACTGATTCATATGGCATTTGCAGGCAGCCAGAGCTCCATCTAACCTCGCAGTCACTACCACTGATCTGAGAGCAGCCAACTTAAGGAGAGGGAAAGAGATTGACCCTGACTGGACCGGGAAGTCCTCACAGTGGCCTGCAGTCACATGCGGACATCACAGATGTGACATTTACCAGAGGTCACAGTGGGCAGGCTCCCCTAGCATTCCACAAGATGCAGGGAGCACTCTGCGAGAGGGAAACCTATGCACTCAGAAGGGGAAGGTGTGGCATGGCTTTTCTGCAGAGGGCTTCAGCACTGGGCAACTGGAGAAAATGCCAGCTGACAATGTATCCTGACCTTTCCTGCAGTTTTGAAGCTGCCCACGTCGTCCTCTGCTCAGCCAGGACACAGGCCCCTTCTCTGAATCCTCTGTCCATTCCTTATTCCTTCCTATGCCTGTGCTGGACCAGACAACCACCGTCTCTCACCTAGATGATTCCAATCCCTCTTTGGTCTTGTCCCCACGCTTGCCCCTTTTTCTTTTTTCTGCACAGCTGAACAAAGTACTCCTTCATGGGACTCAAACTTCTGGGGGCAAAGCAGTAATGTCACCACTGATAGTGGGACCCACACGTTCCCCCTGCCTGGCTGTAATATGAGCTCATGACAAGCACCTGGCCCCTCTGTGATACATGGTTCACACACGAATAAACACACACAGGTGCACTAAACTTGCTGAAATGCCAAGAAATTCAGCACTTATGAGGTGAAATTTCAAAATATATCTGCTTCCTATGGCCAATACTTACAGGCTTACAAGAATAGACTTTGGTGTAAGATTTGGTCTCTACTTGTAGCAGAATTATGAGGCTGTTAACTGGCTTGTAAGGTATGACTTCTGTATTTCCAGCCATGACCAGGACCGGTGAGTTGATCTATACCTTAAATGAAAATAAGTAAGGCAATAATTGAACTATTTTAAAATCTTAACCTCAGCTTGAACTCAATAGTTTTTAGTTTACAATGTAGGCAGACCCAGCAGAGGATATATCTGCATTTCTTCTGCCAACTTCTATTCCAGGTAATTACCTTAGTTCATGTTGATGATCTGTTTCCTTTTGGTAACAATTAGTAATCAAGAGTTGAGGGCTTTCATTGTGCAGTTTCATTTGCAAGTTCATTAACACCCCCCATGCTCTTTGGGACCAGTAGGATATCACTGCTGCTGAAAGAGCTATAATGCAGTTAGGATTAAAGAGGCCAGGGCAGGTGAAGAGAAGGAAAGGGAGAGACATGGAGAGCAACGCCAGTTTTCCTCCAAGTTTTGCATATATTCTAAGACAGCTGAAAAATCACTGAGGACAAGTAGAATGTCTGGGGTGCGGGAGGTTGGGAGGGTTAGATGTGCTCGTGTGTGTGCATTTGAAAGCACCTATGCATGTGTGAAATTCGTGCTTGGTACAGTGCGTGGGAGTAAGGAGCAGCGTGGAGGCAGCTGGCAAAGCTGGGCTGGAGCCGGGAAGAGAACCTGTGCCCTGACCAGCAGGCGAAGGAAGGGGCCACCCAAGAAACCCGTAGAGTATGAGGCTTCTCACGCCCAGGTTCTGAGTGAATTACACAGATGCCTGTTCACCAAGGAGGAGCCTTGCAGGAAGAGCTGAGGACGTTGGGAAGAGGGCCACCTTGGCCCAGCTGCACTGGAAACCAGCTTCTGTGCAAGAACGCAAGTGCTGCCTTTGGAGAGTGCAAGCAGTAACTGCCCTGTGCCTTTAAAGTCAAGTTCAGACGCTCCAATGACTGTAGGCTTCCCCACCCACCAGCCTGACAGTTAATAAAGTTCCTGGGATGTATCTAAGCCTTTGTTGCTCGTGACTTTTAGGAGGAAGATCAGTTCTCTTTAGAACCAGGTTTAAGACTGGGTTTATGAAAACCAATGACAGCCACCAGACACCGTGTGAAACTGCCCCAAATGCGCCGAGGCTGATACCTCTGGCCTGGTTCCTGGGGGAGGCTCAGAGCTGGAGCCACAGGCTGACTGCAGAGTGTGTCTGTCCTGAGGGCGGGTCGGTTCCTCCTTTGATCTCCCAGAACCTGCTGCGTGTCCCGCTCCATAATGGTGGGGCGTAAGGCAGAGCTCCTTCTCTCACAAACCTGAGATGCCAGCTGCACACACAGACTCGAATGTGTAAACACATACATCAGTGTTTAATTGCAAGTTGTGATCTGTGTGAAGAAGGCAAAACTGGTGTGCTATGAAAAGGAGTGACGAGGGGGACGCCTAACTCGACTTGAGCTTCCCTGGAGAAGTCCCAGTTAAGCTGAGATTGGAAGACCTACCAGGAGTTGTGGGGGGGTTGGGGGTGGGGAAGCATTCAAGACAGGAAACTGTCGGAAAGCGTTACACCTGGGACGCACCGGGCGGTGGATCAATGGGGAGGAGGGGGGAGGCCGTGTGCGGTCCAGACCTCGCCGCCATGTCAATCCTCAGGCCGACCTCAGTAGCCCACTGGCCAGTCCAACTGGTTCCATTCTTGCCTCCGGCCTCAGCCTGCGCTCCCAGAATTGAGAGCCCCACCACTTTGCGGAGCAGTGGGGACATATCCAGGGCCTGAGGCAGAGGAAGGAGGAGAACCCGCCTGGGTGTCACCAAGCCGAGTCCTCACTTGACCCTCCAGCCCACCATCCAAGATGCCACTGAAACCGCATACAGAGTCATCTGCCGGGCACAGGGAGGCCCCCCACTTTAGTGACTCTGGTCATCTCTGAATTATTATGCTAACCAGACATTTCAGCCTGTGACATCAGATGGTCTCATAAACACAGGAAGTCGTGACCAATAGAACCCAGAAGCAGCAGGCAGAAGGCTGCCACCCAGTCCACGGAGCTGGAAACCATGGCAGACGCCACATTTCCAGCTCCTCAGGGTCCATGGGCTGTACTTGCAGCAGCAAAGCCAAAGGAGTCACCGCCACCCCCCACCCCCACCCCCTGAAGCACGTCATTTGGCAGAAACAATAATCTTCTGCAATTATAGATTTCTGGTTCCCATAAAAAAGCTTCAGTGCGTACAAAAGTGGGCAAAACCTTTCTCTGAACCCCTTCAACCAAAAATCCTAGTTTGGGGAGCATTAAAAAAAAGTCACATCACGTTGTTTCTTGGGGTCACAGAATATTCTGAAGAGGTGCCAAAGTGTGGTCGTGAGTCACCAGCTGGGCAGCTCACGTCGTCTGGACGCTGAGAGCTGAGAAGGTCTGAGGCCTCCCAGCAACACCCACCCGGCACGGGGCCCGCAGCACGTGTGTGTGTGTGTGTGTGTGTGTGTGTGTGTGTGTGAGCTGAGGGCAGAGACAGCGCCTGGAGGGCTCCAGAGAACACCCATCTGCAGACGGGTCGCTGAGGAGTCAGGCTGCCTGGCAGGCGGTGCTGTGCAAACAGGACCTGGGCTGCCTGCGCTCCTGCTCCCCGGCCCCGGCAGCTCTCCATGATCCTGGACACCCCCCCCCCCCACTGTCCCCCACCCTCCGTCTTCCTCCACCCAGGACCGCACACCGCTGGCCTTTCCCAGAATGTCTGCACAGTTCTGCAGCTGGGCGCCTTCCCCTAGTGAAGCCTACTTCTGGGCCCGAGCCTGGGGCTGGTGTCAGCGTGGAGAAGGTGGCTCTGCCACGGGGCACACGTGGCTTGACTCCGGACCCTGCTTTCTGGGCGAGTGCAGCTGCTGAGTTGCTTCTCATCTACCTGGGTGTGGTGGGCGTGGTGAACGCAGCAGCCGCACCAGCCTTTGGGGGCTGCGGGAAATCAGGAACATGGGCAGCCCAGAGCCCACGCGCAAACGTCTGTGATTAAACCTGTACTTGTTTGGGACAAACAACCCCAGCTCTGCTCTCACGTGCTCCGTGACCTTGGAGCAGTCCTGCAGCCTGCGATGCTCTGATAAGGGGACTCAAGGGGAACCTAACTCACAGGCTTTTGGCGGGAGCTGCAGGAAAGAGCGGCACCGTGGGAACGTGGCTGCAGGCGTCCCAGCGCTGGTCTATGCAGGCCCCCACCACCCAGCGGCCCCCCACCACCCAGCGGCCCCCACCCACCCAGCGGCCCCCACCCACCCAGCGGCCCCCCACCACCCAGCGGCCCCCACCCACCCAGCGGCCCCCCACCACCCAGCGGCCCCCACCCACCCAGCGGCCCCCCCACCACCCAGCGGCCCCCCCACCACCCAGCGGCCCCCACCACCCAGCGGCCCCCACCCACCCAGCGGCCCCCCCACCACCCAGCGGCCCCCACCACCCAGCGGCCCCCCACCACTGAGCCCTTTCCCCACCCCTCCCACAGGTTCTCCCTTGCACTCCCTTCTAAGGTTACTGCCCAGGGAACCAACTGAGCCCGTTATAAAGACCATAGATCATGGGTAGAATCGTGAAGGTGACTCAAAGCAGTAATGGTTTGGACAGGGGAACATGTCCTACTCTTGTTAATACAGTACATGGCTTAGGAACAGACTCAGTAACAACTGCAAAAGGATTCCAGGAAGTATTTCCACAGAGGTATGAAGTGTGATCAAAAGATACCATGAATGTTTAAATAAAAAAAAATTATTACAGTAAAAGACACATTGACATTAATCTCGTGCAATACACTCCCCCCTTGTTTCGAACACACATATTCCATCATTCTTACCACTTTCTGAGGCAGTTCTGTGAGTCATCTTTCGTGAGTGTCTTTACTTCACCCTCCATCATGACAGAGCTCCGTGTCACACATCCCGTCTGGTACGGCAACTTCTGTCAAATAAAAACATTACGGTGTGATCTCACCCATCTTATTCACCAGATCTGGCACCGTGTGACTTCTGGCTCTTCCCCAACGTCAAAATGACCATGAAAGGAAAACGTTTTATATCGATTCAGGACATCGAGGCAGCTACGACAGAGCAACTCAAGACACTCACGAAAGAGGACTTCCAGAACTGCTTCAGAAAGTGGCAAGAATGATGGGATGAGTGTGTTCAAAGCAAGGGGACGTGTTTTGAGGGGAGTTAATAGCAAAGTGTCTTTTACTTTAATACTTTTTTAAAATGTAAGCATTCACCGTATTTTTTGATCATACCTTGTACACTGAGCCATGTAGTCCTATGGGTGCAAATAATGAATTTCTGCAGAGAAAATGAGGCCCTTGTCTCCATGCTGTGCAGCCACCTTCTTTCTCTTGCTGATATCATCCGGGATTTACCAGAGGCTTCAGGAAAGCCACTAAAATCTATTCAGACGGTTCAGGCTTCCAGTTTCCTTTGAGTCCAGTCTTATGCTCATATTGTGTCTGGAACAATCAAGTTCTTTACGAAGGATAGGAATGAGGAACCATTTCAGTTAATAGCTCAGAAATTTCGAATATATTGATTTTGAATTAGTGCTAGGAGCAAACACCCAATTACTCCCTCCTCAGACATACTTATTAAATAAATCTAAGTCTAGGTTGGGTCAGATAACGGTCCAAATACTTGTGCCACCCTTGTAATTGATCAGTACGTATCCTAATCCTAAACGGCAAGCAGATTGTCTTCAAATACAGTTTTCAGCGTCGCGAAGCCGGAAGGCATTTGCTCTTTTTCTCGGTAACCATGTTTTCTTCCTGGTGCCCAGTTTGTTATTTCCTAAATCAGTACAAACTTATTGAATATGACTTGGGGGGGTTGCAGAAAACTAATTGAAATAATGTTTTATGTAACAGCAACATTTCGGGAAAGCAGTAATGATAAAAAAATCATGGACAAAAGACCATGTCTTACAACTTCTCCCTGCATCCGTCTTCTGTTTTTAAATTGTTAATCAAAGCCACCGACTTATTGCTTATAGGGAGACAGAATAAATCTTTATATCCCAAAAGCTTTTTAAATTATTCACTGTGCTTACAACTTTGCTTCTGAAGGGAGATTATCCCTTTTAATTGGAAATCTTCTATTATTTGTGTCTGAAATGTTTAAAAGAACAAGTCGGTGCTCTACCACTATTAATAGCCCGCTGCCAGGGAACAGAATAAAGGACCAGGCTGCACGAGGGCCATTCATCGTGCAGCATATTAACCAGTCATTTTCATTCATCATGCCCCACACCTGCAGCACAAAAGTCCCAGGTCCCATTTGTATTGTATCAAGTGTTTCATAATTTCAGCCTCTCTGTTACTTAAGGCAACATTGTAACATTGTTGTTTCTTCAGTGAGATTACCCAGAAGATTGGGTTATTATGTTTCAATAGCATACCAGGCACACAGACGCTGGAACGCGCCCAGTACCACCTCCCCAGGATGTGCTTTGGTTCTGGAAGTCAGGACTGGCAGGGGCATCATCTCCATGGTGCCGGGATGAGTGGAGAGGAAGCGGAGAGGCTTCTAAGTTGCCAATTCTGGAGATCAAATTTGCTTTGGTGACGTGTCCTATGGTTAACAACCCCACACTGGTCCCTGAGAAGGCTCTGTCTCAAGAAACTTGACGATAACGATGGATCTCAACTGTAGATGTGCATAAAAAGAACCATAGTTTTCTTCTCTTTGTGAAGGTTAGCCCAAATCAGTGTGGCAACAATGTTGTGCGCAAAACAACCTTTTCAATAGTAGCTGTCCTCTCGCTGCCCTCTTCCCCTGAAATTAGTCTTGAATTTCTGCCATGGGGTGAGCATAAAAGGGAATTCACCTGATAGATCCATCTGACATCTCTAGGCCTCGGCTTGTGGGGTGAGAGGCACACATGTGGTCTGTTCCCAGGCAGGGGACAGGCGGGAGCTCCATGCCTGCTGAGGGCTGTATTTGCAGGCCCCGGCCCTCACCTGCCCCACTGTCCTGAGCCCCAAGACCCTGCCGGCGTGCCGGTTGAGTGTCGACCCTGTTCTGAGAGCTTCTTGCCTCCGGACTCGTGTTTGAGAAATCTGTGCACACTGGGCGGCTGGCCCGGCTCTCCTCAGAAATGAAGTGGGGCTGTCCTCGTGCTGTGGGTCCCTGCACAACAGGTAGAGGTCAGCTGATGAGACAGCCAACCTTCTCTTTGGTAAAGCTGCTCCTGTAGGTGGTACCTCGTGCAGCTCACGATTTGTCTTAGAATTTAGCACAAGAAAAAATGACACTTCCCCGGTGACATGGCATTTTTCCTTGAACCAGACGAGAAGATAGCTCCCCTTTGAGTCATGAAGGTCAACAAGCTCAGCTCTAAATTTAATATTCAAATGTAGCAGCTCTCGAAACCTAGTTTGATGCCATTATTCCATTCTTTCGCTATATTGTAATTGCCTTATTTTTAAAAATTATACACACATTTTTCTTTTGTGAAAGTTTTTATCTATTTGTATACATTTCATGCCATGCAATTCATGACTTTAAAGTGTATGATTCAGTGGCTTTTAGTATATTTACAGATATATGCAGACAGCACCACTGTCAGCTTTAGAACCTTTGCATTGCCCCAAAGAAACCCCCCCCCCCCCGGCCATCACCTCCAATCCGCCTACCCGCCTGCCCCCCATGCCCCGGGAAACCACTAATCTACCTCTGTGTCTGTAGAGTTTGCCTCTTCTGGATGTGCCACACAAATGGGACCCGACAGCACTGGCCTTTCGTGTCTGGCTTCTTTCACGGATCATCCTGTCCCCAAGCCACCCACTGTGTGTCAGAGCTTCACCCCTTTTCATGGCTGAGTAACGTTCCGCTGTGGCTGGACCGTACTCTGTCTGTCTGCTCGTAGTCGGTGACCAGCTGGGTTGTTTCTCCCGTTCGGCCGTCACAATAGTGCTGCTGTGAACATCCCTTGATCAGATGTCGTGCTGGGTGTCTTCCGCCTCCTCTCCAGCTGCGTTGTCCCCTTCTCCCTGCCTGTGTCAGGAGGCTGGAGGGAATGGTCTGAGTCAGTGGACTTCCTGTGCCCTGGTTTTTGCTGGGTTCAGAAGATCCAAGGGACAGAGAAGCAATTCTCTCCCGTCCGCTCCCCAAGGAGTCGGTCTGCTGGCCTCCCATACAATCCCCTCCACCCCCAACTAAACGAAACACAAACTAGAGAGTTCTATCTTGAGGCTTTCTTGGTCCGGTATCTCCTTTACGTACGTGATCAGACCACTCCCATTCTCAGCTGCAGTCGATGTCCCAGAATATAACTGTAAGTACGGCGATGTGTCCTCACGCGGCCCAGCTCAGCCCCGCCTGTGGACGTTTCTGCAGAGCCGAGCTCAGCACATTCACAGCTTTTCCCGTATCATCTTCTCTAAAACGTGCTCAGCGTAGTGTCCCTGGACTAAACCCCACGGTGTGAAGACCGATTTATTTTGCTTCTGCTTTTCCCTTAGAGACGCACTTTTGTAATCGGTTGCCTGTATCTCAACAAAGTGCAGAGACCTTAGAAACAGTATGGGCTCCGCAGTCCTCTGCTGAGCGTCCCTCACGAGACCCGTTGGCCTCTCTGGTGCGTCTGTGTGTCCTGAAATTTTTAGAATCATTTTCAACCTGTTTAACCTATTCACAGGTATCCAGAATGGGTCTTCAAGACCAGCTTTTACCACACCTTTTTCTTCGTGCGGTCATATGCACTTTGAAAAGCACATGTCAGGTACTAAGGATCCTTGTCTGTGACAAACACATTCAAGTTGAGCCTTGTTTTGGAGGACCTTTTCGTCATAAAACCTGTAACACACGGCAGACACAGGTAATCAACATGCCGTACAACGACACTCCCACCTCAAAGGCTGACGACGAAGCTGAGGGTAAAGAACAGGTGTCTTCAGGCCTGGGAAGCCGTGAGCCAAGGGCCCCGTCCCCGCCTCAGAGCTGTGTCGTGGCTTCGGAAACGCCGACTAGCAGCTCAGAAGTAGCTCCAAAATGATGAAAGCTTTTTCTTGCATTTCCTAAGTACCGAAGGGGACCCCATTGTGGCCCATGCCCCCCATGTGGATTATTCCCATTTAAATTACATCTCCTGTACAGCTTTTCTTTTCACACACAGTCGGTGGCGTATACAGTCTTTCTGTGTCTCCCTCTGCCTTTTCTAGCTCTAAACTTTACCAGATTTAGCATCTAAAACAGTGTCTTTTCTCACAGGAGTTACGACAAGAACAGTGAGGGTCCTGTCACCAGTGCTGGGCTCCTGAGTGTCCCCCCAACCTGGACTCTTAGCTTCTACTCAGAGGGAGCGACTCGTCTCCAGGCCAACGTGTTGCCAGTTGTCGGATGTCCTCTCCTGCAAGGGTGACACTGAAGTCAGCATGTGGACCCGCGGTTCCTGCCATGCCGGCTTGCTGCAGAGGGACAGCGTGTGCCACTCCTTCCTGGATCCTGCTCACCTGCGTCAGAGGCTGCTCCTGGGCCTGGCCAGTGTTCAGACCGTGGATATTCAGACCACCCCGCACCCTCTGGGCCACCAGTCTATGGACCACACGGTACCAGATAAGCCGGGAGACGCGTCAGTCAGCCAGCGGCTGCCCTGGGCCCTCAGCACTGTCACCTTCCCCCTCGAACGATGTAAATCAAACACAAACCCCAGCTCATCGTTACTAGAAACTTGACAAGTATGCAAAGGAGCACGCACTAAAGCAGGGAGATGGCAGTGCCATGCTCGTCGTCCCGGGTGAAGGGACAGACACATGGCCAGGCGCTGCGACATTCCCACCGGGGTGCTTCAGCAGGCCCACATCCCTCTCCTCGAGGGCCACTGAGCGTGAGCGAAAAACCAAAGCGTTCCTTGAAGCTCAGGTAAGAACGTCGCATTGTGATTTGAGGAGTTTTTAAGACACATAAACTATTTATCGAGGATTAGGAAACTGAAATACATTTCCTCCATTTTGCTGGCTTTGGGGAGCTTTTTGGAAAGTGTTTCCATGACGTAGCCCTCCATGGCCCGCGCCTCGTCCCCTCCCTCCCCCACTCTGCTCCCATAGGAAGCTCACAGATGTCATGTTTGCCACTAGGCTGGTTCAGAGTTTCCCCCTAAATTCTAGTGAGGGCACCTCATTTCAGACCCTACCTGGGGCCTGGGGACATAGACCGTCTAAAAGGAACCTCCCCCTGCAGTTTTCCAGGTAGCGTCGCTGTTGTACCCTGTCACCCTGAGCAGGGGTGGCCGTCAGGCCAGCTGGGCAGGAGCAGCTTGCTTTGTGCCATTTTAAACTCTCGGTCTAGTAATGAATGTGACATGGAGAGCTGGTGGCCCCACCCAGGTGCTGATGGCCCCACCCAGGTGCTGGCTGGGCTTCCCAAGACTTCATCTGGCTCCTAACTTACCTCTGAGAACATCTGAAAACAAATCCTCCCCCCCCACCCCCGCCCCACCCGTAGAGTGCAGTCCGAGTTCCTGGTCTTAGAGCTGGAGGCAGAGGAAAGGGGCCGCATGGGAAACCAAGGCAGGTGAGGCCATGCTCTGCGGGGGCGGGGGACACCCCCCACTGTGTTCTCGTGGGACCACAAACGCGGTCAGTTTCACATTCGGGTCTGTCAGTCGTGTGCTCACTATGCTGGGACTGTTAGGGGGGCACGTTGCCCAAATCACAGAAATTCAGG
Source organism: Rhinolophus hipposideros (assembly GCF_964194185.1). Lineage (NCBI taxonomy): Eukaryota > Metazoa > Chordata > Mammalia > Chiroptera > Rhinolophidae > Rhinolophus > Rhinolophus hipposideros. The sequence goes on from NC_138061.1 coordinate 1,216,146, forward strand.
ACCCCCAAAAGCCTGAGAGCCAAAGGTTTTCCTTTCCTTTTCCTTTTTTCCTTCTCTTTCCTCTTTTCTTCCTTCCTCTTTCCTCATTTCCCACTTCCTTCCTCCCTTCCTTTCTTTTTTTTCTCTTTCTGCGGGCTTTTGAGTCACTGCCCGTTGCTTCCAGCAGTGACATTTGAAGAAACGTGGGGGGTCAAATTTGGGGGCAGTGTTTAAGAACAGGGTGGGCCCTGCTCTCACGTTTCCGATGCTGGAGTGCTGGACCACGTGGCTCACGCGGCCACCTCGAAGGCTCTCCCTCCTCCCTGGGGCCACGTGGCAGCCTGAGGTGGCCCCTCTGGGGACGTCTGCAGCCACCTTGGCTCTCCAGGACACGACTGAGGGCTTCCCAGGGGCACACAGTGCACGTGGGGTGCTTGCATACCCCCCACAGTGGAACTTCCTCGTCACCAGTGGGTGCAGGGCTGTCCCGGGATGGCCGGCTAAGGACGGGACAGTGTGCAGTGCTAGGAGCCCGAGTTGCCCCGTCAGCTGTCACTTGGCGGAACTCTTAGGGCTCCTGTACGCTGCTGGCAGGGGAGGCGAAGGAGGGATGGGGGATGGGAGATAGCCAGAAAGTTCACAGGAAGAAAATGACCCGTGGTGAGTGACCTCCCGTGCCCTCTGCGGACGGCAGAGAGAATCTGCTGTGCAAACAGCGGAAGTGCGATCAATGGCATCGATTATGATTTACCCGGCTCCACGTCCAGCCTGGCTCCATGCCGCCGGGAGCATGGGCGAGGGTGGGGTGGGGGTGCGAGCAGGCACAGATCCCCAACCAAAGGGCTTCTGAACTTAGCAGCGAAGACGCATTTGTCCTCAGGAATGTGCAGTTGGTTGTAATTGGTATCGTTTAACTATTAGCAAGACAGATCTCTGTGGTAAATGTTTAATAATGATCTCCTGAAAAACGTTTAGCCGTCACAGATAGACACTAAGTAATAAGAAATTGTAGTAATAAAGAAGAGTCATTTTTAATCACCCTCCTGGTGGCAGGGATCACCGTGGTCACCGTGGTCTCAGTGACAGGGGCATTTCAGCTGCTGGGGGAGGGGCTGTGTTAATCTCATGTAGCTACAGTGTTATAATTGCACTTGAAAGACAACCTCTTTTATCTTTTGTGCCCAAACCGCTTATGGGCTCTGGTGAGCTGGATGTGTGACACGCAGCGTTTAGATGAATATGGTCCTATGATTTATTTAGGTCGCAGCACAGTTAATAATGAAGGAGGCTGGCCGCAGCTGATTGGCTGTGAAGATCTGAAGGGCTCATTCACTTAGTTAGACTCTTGCTATTTCAGGCCATCTCTGCGGCTCAGCATTTCTGACGGGCTCTGCCTTCCAGGCTGCTAACCACAGCAGGTGTGAGAGGCCCAGTGGGTGGGGAAACTCTGCTGGGAAACCCACACTCTGCGGGGGGGTGTGCGGGGGCACAGGCCCCTCGTTACTGGGGACATTGAACGGCTGCAAACATGTTGCCCTGGCGGGGGGCCACCGCCGGCTTCTCTGAGGACAGTGACAGCACCACTGTGTCTCTGCACACAGGTTTACAGACGCACTAGGAAAGGCAGTTCACGTCATTCAGTGGAGAAGCCCAGAACTTGGAACCAGGCAGACCCCAGTTCAGACCCAGCCCTGCTGTCAGCAGCCGTGTGACAAGCCGTCTGACCTCTCAGACACTCACTCGCCTGTTAAAATAAGCAGCACACGAGAATGCCACCACCTCACTGCATCCGTTTTCCCTTCAGGATTCACTCACGTCCCGATGGGGTCTGACAACTATCGTCCCCTTTTTACAGGGGGGAAACTGAGGCAGCAGGAGGTTGGGTAACGTGGGTGAGGCTACACAAGCTCATTACTGGCTGCAGGTCCCACTCACCCTACATTCTAAGTCCCAAGAACAAGGGCATGTAAGGACACGCAGAGGCGTTGAGCACTGTCAGCCAGGAGAAAATAACGGAAATGCATCAGTTATTCAGCAAAGCGCCAGTGAAGGGACCAAAAAGAGGCCTGTCTGCTGCTGGGTTGCTGAGTGACACGCTGTCCCCTCACCATCATGACTGTGGACATGACAGAGCTGCAAACATGCCGCCCGACGGCCCCAGCCCTGTCACCGGGACTGCGTTGACGTCCTTTGGTCAGTTTTTTTGTGAGGTTTTTGGAACTGAAGAAAACTTTCCCAAAGCTGTGGGAAGGAGACCAAGAATGTACTCTGGTGCCTGGAGCTGACTGCTCTCAGTGGGGCCCGGGCCTAGCGAGGCCGACCATGGGGTCCTGGCTGCCCCCGTGGGTTCTCCCAGCAGCTCCGTTGCATGTGGCTGAAGGAAGCGGCGTGAAGTGGGGCAGGCGGCTGGCAGCCCGCCGTCATGCCCACCCAGGCCCTCAGTGAGCGCTGCTGGAGGTGAGAGGTTGACACACTGGAAGGAGTGGGGGCCACATGTCCTTCTGTGTGTGCTGTGGGGCAGGGGAGACGGGAACGGGGCCTGCACGCCTGGGGTACAGTTGGGGGGACAGGGGGCAGGAGAGGGAGGAGAAATAGGCCCTCCGTGGGCCGGCCGACTGCTGTAGTGGACGTGTGTCATCTCCCTGTGCCTGAAGAGCATGTTGGATGAGGAATTGGGGCCCACAGAGGTCAAGCATTGTGCCCAAGGTCACGCAGCGGGGGGGGGGGGGCTTGGGTCACATCTCCAGACAGGCCCCTCTGGCGTGACGCGCTCTCCTCATGTGTCAGCGGGCCATCGCGGGCCATTCTAAGCTCAGGGGAGAGAAAGGCAGTGTTCAAAGGCTGTCAGCACATGAGTTGTGTTCACGTGAAAAACAGGAATAAAACCGTACGTTTTAGGAGGAGTGAGAAGTCCATGGCCCGAAATGGAAATAAGAGTAGGGCCTGCCTTGTAGTACGGGCTCAGCTCTGTGTCGCCCGTGCTGGCTTCTTGGTTCTGAGCGGCCCCGCCCAGGAGCTCACGTAACTGTGAGTGGCCCTGCAAACCACACGTGTCCTCCCATGCGACAGAACCAAAACGCTCACTGGCCGTATGAAACCAGTGCCGCTTTATGGCAAGTCCCCAGCACCGCCGTGAGGAAAGGCGGTGGCGGTCGTGCAGGCGTGCTGTCATCCGTGTGGCGTCCGCGTCCCTCCGGATGTGGGTGGACACACTCAGTCAGTACCTGGCTCAAGGCTCAGCACGAGCCCGCGGAGCTGCTCACTTACCCGCTCAGTTTGTCCAGCTGCCAGAGCAGATGTGCTGGTGGTGTCACAGAAGTCACCGAGTACAGGAGGTGAGGACGGGCACAGGAGGAACCCCAGGAAGGCGGCTGAGGATGCTGCCATGCTCGGGCGGGCCCTACGCTTTGCCCACGGCCTGGCCCCCAGCTCAGCCGCCGGGGCAGAGACTTAGGTCTGACTGCCCAGAGATGCGTGTCTCTCAGGGCGCCGATGGGCTCCATCCTTCTGCCCGGAAGCGACGTCGTTTCCCAGAAGGCTTCTGGTCTTCCCTGACACCCGGCCTCTGACACCAGAAAGGCCTCCCTGAGGAGCGGCCTTGGCTCTAGCCGCCCTTTCGAAGCCGAAGCCCCCAGGACAGTGGCCTGGACCCTGCTGCTGCCTCTTGAACGTGTTTGGGATATTCATGATTTCAGAGTTGTCAGAGGTTTCCCTTTACTTCCTGCTGAAGCAAACTGAGAACATTGGTTCCAGCCCCCTCCCTCAAACAGCGCCTGTGGAGCAGAACCATCAGCTGGGTGTGTTTGGGGGCACGGGTGTGGTTGGCTGTGGGTCCTGTGGGGGCCCTTGGGGATCTCTGCACACCCGCCTCAGCCTGCCCAGCCAGTGGCCCCCATCTGCTCATGCCATCAGGTGGAGCCCCGCCCACTGGCATCTCGGGCTCTCAGGGACCATCAGGATGCCTCTGCTTCCTCCGGTCCTTATGTCCCAGATTGGAGGACAAGCACACTGCAGACGGGCAGTGTAACCGCTGCTCACTGTCATTGTCCAGCCTGCCCCAGCCCCTCCCCCAGCACATGAGGCGACTGCCAGGAGGGGAACACGAGGGGCCCTAGCTCTATTCCCAGAGTGCCAGGTTCACCTGGGGCCACAACGGGGAGCCATCTGGGCCAGCACGCCTCTGGGCTCAGCCACGCCTGAGCCTGTCCCTGGGCTGCTTTTCATTCTGGACTCAGGACAGGACTGTTGAAGCCACTGGGGCCAGGCGGCACTGTGGTCCCCTGCTGGCAGAGCCCTCCCTGCTGGCGTCAGCATTGTCACTGTGCCACAGGGTCCCTCAGTGCAGGCTCAGTCATGTGCCCTCCGTGCTGGGACATGATGGCCCCGACGGGAGCCTTCCCCGAGTAGGCAGCCCTGGGCCTGGCTCCCGTGCTCTCTGATACACGGGGTCTCTGTTCACGCGTTGTCCAATTGCCACGTGTCGGGGAGTCCACGGCTCCTCACAAGTGTCGCCTGCACCCTGGTCTTCGTGAGTGTCTTGGTTACTAGGCCGCACGACAAACCAGCCGACTCCCGCCTAGCGACTCCCACCAACGCCGGCCTTCAGTCTGCTCAGAAATCAGCAGCCTGGCCGACGCCCCGCTGGCTGTGCCCTGTGCACGCTTTCAGCTGGCAGGCCACTGGGCGCTGGGCTTCTCTCTCCATGTTGTTTTCGGGTCTCTCCCTCCTGGCTTCTCCATGTCACCTCAGCAAGCGGTCCACAGGCCAGGGTAGGGGGCTTCTTGAGGGGTCTCTCGAGTGAGCAAAGTGGATGTTTCCAGGCTCCTTAAGGCTGAGCTGGGGCGTGACACAGCTTCACTTCTTTGGCGTTCTGTTTGTGGAGATCAAGGCCCAGAGCCGGCCCAGACCGGAGGGAGGGGCCAGCCAGTGGTGTGACACCCAGAGGCTTGTTTCAGTGGGGACGTGGCAGTGACAGTCACCAGACGTACTTCTCTGTGCTGCGTTCTCTTCCTGGGGCAGCCTAGGAGTCACTTCTCTTCAGAAACTGCACTTCTGGGGAGAGCGTTTCCCGGCCCCCGGCCCATGTGCCTGCCCTTGCTCTGGAGCCCTCCGTCCTGGACTCTATGGGCATCAACACTTTTACTTGTTTGCTTATGAAACGGAGCCAAATACATGAATTCCTCTCAAAAACCCTAAGAGGAAGGAAACGATATATGCAATTTGCTATCTCTCTGTCTCTGACTTCAACAAATAGCTGTTTATTGTAACACATGTAATACAGTCCTTTGTAAGGATGAGGCCATAAGGTGGCATTGTTGTCAGTTATTTTTAGACATAATTTAGAGATCAGCATATTATATTATAAAACTCTAAGAGTCTCAAATTTTACATCGAGGAAAGCTTAGAGGGAGAGGGAATGTAAATAGGCACAGCCCCAAACATCTCCCTCCCACTTTTCTGGAATCTTCCCGGTGTTAAAAGCTGACAGCCTCCCGTTGGCTGCCAAACCCAGCACTCCTGAGTCATCCGCGTGGTCGCTCCCTAGCTATTCTGTTCTGTTACTGAATTGGGAAATAATCTCGTTTCTCTGTTTGAACAAATATGATGTCTTCATCTGAGCTCTTCTACCAAATCTAACAATTCTCAGAAACACTAGGTAACCAGTCGAGCAAAGATTTCTCGGTGCACAGTGGTGACTCCTGCCAGGCCTGGAAGTGCGGGCAGGAGGGGGGCGTGGTCAGGAGGGGGCGTGGTCACAGCTGGGGCGGGGCCAGGGGTTGGGCGGATAGCTGGCTGGGCGGGGCCAGAAGGCTGGGCGGGGCCAGAAGGCTGGGCGGGGCCAGGAGGCTGGGCGGGGCCAGGAGGCTGGGCGGGGCCAGGAGGCTGGGCGGGGCCAGGAGGCGGGGCGGGGCCAGGAGGCTGGGCGGGGCCAGGAGGCGGGGCGGGGCCAGGAGGCGGGGCGGGGCCAGGAGGCGGGGCGGGGCCAGGAGGCTGGGCGGGGCCAGGGCTGGGCCCCTCCCGGCCCCAGGAACCAGGGAAAGGAGCTGGACTTTTATTTTAAGAGAACGACAAGCTGTCGGTGTGACTTCGGTGAGAAGCCACAAGTGCTGCGATGCGGAGCAGAGGGGAAAGCGTGGAGCGTGGACGCAGGGAGCGCAGGACAAAGCCGTCTCGGGACGCAGGTGTGGGCGCCGCCGTGGACACCGCTTCCGGAGTTAGAATTCACAGGCCCCGGAGGGACTCACGCGTGAGCAGGAGCTCCGGGTCTGCTCCCAGGTGCCCGCTGCCGGGACCGCTCGGGCAGAGGTCTCCCCAGGAGCGGCGACCTGCCCCCGACGGGGCCCAGCACACAGCCGGTCTCTCCGGGAAACCGGCCCGAGGCACAGACGGTGTTGGTGACAAACACCTGCTGGTGCTTAGACTTCAGGCGGCACCTCTCCTGCCACCCAGACGAGTCCGGCCGGGAGTCGGGCCTCATGCCCTGACCCTGCCACGAACACGTGCCGCCCACGGCCGTCCCGCGGCCTCTAGACACGGCTGCCCCGAGGACAGAGGCTGTTTCGGGATCGAGCCCAGAGCAGCGTCTGTCAAACTTTCATCTGAAGAAAGGCCGTGTGTCCCAACGTGAGCGGGACCCGACTAGTTCTGACGTGTCTCGGGCCGTGAGTTTCCTTGACCCGTGACACGCGTTTGTGGCTCTTTGAGTTAGTAGAGCCTCGGAGCTGGGTGTGAACTTAGAAACGCCCGCGGCCAACTTCCTCTTTTCCCCAGCAGAAGCAGACTGAGAGAGAAGAACGGGCCCCTCGAGTCACAGCGGGTTCAGAGCTCAGCTCAGAGACACGTTGTCCTCCCTTGTCCATGGTTTCACTTGCCCGCGGTCCACCGCAGTCCAAGAACAGTAAATGGAAAACTCCAAAACTAAACAGTCCGTAGTGTTAAATGCGTGCGGTCCTGAGCAGTGCGACGCGGCCTCGTGCGGTCCCTGCCGCTCGGGACAGGATCCATCCGCTTGTGCGGCTTCTCCACGCGTGCCCGCGTGCACTGCCCGCCCAGGAGCCGCCTCGGAAGTCAGGTTGAGGGTGCCGTGCTGGAGTTCAAGTTTGTGTTCAGTCACCCTTATTTTACTTAATCAGGCCTCCAGAGCAATCGACATAACTTTTATTACAGTGTATTATTATAATTGTTCTATCTTATTACTAGTTATTATTGCTAAGCTCTTACTGTGCTTAATTTACAAATTGAACTACATCATAGTATGTACGTACAGGAAAAGCATAGGATTCACAGGGTTCGGGACTCTCCGCGGTCTCAGGCATCCACTGGGGGCCTGGAACGTCTCCCTGCGGCCAAGGGGGGACGGCTGTGGACCCAAACGTCTTGGCTCTCAGCCAGTGGAGCAGAAAACAGAAGTGGGAACGTGTGTCAGGCAAGGTTTCTGGCGTGGAAGGGAGACCTCCTCAGCAAAAGGGACCATAAATTGGACAAAATGGTCAGAACACCCATTGCAGTGCCCTGGGAGCTGGCCAGATTCTTCCACTTAGCCCAGGTGTGCTTAGCCATGAAGACTCGCTGAAATCTGGGTGAAGTGGGACCCAGAGCCCCACCTCACGGCCCTGTCTGACAGCTCAGGGCTCACTGCTGGAGGGGCCGAGTTGATCTGGAGCAAAAGCTGACAAATCGCCGCCTGTTGGCATCGGCTGCCGTCTTGGGGGCCAGTGAGTGGGACAGCCAGCTGTTCTCCTGGCCCGAGACAATAAACAGACGAGCTGGAAATCTCCGGCCAATGTCTCTCATGAATATAGATGCAAAAATCCTTAACGAAATTCTAGCAAGCCGAATCTGTAACATAAAATAGATTGATGGGCACGTGGGGTCTATTCCAAGAGTTCAAGGTTGGTATAACATCTAGAAATGAATGAATGAAATAAATCAGGTTAATAGAATGGAGGACGAAATCCACACACCATCTCAATAGATGCAGAAAAAGCACTTGACAAATCCATCATCTGATCAGGAAAAAACACCCAATAAAGCAGGATTAGACGGCGACTGCCTGAGTGTGAGGAAGGGTGTTTCCTGAAAGCTCAGCTCACGTCACCCTCAGTGGTGAGAGGAAGACTGAGTGCTGTGTCCTGAGAGGGGGCACAGACGAGAACCAAGAACCGGTGGCCACTCAGCGCCAGGTGGGCGGCTCCAGGCAGCTTCCAACTCCGAGAATCCGGACTGGAAAGGGAGTAAAACTGTTTCCCTGTGGAGATGCCATGATCTCATGTAAGGAAAACACTAAAGATTTCAGAAAAAACTCCCAGAAATAATAAACACGCTTAGCAATACTGTACAATATAACGGCCATAAAAAGTCAATTGAATTTCTGTATACGAGCAATGAACAACTTGAAAAGGAAATTAGGAAAATGATTCCATTCTCAAAGCATCAAAAGAATAACATATTTAAGAGTTTTTAAGAAGGAAGCCCAAGACTTGTAGACCGGAAACTGTAGCACCCTGCTGAGAGAAATTACAGAAAAGTTAAATAAACGAGGCTCCAGGTCACCCCACCCCCCACCCGCCTCCTTCGGTTTCACTGACAATCTTCTCCTCACTTTTCTTTTTTGTGTATCTGCCATCTCCTTTCATCTGCCATTATCCTCCAAGGAAGTCACGGGACACCTATTTCTACTCCACTGGGAATAGATGAATAGGGGTCCTCTCGCTGGAGCACAGGCTCCCCCAGGCCCCACCAGCCTGGCCCATCTATGTGAGGGAGCCATGCCTGTAGCTGGGGTCCACCCCCTCTGGCAGGTGACCTGGAGCCAGGAAAGTGACTTCAGCAGAGACACGCCCCCCAAGCGCCCAGCACCCCGGCTTTGTGGGCAGGATGGCCGCCCAGAAAAGGTGCAGCTGCTGAGCTCGGTCTTGAAGCAGAAGTTTCAGGATGTGGAGGGGGCGGCCTCTGCAAGAGGAGTGGGAGGTCAGCCAGTCAGTCATGAGTGTTTCTGGAAGGCACTGCTGACACACGGGCCATTTCAGGAAGGGGGCTCCATTCCCACCCTGGCTAGTGACTCCCAGCCCAGAACATCCCGGAGGGAGGTGACATTGGTGACAGATGACAGGGCTGCCGCCCCCAGGTGAGTGCGGCCACACCCCCCAGGGCCCTGAGCTCACCGCACGCACGTCAGCACGGGCGCCCTGGCTGCAAGCTGTCTGGCAGGCGGACACCTTTGGAAGAGGGGAAGGTTTCTGCTGATGTTTTTAAATATTGAAAACACGTTTAGGGCTTACACCCTATCAGAACTCAAATTCTTCCCCTGGATCCCGCTGGGGGCGCTCTTGGCCGCTTTGGTACTGAAATCAAATCTTGAAACTCTGCAATTATTGGCTTTTCCCTTCAAATTTAATTCACTTTGTAAAAGCTGCATCGGCAGCATACAGATTTGGAGGAGACGGATGTGCAGAGCCGGGCTCAGCCAAGTCTAGACAGTGCGGGCTCCGACAGAGCCATAGCGTGCAGGTGTACATGCTGACAGTTGCCTGTTTTTTCTTTCTTAAACACATTTTAAAGAAAGGCATCTGACGGGGAGCGTGGCAGGCTGCACAGGGCGGCAGACTAGACAGATGGGGGTCCGCGTGCTCGTCCGCAGCGGTGCTGACACACAGATACTGCAGGGGCATCATTCACCTTTCCTTTCACATCCGCCACTTCCCAGCCCCGGTCCACAGTGATCACCGACGGGAAGTTCCCCCAGAGGTCCAGCCCTCTGAGATTAACCTCTGAGCACCCACGGAGGTTTGCGTCACTTAGAGTGATTCTTCCCACTGGGTTGTTCCCTTTGAAACACCCGTCAGGCATGAGATGCATGTACTGCCGCAAAGTTGATCCAATTGCCTGCGATACTGGCGCCTTCCTCCAAGGAGGCACATTTCACGGAAGCAATGGGGTCACTGGCATGTCTCATCACTTTAGGTTAAAAATACATTGTGTTGAGGTTACGTCACTTTGCCATGTTCATATTTGAGAGAGGAAAATGATCTGAGTACGCTGTGTCAGAATTTTTTAGACAGGAAATTTAAATATATAAAAATATATGCCCTGATTTGGAAAAGCTTAATATTCAGAGATCCAAGTTCACAATTAGAAGGAGTTACACTTTGCTTTATATAAAGACACGTTGACTTGATTTGGATGCCCTCCAGCAGAAGCCCCCTAATGGAACAAAGTATCTACTTAAAAACTTTAACTCTTTGGTAACAGACAGGGTGGTGTGAAAAAGTAACATAAAGGGAGCCACTTTTAAATGGAGCTGCCCTCCCAGGGCCACCGCCTGGCAGGTCTTATGCCTCCACCTTCCCAATGTTAAAACGGCAAAATGACCTTTGGACCAAAGCAACATTGTGTCCCAAACAAGTGTTTGCAAAGATAACAAGAAAGCAGATCTGATGAGGACGAGACTGATGACAACCAGACTGAAAATTAAAAACGTTGTTTAGAATTAGAATCAATATGTTAGTCCATCTGCACCTGCAGAGACGCCCTCCTTCTGAGGATGTCCTTGTTCCCCTCCCCTTTCTCATAAACACCCCTGGCCTTTGCCTCCTAATGGAGCACAACCCAAGTTTTGTTCCTGCCTGGTCAGTGCTTCCCGAGTAGCTATTCTTGTTGATCTCAAATAAATGCATGTTGCCTCTCACTTTGGCCTTTCATGTTTAGGTTAACAGTGGAAATGACATCAGAATATAGGGAGCCTTTATTATGAGTTTTGGAATGAGATGGAGAGGGAGCCACTCCGAGGTTCCAAATAAGGCTTGGTAATGAGGGACTGGGTTGGGCTGTGCGTGCTGCCACGACCCCTCCAGGGGGTAAAGCGGGGCAGTCTGCGGACACTGGTCCGCACAGTGTCACACTTTCTCTCCAGAGGATGTGCTGGACATGAGGTCACGGGCCTGGGGCTGCACCCTGACAGCCTCGGTGTGTCAGCCTTGCCGTCATCGCCTGCTTCCTGGTGGCGCCTGAAACATGAAATGCGACTATGGGTCCCACAGCGTACTTCTCTTCACCCTGTCTCAGTAACCTGTCTGGCTACTTACAGGCATTTTATCACGAAGCATGCAGCTTTGACTGCCACGCATCTATTTTGCTGAAGTTAATTGAACCCAATTACAGTACAAAGTCCCGTGTTGAGCCCCTTTGCGTCTCTGCAATAGCTCACAGTGGAGACGTTTATACAGAGGGAGACTGGCCGACACGGGCTCCCTGATTGCTTGCTGAGGATTTTAGATTGAGTGACCTGCACTTTGGCTAAAGCACATTAAATGGCATACACTGTCATATCTCAGATCACCACACAGAGACGAGCATGAAGGCGAAGTCTATTCTGCAGCCGAGAACAAGTACAAGTATGTAAGTCAACATGAGACGTCCTCTGGGTTCTACCTGGAATCTCCGGAGAAGCAGCCACACGGAGCAGGGAGCCTCACAAGATGGGAGGCAGCAGCATGTGGGGAAAGTCGGCCATCAAAGGGCTGGGCCTGCTGATGTCACCGAAGGCCACACTCCTGATTCTGGAAGCTGCCAGAGAAAGGGCAGGTGAGGGTGGGGGAAGGGAGCAAGAGTGTGGGGCTGGTGCTCAATGCTTTTAAGAAACCTGAAGAAAAACCATTTTCATCCCAGGTCCCAACCAGTGCCCAGCTGACTATGTAGTAATTTGGCTGTTTGGGTGGTTGGATGGCAATCTGGGTTTCCTCCCAAGTGCCAACCTGAATCGGAGGGCACAGGGTCCCCTCTGCGGGGTCTCTTAAGAGAGGGTGACTGCTGTGCAGGAGCCTACCCAGGGACATGGAACCTGACTCACTGAATCAAGCCCTCATGTCAGATGGAACTCAGCCGGAGATGCTGACTTCCCTTATGGTCACACTCCGTACTAAGAAAGAAGATGTGAAGTTCACCGGATTCTTAATGCTGCATTTAGCTAACACATTTTAAATAACACGTTATTTTCGAGGATCTCAATGCTCAATGTCCGTGTTTAAACGCAGGCGGGTTTTGTGTGTGTGTGTTTGTGTTTTTCCATGGGTAGAGCGTGAATGACATCAAAGGATACATGTCTCTGTGGTGATAATGAGACCTCAGTGCTGTGCTGGCTGCTTCTGCAGGACGTGTTGCTCGCTCTTTGGGGGAAAACACGCAGATGGAATATTGGAAAGGAAGCTGAAGTTCATGTTCCAATTCAAGTAACGTGTCAGATTTGCAGCCACAAGCAGCTGAGGATGCCAAGTGAGGGCGCGACGTGTCCCCTTCATCTTGGTACAACGTTTACTTCTATAAGCTGCAAGACTTGGCCCGAGGTAGGGCCTTAGATGCTTGGAGATTCAAGATGGGGGCTTCATGGAATTTACTCTGCTGGGGACACAAGCGAGCAGATCTGTAAACTTTTCCTCAGAACACAAAATTCACTAGCAAATTGTAGAAGTTCAACATAAATTATAGATGAGAACATAAAATTATTTATAGAGTTATAATTATACAATTTTACATTCAAATTATACAAAATTACATTAAAATCATACATCTAGAATTATATATATAAAAATCACATACAAATAATTATAAATTATACCAAAAATCGGTGGTTTGTGCCCCATGGTCACGGTTCCTTTTCCGTCTTTCCTCCCGCCCGCCCGTGGTAGTCCCAGCACTGACCGGGTGGCTGACGCGTGGTGGTGACTCACGGCTCACAGAACCCTGAGTGGATGTGTGCGTTCGGCACCAGCTGTCTGTGTGTCTGTCCACCACAATGGCTTATGAATGAGTCAGCAGCTTCCATGAGCAAACACATCTGACCAGAAACGCCGGTCGTGGACAATGGAGTCACGTTGCTCACTCGCTGCCTGTTGGTCCAAACCTTCCTGGAGATTTCATGTACGTAGCCAACCACATGGCTTATCGTTGAATCTCTGTTTGGAACTCAGTCAGTTCTTCTCTTAAACGATTTACAACATCATGAAGACAAGGGGATGGAGGGACACGTTGCAAACAGTCACCCCCACGCTCTTTACAGTTCCCACCAAAGCCCCAAGTTAAGGCACGGACCTAGCCCCTTTCATGAGGTTCGGATTTGGGGAGGGGGGAGGAGCTGGCACGTGTGACTAGGGCGTGGTGGCCCGGTCTGGGGTTTCTAGCGCCAGCAGTGGTCTTACCTGCGTGTTCTTTTACCTCCTCTAACATGCCAACACCTTTCCTACCAGGTGACAAAACTAAGCAGTACAAAGCACTGAATTCCTAGCATCTGATCAAAAACTCCTCTGTCTTCCTAGCATGCTATCTATCTTGATAATTTTTTTGATCTAAGTTACACTGCCTGAATCCCCAAACTGTGTCGTGCCAGCTGGCAGGGCGTTACTGAGCTATCCATCACAGAGGTGACATTGCTCCTGAGTGACCACCTGCACTTGCAGATGGTGATGACGCGTTCTTGGAGACCCCGGCCCGGCAAATGGTATCAAATCCAGTTTCTTAATGGCCTTTCCTTATTTGGTTTTGAAAATGACAGAATAGCAACCAACATGTTCTGTAATTCCAAGACTAATAAGCCTGAAAGGTTTTGTTTTCTCATTAAAGATGAATGGCGTTGACATTTAAATAGATTGCTTCCAATAGGTCCTTGAGACTTCACTCAGGTAATTATTAAAAACATTTTCCAGCACATTGCAGCCCAGCCACATCTGTCTAGAGATGTAATTCAAGGGGCGAGAGCCATGCTTATTAATCACCTCCTGCCTCGCTGGCGTTGCCATTCCAAGTCCACCCTGAATCCGAGCCTCTTGGGGCAGCCGTGCAGAGCTGGCCTGGGACAGTGAAGGCTGGCGTCCTTGTGAAGGTTTCAGACAGTGGGGAGTGCCTCCGCGAATGTACTCAGCCCTGTCCCTACAGCCTGCGTGCCTTCCCCTGTCCCCACTCACAGTGTTTCCCAGACCACCCTTCTCGAGCTCCAGTTCCAGCTCCCTCCCTGAGCATTTACTTCCCTGGGTGGGAGAGCCTCTCAAACCCTGGAGGACTGCACTGAGCAATGATATCCTTGGAGATATTTGCTGCACAATGTATTGTAACCAGGTTTCAAGAACAAAAACCTAGTGTAATTGCTGCCCCTGGAGGACCCCCAGTCTCCATAACTCCTAAGTTGGGTAAAACTTGGCTCCTTGCTGCCTAGCCCTTCAGCACAGAGGAGCTGCGTCGGTCTGCTGCGTCTGTTTGTCCATCTGGTTGAATGGCCCACTTGTAGCTATGACAATGGAGAGAATTATACAACATGAAAAGGGAACAGACATCTGGTACACCTGCCAGTCCCAGCCATTCCACTTTGGTTGACTTGTCACCCAGACTTTCCACGTCCGTCAACCCCCCTCCCTCTCCAATGCTCCCCAGCCTCTAGCAGTGAGAAGACTGAGCTTTGGCGCATCACCCCTCAGCTTCCAGCATCTACAGCTCCCCCTTTTTCCCCAAAGTCCAGGAAATCTCAGCCTTGCCCCTGCCATCCCAGTGGCTGCAGCTCCTTCTCAGAGACTTTCTGTCCCTTCTCTGTTTCCACACAGGGCAAGGCACTCCTCAGGCAGCTCAGTGGTCCTTCCACAGAATGACTTTCTACTCTTACCTCTAAAAGTTCTCAACTGGGAGATGTAACCCGCTGTCCCCATTTCTGCTCTGCCCACGCATACTTGGAAACTGCCTTCCAGTATTGGCTCTGCGGGTACCAATTCCTGGGTTTCAGTGTCATTGGCTCCATGGTTTGACCTCTCACTCGCTCCAGACAAGTACGATGTTCCTCTGCGTGCGCTCGCCTGGCTGTGTGTCTCCACACACAGCCTGTGTGGGCTCACCTGAGAGCAGGTGTCCATCACTCACTGGTGCATGTGGTGATGAGCAGTTCGTGGAATCGGTGACTGCCATCCCAACCCCACAGGATCCAAGATGGAGAAGGGTCAGAAGGAGGGTTGGGAGGACCAGGCAGTGCCCCCCTCACATGGCACCCCAAGGCCGGGAGAGGCAGGCTCTG
This sequence comes from Rhinolophus hipposideros, assembly GCF_964194185.1. Taxonomy (NCBI): domain Eukaryota; kingdom Metazoa; phylum Chordata; class Mammalia; order Chiroptera; family Rhinolophidae; genus Rhinolophus; species Rhinolophus hipposideros. The sequence continues at coordinate 1,231,171 of NC_138061.1, forward strand.
CCTCTGTTCAGGGACTTTCTTTTAGAGATGCAAACAACACAGAATCTGTTTCCTAAAACTTTCCACTTTGCCTTAAATAGTATAATTAAGAGCTTTAATTAGTCCATGAGGGGCTGCAGGTGAGTCATTTTCCAGGCTGCAGCTGGAACTTTTAAATGACAATGTTTTCTTCCTGCACGGGGTCGGACTGACCATAGACACTAAACTTTTTCCAATTTAAAGTTGAAGCTCAAGTAATGAAATTGGCTATGTTTGTTTTTAATATGAGGAATTAGAGCCCGGCATTTAGATCAGACTCAGCCTCTGAGGATTAGTGGTGGGAGTCGGGCTCCACAGGCAGACACGGGGAAAGGACGCAGAGAGAGAGAAGACAGAGCAGGTGCCACATGGTGGGCGCGCCAGGGCTGCTTTGCAGACACACTTGACTTAGGTGTGGTTAGGCCGGTAGGCAGTAAAGAGCTCCGCGACCACCTTCAGGAAGGGGGGCTGTGATGGAGGCGGGAGAAAGCATTGCATTTCTCCACCACCGCCGGCCTGAAAGGAGGAGCTGGTCCTCACACAAGGCGCCGGCAGCACTGACAGCAGCTGCTCTGTGGGAGGGGTCACGCCATCCCACAGGCTTCCCAACGCAGGGCCCAAAACCGAGGCAGGCAGCCCCCTCCACCCATCGCTGCAGGCTGCCTGTGTCTGCTGGAGGGCCATCCGCGCTCTCTCTCTCTCTCTCTCTCTCTCTCTCTCTCTCTCTCTCTCTCTCTCTCTCTCTCGCACACACATGCATAAAAGGAATCAGGGAATCAATAAATCATAACTTAAAAGTATAAAATATGGCTAAATATGCAAGATTGGGATTTGAGAGTTAAAACCACAAGTTTAAAGGATTTTGTATTCCTTTTCCATTTCTGCTTTGGACCTCCATCCGTGCCCAGCTGGACACCCCCGGTGTCCTTAAACCTGGCCTGCTCCCACCAGCCAGGCTGTGGCCCCTGCAGCGGCCTGGGCACCCCTCGAAGGCTGCTTGTCACCGCTCTGTCCGGATCCCCACCCCTGGGCACAGTGCCTGTCACACTCTGAGTCCCGTTCACTGTACCAACGAGTCAAACTCTGGTCCACACGGGTGAGCTTCCCAGAACGAACGCTCTCCCTTTGTAACTCAAGCTAATGCATTGAAGCAGCTTTCTTTCTTTTTTCACATTACAACTGCAAAAGGAAAGCTTCCCGATTCCCATGTCTTCTTCAGAGGGTTCTCCAGCTGCCTAGGTGGCTCCATCTGGATGCCAACGCGAACCGAATTTCAATATGTGCCAAGTCCAGCCACCGACTTCCTCGTTTAGCCCCAGCCCCTACACACTGTCTGCCTGGCTATGAAGCCAGAGGCCTGGGTGGCACGGCTCCCTCCCTCTGTGTCTCCACCCCCACCTTCCCATGGGGCAGCCGGGCTCTCCTCCAACAGGCGCTGACTCTTGTGGCTTCCTGGTGAGTGTATCCAGGTCAGACCTCAGGAGACGGACAGTGAGAGGAGGGCAAGTTGGCTCCTCCCCTCCCTCTCCTCCCTTGTCTCCCCCTCCCTTCTTTCCTTCTCCTCCCCTCCCCTCGCCCCTCCCTCCCTCCTTACTTCCTCTTTTCCTTCTTTCCAGGTGGGTCAGCATGGGTGACTCAACTCCTCCCCCCAAGGCCCGTGGTCCTCTTCTGGATGAGTCTTAGGCAGGAGAGACTAGAAATATCCAGTGACAGACAACATTTTAGCTGATGAGGTGATGCTGGGTATGAAAGGAAAGCGTGTTTCTGACACAAGAAACAGGTTGCGTCTGAAAACACAGCAGTTCTCAAGGGCATATGATTGGGCCCAGTGAGGGTGGGGAACAGCCAGGTACATAATTTCGTGGCCCAGTGCAAAATGACAATATGGGTCCTTTGTGCAAAAATTATTAAGACTTTCAAGATGGCAGCAGGCGAGCTCCTCTGGTTGGCGACATTCCACTCACATGTAGACGGCAGCTGGCCTGGGTCTTGGGGTGCGTGCAGCTCCAGCCCCCTGCTGCGAAGCCAGCCTGCAAAGTTCTGCTTTTAAGGGTGGAATTTCTAGGGTGACACCACATGTGCATTTTATACACCATAATTCACACTCAGTTTCTGCCTAAGCATACTCTGAAAGCAATTCTCCGTGAACTATCACTTTTCCATTTTGAAGTGCACTGCATTTTAAGATGCCTTTTGATTAAAAATATCTTGTTAGCATTTCACTCTGGTGAAGTCATACATCAAGAAAGTTGCAGCGTATTTTTAACATCCTAGAACCACACTATTGGGTGACTTCAATAGCTCAGATAATAAAAGGGAAGTTTCGCCGTCCTATGTAGTAGCATAAAAATGGGGCTTTTTCTTGCTGCTCTGATATATAAGACACAAGCTGAAGGATCTGAGGGGCTTGGCCAATTTTCTGGGGCCCCAGGCAGTGGCTTACACTTGCTTTTTGATGACCCCATAACTGTACGTCACGTGACAAAGGTGTGCAGTTGGATCTTCCTTTCACCAAATGTTTCCCATGTTATGACTTTTTGCCATTTGAGGCCGTAATTTTGGTGTAAGATTTATAAGGAAAGGAGGCAGGTGCATGGAGACGGCAGCAGTACCTGTGTTCACCCTGATGAACGTTCCAGAAGCTGTGTCCTACTGTCCACCACCTGCTGGGGCACAGCATTTCTCTGATGTCTCCAGACGTGGCACCAGGTAGGCTCTGTCACACGGTGGTTCCCCTGGTGTAGGGCTGGTCCCCTTCTGGAGGGTGCCTGTGTTCAGGAGAAGCCACTGCTCCACCTGGACCCCTCACCGAGCTGGCCCAGAGAGCCCCCTCCATCGCCAGTGGAAAGTGTACTTTCAAGTTAACTGAGAAAGGGCCTGGGCTCTGGGGACTGACAGTTGAAACCTTTTTACAATTACTTAGTAAATGTCTAAATTTAGAGTCATTAAGTAATTGAAGTGCCCTTCATTTGGATTTGAAATGAAATATGAAAGCAAGTGCCAAGCGTGGGGGGCAGTTTCACCAGGTCTGTTTTGGTCCTCACTCGGGCTGAGGGGCTGCGTGATGGACAGATCTGCCAGGATGCCTGGGGGGGAAGTCCATCACTGCCCCCACACCACAGCTGGTCGTTGCTATGCTCACCAAACCCAAGGAAGCTGCTCAGTGGAAGAGGCAGGAAGGCATGGGAAGACGGAGCTGGAGTCTGGGGCAGGGCAGGTGCCAGGCAGGAGGCCGGTGGTGCAGATGGAGCAGACCCCGGGGTCTAGGCCAGGCTGAGGAGCTCAGGCAGCAAAAGGCTTCCAAACCAGAAGTTCTGGCGCTTTGGAAGGACGTGAGCCTCCAATCTTGCTGGAAAAGGGGTTCATCTAGGAATGTCGTCATGAACACCTAACACGCCGATGACAAGGTGAGCCCCAGGAAACTGCGTACAATTGGCAGCAAGTCTGGGGCCCCAGGAAGGAGCACTGTGGACCCATGTGGCCGCCCAGCACGGTCACTGCGGGGTACACCGGGCCCGGGCACTCCTGGATACAGGCCCAGTTATGCTCTGATTAAGGAATGAAAGGCTGAGCATGTCGATGAATGAATAAATGGATAGAGAATGAGTGAATGAAAGGTTGATTGAATCAGTGAATAAACAAAAGCTTCAATTGATGCAAGAAAGAAAGGAGGAGAAAAAGAGAAAGGAAAGAAGGAAGACAAACTAGAAGTGAGAAAGAGCAGAAGAAAGAGGAGAGAAAGGAGGGACATCCAGCGAGAGAAGGACCTGAAGGAGAGAAGGAGAGGAGGAGCGAAGAGCAGACTGTGGGCGCCTGGGGCCTGCTCTGAGTCCCGCGCCGCAAGCTCGTCTCCTGGGACCCTCACCAGCTTGTGAGGACCCCCGCTTGTGCTTGCAGCGTCCCCTGCGGGGCAGCAGCCAGAGCCTGGACTCTGCCTGCAAAAGCGGCTGCCGCGTCCCCAGGAGAATGCGCCCTGTGGCATCCTTGTCCAAACACTGAGAGCAAGTCCCAGCCGCAGCGGTCCCTGGGGGCGGTCCCTGGGGGCCTTGCCTCTTGGGCAGGACGCAGCAGCCATCATTGCTAATCAGTGAGCAGTGGCCTTGGGAGGTCCCCGGTCCCAACGGAGAATGGCGCGGGGCTGCAGGCGGTGAGCTCACCCCTGCTGAGCTGGGAGCTCACTTGGGGAGGGGCCCAGGAGCAGTCTGGGGCTGGCTCAGCTGGCCATTCTGATGGTTTTCTCTCTCCCCATTCTCCGTGGTGGGGAGGGGCCAGGAGGGCGCAGGGAGTGGGGCCCCCAGGAGGGGGTTAGGGGGCGGTGGGTGGGGGTGGCCTTCCCTACTCCCCCCCCACACCAGCTCTCCAGTTTCTAGCCATTCTTCTCAGAAACTTCCAAAGTTGTATCACTTGTAAATTGTAATGGTTTTCTCATGGAGATAAGCTGTGATACCTCAACTTAAAGATGATGGCGATTTCAGCGTTCTGCAAAATTCCTCTTCACAATGGGAATAAATCAAACAGTTAGAAGCAAGCCTCGGGATGACGGGCATTTCGGGGTCCCCCGAGTGACATGAAAGTGTCACCTGACGGATAACCGCTCCTTCCCTCTCCCTGCGGAGCGCCCCCTCCTCTCATCCACGTACGCGGAATCAGCATTCTCTGTCGACTCGCGTGAAAACCCGAAGTCGCGTCTGCGCCGCAGCCCGAACCCCCGCGGGGCGGCCTCTGCACCCACGTTGTGCGTGTCCCCGCACACACAGGCTCGCAGGTGGCCCCCGAGACCGGCTCGTGCCCGCGCGTCCTTCTCCTCTTCCTCGCGAGCCCGCTGCTCACCCGCCGCCGGGGCCGCGCCACACCCTCGGCTCCCGCCCGTTTTCCAAGTCCCCGCCCCGGTGGCCGCGCTGTCCCCGCCCGGCAGACGGGGCCTCGGGGGGCAGACCCCCGGCGACGCGGCCGCGGACCCTCGTGCTGGGCGCCGGCCGGGCTGTGGGGCCGCGGGACGCGGGGCCGAGCGGCCCACGCGCGTGGCAGAGCCCGTGTTCCAGGGTCGGAGGGCCGCCCTGGAGCTTGGGAGCCCGACCGCCCGCGCCCACTTCGCGGGTGAAGCAGGGCGCGCAGTGGGGAGCGGATCCGTGGCCCCACGGCACGGAATCCTCCAGAGCCTCGGCGCAGGCCGGCCCGTGTCCGCGTCACGCGTGCGCTCCTCGGTGACACCAGGACTGCGCGGGGAAGGCAGCGTCCGCCGTGCCCTGCTAAGTGGGTCTTTTCTTTAAAAAAAGAAGAGAAGGACGGTGACAACCACAAAACAGCAGCTCTTCAAGCCGTTGTGTTCAGTTTCCAGTTACGCGCGACGTGGATTGTTTACCGTGTACAAGACACAGAAATCTTAGCCCGACAGAAACGCGACGCGCGGCCGCCTTTCCTCAGCCACGATCTCGGGAAAGGACCACGCGGCCCCTTCTCTTATCTCGGTGACTGAGTCAGTCCTGTGGCGTGGGCGCCGGGCCTGCGTGGGCGCCGGGTCCCCCGCTGCTTCTCGGTCCGCCCACCACCGACCCCGCAGGATTTCGTAACCGATCTTCAGCCGGGGTGTGCGGTCGGGGTCCTTTGCCGAGACCTGACGCTTCCTCCTTTTTACTGGAAAATCTGCTTTGAACAATCTCCTTGAAATCCCTTGTAATACATAAGGAATTAAAACTGAGGTCAGGTGGTTCGCAGTGAAAGCTTGTGCACAGCAGAGATTCTCACTTAAAATCGGATATTTGCAATTTGGTGGACAGGATTACCATATTGCCTTAAAACATTCGCCGTTCACTCAGCAGTCCCAGGCCCCTCCCTCACTGGGAATTAAACTGTATGGATACACACACGTTATTTTTGTTTGCCGTAACCAAAATTCAATAATTAAGCTGCTGTTTTATACTGTGTTTTCAAATCCCCACAGCTGGCCTTGACCTAATAGATTTGTTGGGCTGGGTGGCTTGTACCCTCTCCCAAGTATGTGGGCTTTTGTCTTTCCACGATGGGCGCCTTTCAGAGTTCTGGCAAGTGCACAGGCAGTAGAAAGACCCTGCTGCACATGTTGGGGACCCTCCCCATGGGTCCCAACAAACCTTGGCTTCAGAGCCTTCCATCGAAGGCAGCGACGGAGAGCAGAGGCCCACAGGCTCTGGACACTGTGCACATGCACACAGAACGTGGGCTTTTGGAAAGCGCTCTCCCTCCAAGACCCATCAGCCCCTCTTCCACCCGAGGGTCCCAGAGAGTGACACCCAGTGAGGGTGGAGGATGGGTGCTGAGATTCAGGGAAAGGCACGGCTCATGGCGCTAGCAGCCCACTGGGAGGTCTGGGTCCGCAGGTGTGGATGGGGGTCCTGAGAGGAGGACGTTAACCTGAAGTGGGCAAACCCTCGGGGCCCCAGTTCCACCGGCTGCAAATGGGGGCATGGCACTCCCCAGGTGGCGCGGTGGCTCTGGCCATTGTTTATATCTTGTGCTCAGGCGTTGGGTTGGGACAGAGTGTGGCGCTGATTCCCTTGGATTTTCTCATTCAAGGAGCCTGTTTGCGGTACTTCCCATCTTTCCAAGTTGAATGTATAACTCACGCTTCCTGTCAGCTTATGAGGTGAAACAAACGTGACTGCTCTGTCACTGGCGTGTGACTAGCACGACTCGGCCTCTCTGGGCCTCAGTTTCCCCCGCTGCAGAATGGGGGTGAGACCGTGTCTCCCCCAGAGCTGATCGTGCAGACACGGCCAGGAGCGTGCTGGTACCCCCCACGGGACTATGTGCCACCCAGCGGAGAGGAGCACGGGGACCGGAGGCTGTGTGCGTCACAGGGAGTCTCTGCCAGGTCAGATGCGTGACCCATTTACTCTGTGGCTGCTGTCCGCCCAGCACCTGCTGTGCCAGCGGCTGTGCCCCAGGAAGTCAGGCCGGGCACGGCTTGCCGCCCACCCGCGTGTGTGCTGCCTCGGGCCCTGGATGCCTGCGCCGGGTTCACAAGCAGCACCAGGACCCTGGTCACCGCCGCTCGCTTTTGTCCCCTTGTCATTGATGTGCTCGTCTGTCCTAGTTATGTTCCCACCTGTCGGTGCTCCTGTCCTCCCCACTAATTAGTCCCCACCTGCGCAGTGTCCTCCCTGCAATCTCTGTCAGGGCTGAGGTCGCTAAGCGTCTGCGGAGGGCACTGCACCCGGCAGAAACCAGACGACAGTCATGTACCGTGGGCTGCGCGGCGGGGAGCCTCCCTCCTTCCCCGTGGCCCCAAAGTCCACCTCCCGCAGATGGTTGTGTGCCTCAAAGCAGTGGTCTCAGGGCAGAAATGAGCGACCTCGCTGACTCCTAGGAAGCGATAAACTGGGTCGGCCTATTCGAAGCCCTGGCGTTTAGAGTCGGTGCGTCCACTTTTCCGAGACATGCTTCTAAATCCTGGTTTTATTTTTTTACTTAGATTGGATAATTGCTGATAGTCAGGAACCTTAATAAAACTGCATTCCATGTACAAATTTTACCGAGGAGGGTTGAAAGCAGTGATCCAGACAAAAAACAGTTTTAGATTTCTATTTCACTACATTCAGTCTGCTCCATAAATTTCTCTTGAGTCGCTATTTGGTGTATAACTGTATGATTTCTACAATTAAAGTGCGATTTCCTTAGGGCACGAGGGAGGGCTAAGGTGTACGTGTAACTGCTTACGATCCAGGGTCCAGGAGATCCTACAAGTAGGTTCGAGCATCTCCATTGCGGGCAGATTGTTAGGGAGACACTTGAGAACAACACGGGGTAAGCAGGTTGTCTGAGAACTTGGGGGTGGGAGTGTTACTCCCTTTGTCCTCGTATGTGTAACCGGCACAGAGCAGTCATAACTCAGTAATGAGTGAAAAGTCAAGAGCTCAAACTGTGTATATAATATGGTCTCCGTTTTGCTTAAATGTGTGTGAATCGATGTACGAGTGTTTGCCTGTGCCTGTGGGTCTGTTCATGTGTTTTGTGTGTGTCTGCGTGTGTTGTGATGTCACTCAGTGACCAGTTCTTCCCCCAGGAATGCGGCTTGGCTGTCAGACTGTGTTTCTGGCTCAGGGCTTTTTGTATCCACCTATGATTTTATTTCAATTTGAAAACATAATCATGTGATGCTCTCATGGCACATGGAGTGGTTTTCCTGGCCTTCACTTCATCCAGCCCGTGCTTGTTGGGTACACATGTGTGGAGGGCCTTGTGGGGGAGTCGTGAAGGTGACGCAGCACGCGGGACATGGTCTCAGCTGTCACCACGAAGCGTGCCGTGGGTGTCCGTGAGAGGCCTTCACAGGAGGAGTCGCCACCAATCACCTACATTTGTGACAAAGATGAGTTTCTGCCAAGATTTCTGAGTGTTTACTTGTCCAACATCTTTTTTACCAGTTTAAGTACTTTTAACACTCTTTTTTTGTGTAGAAAAAAATACATTCCTTAATTTTAGATTAAAAAGCATTTCTTTATGTGAATTCAGACAAAAAGAATAAGAAAAACCCATTGAAATACGACAAATTGCAATAGAGTGAATGTCTTCATTTGATGAGTCAAAATTCTGGGATGAGTCAGAGATAATTCTTTTGGAAAAAAGTAGAAACAATGATTTTTTTAAAAAGGAAAAGAAACACTTGAAGCATCTGACAATTTGAGTTGTTTGACTTGTTTTCTGCATATTTGGTCTTGGTGGCCATTGGGATGGAAAATTAGGCAATTTTTCATTATTTATCATGCATTTTTCCAGCTAGTTTAACAAAGAGATTTGATTGAGGTTCTTCACAAGGAAGAGACAGGACCCTGTGTCCCTCTGAAGAGACAGACACAGAACCTTCAGGTGGCGCCACCTCCGCCTGTCTCGATGGGACCCGACCTGCGAGCTGAGCACAAGGCCGAGTTGGGACCCACGAGGAGACCTTGGGCCCCCGCCTGCCTCGCCGCAGCCACCAAACTAGTGACACACTTGGCTTTGGACTCTGCTGCTCTCAGTGCAGGGAAACACATGTGCCTCTAAGCACCTTGCCTGGGGGAGAGGTGGGGCAGCGAAGAGCGTGGGCCCAGCCTTTCTTCTGCCTCCAAATCTCGCCAGCACATAAATGAACCAAGCCCACGAGACACGGGCCAGGGCACGCCCCAGCTTCGCGGTCACAAAAGCCACACGGGACTTCTCCATGTGCTCACTGTGACACTGCCTCAGGCCGAGGCCTCTGTCCCCTCCCACCAGCCCCAGCCCCTCCTGCTTCTCATCCGTCTGCACAGTCTTTGGCCCAATTAAGGGTCTGGATTGTCACCAAACTGGTTAAATTCTCACACCGCCATCCTGAAGTCACAAATGCCCTCATCTCTCAACATAGACAACTGATCATTATTTTCCCAAGACTTAAATTTCAAAATTGCCCATGTTCTGCTCAAGTCAGAGTCTGCTGTTCCTGCAGCCCCAGACTTTGGACTGTAGTAGCCAGTTCCGTGGGGTGTAGCAATCTCGTGCCTCTAAAGAGAGCGAGGTACACAGAGGAGTCCACAGAGAGCCCTGCCACGTGAACTGCTCTGGATCCGGTTACCTTGTGCGCGTCCCTGTCCCTCTGGGGTCCTTCACCCCACCCTTCATAGGTGCGCTGACCCTGCCAGCCCCATGAGTCCTGGGTGATGTGCATCTGCCCAGGGAGAGCTGTGAAGGTGTCCCTGGAGCCCGCTCTCCAGGGTGCTGAGGGGACGCACAGGCCTGTGAGCATAAAGCTGAGAGGAGGCCGGGCAGGGGTGGGGGGAGCCGAGACCGGGAGGAGGGGTCTGTCGTGTGAGGGGCGCAGGAGGGCAGCACCAGGAGCCGGAGTCCATGACAGGTGGTGACATTGAACGTCCACACCACCGGGGAGCAGCTCGCAGCCTGAGAGGATGGCGGGAGGTGGAGAGGGAGCCACACGGCCAAGCTCTGCCGCAAGCAAAGGCCGTTGCTTCTGGGCTGCAGGGAGCTGGCCCATGGGAACAGCCCACCAAGTGAAACACAAATCAAACCAAACCTGCTGGTCCAGGTTACTGATTTGCGAACTCACTCAGGTCCTAAACGGTGATGACTAATCCACATGAAAACCCCGAGGTCACATGGGCTGAGCCTCTGACTCAGTCTGTGCCTCTCGGTTAGATCAGACCGTGTCTCCACCCTTGGTGGGAAGCAGAGGAGAAGACGGGCTCGGGAGGGCCTCTCTCCCCTGGTGCCTGTGACCACCGCAGCTCGGTACTTCCCCTCCTGATCCCTTCCTGCGTTGCTCTGGCTAATGCCCAGACCTTTGAGTTTTCAGCACTTTCAGAACAATGGGAATAATATTTTCTTAGAAGCAGAATTGACATCTAAATAAGGATTCATATCTGAGAACTTTTTGCAAAGGTCGCGTTTTCGGCGATGTCTCTCTCTGCTTGTGCAGGAGGAAGTGGTGGTTAGGAGAAGAGTAACCGTATTGTTCCAAACCGACGTGTGTTGTGCCATGCGCTGAGGCCACTCCCGGAGCCGGAGCCGAGGGCTCTGGGTGTCTCTCCGGAGGCTGATGGGGATCGATGGAGGGCGACGTCACACAGCACCACAGACGTTGGCTCCTCTGCGTTCCAGCCCCGTCTCACACCCCACCCCGCCGCCCACCCAGCCCGCCACCATGCCTGGATGGCAGCAAAGCCTCTGGTTATGCATTGCTTGCTGTGGCTCCAACCAGCAATCATTTGCCGTGTCCCCCACATCTGACTGAGGGCTGATGGGCGTCATGAGGCTGGACCCAGAGTCAAGGAAGGATGTTGGGGAGGGGTGGCGTGGACTGGGGCCCCTACAGGCCGAGACCTCTCTGATTGGCCAGACCATCTGCACATCATTATCACATTTAATCCATTGTAGAGACTTAATGTCATCAAATCCTACAGAAAGAAAACAAATAGAAGAATAACTACGGTGTGAAGAAACAGGAATGGAATTCTGGTGAGAAAATTGCTTGATAATAGCTAACATTATATCATGGTGAATGAACTTAAATGAGTCCAAATTAATGTATATTCACTTGAAAGAAATGTTAATTAAACAGCTACAATCTAATTTTCAGGTTCTGAAATGATTAATCTACCAAGCGGAGACAGATGAAATTTTCTTTGTGTTATGTACCGTATGTGTTCAGAGAAAATGGCCCCCTCTGGCTTGCATATCTTGTTGTTGGTAGAAATATCTGTCTAGATAACTCAGTATTTCCTTAATTTGTAATTCCAATACAAGAAGATCTGACCACAATTTGGGGTGGGTTTGATTAGTCTACCTTTGCAAAAGGGTCTCGTCCGCCTGTTTGAGATGGAAGGGTGGAGATGTCCTTTAGAATTTTTATGATGTACCAGCCGAAGCTTCTCAGACAACATGCAGTGGAGCCAATGTGTGAATGCAGGTCTGTAGATTGTAAAGACCTAGACTTGTTCTGCATTCAGCAAAAGGAAAGGCAGGGTGTTATATTGTAGGAATTAAAAACGTGTCCCCTGCCCCCACCCTGCCATTTTACTACAGTCAACAGGTGCTGCTGAGACCCCAGAAGAGGGGGCCAAACAGAAGCCCTGCCCTCCCGTAGCCAGGTGGACATGGGGAACCAGGTACTGTGGACTGGCCTGGCGTTTCCAATGAGAGTGTGTTCACCCTGGTCGGAGCTGGGGGTTTCTAGCTTTATAAGGATGGACGTCAGAGGAAAGCCAATGGGAATGGGGCTGGAGGTGGGTTAGGGCATCATCTTCTGGTTCTCCGTGCCGGCATTTGCACCCATGCTCTGCCATCCCAGTGGGCATGTGCCAGGCAGGTTACCTACCTTCTGAGCCTCAACTCTTTCCTCTGTAAAATGGGGGTGATAATATGTAGGTTTGTTGTCAGGTCAGGTGAGCAGAGCATGTGTCGTGCTGAGCGCTCACTAAGTGTTTACCATGCTGATCATCTGTGGAGGCTACGCTGTGTGGACCCCTTTACGTTTCCCGGAGTCCTGGGGTGTTAGCCTTCAAGGCTGGGCGCTTTGAGAGCCTCGGCTGTTTGTTTAAGCATCAAAGGTCCACATGTGTGTACACACGTGTGAGGCCCCTCATTCCCTGGGGGACCGTCAGGGGCAGCGGCGGAAACGCCTCCTGTGCCCTTGACTTTGTTCGCTAGTGGCCTTGTTCCAGCTCTTGTCTGAGCCGACAGCGTCTCCTAAACGTGAATGATGGGCACATTAGGTAGTAATGGCCCAGGGATGTGGACGCAGCTTTGACCCAATGTTCTGGCCAAACTTGGGCAGCTGCCCAGACCCAGCTCCTACAGCCTCCACAGAGCGAGTCTAGTCCTCACATCTCCGCACAGATGTAAAGGGAAAGCCTTCACTTCTCCTCCCCCCTTCTTCTAGAGTCCTCTGTGAAAAAGCATGTTTTCTGGGCTGCGCTTGGTTGCTGCTGGAAGCGCAGGCCGAGAGAAAGACTGCTTAGACTCCACCTCCCCGCGGCTGCTCTTTGGGGACCTGTGGGGACATGGACAGTGGGCCCTTACATCTATGCTGTTCCCACGAAAACAGAGCGGGATATAGGAAAGGGGCAGGGAACTGAGGCTGAGATTTGAGTCACCTGTCCCGTCGTCATGTATGTGACAACAGGACACGGCAGGGTCCTACCATCACATCCCGTCCCTACTCAATTGCTCCCCCTCATTGTTCAGTTTCTTGGCCACTCTGGGTCACTCCCCAGAAAAGGCCTTAAATCTTCCATCTGATTGACAGACAGTCAGGCAAAGATTGTAGTCACGGTCAGAAGACAACTCCAGGGAACGGATTCCACGTGACACCGACATGAGGAAGCAAAGTCCGTGTGACGTGAAATCAGGAGGAAAGGGCCATGTGCTGCCATGTCGTAGGGACTGAAGTATCCTAAGAAGTCAGGTCCCAAGTTCAGAGGGAAGAGCACCAGGTCAGGAGCCTGGCAGGGGCAGGAATCCTGCTCTTCTGTGGCAGGACGCTCTGGGCATAAAGGGGTATGAGGTCAGCCATGCCTGCTGACTCCCAGGCAGAGTTCCTGGCTCACCTCCCGGCCCCTCGATTCCTCTCCTGTAAACCCTCGGGTGCCGCTGTCTGACTCAGACTCTATTTCAGAGACTCCAACCTACGACAGTTGGTCCCAGGTGCTAGAAAGGAGGCTGTAAAATGGGGTCTGAGAGCGGGCTATTCCTCCCGTGGTGACAATTGGGTCCTGGTACTGAAGGGGGTAGGGGTCTGGGTGCCTCCCAGCAGGCTGGAATGCCGCAGCTGTTTACACATGTCTACTGTGGTCCAAATGCCACATACCTTGGAGGGACGCCTGAGGGAAATGGGACCAGGGCACAGGGTCGCTGCTTCTCAGAAGCTTGGGGTCACTGCAGAGATGCAGAGAGGAGCTCAGGGGGCTAATCAGGGAGCAGAGGCCGGGCAGCACTAAAGGACCCTCAGCACCTCAGCTGGAGGACAGACAGACTGACCACTCAGGCTTAATGGGATCTGTCAGAGGTTCAGAGCAGGTGGGTTTGTGGTCTGTGGGTCTCCTAGGCCCAGGCCAGGTTCCTATGAGGGAGGAAGAGGGCCTGAGACCTGAAACGTGGCCTTATGGGCAGGGGCCATGGAGCTGGATCCTCAGATCCCACTGTCCCCCAGGACTTAGAGGGGGACTCCATCCCATTTTGAAGGGGCGGTTGAAGGTAATTCGAGGAGCACAGCCTGTCTTCACAAAACAATGCTCGTACTGCTCAGGCTTTCTGCCACCTCACATCCTGGGGCCAGGACGGATGACAGGCTTCAAAGGCCAGCCGAGGACCACGCCCTGGGCGGTCCCTGGCCTGGGCATCGGCACTCGGGGAAAGAAAATTTAGAAGGTCAACCTCTGGGGACTGCCTTGCTGGGTGCCCTGACTTTCAGCTCCAGTTGCGTTGGGTCAGAGGAGCATCAGGAGGAAGTATGTGGGTAGGGGGAGGTGGGGAGGTGGGTCTGCTCATTCCCCTTCCCAGCCCTTCCCACCCAGGGGCTCCCTGCCCTGGCCCTGCTCGCCCAGCAGGACCAGACTCGCCCCTCACCCCTAAGGCTAAAGACAGGGGTGCCCCATTCTTGCTAGAGCCCGAGTGCATCAGCACCTGCTGATGTCCTCTTAGCTCTGATGTCCCCTTAGCTCTGTCCACAACTTCAGTTAGACCATGTGGAGGATGCCATCTCCTTTCTGCTAAAGCCCACCTGGCATGAGGCCATTTCTGTCCTGACTCCTGCCTCCCCATGCTGTGCTCAGGCCACAGCACAGACTGAGTGGCCCTGACAAGGCTTCGCATCAGAGCAGCCATCTGCTTGTGGTGACTGTTACCTCGGTGGCAGGAGAAATGCCGACCGAGGACTTTAACTTTTAAGCCTGGATCCCATCACGTTGGACAGATGCGAAGGAGGGTTCTACCGCGACCCCACTTGGTTTTGCATTCTCAGCATTTATCATGTGAGCTGTTAAAAAAAGGCTTTAAATGCTTTGCATGGGTAGCTGAAAGACTGAAACTGGTGCTAAAAATGTTAATCGGGGTTTAGAACGGGATTTACTAATTTTAATGTCAAGTGCACTGTTATTCATCCAGTTTCTTAATGAAAAAATAATGCACAATAACCTTTAGAAGTTAAAACGAGGGGGAAGAGAATAACTGCAAAGATACATTTCTTTTTAAAAGTTTCAATATGTAACTCTGCCTAGAGCTCAAGGATTCCCTGTAGAACTCATTGTCTGGCATGTTTTGGGGTGACAAGTGACTGATGCCACCATATTTCTCTTTCATTTTCCACGGGGAAGCCTCTTCAGGGACGTGTTTCACCCCAGGTTGAAACCAAGACTTAGCTGGCGGCATCCAGTACCTAGAAAGAGGTCCATACCACTTTTTCTTGAAAAAATTCCATTTTATCTTTATTATGTTTCCCAATTACAAAAGATTATAAAATAACAAATGTTCATTTTAAAATTCAAATATTACAAACATAGTTAATGTAGAAATAAAAGTCAAAGATAATGACTGTAGAAATATTGTGTCTATTCTTTTAGATATCTTTCTGCACATGAATAATTATTACTTTTGTGTGTGTTTGTATCATAATGGATGACATTTATTCATCATTTTTACACGCCTGGCTTTGTCTGAGGCTTTTATACAGATCAGTTCACGTGAGCTGTTACAAAGAAAGCTTTCAGTGCTTTTTCTGAGATACACAGACATTGTGAATGTTGCCCAGTGGTTCCCAGCTGGTGTGACTTAGGTGATGTGACACGAGGGTCCCACATTGTCACCCCCCCACCACGCTCTTTAGTACAAACCAGGGTCATGAAGAGATGGTCACATAATGCATTCACGCTTCTGAAACCCATTTTCCACTTTGGCGTCTTTACATGTCAGGTGTTTAGGTCAGGCTTGTTTGTGAACTTGTGACGGAGTTTTGTTTGACAAATGTCGAGGAGAAAACATGCTCCATCAAAGGAAATGCAGACTTTTCACTTTGTTGGATATTCACACGTTGACTTCTCGCTCCCAATAGTGGACAGTGGGAGTGGCAGTTTCTCTCACGACTTCACTGAATTTGGGCATCCTCGTTTGTTTTTTAAACCTTTGCCAATCAGATGGGAACAGTGGTAGCTAGTTTCCCCTCGCCCCCTTGCATTTCTTTGATAATTAGTACCGCTGAGTGTCTCTCCGTGTACATACTGACTGTTTGCGTGGCTTTCTCTGGGAATGTTATATCCTCATCCTTTTTTATGTTGACCTTTTAATCTTATTATTTTGTAAGATCTCCTTATAAATTGCTGGATGGCTATGCAGCAATTAGAAGCAATAAAATAGATATTCATAAGTCAACATAGATTATAGACTTGAATAATAAATGAAAAATATAACAATGCCTGTGGTGCTGTGCTCCATGTGAATTAAGGCCATACACGCATGAGTTCCTGTGGAAATGGTGGACAACCTAATTTAGGGCAACACTACCACCGAGAACAGTTAGGAAAGCTGGAAAACTGTGCTGAGGAAATTAGGGAAGACCTAATTAAATGGAGGAATGTGTGATGTGCGTGAACTAGAAAATTCAACCTTGTAAAGCTGTCAGTCGCCCCCACGTTTATCTGTGGAGCTTATGCAATGCCCATGAAAACACCAAAAGGTTTTGTTTGTTTGTTTCGTTAATTTTCTTTCTTTTTTTTCTTATCAATTGACAAGCAAATTCTAGAATTTATATGGAACACAAAGGCACTCACACCCTCAAGGCCATATTGAAGAAAAGAAAAAAATGAGAGAATTTGATTTCCCTCATATCAATATCTGTTTTCAATGAGATTTAAGGAAGTTTGTTATGGGAACAAAGATAGACACGTAGACCGATGTAACAGAATGAAGTCCCGGCACAGACCCATGTGTATGCAGGCCCTGATTTGGGGTGAAGGTGACAGTGCTGGACCCAGGTAGTTAAGTGATGGGTCCGTGTCTCCCACACGGGGAGCAGTGGAAGATGCCGCTGTTTGCTACTAAGCACAAAATGTCATTTCAGGTAAATTGCATTTCTCAATGTGAAAAGTAAAACTGAAATTCTAGGGAATTTCGCGTGTGGGGAGAATTAAACGGTTCTAGCACACCCATCTGAGAAGATGGGGAGAATTAAACGGTTCTAGCACACCCATCTGAGAAGATGGGGAGAATTAAATGGTTCTAGCACACCCGTATGAGAAGATGCCTCCTTTCGTTAATTATCAGGGAATTACAAATTAAGTAAAAATGTGAGAGTAGTACAATGCCAAAAAAAAAAAAAAAAGACAGATGATATTGGAATTTGGCAAGAATGTGACTAACTGGAGCTCTCATGGAGTTTCAGAAGTGTAGAAATGGGTCCCGACTGTACAGGTACTTGGCATTCCCCAGGAAAGCACAAGGGACTCATCCCTGTGGCCCAGCAATACCTGTCCTCACTCCGTGTGTAGTATGTGCACCAAAAGGCCCGTCGCTGCATTTTCAAAACAGCCCCAGATCAGAAGCAACCTCAATGACTATGCGCGTTACCGTGGAGAAATCCATCTCGTGTCTTCATGCAGTGGGACCCGACGCAGTGCGCCATGAGCTGACAAAAGCACGTGAGACCACGTTAGGGAAAGAGCCGTGACACCAGAGCGTGTGTGCACGGTTCCGTCAGAGGATGCGTCTAGGGCTTGATACGCTGTCCCTTTACAAGGGTGGTGGGCTTGCCCAGAGGGGGCAGGAGGGGCTTCTGGGTGCCGATAATGTTCTCGTCCTGCACCTGGGAGATAGTCATGTCTGTTTGTGTTTTGTGACAACTTGCTGAGCTGTACAAAAGCTGTGTCACCGGACCCGGTCCGCCCAAAGAATGCGTTGATTTCAGCAGGAAAACACTACTTGGGCCAACCCAGCCTTTTAGATGTTCCGAAGCGCAGGGTCTGACAGGACCACCCTTAAGAATATCAAATATCTATATTACCGTGCACTTGAAAAGGGGACATTGGCAGGAAACACGCCTGTCCTGCACAGGGCTCCACGGCTCGGCTGGCCCTGCACAAGGAGGGGATGATAATGTGTGCTACCAGCCCCAAAGCTGTGCTGTGGACACAGGCACTTCACTAGCATGTGCCACGTGCCAGGCACAGCTGTAAGCTGTGATTGGCTAAAGCCAGTCCAGGACCTGGGTTCAAATCCCAGAAGCTGTGTGACCTCAGGCCAGTGTCACAGCCTGCAGCCAGGGACCTCATCGTTGAAGTGGGCTTGTTCCCAGCATCGGCAGTGACAGGGTGTCTGTGGACTAAAGGAGATTGTGCATGTAGAAGCACCTGGCTCAGGTGTGAGGCTGAAGAGTCGGTTCCGTTGAGCTTCCGGTCAGACCCGGGGCTGGAGGCCAGGGCAGCAGAGAGCTGAGAGCAGCGGGGTCCTGGTTTGCGCGTCGTAAGGGTGTTTGCTGACTGAGAAACTCTTGCGGGCTCTGGGGAATGACGGGCAGACACGATCCGGACAGACTTTCTTCCAAGGTCGCACACTCTGCAGTCAAGTCAGAGGAGAAAAGCCGGTTCCAATTCCCAGCGTACACGCCGTCCCCCAGAGTCACCAGCAGGAAGTCGTTCTAGCAGCAGTGGCGACAGAACATTTAGAAAATGGATCTGAGTAGAAACATACCTCATGTTTATGGTGTTTAAGAAGCATTCTAAGGACATTTGCCCAAACTAGGTTATTAAGACAACTTTTCTACCTGTCAGAGCTATTCATCAGCTCCTCCTCCTTCTCTTCCTTTTCATAGCCAATGGGAACATTAAAAGGTTTGCTTAGTAAACTAATTTTTTAAGTTCCGAGAAAAATATAAGCTACGAGCTCACATCGCCTCTTCCCTAATCTTTTTAGCTTAGTGAGAATATTTACTGCGGTCCTCTCCATTTTTCCGTTCACAGACCACCGGTGACACATGGCAGGGGATTTTTAAGTGAGAAAACGAAATTGTCTCTCCCTTGCAGAGATATACACGCACATCATTTCGGCCCTGGCACGTTTACTCCCTTCTCTCCAGCCTGCCATGATGGCCGAGAGCCCAGCTGTACCTTTAAAAGAGAAATACAGAGGCTGGGAACCACACTGTCCATCTGTCCTGAAGTGCGTTTCTAAATACGCCCTGGTTACCCTCTGGCAGGTAATCTCCTCTTTCTGAATGGCTGGTGTGCAGAATGAATTTTTATAGCTGGGCGCCACGGGCACTCCATCTTTCTGGGAAGGTGAACAAAGGAAATGGTTTTCAAATGGAAGGAAGATAGTTATGCCACAGAAGTGGGAGATATGCATAGTAAAAGGTCTCTGGCAGACCTCTGCAGCCACGTCTCTGGGATTGCCCAGGAGTGTCCAGGGCTCTCCGGGGCTCTCCAGGGTTTTCTGGGGACTCTGTACGCCCCTCTGGGTTTCTGTGATGAGGTCCTGCTGCTTCCGGCTGGCCAGGTCTCTCTTGGCCCCCGCTTCTCTGTCCGTCTCCCTTGCCACCTGCCTTCTCCGTCTGCACTTGTGCTTTGGATGACACACACCACTCCAGGTGAGACAAAACCCCGACCAGTTTCTGGGCAATGGCCGTGGTAAGCCACAGGGAGCAGGGCGGGTGGCGACGACTGGCCGCTCTGCGTCTGGAATGTAAATGGGTTGCAGTTGCCTCAGTTCTGATCCCCATGGACAGCTCTGCGTCCCTATTCCCCAGGCTGCAGGAGCTGGCGGGGGTTGGTTCCGAGGACTCTGGGACCACCCACCGAAGGTGCTCTCCCCTCTCTCCCCTGCTCCTGCCCCAGCCTGCTCACCCCTGCAGGTCACCCCTCGCCCTGGTGTGTGTCCTTCCTACAGTTAGCAAGGCTACACTTCTACACCAATCCCATCCACCTCCAGCCAGTTCTCCTCTGAAGGGACTCAGGCATGTTTCCAAGTTGTAAACCGGACATTGTCACCTGCTTAGAGCCCTGATGGCGCCCCGCTGTCCTTGCATCAGGGGCCTTGGATACCAAGGCTCCCGGAGGTCCTCCACACACTGGCTCCCACCTCCCCATGCCCTCCCCACCCCCACACGAGGCACCCCTGCCCTAGGAGCTCACGTGGGTGTCCCCTCGCTTGCTCACTTGCCCAGTTCTGGGGCACATGCACTCGAGGTCTCAGCCGCGGAGCAGCGTCCAGGGCTGGGTAACAAAGCCCCTGGCGTCGTCCTGGACCCAGAGACGCTTCTCAGTAGGTATCTGTTGGCCAGCTGAGGGTGAGGTGTGCAGAGGGAAGGGGCAGAGGCCTCGGGAGTGGGGCGCTAAGGGGTCGGTGCTCCCCAAATCCACAGAGATCCTGATGGAGGTCTGAGCCGCAAGTGCTTCTGGGGCAGCTGACGATGGTCTGGCAACTCGGGCCACGGGAAGTGCGGGGGGTGGGATGAGTGGTGGCGGGCAGCCGTGGTCCTTCCTAGTCGTTGCAGTCCCGGCGGGAGCACGACTCGGCTCCAACAGACGTGTCTCTGGATAAAGGCCACCCTCCTCTCCCGGTGGAATTCCCAGAGGGCTCCAGCTTGGCCGGGGTTCCCAAAGGTGCTTCTCCGAGACACCTGTTTTCAGGTAACGGGGGGTTGTGTGTCCAGAGTGGGCAGGCGTAAACACGTCGTGCTGCTGTCTGCTGTCTGCTCCAGTGCCCAGTCCCTGGGGGGGGGGTCTGTGTCCCCACCTCTAATACATCTGGATGTAAGTTCCTGAAGGACCATGTCCAGTAAGAGCCAGCAGAGGTCAGGCTCCCCTACAGAGCACTTCCTGGGGGCTTGGCCCTCAAGCCCAGGGGCTGCCGGCTGTGGCCCAGGAACCTGCTCTGGCCAGTGCCTGTTTTTGTTTGGCCCTCACCCCTGCAGACTGGGTCTCCTGTTCAATTGCTTTCCCTCCAGGCTGTTTGGGATGCTCATTTTCCTTATTGTTGTTTTTATTCCTACTGACGAAATTTGGGGGTGAAGTACACAGCGTGACCAGCTCCCTGCCCGTCATTGGCATGGAAATGTGACAGATTCCCTCTGAGGGCAGATTCTTCGATTTCCACAGACCACGCACCTGCCTCTAATGGCTGCAGGAGCAGGTGGAAATTGTTCACTCAGAGTCGGAAGTTTTGAGTCACTAAGTCAGATCCTGCTCGATGGGACCCAGAAGGATCTGGAATGGGCCATTTTCTACCTTCCGAAGTCACCATGGTGCAGTAACGGCCGGAGAGCCAGAAATAGTCAAATTAAGGGGAACATTTTGTTTTAAATGAGCACTTTTTCATTTGGCGACTCCCAAAAGCTGTTCTGCAGACATTTTGAGGCCATGGAGCGCAGACTGGAGGGGGGCCATCCGTGTTGACGAGGTGATGATGGGACCAGGGGGTCCTTTCTAGGCCAAATCCTGGGGCGGCAAGACCCCCACTGATGGCCCCCGGGGTGGGGGTGGCAAGGCTTCCTGTAAGACTGATGCCAGGATGTCTTACAATTGCTCTTTGGGGAGAAGGCAGTGGCAGTGGGACGTGTAACAGTGACAGGGTGACTGCACCCTGGCTGCATTGCACGCCCCGTAGGGAACCAGCCGGCCACCATCCAGCTGCTGGGAGTCTCACTGTCTGGCCCCAGGGGCCACAAGGTGTTCCCACCTCGAGGCCCAGGCTGCACTGATCTCCTCTCCTTCCGGAAGGGGCGGGGGAAGGCGAGAGCGAGCTGTTTGTGGGAGCTCACACTGCTGCTTTCGTCCAGACGCCACCCCGGGGAAAGAGGGCAACCGCTCCTACTCTCCTGGCCTCTGGGTTTTAGCACATAGCTCCCCTAAAACGCATCCCCCCCACCCGTGATAACACTGCCTGGGATGCGCCTGGAAGAGAGAACCCTAAAACACTTGGGGGCGTTCTGGCCAACGGCCCACTCCTTCCAGACAAATGAACTGTATCCACTTACATGTCTTTGGGGACCCGCTGGGATAACTTAGCTGCACAAGAGCTAAACAAACAAAATGCTGATGAGTGGCTCTAATGAAATTGAACATTATCCGATTGCAAATGACTTCTGTTTTAATGTAATTAAGGGAGAGCTGTTTCTTCCGGCAGCCAATGGCGTTTATTTACTAAGACTGTTCTACTAAAAATGTCGTCCTTTCAGCCACTCAAGTGGCCAGTGCCCCCTTTGTGACAATAGAATACCCTGCTGCTCTTGACACATCTGTACCCTGTTAATTAGATTAAGAACAACACTCCACCTTGTTAGCACTCTTCAGAATCAGGAATGAGCCCATCATTTTGCAAATCTGCCCGTTTTTTCAGCAGAAGTGTTTGATATGGACTCAGGGACCATCAACAGGATGGGAGTGGTATTAAGAGGGACTCAGGTCAGGAATTGTCTGCTGGATGAACTGTTGTCCCCAGATGTGTAAGATCAGCAAACACCACACAGGGTCCTGGGGGCTTTGGAGCATCTCCAGCGGGCGATGGGAGAGCCGTGGAGAAGACAGCCAGGGGACGTGTGTGAACCCGCAGTGCTGCACAGGGAGAATGAACGACGGAGCGCACGACGGAGTTTGCTCAGAAATGAAGTTCTCTGAGAGGACATGACTCGGGAAGAAGGATTTACGTGGCAGAAGTGCAAGCACTGCTCAAGGAGCCTTCTGAGGAGTGAGTCCCGCTGAGTCTGAAGTCCTGAGCTCACCGGCTCCTTCCGCACAATCAAGAAGCATACACTGTTGGTGGGAATGCAGACTGGTGCAGCCGCTATGGAAGGCAGTGTGGAGGTTCCTCAAGAAATTACGAATAGAATTACCATATGACCCAGCAATCGCCCTCCTGGGTATCTACCCCAAAAATATAAAAGCATCTCTCTATAGAGACACGTGTACGCCAATGTTCATTGCAGCTTTGTTTACGGTGGCCAAGACATGGAAACAACCAAAATGTCCTTCGATAGATGAATGGATAAAGAACTTGTGGTATATATACACAATGGAATACTATTCGGCGTTAAGGAAAGATGATATAGGAGCATTTGTGACAACATGGATGGATCTTGAGAGTATAATGCTAAGTGAAATAAGTCAGACAGAAAAAGCAGAGAACCCTATGATTTCACTGATATGTGGTATATAAACCAAAAAGAACAAGACAAACAAATGAGAAACAAAAACTCATAGACACAGACAATAGTTTAGTGGTTACCAGAGGGTAAGGGGGTGGGGGGTGGGTGATGAGGGTAAAGGGGATCAAATATATGGTGATGGAAGGAGAACTGACTCTGGGTGGTGAACACACAATGGGATTTATAGACGATGTAATACAGAATTGTACACCTGAAATCTATGTAAATTTACTAACAATTGTCACCCCAATAAAATTAATTAAAAAAAAAAAAGAAGCCACACGCGCTCTGTCCCCACATCCCAGGTCCCTGCCAAGCGACGCGTCCTCTTACCTCCACCCTGCTTTGTCCTTTTCCATTTTCCTGTTCCCATACTTTTCTACCATCTGGGTAGATACAGCTAATTTGCTATGAGAAGACGGTGTCTTTAGTCTTTTACATTCCATTTTTAGAAAAATCAAACATTTACCCTCGGTTCCTAGTCACACCTTAAGTTGTCACTGGGACATCTTTCAAGTCAGGGCCACAGGGTGAGGTAGATGGGATGACAGCACCCTCTGAGGCGGCCACCTCAGCCTTGTCAGGTTTCTCCAGAGAAACGGAATCAGTGCGGACGGAGAGGTTTGAGGCCGCAGGTCCCGGCCTTGGCAGGAAGAGTCGACGTCTGGAGACCCAGGAGAGCCAATGGGGTAAACTCTGGTCCAAGGCCGGCAGGCGCCAGTCCCAGGAAGACGTGATGTTTCAGCTGGAGTCTAAAGGCAGGACAAAGCCAGTGTCCCAGCTTGAAGGCAGTCAGGCTGCAAGGATTCTCTTACTTGAGGGAGGACCAGCCTTTTGCTCTGTTTGGATCTTCACCTGATTGGATGAGGCCCACCCATCTGCTATTCAGTCTACACATTCAAATGTGATCTTATCCGGAAATACCTAGAATAATGTGTTACCAAATACCTGGGCACCCTATGGCCTAGTCAAGTTGACACATAAAATGAACCGTCACCCACCCAGTGACCAGCGAGACTCATTCCATGGTGTGTCTCTAGGTTTCGTCCCCTAAGCCATCGTAACCCTCAGCCGTCTTAGGCAGTCGCTCAGGTTCCACCTCGTCTTGTCTGCACCTTCAGGAGGGTGGGGGTCAGCTCACGGCCCCGCCACCTTCTTTGGTGCCGTGCGTTTCCTGTCCTCGGCACTGCCTCACCCACATCTCCACGGCGTCCCGGCGGTGGCCCCGGACGGACTTGCTCTGCCACCTGCCCTCACACATGCCTTTGCCTGTTGTCAGCTGCATGACTGGGTCTCTAGGGCAGGTTCACGGCTGCTCCCTCTCAGGACTCAAGACACGGTGTGGAGACACAGCCCCACCCGTACGTACCCAGGGATCCCACTCCCACACGCACTGCTCCTTCCCTCTTATACTAAAGAGCCGTCACCACGCGCTTCCTCAGTTCCAGCGTGCTGTCTGCACTGAACAGCTGCCGGTGCCGGGAGAGCCTAGCAGCCGGGCTCATCGTGACCCCAGGAGCTGGCGTGCATCTCGGGCCCACACTGGTCCTCCCACACTGCCCGCAGTGCTCTGCGTCCTGTCAGCTACGGGCTCCCGTCTGAGGCTGGCTTCACACCCTGCCACCTGGCGTCCCCTGACACGTGGTCCCTAAGCGGCACCTGTGCTCAAGGTGCCCAGGTCTCCTTGACCTTGGAGACCCTGTCCCCATGGGAACCTCCCCCCCGCCCCCGCTGCCGTCTTCCTTGAGAGGGAACCCGCAGACCCTGGTCTACACTGGCCGCAGCATTTTAAGCAGATGGTCTTGCAGTGACGCTGGAGGGACAGACGAATACGTCACTCTGTGTCAGAGTTAGTCTTGCCACCGGGGATGAGCGCTTTTCCCTCAGCTGGACTTCATCCATTTCCTGTCAGTTTGGGCTGTTAAAGTGGGAAGGTAGGTTTGGAGGCCAGAGTGGGAGGGTCCCCACAGAGCTTTGTTGAAGAAGTATTAGTGCTGGCTCAGTGACATACTTCTTGCATCTCTAGGGACATTCCACCTGCAAGACTGTTACAGTGTAAGGTTGCTCATGGAGCAAACATAACCTTTATGAGGACTTTTGAATTGTTTCTTAGCTTTCTTCTTGCAAATGCCCTGGGAAAAGGGCAGTGCTGTGTGTGCTCATCACCCACCGAGGAACAGAAGATGTCAGCGTGCTCTGGAGAAGGCATCTTCAAACCACTGTCAGCAGGATCCCGCCTCTGAAAAGAAGTGAGCAAGTCTGGGGCTGACCTTTGCTTTGTGGGGCAGTTCCTTCCTTCGGTGGCTCTGAGGTGCAGACAGATAAACCACCCCGCTGCAGGGTAGTGGTCACCAGAGGAATCCTTAGGGGTGAGGACGTTTGAGGGTGAAGGTGGCATGAGGAGGCCAGGCAGTAAAGGGGGTCTGTGGACAGGGCCTGGTCTCCGTCTGGGTCTCGGGGGCACAGTCTGCCCTTTCCTGCTAGGCTCTAAGGACCTGAGCTGCCCACTCAGCAAACTGCTTCAGTCAGGCTCAGCCGTCACCACGCCGCTGCCTGGAGGCGACCTGAGCCCAGTGGGGCCCGCCCATGCAGGAGAGGGCCCAGTGGTGCCAGCTTCCCACCTGGGGACCAGGAATCACGCAGCAGGAAGTAGTACCTGGGGCCGCTCCTCTGTTAGGACGTGGAGCTTGGCAGCTTGGACAGCAGAGCCCAGGTCAGCGTGTACTTGTTGTGTTCCTGGGGCAGGTTCCTTCTGCTCTCTGTGCCTCCGGCTTCCTCGCCTGTAGGTGGGATGCTGTCTGTCCCGGGCTCATAGGGTGACGAGTCGACGCGTGAGAAAGGCCGAGTGAGCCTCACGCCTGTTTTCCTCTGCTTGCCGTGCACGGCCCTTGCACCATGCGCTGTCCTCCAAGCCCCAGGAGCAGAGTTTAAACGCCACACTATGCGTGCGGGTGGGGGTGGGGGTTAGGAGGCTGTCCACTCTGTCCTTCTGACTCTGTGAACTCATGGGCCACCTGGGACTTTAGGGGTAAGTTCTTCATAGGAAAATCAGTGTAAATAAATAGTCAGGTAATGAGCAGAGAGTGAGAGGTCCCAGAGAAGGGGAGCTGACGTTTTTCGAACCCTTCCCAGGAGCTCGGTGAATCGTTCCTGCATTTGGTCTCCCATACTGCACCTTCTGCACGATATTACTGACGGTTTTAATGTGGAAATTGTAACCGCATCTCTATGTTCTTAACACCTGCTTCCTCTCTTGGTTAACTTCCAGAGATTTCAAACATGTTCACTTAAATATAAATACAAAACATGAATCCCTGTAGCGGGTCCATTCTTGCCGTCCAGCTCTGAGAATTCCACCCACTTTCTTGACTTTGACCTTTGCATAGTCTCTGGTGGAACTTTAATTCCAGGGCATGAAACAGAGTAGCAAAAATGAATAAATAAGAAAAAAAAAGGTAGAATGCACTGCTAGGTCTTTTCTAATTACGCAACACACTTGACAAATTTATGAAACTTAAAAAAAATGAAAATTTCCATGGCAGTCACCCAGGAAGGCGCGAGACTTGCAAAACCACGGCTCGAGCACCGCAGACACATGTGACCGGGGATTGATGAGTGTGCGCCCTACAAAGCGAGACAGGTCGAGCAGCTGTCAGGACACGTCCTGTCTGCGCAGAGCACGGCGGGGACAACACTGGCCCAGAAACCACGGGCCTCCTGAGCAGGGCCACTCTGAAAAGGACATTTGTGCGCCCACAGTTCACTTTCCTCCCTCTTGTGGAGGCTGAGATAATGTCACCTGCAAGGTCGCACATACGTAGCTGGGATCAGAGCTGATGTCTTCGAATGTTGGCTGTTAGCGAGCTGCAGGTGCGCCTGTGTCCTGATGGCTCCACGTCCCCCGCAGACAGTGCCCGCCTTCCAGCCACCAGTGACGGCCCCATGTCCCCAGGCCAGCTTCCACAAGCTGCTGTCCAGGGACAATTAATGACAGCATGGAGATAACGAGACTTTTCTTAGATGTGAACATTGAGTCAAGGCGAGGTCAGTGTGTTGGTGACAAGTGGCCCCTCCCCTCAGTGGGCTGTGCAGACAAGGTCCTTTGTGCTGTTAGTCTGTTGTGTTATTTAGGAAGACAGATGAACAGCTTCTAGTCAATTAGATCAGGCTCAGTTTTGAAGAGTTTCTCGTTAAGTGGTCTCTGTAGCCTCCATGTTATTAAAACGTTTCCATTTTCACCACGTTTTCTGTGACATGGTACAGACATGCTCCCACAGGTGCCATCTGCAGGGGAGAGCACGTCTCCCCTGGGATGACAGGGCACCATGACAGAGCCCCGCTCAAGGGACTGACCTTGAAGAGGAGAAGATGGACAGACACAGAATTCAACCATTGAGGGGTAGTGTCATTTTCAATTTTTGGAGGAAAGATGTATAAATTACCTCCTTGGTCACAAACAACCGTGGAGTGATACAAATACAGAGAGGCAAACTCTTGGTTGCCAGAACTCAGCCTGGAGTTTGTAAGTTCAGTTTCCATGTGACTTGAAACAAAGTGTCAAGGGAATGTGTGGTTGCTGCTTTGTCCCCAGTGGGTACAGGACAGGCTCCCTGGACCTCAGCTGAGGCGGAGGCCCTGCACTCGCATGGCTCCTACCACACTGCTCTCTCAGCTGACAGGTGGGCGATGTCCCAGGCAGGCCACCTGGGCCGGCAACTGGGCTGTCTGACGGACCTGCACCAGGATTGTCTTGTGAAAACCTCTTTGCACATGGAACCCTGAGCTTGGTGACTATGTGGAGGTGGCTTCTTAGTGACATTCACTGGGCACCACTCTGAGACCCAGACTAGTTTCTGTGTAGTAAGTTCCACTGAATGGGTAGCGAATTGCCTTGTAGAATACCAAGGTCTGAATTTGTGTCCTTATTCCCTTCAATGGTACCTTTTCTCATGTTACAAGTATTAGATAGTAACAATTGAACTAGACCAGCCTCTCTGGAGATTTGAAGTTTCCTTAGGTACAAGCTGTTGGGGTTCTGTGAGGTGAGATGATTGTCACATGTCGTAGTGTGGGAGTTAGGACACTCCACAGTGGACACAGCCTCCTGGTCGGCCCAGCAGTGGCTTCCTGCCATTTGCTACCCTAGGTATCCTCAGAGTGGATGCTGTCCAGCTTAGGTTCTCAGACAAATTGGTGCTAGGAATCCACATAGATTGTCATTAACACTATAAAGTATATTGGGACATGGAGAATGGGGGCTTCTCTTGGGAAAGGCTGAGAGTGGGAAGGTGCCAGCACTTCAGGCCCACTTAGAAATCCCTGAAAATAGCAAGTTTTCTGGACTGGGTCAGCTCCAAACCAAAGTCAGACCTATTGAGCTGTTTTGTACCAGATTGCTTTTGAGGCTCCTGAGTGATCTATGGATACCATGGGTTCATCTACCCATCCATCCATCCATCCTTCCATCCATCCATCCATCCTTCCATCCATCCACCCATCCATCCATCCATCCACCCATCCATCCATCCATCCTTCCATCCATCCATCCATCCATCCATCCATCCACCATCCATCCATCTGTTTACTCCCCATCCACCATCCATCCATTCATTAATTTACTTAATTCAACATATATTTTAACACCTCCATTGGCCAAGCCCTGCGCCACATGCCAGGGTTACAAGAGTGAATGGGACGTAATCTAGTCCTTTCTCTCCGGAGCTTACAATGTAGTGAGATCCTCTAAGGCAGGCTGTCTAATGGTCCCCAAAGATGTCCCCGTCCTGATCCCTAGAACCTGTGATTATGTCACCTTACATGGTAAAATAAACGGGTCATTGCAGATGGAATGAAGTTAAAGATCTTGAGTTTGGGAGATCTTCCTGGCTTCTGGGTAGGTCCAATGCCATCACACAGTCTTTATAGGAGGAAGACAAGACGTCAGAGTCAGAGGTGAGGGTGTGAGAAGTCAGAGAGAAGTGCCAGCAGAGAAACAGATTGTTCCTGAAACTTCCAGAAAGAACGCAGCCCTATCAGCACTTTGATGTCAGCTCAGAGAGCTGACTTGTGATCCTCAGAACCATGAGATGCTGACTTTGTCTCGTGTTACTCCACTAAGCCTGTGGCGACCAGCGGCAGCAGCCATGGGAAACGAGAACACCGACGGCTAAAACAGTAGGTGATGTGGGTTGGATGGGGGCGCCCAGGGCTTCCCGGAGGGCCCCTTCCTACGCCGGCGTGCGGTGGAGTCAGGGAGACTTGCAGAAGGAAGGAACACCGAGTCGAGGTTTTAAAGATGGGTGGCGAGTGAGGCTGGAAGTTCACAGGCCCCGAGGTGCAGGGACGGCAAGGTCAGGCCTGTGGCTGCAGGGACGGGACTGGGGGCTGGGGGTGGTGGGGCCTGCCGAGCCTTGGAGAGGAGCGACAGCCTGGAGTCTGCATGCTGGACCAGAGGTTTCTTACTCAAGGCTTGTGTCTGCGTTTCAAAAAAAGGGTTCCTTTGGCTTCAGAAGCCATGAGGACTGGATTAGAGATCCCCCAAGGACCTCCGTAGCCCTGCAGAAATGCCCCTGAATGGGGCCTCCATGCTTTCCCTCTGATTCCACAGATATTCCACTGGCATTTCACACAAGAAGGAAGCCAGCCAAGGGGGCAGTCTAACAACCTAACAATCGTAGCTTCTTTTCTCTTGCCCCTCACATGCTGAACTCAGCTTCCATGTGCATTGTCCCGTTACTGGCTCCCGATGTCCACGCACTGAATGCTCTCTGTGACAGCGACAGAGCCCAGGAATGACCCTGTGCTGTGCCTATTTCTCTGTGCAATTCCTTAGGCCCGTGCCTGGGCCTCTCCCCGTTCCCACCCTCTACGGCCCCATTCTTCAGAAGCTGCAGCTTAGAAAGGGGACTTTGGGCTAAACATTCTGGAACATTCCAGGCATGGGCCTCACCCCCATCCCGGGGTAGGTCCTGACCGCTCCCTCAGGAGCAATGAATTCCATTAGTGAGGAAGAGCATGACCTTGTCGGGCATGGGGACCCGGGCTGAACCACGGTGTCCACGAGGAGAGAAAAGGGGCCGTTCCCGCAGCTGCAGCTCTGGGATGACATGCGCTCAGAGCGGGCTCCTTACAGAGACACAGGCTGCGGCACGGCCCACCCTCAGGGGTGACGGGGCTGCCATTACCACTCGACAGCCCCAGACTCAGTCTGTGGCTTTACGCGTCCCTAAGTGAAATAGGCTGGATGGCAGAGCTCGGCGACCCTCACGCCGATGGCAGAGCAGAGTGACAGAATAGGCACGCACACATGAGGCTTCATATCCACATGCAGCAGGCTCACGGAGAACGTCAAAGTGGGGAAGACCACGTGACAAAGTGACACCTGTGCTTTGTGCTTATGGGTTCCCACGTGCACGTGAGAACACGTCTGAAAGGGATCACAGTGGAGTCCGGACAGCTATCCCGACGACCGGGTTTGTGTAGCTTGCAGACGGGACCTCAGGGCCTGGCCTGCACAGGCGGAGGCAGCACGTCTTCCCGAGAGGTGGGCGTCCTCTGGCCCAGGTCGTGGACGCGCACCTCAGGTGCCACTGCCACCAGAGTGCTGCTCTCCGAGAGCAGTCTGTCGCTCGCTGGCCGCGTTAGCAGTTAACGTCACCCGCGTCTAGACACCTCACTTCCAGTTGCTCAGTGCACCTACGAATTGCGCCGATTCAGTCAGACTTGTCTCTGACTTGTAGGCGAACTGCTCCGTGGAGCAGACGAGTGCCATCGGGGTGGGATCTTGGCATCGTAAAGGTGAGCTGGGAAGAGCAGCGGGCCCTGGCCCTGCGAGCTCTCGCTGGGGAGACCGCGACACATTTCTGAGTGACTGTCCTGAGCTGTGAAGGCTCCTGCATCTCCTCAGACGGTCTTACGGGGCAGGTGCCTGGAAACGCCAGTGTCTCAGACCCGTGTTTCTGCCCCCTGTACCGAGTGACTGGAGCAGAGAGCCTGGCTGTCCTTGTGGCGTGGGATGAGGCAGCTCAGTGAGGCCCATGTGTCACAGGCAGGCTGGGGACTGCCCGCGAGCAGAGCGCCCGGTGTTTAAAATTATGGCTTGAAGCACTAATCGATGGAGCTGTCACTTGTTTCATGGGATTTATCAACAAAATTGGTAATTATTATTTGCGGAGGTCTTTGTCACATGAAGCTGAGTCAGCGAACACGGTGCAGGCCTGAGCACGGGTAGACTCCCGTCTGAAGGAGCAAAACCCAGGAAGTCATGCACTGCGCTGCCAGTGCCTCTGAGCAGGGAGGGCTGCCCTTACCCAGAAGCGCTCTGGACGTTAAGAATGTGGAAACACGGTTGGGGGATGGCCTCCGGGTTCCTCTAAGTCGGAGACACCTAAGTGTCCAGTGGCTAAGAGCTGGGAGGCTGGGAGAAGCACCCAATGCCTGCATTTCTGAGCGGGGCCCCACTGGCATCAGCCCAGAGTATCCACAGCTGTACGTTCTGTGGTTTTAGCCACATGAGCACGTTGCAGGCTTCTGGTACAACGCTCCCGCGGGACTTTGGGGCTGGTGAGGAGCTTAGCATAGGATGCAAACCGCGAGCACCTGCGTTTGTTCAGAGAGTGCGACTCTGTGGAGACCCCCCACAGCCATCGCCGAGGAGGGAGGTCATCACTCCTGGGAAATGCAGGCCTGTCGCTCAGCGCTGGAGCCTGGAGAGGCCACGCCCCTGACAACCTGCAAACGGTCATCACTGGAGCTCAGACCCTGGGGGTCCAGGGCAGAGGAGCCGAGGACAAGCAGACAGGCAGACGTCCCTGTGGGCAGAAGGACTAGGACGGAAGGCACCACCGCGGAGCTGAGTCCAGGGGAGCCCACGCTTACAGGCACCCGGCAAGGCTCCGTGGGCGGGGCACCCCGGCGCGTCCCTCTGTGTGCCCCCGAGAGTGACGCCAGCACCGCCATCCGAGGTTATTTCCCAGACAAGACACGGCCCCGGGCCAGCACCTGGACCCACGTCAAGGAGAGTCCCTGCGCCAGAGCCTGGTCTGGACAGGGCCCTCTCCCTCTCCCGTTTCTAATGCTGACTCAGCCCCGTGGGGTGCAGTCCACATGGCTCAGCGGCCACAGCCAGGGCCGGTGCCCAGCCACGGCTCAGCAGGGTTACTGGCAGTCCGGAGGGCCTGTGTGGAGGGGAGAGCTGCAGAGGGCCCCTCCATGGCACATAGTGGGCGACCACGCCATGGAGACCCCCGGAGAGCCCAGGGACACTCGTTTCTGGTGACACTTGCTCTCCAGTGACATTGGAGAACATGCAGATTATGCAGTGGTCCAACTCATATGACCATGTTTGAGGAATAAAAAGCTACTTTCAAAACAAACATCCTACTTTCCAGAGATTTCCAAGTGTGAGCCAGAAGTTAATCACACGGGAATGAACCACATTCAGTCCACGACTGTCCCCCAAAGCAGCCCATGTAGGTACAGCACTGACTGCTGAGAGATCAGGTGAAGCTTCAGCTGGAAGACGCAGTGGTACCTTACCGTGAAGCAACCCCAACCTCGTGTCCACCGATGGAAACGAAAGACGTCTGCAGCTCCTATTGGCAAGGCCAGGGGCCGTGCAGTAAGCTGACCGTGCCACAGATAACTGCTCTCCTCCATCGCTGACGGCTGCAGGCTCCAGCACCATGGTCCCTCTAAGGGGACAAGTGACGTCCACGTGTGCAGGCCACACGGTCGTTTGCAATGTGCGGTGAGTGGTCCGTGGGCGGCCTCAGCAGGAGATACGACGCAAATGAGAAGCAGGCCTGCCTTCTTGCCTGGATGCCTGGTGTTGGGGATCCTTCCAGGTGCCCTGCTGTATGATGTAATTTTAGTATAATTAAACCGGAATCACTCAAATTATATCATTAATTACGTTCAGCTTCAATCACACTTTCTAATTGATCCCAGTCGGCTAGCTGTGCACCTGGAGACGTGGTGACACCAGGAGCAGTGAGCAGGTGGCCAACTCGCTGCCACCCCGCCCACATTCAACAGTCAATTAGGGAGATGTTGTTTTGGCAGTGAGGCCACACGCCATCACCCATGCCCACAGCACACACTGTGCGTGGTTGTGCAGAGTGCTGGTAAATCAAAGACACGGCTGTGGGGTGACAGCCTGAGACCAGAAAAATCACCTGGTTCTAAGCCCCTGAGAATTTGAGAGGAGCCATGTGTGTGGTGTCAAAGGAGCTGAAGGACCCTGGTGGGTGTGGAGAACTGGGTCCAAACCCCGTTCAGTAGCCACATGCTGGGTGTCTACACCCACCTCTAAAATGAGCCCTCATCTTACGTCAGAACTCAGGAGGATGAGAATCAAGACAGAAACCGTAATGAAGAAGTTAGGGGCTGGCCAGGACCACAGACAGCCAGCTGCAATTGTATGTTGCCTCACAGCTTCTGGAACAATCGCTAAACTGACCAGGCTCATCAGACAACCCATAACACTCGTGCCAGAAATCACTGTAGCTAATGCAAAACTGGTGCAGGGACCAAGTGAGAAACAGGGCAATGTGACATGGAGGAATGGGGTCCAAACTGCTTCATGAACGCAGCTGGCCGTTTATCTCTCGACGGTTACAATGCTGCCTTTGGGGCGCACTCCCAGAACCCTGGCTCTGTGCTGAGCTTGTTGAAAAACAGGCTGTGACAACTTTTCCCAGGTCACAGTTCAGTCTGCTCCTCGGACCTGCAGAGCAGAAGGAAAACTATAATAAAACCACTAGGAATCCAGTCACTCCTGTAAGCACGAGAGACACCTTCGTAGATTTTATTTACTCTGTGAGTAAGCGGGTCACACCAGAAAGAACACACACAGTTGATTAATCTTTAAATCTTCTAAGATCCCTCAGCAAGCAATCCTTTAAGAATTCCTTGAGTCTAGTAAAATGTGATCTTTTAAAAAGGTTTAATATGCTCATAGTGAAGAGAGCTACACTTTATCATTTGAAAGAAAAAGAGAAGAAGAAGATAAGGATTTATTTCTACTTGTGGGTCAAAAACCATATTTGACAGGGAGTCATCTGTTTTTCTGGGACCTCCATTTTGTTTAGTTCTTTTTCTGGAGCTTTTTTCCTTTAATTTGAGACATGTTTCTTTGTCTCCCCACTTTGGCTGCCTCCCTGTGTTTGTTTCAATGTAGTAGGTAGGGCTGTTATGTCTCCTGGTCTTAGCAGAGTGGCCTCATGTAGTAGGTGTGCTGTGGGACCCAGGGGTGTAGTGTCCCTGGTCATCAGAGCTGGGAGCTCCAGGTGTGACTCTTGTGTGGGTTGCGTGTGCCCTCCTGTGGTAGTTGAGCCTCGGTTGCTATTTGCACATCAGTGGGAGGGATTGACCCTCAGGCTGATTGGTTGTGAGGCCTGGCTGTGACTGACTACAGTGGAGGCGCTGTGGTGCACGGGCTGACCCTACAGAGGAGGGTTTGCTCCACCGGGGCTCTGGTGCCTGTCCAGTCTGCCCTTCGGGTGTGTCATTCTTGGTGGCAGCTGGGTGATGCTCCAGCTCAGTCCAAAGCTGGCCATGGGCTCTGCCAGCCCCAGGGCCTCCTGGGAGGGGACCCGCTGCAGGCCAAGTTCAGTTACAGTCTGTACCCTGCCCTGGGGGCACCTGACATGAGCCACAAAGCAATCCAGAAGTGGCCGCTGCCCATGTGGTGCCTTGGGAGGCCAAGCCATGAACCAAGGCCAGCTGCCGCTAGTGCTGGGCTTAGGGCTGCTCAGCCAGAGGTACGGGACATGCTCAAGCCAGGTGCTGCTTGTTTGGGTTCCGTGAACCTTTGAGGAACCCTAGGAAAGTCTGCAGCAGGAGCTAAGGCAGGTGGTTTGTATGAAAAAGCAGGCGGCCTGGGTGTGCCTGAAAGTTGGGTGGGGTGTGGTCTCAGAATCACTAGGGTGGAGCCAGGTATGACGTCTGCATACGTACCTGCATCTGCACGCAGGGAGAGGGCAGGCTCAACAGAAAGGATGGCTTCCACCAGCTCCTCCATCCGGGAGAAAGCTGCCCCTCCAGCCATCACCCTGAGCCCAGACAACTCAGTTCCTCCCGTATGTTCCCGTCGCCTTCCGAGCGGCCCCCCCCAGCGCTGCAGCGCAGAGCACTGAGTCGTCAGCAGGTGAGTCCGTGCGCCGGCCATTTCGGAGGAGCACCTGCCCGTGCAGCTGCCCTCGTCTCACTCGGCCACAAACACCCTGGTGTTCACAGCCAGAAGCGATGGGGCTTCTCTCCCCGGCACTGGAACCCTGGGCTGGGGAGGGGCTGGGACCCCTCGCTCCTCCTGGTGGGGGGGACCTCCAAAGCTGAGGCAACCCTCCTGGTTTTTAATGGTGACATTTTTAATGGGCGGGTGTGGGACCAGCCCGTTCTGTGTCTCTGCCCCTCCTGCCAGTGTCGAGGTGGCTTCTGTGTATGTCCGTAGTTGTCGGGCTTCAGTTCAGCTAGATTTCAGGTGATTGTCAGTGATCATTGTTCTGTGGTTTAGGTGTAACTGATGTGGTCCTGAGAGGAGGTGAGCACAGCGTTTACCTACTCTGCCATCTTGACTGGAAATTTCTTGGTTGTGGCTTTTTAAATGGCAGCAGAATGACAGGAATGCCCAGCGTGCCTTCGGGACCCAGGCTGGCTGGTACGGGGGGTGGGCTGCTGCCAAAGCCTGGACACGTTGGTCACCCGCTTTCATGGACAGCAGGATGCCCTTGGGGGCGGAGGTGCCCCACAGGGAACCAGCTCAGAAATGAGCTGCTGGTGCTCGGCTGTTGGGCGAGGTTTTCATTGAAAAATCCTTTGCATTTGTTACCTCTAGCAGAGCTTTAACTTTTTGCCAATAGTCATACAATGAGGGGCATGATGAAGACCTCAGGTTCCCGGTTGGAGGCACCTCCGTGAAAGTCTGTGCTCACCTGTTCCATGTGGTCGGGGAGGTCCGACACACGTCCTCCCGCTGCCCAAGTTTGAACAGAATAAAAACGTATGCAGGCTGGATGGGGGCTGATAACATTAGCTTCTGAATAACATTAGCCAGTAATTCCAGCTGCAGAGCGCTGTCCTTCTCTCCTTTACCGCAGAGATAATTAAATAGATAAAATGAATTTTTCAAAATCTTTTAATAGTTATACATTATTCTAAGCTTTCAATTTATGTGCCTTTCTTCTCACTTGTGTTTATTTGTATCTGAATACTTCCCCTCAAATCCAATACACCTTTTACTCAGATTGCTTATTTTTCAGCAGGAGGCTGCCTTATTGAGCCTTAGACATACAGTGTCCGTGGCAAAGGCCGTAGCCGTTCCAGGAAGACCTGGATGAACGGCGCACAAGTGCCCAGGTTCTAGGTGGCTCAGTGCCACATCCACGGACGTGTGTGATTGCAGAGCCAGCTCTGAGTCTGGAAACGAAACATAACGCAAACAGTTTCTGGAAGGAAGTAGGATGCACTTGTTTTGGGTGGTTAAAGCTCATGGCTAGAGAATGCTCAATATGAAAGCCCCATATAAAATATCCAAGTAAAGCCAAGGAAGGGTGGGAATGCTTGTGGATTTAAATACTCCACACCTACACACACGTGCACACATGCGTGCACACGCACGTACACATGCACACACATGCACACACTTGCACACGCGTGCACACACACACACATGCACCGTGATGATTCATTTCCATGAATGGCCACATTTCTGTTCTCAGCAATGGAGGTTGTCAGACAGAACAATGAGTTGGTGCTGTCAGCTTTCGAAATGAGCTGTTGAGTGTGCAGGTTGAATATAATCTTTGGGGTCAGACAGGCCTGGGCCTGGGCCCTGAGCTTTGTCCTGTACCAGGTGTGTGACTCTGAGACTCAGTTTCCCCATTCGTGAAGCGAGATGGAATGACTTCCTGGGTTATTGAGGCCCGTAGGAGATGGGGTGAGCTTTGTGAATAGCTTTTGGTAAACTCGTGTCCCCATGTGTGGCACCATCGGACCCCTTGTCCTTCGCGCAGGTGCTCTCATGTCCGAGGCACGTGCCTGGACCTCCCTGGCTTGCAGACTGAAGGCTGGTGTCCCCGGTAGCCTCAGCCGTGGCTGGGATGGTCTGTCATCCTGTTGCCTTGATCCCCCGCCCCCATCCCCACCCCAACCTTTCCTCACTCCTGGAACTTTGTGATGGCATTTTATCGTAATACTGGGAATACAGGCTGTGAAAACGCACCCCGGTCCGCTTCGTGATTAGCTTAAAACCAGGAAGTATGATGGGTCACTGCTGTCAAGGTTTATGACTGTGTAAAGACCTTTAGACTCCAAGTAAATGAAGATCTCGTGTATTGGCACCAAAAGGTATCGATAGCTGACTTCACCCTGCCTTAAATGGAGGTTTTTGTTCATTCCTTTTTAACAAGCAGAAAAAAACACAACAAAACTTTTTCTTTTTCACATTATCTTTTCATTTTTGATGTCTAGTGTTCATAATACGTATCACAACTACATTGTTTTGTGTCATAAGGCAATATTGTCACAGGTACTGACAGACGATTCATCTGGTAAACAGACGATGTAAACTTAGCGATGTTGGTAAATGCTGTGCAGGTGTATTTTATCTTCCTTATGATTTTCTTAATAATGTGCTTTTCTCTAGCTTATTTATTGTAAGAATACAGCATATAATGCATGTAACATAAAAATATGTGTTAACCGACTGTTTATGTTATCAGTAAGGTGTCCGGTCAACAATAAGCTATTAGTAGTTAAGTTTTGGAGTCATCAAAAGTTATACATGGACTTTCCAGTGTGTGGGGGGTCAGGTCATAATACTCTGTATTACGATCTATCCGACTTTATTCTGTTGCTCAGTTTGTTCCAACATGGCTCCTGCGTCGCCCTGACTGTCCCCATCTTTTTGATTTTTAAGCACGTCCTTACTTTCTGGCCCTACAGGGTGCTCCAGGCTCATCTTATGTGTCCTGCCCTGGTCCTAGAACCAGCCAGTTCTCCCAGGAGCCCTAGTGCTTTCTGTTGGAGATGGTGTTAGAGACCAAGGTCTGAGCGCTGGCTGTGCTTGTTGTCTCTGGGATGTCACTGCTTCCTGGCCCTCGCAGGAGACAGAACTAGAAAGTACGTGTATACCTGTTGACATACGTGTATGCACACACATCTATAGTTATTTCCGCATTCATTCATCCATTCCCGCATTACACTGTACATGGATTTTGTTATAATAACCTCATGTAGTTTTTGCTTTTTGGTCTTAATTACTCCTCCTTCATCTACAAGAACCTTGCTGTGGCACCTCTGAAGTTGTTGAAATATCTGACGATGCTGTACACACCTGCTAACCCTAAAATAGTGTGATTGCGTCTCGGGAACAGAAGCCAGGGTGGACACGTTGGCTGTGGGGCCCAGCTGTGCGGGGTAAAGGGGTGAAACTGATTGGGTTGCTCAGAGCCTCTGAATGTCCCCCTGTGTCACCTGCCCCTCTTACAGTCATGCTATGCTCCAGGAGCCAAGGGTGCCACCCCAAGGCCTGGGATACAATGGGGCTCACTCTGAAACGGGATGGATGCCCTGAGCCATCAACAGTAGTGGACATTTCACTCTGGTGCCCAAACTGTGGCTCGGGCCCATCCCCCGCACCCCGCAAGGGGCAGCTCCTGGGGGCAGATATGTGAGCAGGTGGGCTTACAGGGGGCGTGAGCTGGTCTGCACAAGCTTTTCAGGAAAATCCTGTACACTGTAGAGTAGTCTTCAGTATTTTTCTCAGTGGTGAGAAAAGAAAAACGAAGTAGGGGGAAACTGTCAGCGTGATTCAGATTTACAAGCCCGCCTGCCTTTCCCCGAGCTCCCAGGCACGGAGGACCCGGTCGCTAGGCGCTGGATTTCCTTCCGCGCAAACCTAGGCCGATGGTCATACCTGGTTAGTACTGAGGTCAGGGCCAAGTGGGCTTCCCAGAGGCCAGTGCATGCTCCGCATCTCCTAACAGCTTTCTGGACAACAGACCTCAGGGCCAGTGTCCTACCATCAGGACAAAGGCCACTTTTGTTGCTGTGTGACTTTTCTTACATGTCCCCATTTTCACTTTCTCCATTATTTTAGCCCTTACACAGAGGAGCTTGATAAGGACTCACCTGGAGTTACCTGACATTCAGATCATAAATTCTCAGTCTGAAATTACATCTGGGCAGACCCAGTCCCCATAAACACACGTGCCCACATGTTCACACGCATGCACATGCCTGGGTTTTTACATTATTTGCATTGTCTTTAGACTTCAGGTCATACTTCAGTGTTATTTTTACCGAAACATAACATGTAAATCACTGCACCAGCCATGGCCATTAGGTGTGGAACCACATAGTCCACGTGTTGTCTCCCGCGCCCCGGACGTCAGCCCCAGGCAGCAGACAGGCCCTGGCCGCCTCTGGGGGCCACAGAGGCGGGAGGAAGAATCCAGCGCCCCCCGGAGACCAGGTCGCTGTGCGGCCTTCCTTCGGATCCACAGGTCACAGAGTTGCAAGGTCAGGCTGGGCTGAGACCTGTTGGTGGGAGGAGGCGAAGGCGGGGATCACTCTCTGCGGAAGGACATGAGAAGGGACCCGACAGACTTTGTGTCACCATCCCGCCGCCACTGCGCAGCCTGGTCTTCCGGTGACTGCCTGTGAGGGAGCTAGAGCCACGAAGAGAAATCGGGGCCTTGTCAGTCAAACTTTCCAGGAGCTCCTGGGCCAGTCAGCTCCCCTGGGCTAATCACCCAGGAGACCCAGCAGCGCCACGGGGTGACAGGCTCGTCCTCCCCTAACCCCCATCTGTGTGCACCCTGCGTTTTACCGGTTTGCTGGCGCCGGGCTCTGCCTTCTGCGGCTCAGACCACACTGACCTGGCCGGGAGGAAGAGCCAGGGCGGGTGGCGCTGACGAGGGCTGGTCAGCACGTGCGAAGCGCTCAGGGCCCTTGGGGACCGTGAGGGGCGCCCAGGCTGCACATTCCACGGAGCGGGAAGGGCCCGTGTCGGGCAGGGCGGCTCCACGCCGGCAGGTACGACCATTCTGAAGGCACACGGCGTCTTTCCGACGGGTGGCAGCGTGAAAAGTCCTGTCGCCAGAAAGACATGGCCAAAAATTAAAATATCACAGAACTATTTTCAGAGCCTAGAGGAACAGGGAGATGCCATGTGGGCTATAGCAGTGGCAGCAGGAAATATTACAGTTGAGATTTTAAGGTCCAAAGGTGCCTTTCGCTAAAATGTCATCATTCCAGAGACTATTTTCATGAAAATAAGCTCCTGTTCAGTGTTTCTGAGCGCAGTGGGCCTGCTCCTGACAGGCGGCCCCCAGGGCTCCTGCGATCCTGGCAGAACCAGGCCCCCGACCCCCGGGCAGCCCAGCCACACAGCCTGGCCACAGTGACTGGCAGGTGCTGGAGACTCAGGGGTTTCAGAGCGGGAGGCAGACACAGTTCCCGTCATCACGCGTGATGGGAGGTTTCAGTGGTAAGTGCCAGGGAGGGAGGGCTGGCAGGGTGGGGCAGGCGGGGCTGAGCTGGGCTGGCGGTGGGGCTGGGGCCAGGAAGTCTTCTCTGGGAGTGGTACCTGGGGGAGGTCCCTGTCAGGGATGGGAGAAAGGACGGTTGGCTGGGAAGCAGAAACACAGACAGAGACGTGTGTGCGAAGGGCCTGGGGTGAGCAGGGGTCTGTGGGAAGCCTGGTGCATTGGAGCCCAGGGAAGCTGCAGCTGCCATGAGGGGATGATGCTGGCTGGGCTCTGCCCAGATGATTCCAGAATGGCAGCGGTATCTCCCTATCTAAGTTTTTAAATAAGTTGTATTTTAAGTTAGGTCATTGACAGAAATTTTGAAGTCAACTATAGTTTTGAAAGTAATTTCATTTTCCCATTTATACTTGGTGAGCTTGGTTGAGGGTTTAATCAAAATGTAGAGGAATTCGATTATTTTTAAAAACCCTGAATTTTGGCCTACTCAAGGGGATAGAAAATCTCATTTAAAATATCCAACTCTAATAATATAGAATAAGATCATTCCAGTAATTACAAAATCATATTTAGCAGCTGGTTTAGTATATTTTTAAATTTTATTGTAATGAAACATATTATCCGTTTATTCTGCTTTGGGGATACACTTGTCAGAGACTCTGACAAAGGCCTTTCTCTTCACCTTAAGATTCTATAAGCAGCCCTAGTTTTGCAGACCAAGACTCACTTGAAGAAAACAGTCTGAATCAGGTCACCTTTTCAGGAACTGGCGGCTGCTTAAGACTTGAGTGCTGGGGGTCGCTTTTCAAGACAGAGATGAACAAAGTTTGCCGTGTAGAATATTCCACAAAAAGAAAACATCCCAAAATCTTTTGCAATACGTGAGTCATATTTAAACCGGGAAAGGAAAAATAAGGCTATCAACTAATATTTCTTTCTACTTTAAAAGCTTCTAGAGATTTGGATTTTAAGTCTTGTGTAATGGAGATGACCCCAATCTAGCACCCAGCCCGCCCCCTTCCGTTTCTCCCGCCTGGCTCCGCCTTCTCTCCGCCTGGCTCCGCCTTCTCTCCGCCTGGCTCCGCCTCCCTCAGCCTCCCTGAGCCATGGGTTACAGCCATTTGCAGGTTCTGGGCTGGACAGGGTGGGCAGGCACTGGCCCACGCGGATGAGATTCGGTCTGATTGACCAATGCCATCGCACTGACATGCACAGGATGAGACGCCCCAACCCTCCCCCGGGACAGAGGGTACAAGGAGGAAGAGTCCCTTTGGGACAGTGGCCCTCGGCCTTGGCCACACAGTAGCACCACCTGGGAAGATTGGAAGACCTGATACCCCCATACCCTGAAACAATCGGGTCAGAATCTCAGGGTGCGGGGACCCAGGCATCAGCATTTTAGGGCTCCGGGTGATTCCCACCTGCAGCTGACATGGGCATTTGCTCAGTGTGGACACTGGAGCTGAGAGTTGAAGGAGGAGCTGAGGGGCGACAGCAGGTGGCTGGGATGGGGAGGCCGTCCGGGGCTCCACGGGTCTTGGCTGCAGCTTGCAGAAGCTTCACAGGGGCCAGGGGGCTTCCTGAGCCCGAACGACCCCTGAGTCAGCTCCATCTTGGCTTCAAGCCTTGGGAGGAACCTCTCCCGACGGCTCCCCGGCGCCCAGAGGGCAGCGGAAGGCCCTGCGTTGCAGTTAAGGATCTCGCACGCTTTCCTGGGAATCCTACCGAGTGTTTGTGGAGGAGAAAAATCGGGCCTGGAAATGGGCATTCCAGCGGCCTTGGCAGAAATGCAGTAGGTCATGTGCTTGGATCTTGCTGATAGGGAGTGGAGGGCAGAATTTCCTCTCTCTCCTAAAACTACCCAGCAGAACGTTAGTGTAGACAGGCTGGAGTTGGAATCCAGTTCCAACACTGTCCACAGGCAAGGGCTCTGCAAAAGGGAGGACACCCAGCTGGGGAGCTGGGTGCTGCCACGTGTGATCCATGCGACATTCGTCTGTTCCTGGGCAGTGGCGGCCTGTGGGGGGCTTGAGACAGTGCCTGGCTCCAAGGTGCCCTCAAACGTTCCCGATCACAGGAAATGAGGACCTTGGGTTCACCTGCTCTCCCTCATTTTAGGTGCATAGGGGTCAGAAGCAGTTACCATACACCCACAGGGAGATCCCAGTGACACTGCACTCCCACTGGTGTGATCCACACACTACAGCTTTCCCTCTTTACCTCATCCAGCTACAGCACAAACAGACTCTGAAGAGTGCCAGTAAACTTGTCCATGGGTAATAAGCAGTAAATGTGCCATGGAAATTGTGGAAACACTGTCTTAAAAATAAATAAGTGGTTCCCTTCGGGCAGAACCGCGCCCAAACCTTTCATAGCTAATTTGCACTTTGGATCCCAAAGAGAAAAGCCTAAAAAGCATCCCCCAGATGTAGGTGACCACAGGACCCCTTTTTCCTTCAGGGCAGAGAGCACACTTTGGAAAATACAGTTTCATACCAATTTTAGCTCCAATGCAAGGAAAAATAAAGAATGAGCTCTTATTAGACACAGTAATAAGTATTCAGCAACAAAGGGCCGTTTTCTGTGTGACTGCCTGGGAGGCAGACGCTCAGAGGCAGGCTGGTGTGAAGTTTGCTCCCGAGGAGTGCTCTGGCAGAGACGCCTGTGAGAGGGGAGGGTGGCAGCACGGGCACACGAGGAGTGAACCGTCCAGGAGGCATTTGCAAGGCAGGCCTCACGGACGTCAGGGGAGCCCAGGAGCTGGACGCCCTTCCGAGCGGGGCCAGTGCTCGTCCAGGCTGCCAATGTCACTCAGGTCACCACTGCCAGAGGGCTGGCCCCTCCACCATCACTGCCGGCCAGGGCTTCTTGGGGCTTCCCCCGCCACCAGTGGGGGAGTTCTCATGGCCTGCCACCTGGCAACCCTGCCCCAAATCTCATTGCGAAGTCGTCTTCCTTCCTGGGAAGTGTTTCCCAGGAAACAGGAAGCAGAGATTGGTTTGAAGGAAGTAGACTGGGGCATGCTCTTGGCAACACTCCCGTGAGGAAAGGAGGGCGGCAGGGCTGCCTGGGAGAGGTGAGCTGTGGCCCTTCAGAATTGCCCTACGTTGTGCCAGAGGGGGCTGAGCCTCTACTAAGAGTGGGCCAGGCAGTGGGGACAAGCTGTCCCCAGGGAAAGCATGTCCGTGGGCAAAGAAATTCTGTTTGCCTGAGGGTGAG
Organism: Rhinolophus hipposideros; assembly: GCF_964194185.1. Taxonomy (NCBI): domain Eukaryota; kingdom Metazoa; phylum Chordata; class Mammalia; order Chiroptera; family Rhinolophidae; genus Rhinolophus; species Rhinolophus hipposideros. The sequence continues at coordinate 1,274,530 of NC_138061.1, forward strand.
TCCTGCGAGGCACGTAGCTGTGAGGCACGTAGCTGTGAGCTCGGGCCACACGCCTGGAGGCGGGGAAGGGGCTTTGTCCTGAAAGGACAGGATGGGAGTGAGGCATCAGTCACAGCACCCACCACAATGACAACAAAACACCTGTGTGGCTTCTAACCGTGAAATTCTGATTAAGGAGTGATGAGTTAGCATGACACACATGAAAAATTCAAGAGCTATATTTATCTGAAACATCAAAGATACTGAAATGCTAAATTTCTAAAACTACATTTAAAATTTTAGGGATGCATTTTCAGTTCATGACTTAGTAACTTGGAATAAAAATTTGTATTCTTAACCATGACTATTTAAAATTAAGTTCAAGTGTCAATTCTCCCATAATTACTCTATAATTTAGTGCCACTTCTATCAAAATACTAATAGCACTTTTTTTTTTTTGAGAAACACAATAACTGATTCTAAAACTTGTCTGGAAAGATAAGAAGAGAGAATTCACTCTTCAAAATGGAAACAGTATGTTATAATGACAGTGACAATGAAGGGGACAGTTAATGCTGAGTACAATAGAACAGGACAATACAATAGAGCAGCAGCAAAGGACGTTACAGGGAGGGGCAGAATTTTGACACATTAAGGAAATGATGGGTCATCCAGCAGAGAGTCTCCGAACAACCCGATTTCCATTTCAGAAAAAAGAAAAATAACTTTTGCTGGACTCCGTGTCACGTTTTACATGTGGATTGTACATATCGTACAGAATGAAACATTTAAATGCTAAAAATAAAATGAGAAATGGCACCAGAAGACGGGATCGGACAGCCAAGGTGCGTTGAATCTTGAGGTGAGATAGGAGACTGCTGCGCATGAGCCCCAAGCCCAGCTGGGAGGGAGACATGGCGGATCTGACTGTAGCAAAACATCGTTTCTAGGTGAGGTAAGAGCTGGTGGAAGCCGCTGTTCATGCAGAGAACAATTAGAAAAGCAAAACCAAGTAAAGAAACCATCTATCTGAAGGCAGCAGACTGAAGGAAGAAGCTTGGAGAGCTGAGCCAACTTCTGCAGCAGTTTTGTTCTGGGGGTGGTGGCCAGTTCTGGACGCAGGCAGGAGACTGAGAGCCCAGCTCTGCACCCCTAGAAATCTGTGGTGGCAGATGAATAAGCCAGAGGAGCCTGTGGAGACCAAGCAGGCCTCAGAAAGTTGGCCAATCCTACATCTGTCCTGAGCTAGAAACTAAACATCTATGCAGATAAACTCTGAAAAAATGAGCTTCTCTCCTTCTCGTTAGGCAATGATTAGAATTTATGAGCCAGTGGAGGGGTGCTGTGGAGAACATCTCAGGCTCTCAAATAAAAACCCTGCAGGACCATCAGACAGGCTGGCTTAGACCCAGTTTTTGGGCAGCACGGCTCCTGAGTGGAGCAAGGTGCCCAGTCACCTCTGTGGGTGCAGAGAGCAAGGCGGGCCTCCAGGGGGAGGCTGCAGTAGTTCATACACTGTGTCAGCCCAAGTGTGTCTCCAGAAGGCAGCACCACAGGACTGAAATCAAAGCAGTAAAACAGGCTGCAGAAGCAGGTCGGTGACAGTGCAGACACTTCTGGAAAGGAGCGTGCAGGCGAGCAGATAATGGGATGGCAGACTGATCCCCGGCTCTTACTGCACCGTGCACACAAAATCCACGTGAAACAACTAGACCAAGGGGTGAAAAATAGAAAACAAAAAGAAAACATAGGCGAGAACGTGGGAATGGGCCAAGACTTCTGAATAGTTCTTAATCATAAATAACAAACATTTCTAAGCTGGATGTCATCAAAACAGAAACGCCTCTTCTTGGTCCACTACTATTAAAACATCACTCTTTATTTCTCACAGTGCTAGAGGTTGGAAGACGGACTCATTGTGCCAGCCTGTTCTGAATCTCTGGCCTGGCTGTCTTCCTGGGTTATCGATGGGCAGCTCCTTCTATCCTCACACGGTGGAGACAGGGGTTTCTTGTCTGTTGATCCCAATCACGAGCTCCCCCACCACCCCATGACCTAGTCACTGTCCCAAAGCCTCATTCTCTAAAGCTGTCGCATTGGGGGATTTTGGCTTCTGCACATGAATTCTGGGCTCACAAGCATTCATTCAGTCCATAGCAACCTAATTAAAAGCAGGCAAAATACAGACACTTGTCAAGAGAAGCTATTGGGATAATTAGTCAACACATTAAAAGATACACAACATCATTCGTCATCAGGGAAACGAGAATTAAAACCACAATGAGCACTCATTCTACTCCTTTTTGCTGTGAACCTAAAACTGCTCTAAAAAGCAAAGTCTATTAAACACAAAAACCACAATGAGCTACCATTATCCAGTATTTCCTATCAGCTACTGAGCAATCCCATGAAGAAACCGGGGCTCAGAGAAGTCAGTGAAGATAAGTACTGTTAGAGACCACTAAACCTAAGTCCGCATTCCCTACCCCACTTTCCTGCCTGTATTTCATGCTGCGTTTTTCTTTTTAAAAAGAGTTTGGTTTTTGTTTTTCAAATGTCAAAATTACCTGGCAAAGCAGAACATCTGTAAATGGATGTTTGGCTTTTGTCAAACTTCTCCACGGCAGCACCCCTCCCATTTCACACCAAAGAATGGCTCTAGGATGTGCTCATCCTAGATAAAAGTGAGGGGTGCTTTTCACACTCAACACACACACACACACACACACACACACACACACACACACATACACACACTGTGGCAAAGTAACAGCCTGTCCCCCCTGCTGTATTTGAAGGTACGTAATAACTACGCTCAACTAACAATGAAGGAGAAGAAATGCCCATTTGTAAATGAGGTGCTTTACTTTGGAAAAATGGTCGTCCCGGTAACCACAGAGCAAACTGCTTAAGACCTCTGAAATTCTGTGGAGAATTAACTTTCATACAGCACTCGCTTTATAAGCCACAAGAAAATAATTAGCTGGGGCAGCAAAGATCATTTAATTTCCGTGTCAGAGAGGTGGCCGAGAAGACACAGAACAGCTTGAGGACATGGTGGTGCCAAGCAGCACAACTTTGTGAAGGAAACATTGCTCCTCCCACTGCGGCGGAGCATGAAGGGGAGGCCCCGGGACCCCACGGGCTGGGGGTGAATGGCGACAGTCACATGAGGCTCCTGGTCTCACCTGGAAGAAGCAGGGTGTGTGAGTCCTGGCCGTGGTGGCAAAGGGCGTGGATGCAGAAAAGTCATCGCCCGTCATCCAGACGAGGCCAGCACTGGTGATGAAAGTGTGGAGTGTTCTGCCTTTCTGTTTGGAACCAGAGTCCTGGTACTCAAAATCAATATTTTCAGTGCATGAAAACAAACCTTACAAACCTTTCTGCTTTGTAAGATTAGGGTATTAGCCACAGACTCGGTCAAAGTGCTTAAAATGATGGCCAGACAGATTTGCACCAGTTAAATCTTCAGTTCTAATGAGCTCAGTTGGTTCATTTGGCCAAAAGTTAATTGAGGGCAAGTATTTCTGTTAAAACTGTCAGCACCACGGCCCTAGGGCAGTCACGACTTGGGAGTTAGAAATGCCGAGGATGATGTCCCAGCCATGAGCATCAAGGGGCCAAGTGACCTTCACTCAGTGTCCCTGTCATGCCACCCCCACCACGTCCTTTTAGGTCCGAGGGGCCGCGGCCGTGCTTCCCCATGGTGCCAACCCCTCTGCCGCTGTTATGCTGGGATCCTCCAGGCAGGCCAGCCCCTCCTCCCCTGGGAAGTAGGGACTCAGCGGTTATGTGGCCTTGGGTCCACGTGTGGCCTCCGGGGACTCCATGGTCACAGATGTCTTGGAGTAGAGCAGCGGCAGGGCGCAGAGAAGTGAGCTCCTCAGTCATCTTGGCGGCAGCCTGTGAGGCAAGGCTGGAGTCTCTGCCTTTAGCGTGTGCACGCCGCTCGCCAGCAGGGCCTCCTGCAAGCTGGGCCTCCTGCAAGCCGGGCCTCCTGCAAGCCTTTCTCTCCTCCAGGAACTCCTTTGAAGTTGATCCAAGTATCCGTAAACCACTTCTTGTCCAAATATTATTGAACAGATAAAATTGAGATGGAAGCCGCCAGAGAATTTTCCACATTAAAGTAGTGTGTGTTTCCCCTCCAATGCTGGTGAGCCCTCATTTTGCAAGAGATCCCTCTCCTCCTGCCTCCAGAGCTGAGCTGGCAGGTCTCACTGGGCGCAGTGAGTGTCCAGGCTGGCCCTGCCCCAGTAATGGGTGGGGGTCGTTGGCACGGTGGGCGGGAGCGTCTAGCAGGTACTGGTCCTCTCAGCCTCATAAACGGCCGTGTCTCCCACCACAGGGCTCCCTCGGCGACCTCATCCCCTGGGCCCCGGGCCCTGTGTCTCCTGGTGGGCATGCCAGCCTGCTGCAGAAGGCCTCCATGCTGCGCACCATGCCCAGTCCTTCCCTCTTTCCCGAGTATCTCCCGTGACCGCTCAGAGTTTGGGGGCAGAACTGTCATTCGTCCCCACCAGGCCAAGCATTCCATGACCAACGTGAAGCCCTCGAGCAGACAGGGAAGCTGGGTGCCCAAGGACGCAGCCTTTAGGTCAGGCTTTGTCAGGTTCCTGAGTCACCGCATGGAGGGCAGCTGCCCTGGAGGTTCCCAGAGCCACAGACCAGTTTGCTTGTGAGAGAAGTTGACCTTTGTTTGCAAAGTCCTGAGGCGTGGGAGACGCCTGTCCCTGTGGCATAACCTCCCCGTGCTGACAAATACAGCTGCCCTGACTCCTACAGCTCCCTCGTCTGAGCGCGGCTCCAAGTGTCTCCCTCTGGAAGCCTCTTCCTCTCCCGCCCTCCATGCTGAGCTCCCATCCGCCCCTGGGCCTCCTGCTATCCCAGGACTTGCCCTCATCAGGCGCTTTGTCACGCTCTGTTACAGCTGCCTCTGCACGTCTGCCTCTTCCCTTCCGGCATGGGCTCCTTACAGACAGGATGTCGTTCAGCAAAGGAATGATTGAAAGCTTTGCAAAGAGAAGACAAACCGTATGATGCAAATAACGACTCCCTAATTTGTTGTTTATGTGAATTAGGAATATTGTATGCCGGGTTTGTTTTAAATGGGACATGCATACTCCTGCTAGAATTATTTTTAATTAAGCAGACGCTTCTGCTGAAATTGTTTGTGGTTTAATCCTTCAGTGCCTCCCGTAGTTCGTGAACTGTTCTGTGTCTTGCTCTCCGCATGGTGGGGACATGAAGACAGCCTGGCTTTCACACACGGATCTCTGTATTTGCCTCAAATGTAGGCAGCTCAGACCTGAGCAGACACCTGTCTAAATGGTGGCTCTGCCCCAGGTGTCAGACGTGCCGGGAGGGCTGGAGGGGCAGGTGTCTCTCACCTGATGAGTTACGCATGAGAGGACGGCTCAGTTAGTCTCCAGTGGAGGGTCTTGTTCTGGTTTTAGTTCTATTAACGGCTCTCTCACCTGTGTATTGACCAATTGATTCACTTTTCAACTCACTCTGGGCCGGCATCTGAGATCCCTGACGAACGAGGCCCAGCATTTGTCGTCAGGAGCTTCGAGTCTCCTGTGGTCCCCAAGGTCCTTAGCCCATCTGCCCTTCCCCAGCAGAACACACACTCACGCTAGTGCACCCATATACACACATGTACACAAACCCACGTGAGCGCACGTGCGCACGGCTACACACATGTGCACACACAGGCACACACAAACCCACGTGAGCACACGTGCACACATACACACACTTGTGCACACAGGTACACATAAATGCATGCCTACATGTGCACACACGTGAATGCACACACACATCAACACACGTACACGCACACCTTCACAATCAGAGCTCGGTGTGCGTGGGCTGCCGTGTCTGGGACCCGTGGCAGGAGAAGTGCTGTTCTTGGAGGCTAAGCCTGAAATCTTTCCCTGCTAATCTTCAAAGGAGCCCTGCAGAGCCGGAAGTGTTTCTAAGTGGCCACTCCAGCACTTCTCTCGTCACTGAATTGTTGACGAGTTCCCCGAGCGCTGGTTCTGCAATCATTACTCAACCAAAGGACGTTATCTGCTTTGGGCAGTTTCGCCAAATGCTTTTCCTTCTCAGCTTCAAAAGAAGCTAGTCAGCTGCAGACCAGGGAGGAGGTGATGGTCTGCCTTCAAGAAGTGAAAGTGCTGAGATAGATGGGGTGCTCAGAGAGGCAGGACGGGGCCCCCCCGAGCTCAGATGGGAGTGTTAGTGCACCCCGCCCTGTGGCTCTAGTATTTAATTACGAGACAGTGACATTCGAGCGGCGCCTGTTCAAACCATTCAGACAGTTTTATTTTGGAAATTAGGGGCATGTGTGCCGCTCACCTTATTTGTTTGAAATTTTCCAGTGAGAACTTGCGCAAACAAGTTTATTATGAGACATTAAATCATACCTTCTGTAAGAGAGAACGTAAGGAAATGAAAAGAGCCTCAAACTTGGGGCCCCTGTGGTACATGTGAGTGTTCACCAAGGGTTCTCACGTTGGGGAAACCCTCTTCTCTCATCGTAACTGTCACTTTGGAAGTGGCATACAAGCCACCTGGCACTGGAGGTGAGGATGGCCAGGTGGGGCTGACAGCAGCTCTGTTCTAAAGGGTGACATTCTTTATTCTTCTCTGGCAGCCATAGATAAGCGAGGATGAGGAAAGGAAGCAGCAGTGATGAGGGTACGGAGGTAGCTAAGTGTGCTCTCTGACAGGCCCGCCTCGTCCCACCCCTGACACCCACGGAAGGTGAACATTTTATGCTGCTGAAACAAAGTGATGGACTGGGATAGAAAAGCTGAATCCACAGAATTAAATACTGAACTCCAGATATATGGGGTGGGGTGGGGGGTAGCTCTCCATCCTCCCCTTTTAGGGGCAAACGAGGTGACCCTCGGAGCAGAGGCATGGGTGAGTCTGAGCTGAGCCAGAAAGGCAGCAGAGCCCTTCCTGTGAATGTGGGGGATGAGAACGGTTGTGCTCAGCAGACACGTTTCCCCACCGAAAACCTGCAGTAATTGATTTTTTTTAAGTGGGATAATTTTCTGTTGTTGTTGGGGAACAGTGTGTACTTCTAGGACTTTCTTCCAAGTCAAGTTGTTGTCCTTTCAATCTTAGTTGTGGAGGGCGCAGCTCAGCTCCAGGTCCAGTTGCTGTTGCGAGTTGCAGGAGGTGCAGCCCACCATCCCTTGTGGGACTCGAGGAATTGAACCAGCAACCTTGTGGTTGAGAGCCCACTGGCCCATGTGGGAATCGAACCGGCAGCCTTCGGAGTTAGGAGCATGGAGCCCTACCTGCCTAAGCCCCCGGGCTGGCCCTGAGTAATTGATTTTTAAAGCTCCTTTGGAAAGTGCTCTCTCTCTCTCTCTCCCGTTTTGTTTCTCTGTTGTTAAAATACAGTTTCCTCACTTCTGATCCTGTCATTTTATGTCTCTGTGCACCAACTGACTGCATCGTCGGATCCCTTTGCCAGGATATGCCCTCGTATCTCTTCACCAAAAGCTTCATTTGGAAGTGGCAGCCTGGGGCAGAGCAGGAAGGGAGAGTCAGACACCATCTTTGCAAAATGACAGAAACAGTGTAACGCTTGACTGGTTTGCAAATGCCTGGCAGAAACCTAATAAAGAGGGTAGCTTCTGTTTCCCCAACATCTCAGGATAAAATGTGTTGTACCTTCTGAGCCTGTAATAGTCATTTGGGAACCTGTTTCAAGAGCTGTGAGCAACCATGTTAAACCTGTGATGATGACAAGCTGCACGTGGCACTCGGGGTCATTCCGAGTGTCCCCTTATAGAGTTGTGAGCAGCTGTGGTTCCTCAAAGGCGTGTGTGTGACAGCAGTGTGACAGCGCTGTCATCTTTGATAACTGGCGTGTGTCCTGGGCATGGAGCTGATACCAAGGGCAGCGTCGGGCTCACAGAAGCCCACACAAGCTTGGTGGGCGCCTGTGTCCTCTCACACAGCTTCAAATTGGATGAGAAATAGCAACAAGTCAGGGTACAAACAACCAACCTTATGAATGTTGGGACGAAACCCCAAGGAGCAGCATGCTTTCCAGTGGGAGAGCTGGCTGTGCATTTTGGTTGAACTCACGTGTTTTGAGGAAGCGCCCCACTGTCAGAGCATGAAGCCTGTCTGTGTTGTGTTAGGCCATGTTGGCTGACATTTTTAATGGTGCCCAGTCATGTTACCACTGGCAGGATTTGTGAGGTCGATTTCCCATGTTCAGGTGGTCGGTCTTCCTGGGACCTGGGACCCCCTGTCTTCCTGGGACCCTGAGCCTCATCTGCATGTTTCCCCTCTTGACCTCTGTCAAATTCCCACTCATCAAATCCTCAGTGTTAGGAAATGGAGTTCAGAGGGAAGGGATTAGCTAATCCCAGGACTCCACGACACAGGACAGTTTCTACGTCGAGTGAGTCATTTTGGGGTAAGAACAGTAAACCTTGAATGAAGAAGTGACAGATCCATGGCCCCAGAGCTAACGGACACGGGTCCGAGTGGCCATGGAGAACGGAGCTCTGGTGATGCCGGTCTTGGACACTCGCGTTCTGGGTAGAGACGAAGTCTGTGATTCACAGACAGCCTGTCTCCCTGAGTGTGGTCTTGCCCCTCATCCCCACGGAGAGGTCCGTGGGGGGCACAGCGGGCGGTTGCTGCTTCCTGCCTGAGAGCATGGTCCCCGCTGGCTGTCAGCCTCAATTCTACGCTAAGCTGCTTTCAAGGGATGGGGCGCTTTCCCTGGCACTGAGCTGGAAGCTGCAGTGACTGAGGATAAGCCCCTTTGGAAGGAGGGCTATTATCCCACCCCGTGGCGAAGGGAGAGGAAGAGCTAGGCGCGCGCTGAGAAAAAGCCGCAGAAAATGGGAACCTCACCGCATCTGGAACTGCTTCAGAGCACTTCTAGCTTCTACTTTAGTGAGGTGACATTGAAAATAACCCCACATTTCTTTCAAAACTCCAACAATGAAAAATCCCTGCCATAAGAGTAAGTTCAACTATTAGGTGAAGGGCTGTAAATTATAAGCTCGGTGATCGTCGGCTCGCCCGGTGATGTCAAGGCCCAGATGGGTGCGGAGAGCGTGGTCAGACCCCCAGAGCCGTGGTCTCAGAGCTGCGACCCCTTTGAGTTTGTGTCGTTAAGTGGGGAGGTGGCAGGAGGAAGCTCTGGCCGCATTTCAGGGACGCACGAAATTGGGTTGCCATGAAGACAGCTCACCTGCACCGCTCAGTCTGAGTGGGGTCCCTCACCCAGGAACGTCCTCAAACACCGGCCCTGCGCCTACTCCTGGCGCTGTCCGAGGCGCTGAAGTCACAGCGGAGGGTGGGGTGGGGGAGGCGGAGACAGACCCACAAGCCTTTGCCCTCCACGAGGGGCTGGAATGAATCCAGCCCAAATCAGCGAGACTGGCCCTGGGCACAGAAACATGTGCTAACCTGTAGACTCACGAGAGATAATAAATGCATAATTGTTTAAGACAAAAATCCCAAGAACAATAAAGTCTGTCCTCCTAGAACTTACAGCTTTCATCCCAGTGCTTAGACACAGACAATAGACAGAAAATAAAGGAAAAGTATGGATGGTAAATGCTATGGGGTGAGCCTGGGCACGCATGTGCTCAGTAAGGGCTCGGCCCAGGTGAGCGAATGGTTGGAGCTTTAGAGGCAAGGAGGCCATATGGAGCTGAACTAGTGGAAGGGAGTGTGATGGAGGGAGGAAGGGAAGAGGGAGGGAGGAAGGATGCAGGGAAGGAAGGTCTTGGCTTCACTCCAAGCAAGACAGGTACCATTACTTGGTCTGTTAGCCCCCAGGGTTCCCTGACAGCGGGTGGATAAGCTTTCCCCTGGCTCCTCCGATGCACAGGAGATTAGAAGAGGCCCCCCCACCCCCAAGAGAAAGGCAATCTCTTTCCCCCTTCCCCCTCCACACGGCTCCCAGCTCACTCTCCCATTCTGGGAGTAGGTGGTGCCTTCGAGACCATGAGATTTTATTAAGAGATTATTTCCTCCCAGAGAGAACAACTGCAGCTTGGCTCTTGAGGATTTATGGACAATAAAACATCTCACATACATAAAGAAATGCTCACAATAGCCCCCAAAGTGTCCAGCAGTAGAGTGAGAGACGCCGTTTTGTTATCCCACATGTCTTTCACCTCTGGGTGTATCTTTTATATCAACGGGGAGCGTGTCAAGGCGTCATAATTCAGCCGATCACAGTAGCTGGAGGACAGTCGGAGGACTCTGGAGAGAAACGGGCTCGATGCAACAATGGCCCCACGCCCGCGGATACGTAGTGCGCCAGTGAGCAAGGCCTGGATGCCATTGATCCTTGGGTAATAAAGACGGAGCACTGAGGCTCCCCCGAAGGTGACCTGTGTGCCTTCCACTAACAGTTCCTCCAATTTCCCATGTGAACCACCCCCAAGCGAGGGCCCCTAAGTGCAGCTCCATCCCCAGGCACCTGGCCTAACACCACAGGCACCACGGGTTCCAGTATGTTCACACCTGTCCTGGCCACTGCAGGCTGAAGTCCCACTGCTTGGGGCACTACGTGTGGTCCTTCCTGTCCACTGTGCGAGCAAGGGATGATTTGAAGGGGAAATAAGAACTCAGGGCACTTGCCCTCAGGTTGTAATGTACCTGGCTATTCCCTGGGGAGTTCAAATACAGAATCTGCCACCCCCCACAGAGCCTGGGGTGGGCCCAGGAATGTGCGTTCTAATGAATCTGGTGTAATGGGCCATGGACCCTCTGTGCGAAATGCTGCCTTAGGGAAGGGTGAGGGTGCGGGGACAGCCTTCTCTGTCTGCTCTTCTTACAAGTCTCAGTGCTGCCTCCTAGCAAGAGAAGCAAGGCCAAAGGACCTGTGGTTCAAGAAGCAGAAGGAACGGAGGGGCTGCTGCAGGCTGGAGAGGACAGATGTCAGAGGCCTGTCGGGGGTTGACCAGAAGGTCGGTGGCCATTCTGTGGAGACTGGGGGTGGGTAGATGGCAGAGACAGGCTTTGGGATTGACCCCCCCCCAACTAAAGGCCACCTTAGAAGCGGTGTGGAGGGATTGCTGGTAAGAATTTTCCATATGTGAAGGCAGCTCCAGGCAGTGGAGGGGAGTCTGGGATTTTGCTGAGTGTCCTTTGCAGAGCCCCCTATGGGGAAAGCTTCTGGGGCCCTGGCAGGGCACCAGGAGCAGCGTCTGTAAGAGGAGCCCTTTCTATCAAGGAGGTTGACTGTGGCAGGTCAGGACGGCTCAGGGCAGATGGCTCAGGTCAGGAGGGCTCAGAGCCCCTTCCTCGCACCTCCCAGAGCTTTGCTGGCTCTTGGAGAAGGAGCTACAACCTGGGCGGGTGACAGTCGGGCAGCACACTCTGGGTAGGTCAGTGCCGCTTGCTCTCCCTCCAGCTGCTGCTTGGTTTTCTCAGAAACCCTCAGCTTCCAGGGCCCTGGAGAGGGGAGGCTGACAGTGCATGAGAGCTCCACCTGGGAGTTTCTGTAGCCTTGTTATGAAATGAAGAAAGCTGAGCACATCCACCTGAGCCCTGTTGGGTCTCTGCAAGTCCCCACTGGACGGGCCCCACCCGGGGTGGCCAGAGTGGCCTGCCTGGACCACAGTGCCTGCTCCTGACGGGCTCCTTGGAGCGGACCGGGCACTGAGCACAAGCATACAGCCTGAGTTTCCCCCTCCAGGAGCAGGGTTACCCAGGGAGGGGAGCCACAGGTGAACATCAGCACAGATCACGCAGTATGTGCTCCCTAGGTGCCATTGCCACCTTTGTCCCGGCACTTCGGGTCATGGGTGCCCTGTCCCTGTGTACCCCGAAGTCTGGCTGCTTCTTTCAAATACTGCCCTGCCCCGTCCAGGCTCAGTATGTGGGTTGGGTTACGCTATGTTTTGCTCGTTTGTCCACCTGCAAAGTAAGTTGTCACAATGGCCACCTTTAGGCCCTGCTGGGGTCTCGCATGAGATGGCTCGTACATGAAGCCATCAAACAGCGCCTGGCACACACTGGAGGCTCAGAAAGTCTGTACAATTATCGCCAAACAGTTCTGCCACCAGGCCCTGAGAAAGAAGTGTAGTTTCCTTGTATTATCTGGCTTCCTCTCAGTGGAGTCAGGAAAGCGCTTTACAGTTGGCGAAGCCTCACCCTGGGGGTGAGAAAGGCCCCCCCTGGGCTGTGCCAGCTTAACCAGCTTGTAGGTTGTCCTGCGAGGTCACTTAGACCCGGATGTGTGTTTGGGAGGGGCGGGGGAGGCTGGTTACACTGGGTACAGTGTACACAGGGCTCTGTTCCTCTCCTCACCGGGAAATGCGGCTGGAGAAGCTGCTTTATCATCGCTCCCCCGCTGATAGAAGTGTCGCTTCTCTCGCTCGCTTCCTCCCTCGTGTGGGACAGGGCGGTTCTGAGTAAGTGCCTGTAACGTGCCTGAGGCTCAGATGTTGCCGGGTCCTTGGAGGAAGGAATTCTCTTAGCAAATCTCAAGGCTGCGAAGACTGATCAGGCAATGACACGTCCTCTGTCCTCAGGAAGAGCGCCAGTGACGTGAGGCAGTCAGGCTGTAGGTCCCTTGGCGAGGACCTGAAATCCGGGCGCAGATATGTCAGACGTCAGGGCCCTGAGAACCCCTGGAGGGACCCGGCCTGGAGCTCCGATTCCGTGGGGGCAGGCCTGAGCGCTGCAGTGCCACCTGGCTCTCAGGTGGTGCCGCTGCTGCCGTGCCAGGAGTGCAGGTTGAGGACTCGTGCTAGGTTTCCGTGCACCTGGGAAAACGGGCTGTCTGCTGGAGGGAGGGCAGAGCTGTGCCCGGCCCTCTGGCAGCTCGGCTCCCAGCTCTGCAGAAGCTGATGGTTTGAAGACCACGTGGCTCGGTCCCCTGCCCTGAGTCCCCCCAGAGGCTCCTGGGCAGGAGCTGCAGGAAGACAGGTTGCCACAACTGTCGACCTTGATGAAATCACTTTGAATAACAAGTCCATCCACCAGGCCTAGTGTCTGTGCCTTTAATTCCTTCCTGCTAGTTACTGCTGCACCCAAGCAGTTTAATTTATAGAGACTTAAGTGTTCCGTTCGGAGCAGCTGCAATGGTCAGAAATATTTCTGTCACGTGACATCAGGCTGGGAAGTGTTTTATAAGTTGTAACTCATCATAAAAAAGAGAGAGAGGAGGAGGTGTTTCCAGTTGCATCATCATCTCTAGCTGCCTGCTCGGTTTGTTCACCGTCACGGTGACTCTCTAACCGAGGGAGGGTCAGCCCGAGCCTGGCCTGTGGCCCTGGGAAAATGGGTTGTCCAAGGAAGGAAGCAGGGGGGAGGGCGAGCAGGGGGCAGTGAGAAGGGAAGGAGGGAGGTCGTCTGTGTCATGGCAGAGCCGCCTAGCGGAGCTCAGGGCTGTAAGGACCTAGCCTGTGTGTGCTGGGTGGTCCAGTTGGAGTGCGATGAACAGATGCCGCTGAATGAACGAGTGGGATGTTCAGCAAATGCCCATTAATTGACTTCTCGGCTCAGCGCGGCGCCTGCTGCCAGCCTGGACGCTGGGAAAACTGACATCACCTCCTGTGGGCACCTGGTGTCCCCGCCATGCAGCCTGGGCTCCCTGTACTACGAGAACACCTGTAACTGCAGGCAGGACTTCTGTCATCTCATCTGGATGGACGCCTCAAGGGCCCGCGGCGACATTCCCCAGAAGTCCGTGATCTGGCAGGCTAAGCGGGCGGTCACGCTGAGGCTGCTGTCAGGACACTTGTCCGTCATTCTGAGTGGGCCCCTCTTGGCCCCCTCAGGACCCACGCTGTTAAACAACAACAGGCCAAACCAGAGAGACAACCCCAAACCGAGGGAACGCAGTTATCCTGCGTGCCTCGGGGACAGTGTTTCTGGAGGTTAGAGCAGCACGTCATTGATATTTCATGTGCTACATGCCAAATATATATGTATATGTCTACATAAACAAACACAATTTCTATTGGCCCTTGTGGAGATTAGTGTCACAGATCTGACACAAGTCACTCAAGTCACATGACTCGTATTGGAAGAGCCGCTGTTGAGTCCAAAGGGAACTTTGTCCACGATGACAGAGGCCGTGTCCCCTGGGTACAGTGGGGCTGGGAGATCAAGTGGGAGAACAGACACACAGGCCCTCCTCCCAGAGCCCAGCTGTGGGGATGGTTCTTTGCCACCCAAGCGGGACAGCAGGGTGGCGTTGGGGCCAATGAGAAGGGTCCTTCCTAGGGGTCCCGTCCAACTGCAGAGGTTCGGTCCAGGCCACAATACCAGGCCCCCAAGGCTTGGCTCCCCCACTCTGAGACCCCTTCCCCAGCCCTCGAATGCCCATCCATGTCGTGTTTCTGTCTTCTTGTGCTCCTCCCCACTTCCCTCTGAGGGCCTGCTCCCTCCACAGCCCTTCCGGCTGGTAACTGAGGTGTGGTGACAGTGTTCCAAGGTCGGGCCATCAGGTCCATGCGACAGGCCCACAGCGGCTGATGGGCAGCCGCTCCGGTCACAGAAGCCAGTCGGTGTCTCTGCCACCAGATCACAGAGGCGGGCTTTCTCTCCCACACCTGACTGCATCCGGCCAAGCCCACCTTTTGGGAAGAAGGGTGTAGTCAGGGTGAAGACCACCATCTGTCAGCAGAAAAGAAGCCTGCTGTGACAGAGTTCCAACACTGCGCTCTCGTCCACGCTCCCCGTGGTGTCCCACACGGAGACTCCAGACTTAGCTGGACATACTCTGTAACAAGCTGTGAGCAAGTGTGAGGCCAGCGGGTTGGGCTTCTCAGTGTGCCCCCCACCTTTGCCATAGCAGGGTACCCCTGCTACCTGCTAGAGGTGGGACATTACAGCCACCCGACCTCCAGACAGGACCAAAAGGACCACTCGGCCAACCCACGGGTTCATGAGCTAGACAGTGTTTGTAGTTTTGAGGCACTGAGTTTGGGGACGTTTGTTACACAGTGGATACAGTGGCAGAAGGTAACTGAGACACCTGTACCGTCTGAACTGACAGCTGCAAACAGAGGTGCCGGGGGCCTCTCCCTCTGGGGCCAGGGTGGCGGTCAAGGCGGAAGAGCTGGGAGGAGAGAGACGTGCCTGTCGGGGCACCTGGAGCACCTCCTGTCTAGGATAAAGCTCAGAGGGTGCTGCTTATTGCAGAAAGGACCAGGAAGCCACCTGCCAGCTCTTCCTGTCAGAGACCCACCTGCGGGGCTTAGAGAACTACTCCTGTTTTGTGGTTTGAATCATCACACCAAGTTCCTTACGGGCAAGAATAGCCTGGGAGTGGAAGACAGAGAGTGGCACCTTCCTGGAGCAAACTACTCTTCCAGGGGAAGAATGAATCATCACCACACAGCCTGGAAGGGCAAAGCATGATCTTTCTTCTTGAAACGGACTGTCTGACCTCACCGTGAATGCAGCCGCAGGATTGGATGTGCTTTTATGGCGCAGTGATATAATAATCAATACTGAAAAGATAAAATGATGTATTTGGACAGTGATGAACCAACGAAGAACAGGATTGGTGGAATTAAATTAAACAAAAATCTGAAACAGAAACAGGCACTGACTTCCCATTATCTGAGCTATAGAAAAATTCGTTTCTGTAAACATTTTTAAAAAAGATTTCATCCAGTTATTTCAGGATCTCAATTACTCTTGAAAATGAGACAAGTGGGCAATTTAAAAGTGCTTTCTTTTAACTATTGAATGCCAAAGTAAAACATAAAAATGACTCTATTTTAATGAGCAAAATTTACACGTACTATTGACCTTGCAGGAAACCTGGCATTACATGGCATATATACACATGTGTCATCTGACTTGCACTCCTCCTTTCTCATGGGTGACATTTAAAAGTACTTCTCAGAATCAAGAAGAAGATCACAGTAGTCTTGCTTTTCCATAATTGAAAGAAAGAACAGATGTCCACTTCTCATCAACAAGGGGCACAAAGCCACATCTCCTCGAGCAAGTGAGCGCCCTGTCCTTCAGGAAGCAGAGCAGGGGAAAAGGGAGCGGCGCTGGGACCAAGGTGGAGCCTTGGAGTGTCTGTATTCTCACAGAGGACGTGCCCTGCTTCCTTTCAAGCTCATTGTCGCTCACGCCTGCCTGGGAACGAGGTCCGCTGACCTGGCTGCACTGGCCTGCCCCACAGACACAGTGTCTGTGGGGCCAGAAAGGCCAGCAGGATGGTGCGATGTCTTGTCTCTGTGTCCCCTCTGTTCTCCTCTGAGCTCACCTGACTTGGGCTTCCCAGGGAGTGGCCTGTTCTGATTGAACTGGACACCTGCCAGGTCAGACGTCCAGCCGCTCTCTGTTCAGACAGCACTCTGGCCCTTATTTCCTTCCGCGCTTGCCCTAGGCCAGTGTCCCCATTAGGGCCCATTTGCTGAGAACATTGGTCAGTTTCCACAGCTCCTCACTGGATGAAGACCCAGGTGCTCTGCTGTTGTCCCCTCAGACCCACGGGCATCCAGGTGGGACCTTCAGTGTCATCAGAGCAGCCGCACACACCCTTCCCTCCCTCCCTCCTCTGTCCATCGGTTCATCCATTCAGTCACCCAGGCAGCGTTTACTGAGGGCCTGCTGTGCACGACCAGATGAGACAGAGCTCCAGCCTAAAGAAAAGCGTAGAACAAATTCATTTGCAGGAGTATAATGAAGACGGACGACGAGACGCGGCAGTAGAGTAACGTGTGGGATTAGCGATGGCACAAAGGTAATAATACGCTGTTCGTAGGTGAAGATATTTGATTCAGGCCTTCAAGTGTGAGGAGGAAAATCAGATGGTGGGGTAACCTTCTCAGGGAGATTCACATACGGAAAGGACATTGTGCTTTGCCATACTGAGCAGGTGACCCCAGCCAATAAGTCACCATCCAAGATATCATCTGGACAAGAGTGGATAAACATCTTTTTTTAAAAAAAATGGTTCGACCTTAACAGGAATCCAATATATGTTAATTAAAACTGCAAAAAGGGGGCCGGCCTGGTGACTCAGGAGGTTGGAGCTCTGTGCTCATAATGCCGAAGGCTCCTGGTTTGATTCCCACATGGGCCAGTGGGCTCTCAACCACAAGGTTGTTGGTTGGATTCCTTGACTCCTGCAAGCGATGGTGGGCTCCACTCCCTGCAACTAAGATCGAACACGGCACCTTGAGCTGAGCTGTCGATGAGCTCCCTGATGGCTCAGTTGGTTGGAGCGCGTCCTCTCAACCACAAGGTTGCCGGTTCAACTCCTGCAAGGGATGGTGGGCCGTGCCCCCTGCAACTAACAACGGCAACTGGACCTGGAGCTGAGCTGTGCCCTCCACAACTAAGACTGAAAGGACAACAGCTTGACTTGGAAAAAGTCCTGGAAGTACACACTGTTCCTCAATAAAGTCCTGTTCCCCTACCCCAATAAAATCTTAAAAATAAAATAAAACTGCAAAAAGGGATTACTTGTTGCCAGGCTGAGTCCAAGGATTTAAAAATGATAACAGTGAGGCAAACTGACTGCACTCCTGCCACAGCTTAGTGGTACGTGGACAGGGTCCCTGCCCTCCAGCCTCTGTAATGATACAGATGATACTGTGTGTAGTAGCAGAAGTGGGGAGCCCCAAATAGTCAACAGAGGGGCATGGAGTACTCACATGTACATTATTCCAAGGCTGTTTAAAATCATGTTTGTAAGAAATGCTTAGTGACATGGAAACGTAATGATGCTATAAATAAAATTTATGTTACAAAATCACATAATGAATGTTACCATAGCCACATAATGTGTGCATTAGGTTGCATGTTTTTTGGTTCAAGTAACAATAGGTGGCTTACAATGCCTTATATAATAAGTTTATTATCATCCACAACATTTGGACATAGACGGCCGCAGAATTAGTCCAGGAAACGCATAAGCACTCGCCATTCTCATTTTTCTTATCTGCTATTCTTACTGTCTTGGCAATATCCTCAGGTTTGGCCCTTCCTGCTGCTCACAAAATGCCAGTATCATGGACTCACATAACTAAGTCAAGATGTTAATCAAAACAAAACAAACAACAACAAAAACCCCATAAAACAAAAAACACCCAACTCTATCTATCTATCTATCTATCTATCTATCTATCTATCTATCTATCTATCTAAGTCCTTAGTAGCCTGGCCCTTCCAGTTCATGACCATGGCTCAGTATATCCAGACAATACAAATCTAACACTCACTACCGGATGGTGGAAGAAACCACGTTCCCTGAGCACATTGCCACCTAACACCTGAACAGGGGCAAGGACTTTGCCAGCCAAGATTTTGAGCAGAGGAATAATGGCTGTTGGGTAGACAACCAGCAATCTTCCATAATATACTTGGAGTAAAGAAAAAAATGCCCCCCCAAATTTAACAGTAATTATCTCTATGTTATTACAAAATTAGGGTTGAGTTGCATTTTCTTCTTTATGTGTCTGAATGCTTACAAATGTTTCCCATCAGCATGCATTTATTTTAAAACAGAAAACTAGTAAAAGAATTTTAAAAAGGAACATTTGCATGAAGAAGTTTGAGTAAATGTGGATTTGTGTTGACCATCTATAATGAGCAATAGTTAGAACACGTATACTCACTAAAAATGGTTGTTTCAGCAGCTGGAAGTAGATGAGGTGTGTACCTGTTACCTATTGTAAATAGTTAAGACATGACTTATCTTCTCTCCTTAATGACTTCCATAGAATGGCAGAATAACAAGAAAGGGTGTAGGCTATAGATTCCAAGACCAGTTGCTAAAGTGAGATAAGCAGGGAATGAAAGAAAAAAAATAATTTATTCACCCAATCACCATAAAATTAAAAACATAAACACAAATGACCAGGTTTTAGAGAAAAGTCAAAAATAAAGGCAAGCATGTATAAATGAAACTTTATGAAAGACAGTGAGCAGAAACACAAGTTATCCCCATGAACAAGCTGGAATTGGATTAAAAATCAATAAGAAAAATATCTGGAAAATCTCAAAAAATTTGGAAATTAAAAATATTTTGAATTTAATGATAAAAAACATCAAAATTTGTGGGATATAAATGAAAATGACACAGAGAGAAAGTTATAGTTTTTAAATGCTTATATCAGAGAAGAAGAAAGTTTTTAAATTTGTCTCCAAAATTTCTACATTGAAAAGAGAGGAAAAAGAGGAATATAAACCCAAAATATGTACAAGAAAGGAAATAATGAAAATGAGAGATGAAATCAGCAAAATAAAAAGATGGAAAAAAGCAAAAAAAAAAAGAAAATGGAAAGCAATATTTTAAAATATCAATGACACTGATGAGTCTCTACCTAAGCAAATTTGTATTTTTTATTTTAAAAAGATTTTTATTATACTATATTTTAAATTTTAATTTAATTTTAATTTTATAAATAGTTATACTATATTTTTATTATACTATATTTTTAATACAGCATACAATATTATGTTTGTTTCATGGGTATACTATAGATTTTCAATATTTACATACCTAAAAACGTGATCACCACAAGTCACCATCCATTTGACACCGTCCTATGCTATCAGCGTATTATTGACTATATTCCCTATGCTGTACGGTACATCCCCATGATTTATTTCTTTTATACCTGGAAATTTGGACCTCTTATTCTCCGTCACTTTTCCCCCTTTTAAAATTTTTCAATTACAGTTGACATTCAGTGTGATTTTAAATTAATTTCAGGTGTACAGCATAGTAGTTAGACATTTGTATAATTTAAGAAATGATCCCCCTGACTAGTACCCACCTGGCACTATGCATAGATATTGCCATATAATTGACCATATTCCCTATGCTTTACTTTATATCACTGTGACTATTTTGTAACTATCAGTTTGTACTTCTTAATCCTTCACATTTTTCACCCTGACCCTAATCCTCATCCTATCACCCTGATAAATCTAGTACCCATCTGACACCATATATAATTATTACAATATTATTGACTTATGCTATGCCCTACCTCCCCATGACTACTGTGTAACTACCAGTTTGTATTTCTTAATTCATTCCCCCTTTTAACCCATCCATAAGCCCCTCCCACCTGGCAACCATCAAAATGTTCTCTGTATGTATGAGTCTGTTTCTGTTTTGTTTGTTGATTTTGTTGTTTAGATTCTACATCTAAGTGAAATCACATTGCATCTGTCTGACACTCCACCCAGCACAATACCCTCCATCATGCTGTCACAGGTGGAAAGAACACATTCTCTTTCCTGGACGAGCAATATTCCATTGTATGTATGTACCATCTCCTCTTTATCCATTTACCATTGATGGACACCCAGGCTGCCTCCACATCTTGGCCATTGTAAACAATGCTGAAATGAACATATGGCTGCACACGTCCTCTAGAAGTAGCATTTGGGTTTCTTCAGAGAAACATTTAGAAATGGGATTACTGGGTCTTTCTTTATCTCTTGTTATAGCCTTTGTTTTAAACTGTTTTGTCTGGTATAAGTGTTGCTACTCCAGATTTTTTTTTTTCATTTCCATTTTCATGAAATAATTTTTTCTAATCCTTTACTTTCAGTCTGTGTGTGTCTTTTAATCTGAAGTGAGTCTCTTTAAGCAGCATATGTAAGGGTTTTGTTTTCTTATCCTTTCAGCCACCCTATGTCTTTTGATTGGAGCATTTAATCCACTTACATTGAAAGCAATTGTTGATAGATATGTAGTTACTGTCATTTTATTATTCACATTTTTGATTTTTTTTTTTCATCTTGAAGAAGTCCCAGTAACATTCCTTGTAACACTGGTTTGATGGTGATGAAGTCATTTAACTTTTCCTTGTCTGGGAGGCTCTTTATCTATCCTTTGATTCTAAATGATAGCCTTGCTGGGTAAAGTAATCTTGGTTGTAGGTCCTTATTTTTCATCACTTTGAATATTTTCTGCCAATCCCTTATGGCCTGTGAAGTTTCTGTTGAGAAATGAGCTGGCAGTCTTATGGGAGCTCCCTTATAAGTTACTAGTTGCCTTTCTTTTGCTGCTTTTAGGATTCGCTATCTTTAACCTTTGCCATTTTAATTATGATGGGGCTAGGTGTTTGGCCTGTTTGGTTTCATCTTTTGGGGACTCTCTGCACTTCCTGGACTTGTATATCTATTTCCTTCAACAGGTTAGGGAAGCTTTCAGTCATTATTTCTTCAAATAGGTTTTCAATCCCTTGCTTTCTTTTTCCTCTTTCTGGTACCCCTATGATGCGAATGTTGTTGTGCTTGATGTTGTCCCAAAGGTCTCTTAAACTACCCTCATTTGGGGGATTCTTTTTTCTTTTTGTTGTTCTGATCAGGTGTGTTGTGCTGCCTTTTCTTCCAAATCTCTGATTAGATCCTCTGCTTCATCAAGTCTGCTGGCAATTCCTTCTAGTGCATTCTTCATTTCAGTTATTGTATTCTTCACTTTTGTCTGGTTGTTTTTTATGATTTCTATGTCCTTTTTAATGCTTGATATCTCTCTGTTGAAGTTCTCACTAAATTCCTTGAACATCCTTCCTTATAACCATTGTTTTGAATGATAGGTTGCTTGCCTCCATTTTGTTTAGTCCTTTTACTGGAGTTCTCTCCTGTTCTTTCAATTGGGACATATTCCTTTCATCATATTGGCTGCCTCTCTGTGTTTATTTCTATGTATGAGGTAGACCTGCTATGTCTCCCAGTCTTGCTGGGTGGCCTCATGTAGTAGGTGCCCTGTGAGGCCCTGCACCAGGTGCTCCAGGAGTGTCCCTTGTGTGTGTTGTGTGTGCCCTCCTGTTATAGTTGAGCCTTGATTGCTATTGGTACATCAGTGGGTGGGATTGACCCTCAGACTGACTGGCAGTGGAGTTTGGCTATATCCACAGCTTATGGGCTGCTGTTTGGGGGGCTTACCCCACTGAGTGGGATTCACCCTAGAGGGCTTTGGTGCTGGTTGAGACCGCCCTTTGTGTGTGCCACTTGTGGGGCTAATTGGGTGGTGCTCTGCTATGGTTTGAAGCCATCCTCCAAGCATATTGGTTCTGGGGCCTCTTGGGAGGGGCTCTGGTGCAGGCCCAGATCATCCACTGCCTGTGACTGGCTGGGGAGTACCTGGTAGGAGCTATAAAGTGATCCACAGTTGGTCACACCTGTGCTGTACCTGGAGGCATGTGGGAGAGGCCATGCTGCGAACCAAGGATGGCAGCTACCAGTAGCAGTTCTGGGGTAGCTCTGCAGAAAATCAAGGACACACGGAGGCCTGCTGCCACCTGCTGCCGGTTGCCAGCTCCCATAAGGTTTTAGCCACTGATAAAGCCTCCTGATAGGGAGTTAGGCAGGGCGGGGTTCCAGTGCTTTAGCAGGGCAGAGCTGTGGAGCTCACAGACCAATCAGATTTGGCAGTTAAGTATAGGGGGTGGGCTCAACACAGGAAAGATGGTGCTCGCCTGCCAGCTGCACAGAAGAAGGACCCCACACAGGGAAAATGGGGACTGTCCCTCCAGTCCCACGCCAAGTTACACAACTCAGTCTCTCCCCATATGTCTCTAACTCCCCCAAAGTCACCATCCCTCCCCCAGAGCCCAGGGTGAGTGTCTGTGTGGGCCATTGAAGAGGACGTCTGTGTTTCCTGCAGCTCTACAGCCCACTCAGACAGTTGGAATCTCCACTGTTTTTCACAGAAAGATGTTGTGGGAGCTCCTCCTCCTGGCACCAGTACTCTGGGCTGGGGAGCCTGGTGTGGGGGGCTGAGGTCCTTTGCTTTTTTATGGTGAACCTCTATGACTGAGATATCTGTTTTGATTCTCAACCACCACATGGAGGTTTGGAGCCCTCTCCACCCCTTCCACCCGTCTCATCATGGCTTCTTCTGTACATCCTTAGTTATAAAACTTTTGTTCAGCTGGACTTCAGATGGTTCTCCAGGTTTATTGTTCTATAATTTAGTTGTAGTTTTGATGTGTTCATGGGATGAGGCAAGCACAGCATTTATCTACTCCACCATCTGGGGTCTCCTTCTTCTCTTCCTACCTCGACGTATTTTTAAAACACAGAAAAAATACAGATTACCCATATGAAGAGTGAAAAGGTGATATCACTATAAATCCTACAGACATTGATAGGATAATGGGGGATTAGTAGGAACAGTGGTGTACCAGTAAACATAAAAAATATAAATAAACTGGTAAATTCCTTGAAAAATAGTAATGTACCAAAAATGATACAAAATAAATACCTCTTGTCTAGTAATGTCATTGAATTTGTATTTTTAAACCCACTCACAAAGGAAACTGCAGACCCAGATGGCTTTAATGATGAATTCTATCAAATGTTTAGGAAAGATGTAATACCAATATTGCATAAGCTTTCTCAGAAAATAGAGGAGGAGGGAACACCTCCCAACTCATTTATGAAAAAAAATTGCAAGAAGAGAAAGCTACGGACCGATGTTCCTCATGAATATAGATGTAAAAATTCTTAGCTAAATATTAGCAATTCAAATCAAGCAATATAGAAAAGCATAACATATTGTTATCAAGTGGTGATTATTCTCAGAATGTGAGTGATTTTACATTAAAAATCAATTTAATTTACCATATTAAAAGGATTTTTTAAAAAAGTGACCTCAATATATGTGGAAAATGCATTTGACAGAACTCAGCATCCATCTCTGAGGAATAATGTCAACAAAGTACGACTAGACGGGCGTCCCTCACCTGCTGTCACCTCTCCAGCCTCTGACCTGTCTGAATTCATGTATAAGTTCTCTGATTTTGTTCTTTTCTGAAATTATTTTGGCTTTTTTAGTTATTTTTAATTTTCATATGATCATACTATCTGATTTTAAGACTTATGATAAAATATGCAAATTGCGGAAAAGATCAAATGAACAGAACAAAATGTCAAAGTAACTCAGTGGAATCAACACTCTTTTTAGAAGCCACTTCCAGAATGAGTAGGACCTGTGAAATCCACAGCTCCATATACGCGGTGAGAACACCGAAAAGAATTGTGAATATCCATTTTTTCAGGACTCCATAAATTCAACATAGAATTGCCAACAATTATTCAAAAAAATGGCTGAATCTTGGAATTGTATTCAAAACATAAATAACTCATACAATGCAATAAGAAGAAGATAAACACTCCAATAAAAATGGGACAAAGACATTTCAACAAAGGAAGTATTATGTTATATACATTGAATTATAGAGTTTAAATGAGTACATTATATTCTATGTAAATTGAATCTCAGTGGAATTCGATTCAAATTTTAATATTAAAAACTTGGCAAAATATTTGATGAGACTCTTGACAAAGCAATGTATATGAATGACCAATAAACACATGAAAAAATGCTAGATATCTTTAGTAATCATAAGAAGGAAAATTAACCCCTAGTGAGATAGGAGTACATACACACTAGTGTGGGTAAAATTTAAAAATAACAATTTTAGGTGAATATCAGAAGCAAAAAACCCTCTACATTTCTGGGGAGATTAAATGTGGTACAATCACTTTGGAAAACAGCTTGGGAATTTATTATAAAGTTAAACATACACTTTCACATAACCTAGAAATTCCATTCATACATTTACTAAAAAGAAATGAAAACATATGTCCACATAATGACTTGTGCATAAATGTTTATAGCAGATTTCTCATTACAACCTAAACTGGAAAGAACTAAAAAGTCCATCAGCAGATGAATTGATAACCAGGTCTGGGTATATTTACACAGTGGAACACTACTTATTAATCAAAAGGAATGCACTTCTGGTCCTCGTGAAAATGTGCTTAAATCACGAAGAAGTTATGCTGAGCACAAGAATCCAGATACAAATATGTGACTATTCAAAAATGCTTTTATATGATATTCTGGGACAGGCCGAACTGAGGAATAGGACACAAAGCATTTCAGTGGTTGCTGTAGCCTGGGTGGGCTTGTGGGAAGGAATTCGAAGGGTACTTTTGGGGTGATGGACAAGTGCTGTGTCCTGATTGCGGTGGTGGTTACATTTGTAAATACAGTAATATGAATGCATTTTATTGCATATCACAGACACCTCAGTAAAGCCTATTTAAGAAGTAAAGGAAACAAACTATGAAAACCAAAACCAAAACCATTAGTGTTTCCCTATAACAAATTCACCTATGCAAGAACTTTAACAGGAGAAATACCATGTATTTCCCCGAAATCTCAGAGAATCTTCCAGTCTTGAGAACAGCACGTGGCCACGTGACTAAAGAGCTGTCCATGGTCCCTAAGTGGACGAATTGTGAAGCAGCGTCTGGGAACTTTTGTGAAGGAGCAGCTGGTACTCACAGAACAGAGAAGCCATCAAATGAAAAATCACTTTCAAAGAGGTGTCACTGGAAAGGAGCAATCTTGATAGAGCTGACCACCCACAGCACTGGGTGCCTGAGCTCTGGGAGGTGGTAGCTCTCTCCTTCCCCCCTCCCCGCCTCCACCCCTCACCAGGAAGCACAGACCTAGCTATTCCTCTCAGCCAGCGGATGACCACAGGGATGGTCTTTTAACCTCAGTTTTGTTCCATGTAGCAGACAAAACTGACACCCCAGTTGCAGGTTGCTGTGCAGACTGAGTGTGAATGCCTGCAGTGTGCCTGGCACAGAGAGCTCAAGGGCATTGCTCAAGGTCACAGAGCCACTGAGAATCTGAGTCAGGATGCAAACAAGGGCACCTAACCACTCAGTGTAGAGAGTAGCATCTCCCGAGGAGGATATTTTGTGTCTTTTGCCGTCAGAGGCATGTGTGTGAGCGTTCACATGTCTGCTCTGAAGGCATTGACACAGCTCACTGGAGATGTGTGCTGTTTGCAAAGCATAAAGTCTCATGGGGTATTCTTCATGGTTGAGATTGCTAATTGTTACCTAAAAGCCTTTATCCTTCCTATAGAGTAATAAGAGTTTTTAGCTGAGATCCCTCCAGCCCCCATAAGTCTAAACATTACATTTTCCTAAATCCCTTGCAGATAGTTATGGCCACATGACTAAATAGTGGTGGCCAGGCCCTCAGACAGTGTGGCAGCCTGGCATCACCTGTTGACTTTTCTGTCCCCTTCCTCATCCTGCTTGTCCCATAGCTGGAGCTCCAGCTGAGACCATCTGGGACACATCAGGAGGGCTCGTTCCCAGCGTCATCTAGGAGCAGAGTCCCAGCCCTGGATGGGTGACTTTGGTTCACCTGTGTGTGGGAAAGAAAACCCTGAACATTAGTGCTCAGACAAAATAGATAAATACTAATTTTTGCTAATTGTTAGCTGAACCTACTCTCAACCATTGATAAAAAAGTACATTCAATTTTATTTCTTAGGATTATCTTAACTATGAAGTACTCATATCATGTGTGCTTATAAAGAAAACCATCTATCCTGGAGTGCGGCCAGAGGAGGAGAGAAGGGGGGCCTAAGGCATCAGCACAGCATGTGAATGGGGAGGGGACGGGGTTCTCAGTTTACGCACTGTTTACAGATGTGCACCATGTCCAGGGGGCTCAGCGACTGCGCTGACCCAGCCACGCGCCCCTGGAAGCAGCATGCAAATAGCTTTCCTCAGCGGGGATATCGTCTGTGGCTTTGCATGTGTCGCAGCCGCATGGCAAGCTGCGTGTCAGGAGGTCTGTTTCATTTCCCAGAGGAGACTGGGTCATAGGTGTTAAGTGCCCTGTGTGCTGTCACTCAGGAAGTGGGTGAATTAGGATTTTAACACTGGGAGTCAGACACCACTGCCCGTATCGTCCAGAAAGCCCAGTGCCTCTTGGGGGTCACCAGCTCTCTGAGGACGAAGGAGAGGTGACCCAGCTAAGAGAGCCAAGAAGGATGCAATACGGAGTGGAGCCAGCAACAACAGCAGCAACAAATAGATAAATTGGACTACGTCAACACGAAAATGCATCAAATGACAGAATCAGTAGAGGGACAAGGCAACCAACCCACAGAAAAGGAGAAAATATTTGCAAATCATGTACCTGATAAGGGGTTAATAGGTAGAACATACAAGGAACTCCTGCAGTTCAGCAACAAAAAATAAATAACCTGGGTTCAAAATGGACACAGGACTTGAATAGCTGTTTCTCCAAAGAAGACACACAGATGGCCAATAAGCTCATGAAAAGACGCTCCATGTCACACGTCATCAGGGAAAGCGAGTGAAAGCCACCTCATGCCCACTAGGCTGCGTCCAGTTACATCTAAGCCAGAAAATAACGAGCGTTGGCGAGGACATGAACAAGACAGAACCCGCATACACTGTTGGTGGGAATGTAAAATGGCGCAGCCACTGTGGGAAACAGTATGGCGGTCCCTCAAAAGGTGAAAAATACAATTACCACATGAGCCATCAGTTCTCCTTCTGGGCATATATTCAAAATAATTGAAAGCAGGGTCTCCAAGAGATATTTGTACACCCAACTGCATAGCAGCATCATGCACAATGAGCCCCAAAGTGGAAGCAGCCCATGTGGCCACCATGGGGCCTCGGCACACAAGATGCAACGTACACACAGTGGGGTGTCATTCGGCCTTAACAGGGACAGAAACTCTGACTCGGGCCACAACGTGGATGAACCGTGACAACACAGCACCAAGTGAAGCCAGCCACTCACAAGGGGACAAATGCTGTGATTCCACTTCCGTGAGGTCCCTAGAATAGTCACAGTCGCAGAGACAGAGGACATGGGGCTTCCAGGGCCTGGGAGAAGGGGGGATGGGAAGTTAGTGTCTAATGGACCTGGAGTTTCAGTTTTGCAGGCTGAAGAGTTCTGGACGATGGTGGTGACGGTCACTTAACGGTGAGTGTGCGCAGTGTCACTGAACTGTATGCTTTGGAGTGTTCCAGATGGTAAATGTTATGTTTTGTGTATTTTACCACGTTTTAAAAAATCAAAATTAAAAACAAAACCATGAATGGAGGTAAACGAGGCACTGGGTCAGGCATCTTCCGTATGGAAAGATATAGAAAGAAAGAGAAAAAAGAAACAGATTCACAAGTTGGAGAGTAAGCGAGGCGTGGAGTTTGGAAGTATTGAAACGCAGCGCCTCCGCCAGGGTGGAGGCGGCCTCGGAGTGGACAGAAAAGTGATACGGAAAACAGGCACACAGACTATTTTTCAGTGTTTTCGCATCCCAGCCTCCGCCCCCATAAATATTCTAAAGAGCTTTTAGCAATGCGATACCAACTGTCCTCTAACGCACAGGCTTCGCGTGGCAACCCCTTCTTGGCAATTTGTGAGAAATGATGAAACAGTGTGTGAGTTGATGGTAATTAATGCCTCAGGAAAAGCCTGTCCTTGGCATGAAATATGAGTCCTTCCCCATCCGCAGGGAGTGTGGGTTTTGCCTGGTGCTGGCGGTGCGCTGGCTGGGCGGGTCTTGGCGACCCTTTGAACCCTCCCACCTCGTGCTCATTGCAGCTGGGGACACTTTCTGGTTTTCAATAGTCCGTGTCCTTGTTACAAGAAAGGCGACTTATGTTTGCTATGTGTGTAGACTGACAGATTGGAAGGGGACAGGGAAACGGCCATTTCATACTCTTTGTTGAAGGCCCTTTTTTAGAGATGGTACATCTTGTTTGTTTGTGTATACTGACATCTGGGAGTGGCAACGGTGGGCATTTAACCAGCTAGCCATGTGTAACACGTGTCACATAGACAGAATAAGTGTCTCACGCATTTTTAATTCATTCATTCATTCTCTCGTCATCCATTACTCTGTCAGGCGTCAGCGGAATGCTCCTATCTGCTGAGCACTGCACTGGGGAAATCACAGCTTCCCGTCTGGGGAGGAATGACCCACATGACGATAATTCATGCTCACTTGTGCCAATCCCAAGTGAACACAGAAAAGCTGGTGGTGAGCCACCCCAGGAAGTGGCGGCCCACACATACAGGACTTTGAGGGGACACTGGTTTACAGAGATGAATACCCACGGCCCAAATCAAACTCGGGAGTACTGGATGGAGAAACCGCCTCTAGGCTATGCTGAGTCCGTCCGTGCCCCACCCTGTTTCCCCTGCAGTGGGCACTGCTGCCCCCTCGTCCTCCGACTGCTCACCTAGAGGCTGGTCGCTCTCCTTTAACGAGACTCGTTCTCTGCATGAGCTCAAAGTAGCTCCTGCCTTCACTCAGACCACACAGGGAGAAAGCCGTGTCCCACGGGAGAAGCCTCTGAAAGAGGAGCAGAGGGGATCACGCACTGGCTTGTCTCTGCCTCCCAAGGCACGTTTGCACAACACATGACCACATAGCCTGCTTCTCTGTGGAGCCCTCCTAAGAATTTCATCACCCTTCTTAGAGAGTTAGGCCCTGCTCTCCCCAAGAGGTGTGGGCTCAGCTGGGAGGACCTGGGAGGACACTCCACCCCAGTCAGGAGGACATCTTCCTTCCACAGCGAGGGGCTGCTGTGCTGGGCTCCAGGGCAGCGGCCACCTGTGGGGTGGAAGGACCAGGGGCTGCGTCGTTCCTGGTGTGGGAAGGTGCTGAGGCCACCTGTGTGTCCCTCCCCCCAGCTTCTGCTGAGCCCAGGGAGTACTGGTGTTTCTGCATCTTTTATTCATAGGCTCTTCATGGAGCAGGCTCCCAGGGGATAGTCACAAGAGCATGAGTGATGTTATTTAAAAGCGTCTTGCCACTTGATAGCAAAAGTGGAATTATTCTTGTAGTGCAACCCATCAATCTCTAACGATGGCTTTTTAATGCTTTTTCCAGTGGAAGGTCAAGTTTAGTGAAATAACAGGGGCGGCCTCCCAGGTGGCTGCTTGTAGCTTTACTTTACACTCTTCCTTGAGGACTCTGCATGGGAGTTTCCCTTTTCTGTCGTTCTGGAGCGAGCCCCTGTGCTGTAGCAGGAACACCACCTGATGTCCCCTGAGAGGGGAGTCACCCTTCAGCCCAGTGGGACCCTGAGGGGACCATGCTGGGTCCTCTGCCAGCAGGCAGGTTCACGTCTCCTGGCACATGGGCGTGCCCCGGCCAGCCGTCCTGGGGACAATGGAGTAGAGAAGCTGGACGGCCAGTAGGACAATGCAGGCCTGTGTCACAGTGCAGTGCCCAGCGTTTCATTAAAACCAGCAGCCAGAAGATTTCGGGACCTGTTTCTAACCTCCGCCCGCCGCTTCGCCGGTGACGTGGAGAGATAGCACTTAGGGAGTGAGGACGCCGCCTTTGTCAGTGGAGATTACCAAGGTGGCCCATGTCCCTCCAGTTCCCAGAAGTGTCAGCTGATACATGGGAGTGTGTGACCACGAATGACTAGAGCTTGTTCCACACTCTCCAGGGAGGTTCTGCTTTGGCCCTCTTGATGATGGGTTTGCTGACGCGGCTTCAAGGTTCTCCTTTCTAGCTATTTCCTTATTCTATGGCACTGAGTCTCAGTGTTGGGTTGGGGTGGGGGAGCTCTTCTTTGGGGGGACTTGGCAATATTTGGAGACATTTCCTGATTATCAAGACATGGAAGATTGTTGCTGGCACCCCCTGGGGTTAGACTAGAGATGCCCCTTGACATCTTGCCGTGGCCAGGGCAGGCCCGCAACAGAGTGAGGCAGCCCAGCGGTGATTTTAAACTCAGCTTCACTGAGACACGCAAGACACCACCCACTAAAAGTGTGTGTCTCAGTGCTTTTTAGTATACTCACAGATATGTGTACCTTTCACTTCAATCAATTTTAGAACATTTTTATCACCTTAAAAAGGACCCCCCCACCACTGAGCCGCCATTCCCTAATCCCCACTGTCCCCCCAGCCTTAAGCAACCACCAGTTTATTTTCTGTCTCTATGGACTTGTCTATTCGGGACATTTCACAAAACACGGATCCTGACATGCGATCTCTGGCGTCTTTGCTGAGCCTCCTACTTTCAGTACACGGTGTAGCGAGCACTCTTCCGTTCTAGATTAACGCTGTAGCGCATGGATATAACACACACGCTATCCTTTCATCAGCTGGTCAACACTGGGGCTGTTTCCTCCTCCTTAACTAACTTTGACAAAGATGCAAAAGCAATTCAAGGGAGGAAAGAGATCCTTTTCAACAAATGGCGCGTGAGCAATTGGAATCTGCCGGCAACACAAACAAATAAAACGGAACCTTGACCGAAGTCACATGTGTCATTCAAAACTTAATTCAAAACGAATGGTGGACTTACTGTAGAATATAAACCATGAAACTCTTAGGAATTAAAAAATAAGCATAGGAGTAAATATTTGGTATCTAGGGCTTGGCAAAGAGTTCCTAAGCTTGACATCAGAAGTATGAGCCATTAAAGGGGAAAAATGATAAAATGGACTTATCAAAATTAAAACATTTTGCTCAATGAAAAACCTTGTTCGGAGGATGAAAAGAGAAGGTAAACACTGAAAGAAAATGTTTGCAAATCACCTGTTCAACAAAGAATTGTTATCTAAAATATATAAAGAACCCTGAAAACTCAATGTTAAAAAGACAAAATTGCATTAGAAAATGGGTAAAGATACAAAGAGACATTTTACCAAAGAGGATATACAGATGGCAAATAGCACACGAATACAATTGGTTTCTTTAAAAACTAAACTATAGTATGACCCAGAGATTACATTTCTGAACATTAATCTCAGGGAAATGCAAGTATGTTTATACAAAAACCTGTGCATGAATGTTTCTAGAGGCTTTATTCATAATAGCCTCAAACTGAACAGGCCACATGTCCTTCGGTGGGTAAATGATTAAACAAATTGTGATACGTCCATACCACGAAATACTACTTACCAGGAAAAAAGGAACAAACTACTGACCCAGGCAGAGACCTGGGTGAACCTTCAGATATTTACACCGAGTGACAAAGACAGCCACAAATGGTGCATGCCATGAGATTCTGCTGACATCATTCCTGAAATGACAAAATTATAGAAATGGAGACTAGATTAGGGTTTGCCAGGAGTGGCGGGAGGGGTGGCAGCAGCGTTGCGGTGGGTGTGGCTCTAACTGGGCG
This sequence comes from Rhinolophus hipposideros, assembly GCF_964194185.1. Classification (NCBI taxonomy): domain Eukaryota; kingdom Metazoa; phylum Chordata; class Mammalia; order Chiroptera; family Rhinolophidae; genus Rhinolophus; species Rhinolophus hipposideros. The sequence continues at coordinate 1,306,471 of NC_138061.1, forward strand.
GCATCGGTGGTCCTTGTCATGTTCTGTTTCTTGGCGTTCTGTGTCAGTGACGGCGTCCTGGCTCTGACACCGCACTGCAGCAAGGCCACCACGTGGGGACTGGGTAAAGGCACATGGGTCCCTCTGTGATATTTCTTACAATTGTTCCAATTGCATTAAAATTATACAGCACCTTGGGAAGGATTAACACTTTAAAATATTGAATCTTTCTATCCACATATACGGTGTTTCCACTTTTTAAGGTTTTTAAAAATGTCTCAACAAAGTTGTGAATTTTATGCATAAAGAAATTGCACATTTTTTATTGGATTATTCTTTGGGACCTCATTATTTTTGTTACTATTGTAAGTACAGTTGACCCTTGAACAGCATGGATTTGAAATATGTGAATCTACTTATAAACGAATGTTTTTCAGTAAATACTGTGAATGTATTTTTCTTACTATTTTCTTAATAACATTTTCTTTTCTCTAGCTTTATCGTAAGAGCAGAGTGTATAATACATATAACAAACAAAATATGTGTTAACCCAGTGTTTATGTTATCGGTTAAGGTTCTGGCCTACAGAGGCCTGTAGTAGTTAAGTTTTGAGGGGTCAAAAGTTATCCACAGATTTTCAGCTGTGCAGGGAGGGAGCACCCCCAACCCCTGTGTTGTTCAAGGGTCAACTGTATTACATATTTTTAATTATATGTTTCACTTGCCTGTGTTAGGGAAATGCAAATAAATTTTATGTATTGATTTTTTAAAACTTGCCAAACTCCATTTGAAATTTTTAAGTATTTGCTCTAGAAATTCTAACACGCCTGTTTAATTTAACAAAGTTAAAATTTAGTAAGTATCTTTACTTCTTTCCAGAGTTACATGCTATTTTTATCTAGTAAATTATAGTTCTGACTGAACCTTTAACGCACAAGTATTCATTTACTATTGTGTTGTCAGGTTGACAAAGGTATGTTTCACCCACACAATGACTTCTGTGCTCACCAACCCTGCTGGCACCTCTGACCTCCCTCCTGGGGTCACGACTTTCTTTCTCTGGAACCTCATTGTCATTCCTTCTAGTGAGAGTCTGTCGGAGTAAATGCTCTCAGCTTCTATGAGTTTTCACAAGTTTTCATTTTGCCATTGTCTTCATACCGTGTTTCCCCCAAAATAATACCTAGTGGACAATCAGCTCTAATGCGTCTTTTGGAGCAAACATTAATATAAGACCCGGTCTTATTTCACTATAATATAAGACCTGGTTTATAATATAATATGATATGATGATATGATATGATATGATACGATACGATACGATATAATATAATATAAATATAACACTTGGTCTTATATTAATTTTTGCTCCAAGAGACACATTACAGCTGATTGTCCCGTTAGGTCTTATTTTCGGGGAAACACGGTACCTTCATATTCTAAGATGTCAGGTACTGCATTCCATATTCATCAAACAAGGTGAACTTTGTTTCTTCTATACGCGTGCTGATTTCTGTACTTATCTGGCTGTTCTCTTGGTTACTAAGAGAGATGTGTTAAAATCTCCCATTATGATTACTAAAATTTTTACAAAAAGTTTTGCTAATATTTCATTTTACTCTAATGTTGTGTTTCTAGACACATATACATTTAGAACTGTCATAGCTTCTTGTTACATCATTATATGCTGCCCCTCTTTAATCTCTAACGAGGTTTCTTGTCCTACAGTGTACTTTGATGTTGGAGTAAACAAACCAGCTTTCTTTTGGCTGGCATTTGTACTTGGGCAAATATTATATGTGGGGCCCTGTCTATAGAAATAATTTGATATAACAGTGTATTAGAAAATCCATGGGTCCATTTGAAATATCAGGCTTTATCCATGAAAATTCAAAACAATGGGTAGAGAAGAGGAACACATATTGGTTCATTCTCTAATCAGTCCACAGAAAGATTCTCGGGAGTACTCAGATACCGTTTCTTCCTGTCCAGGTCCTGGAATCTTCTCTTCATGTGGTTTGTTGCCAGATGCACCATTTCTGGCCCATTTCATATGTCACGACATGAGAAAAAGATGGCAGCGCTATTGTGACTCACGGTGTGTAGCCTTTCTTACCTGTGTGCCTGGACACACTCGCTCTGCCTTAGCGCCACTACGGGGGTGTGATGCCTCTGCCCTCATCCCCCCAGAGGCCTCACCGCCGTCCTGCCTCTCTGATGTTGGTCATGGGCTTCTTTAATGCTGCCACCTCGCAGGTCCCCTCCAGAGCATGTGGGAAATGAGCTTGAGATTGGTCATACTTCCAGCAAGCGGTCCTTGGGACTTCCCTACATTCCGGAAAATGTGTGGCCGTTCTCTCTCTAACATTGCCCCTCCCACTCCTCCTTTCTTCCTTTCATCCCTTTCTGGAGCACTTACTAGGCACACGTTAGCCCTTTTGACTCTCTCCTCCATGTTTCCCGTCCTCACTTTCACTCACCCAATGCTTTCCCTCTGTGTGATGTTTGCTGCGCAATTCTCCATTCTTTCCTGTCCATGGATTATCTCTTCAGCTGCGTCCAATCTGCTTTTCAGTTCACACTTTGTGTTTTAAACCTCAAAGACAGCATCCTGCCTTTCTAGAAGGTTTATTAAATCAATTTAAAATTCACCTCCTTGTGTTTTATAATCTATCATTCTTCATCTGCAACTTTAGTCATTATTTTACAACATTTTTAAGAGTGCACTACAATATTGAAATGTTCTTTGAATATACCAGGCACACATATTTTCTCTTGCATGTGCTATAATTCTAACACTGTCTGTCTGCTGGGGTTGGATTCTTCTGTTATCATTTTTTCCTGCAAACCTCAGTCAGGATGGCTTCTTTCCCCTGCGCTTTCAGGTACTTCCCTTTCATCTTCCTCTGCAGCGTATCTCTGGGAGCTGGATTTCCAGTGTCTTCGTATAGTCTTCTTGCCAGGTGCCTCGGGCCCCCTCCCAGCAGGGACGGCTTCGAACAATTCGTTTGGCCACACAGGTAATGTGAATTGTGACTCCAAAGCCGCAGAAGGACAGTCTGTGGTCACAGATCCTCAGCAGACGCCTCGTCCTCCCGTTGCCTGGAGTCACGTGCCGAGCGGGTGTTTCTGCCCGGCTCCTTTCGCAGGATGCTTTTCCTAGTTCACACTGCGGATGGGGTCCCATGGACTCCCCGTCGTCTATGGGAGTTTCTTGAGCAGCCTCCCGCCTGTGCCCACCACGGTAGCACAAGAGAGAAGGGGGCTTGGTCACTGCGGGCGGTGAAGGGGTGGGTAGAGGATGGCTTCGCTTCCATTACCAGCATGTGTATTTGGGGTTTTCTCATCAGTTTTGGCCTCTCAAGATTTCCTCTACTTTTAAAAAAATTGATGTAATCTTGTTGTAGCCGTACTTTTTTTGGTAATGTTTCATACTAGGAACTGTTTTCAAGACATATTCTGTAAGACCCTCATTGAACAAGCTTCCGTACGACTGCTGGCTCTCCTGTCTGCTTCCGAGGATGAGACACCTGCAGTTTGCAGCCTGGAGAGTCTCCGCGCAGAAGGGAGGGGTGTCCGGAGGACTGGGGACCCCTAGCGAGGGTCCTGCCTCCTCCCTCACTCCCCCAGAGCCATCGCCACTGCCTGGGACACCTGCCTGGGCTGCTCAGGGGCATAGGATGCGGGAGGAGGACGAGGGCTCTGGGTCAGAGCGTGTGGGGCAGGCCAGGTGCCCTTCTCAGCAGCAGCCAGAGCCCCGGAGCTGGGGCAGCCAGTGCCTGAACAGCGCCTGGGAGGGCTGTGGGAGGGCAGGGCGGGGGGCAGGACCACGTGTCCTGGGTTCTGAGACGTTAGACGAGAGGATGGCCCCCGGCAGTTCCAGCTGGCTTCAGGTCTGCTCGTTCGCTCAGGCCATGGTCAGCTTACCTGATCTCCACTCCTGTCTTCCGTTTCCCCCAGCAGGTCCCCATGAGGGTCAGAGGTGAGCCAGGCAAGATGCGGACTGTGGTGGCCAGGGCCGTGGGGGCATATGATTGTATGATTAAAATCAGAACAAGGGCTCTGCTGCCCATTGCTGAGGCCTCTCTGCCTCTCTCAGTCCCTCCCTCTCCTCCCGGATGATCTGGTTTCTGTGTCCTTGCTCTAATGACGTTGGACTAAAGTTCCAGAGGCCACAGGGAAGCCTTTGAGCACGCTGCCTTTTAGGGGTCAGCATTGCTGGCGCTGAGGCTGTCACTTCCTATGAACATTTAGTTCTTGCAAATGCAGACAGTCACAGTGGGCAGAGAAAGTGGGAGGGGAGGGGCTGAGGGAGGGTGGGCACCGCCTCCAGGCCCCCGGGGCATGCCCTGTGCAGGGCTGGCTGCCTCTGGCAGGGCCGGGACCCCCTCTCTTCCCAAAGTCAGCCTGCCCCATCTGTAATTCATCTTCATCTGGCCGCCAGAAAGCAGAGCCTGGACTGGGCACCAAGGAACCAGGATCCTGGCCCCCAACTTGGGTGCCCGAGGCCAGCAGTGGTGACTTGGTGAGGACGGCTGGCTCCTTGGGCTCCTGCAGCCCACTGTCTGTGTGTCCATGGGCGGTATCTCCTTTTGCACAAAGCCCAGTCTACAGCAGTGTCCAGAGGGCCCTGGTCCACAGCCGGGGCTCGGTTCTGGAAGGCGCAAACCTGTCTGGTGGTGTGAAAGGAAGAGCTGCGGGAGCCAGGCTGCTTCTCTCTTCCCTCCTTCAGGGCTAGTTTATTTTATATTTTAAAATAAATGTGATGGACCTCTGGCTTCCTGTGGGGACAAAGCCCTAAAAAGCAGTTTCTAGGCTCTCGGCCTCACATAGAAAGGTGCTGGCTCGGGTAGTAAATGGCCATCAACTGTGATCAGATGGCCGTCAGCTGTGGCTAGTTGGCCGTCAGCTGTAACCCGTAGGCCATTGGCCACTAATATAACGGCTGTGGCTACGCTAGCAAAAAAGGGATGGGGGCTAGCAAGAAGATGGTGGCTGGCAAGCGCGGACTGCTGTTAGGCAGATTATGCAGATCCTGCTTCCTGTGTCTCCAGCCCAACCGCCAGCGAGAATATATTGGTTTGACTCCACTATCTATGGCTCCGTGGGTGTTCCTTTTTGGCCTCACCGTGTCCTGCGTTCTTGTGTGGGGAGCGGGAGCAGAGACCGCTCTAGTTGGCTCAGTTGTGCATCTTCTTGCAGGACCTTTTCTCCGACGGGGAGATCTTTTTCATTATCTTCATGGAAAGGAAACAGAAATGACAAATGGCGTAGCGAGTAGGGTCCCCCACATGACACTTCCACTTGGAGAAACTGGGCCTGCAGACATGGCGGGACTTGTCCAGGTTCACATGGCCACCCTGGATAGAGTAGCCAGAGTTAGACCCAGACCGAGCTCATGAGACGTCACACTCAGTGTGACAACTGTTGGTTCGGTCAAACCTCTGTCACATAGGGGCGCTTCAGGTCCAGTGATGTCAGGGACCTGGCCAGGAGGACACCTGGGATGGGGGCAGAATCCTTATGACTCCCAACAGTGCTTGAAGGTTGGGCCATGGGCGTCTGCCCCCCAAGCACTTGTGGGCCCCATGGAGTGGCTTTGTGGATGGAAGAGTCTGCCACTCTGCAGGGTCATCTCCACGCTGTCTGATCCTGGGGAGCCTTGGAAGCTCCCAGAGCAGGTTTCAGCAGGGGGAGGGCCCAGCTCTCAGTCCACCAACCTCTCTTGGAAACCTCACTCTTGCCCCGCCCACCGCAGTTTCATGCAGACATCTCTATTTTACTACTTGCCCCCTTAAATAATCAAAACTATTGCCCTGCCCAATTTTGAACATCGAAGAAGGTCAGAAGTCGGATGCCCCAGAGATTGGTCCCAATGCAAGTGTATTTCAATACATTTATTAATGAATTGGAAGAGTCTGAGAAAAGCTTAAGTGGCAAGATTTGCTGACTGCACAGAACTATTTAATTGTTCAGGGAAGAAAAACAGACCGTCTTCTAACATATTCTATTTTTTTCTTATCCAAAGAATGTTTTATCAAGATAAAAAATATTAAGATAATCAATGATGCACAATTAGCCATCTCCTTGTTTTCTTTATTTCTGTTCAAAACATAATTTACAGTCGTAAGTTGAGAATTTGGATTTAAAGGATTAAGACTGCTGCATTCAGAATTGTCACCAAGCAGGGAACTTGGCGAAAGGAGAGACTCATGGGTAACGAGTGCCTGGTCCAGACTCCCCAAAGCAAAGCGAAGAGCGTGAACCAGGGTGGACGCATCAACCCGGCCTCAGCACTGCGGCCGGTCGCTGGGTCTGTGGAGGGACCCCACTTCCACCCTGTCCTTTGGGCTCTGGGCCCCGTGTGCGGTCTCACTGCGGGCCGGTCCCAGAGAGCCCTGTTGCACAGCACGCCTGCACGGCGGGTCACCGCCTCTGGTGGAGGGAGGGGTGCGGGGACGTCGCCGCTGGTCAGCTGGGGCGGCATGGGCGGGCGCTGAGCCCCTGCAGCCACGCTCCCCGCAGGAGCCTGCTCTCCTGGTGCCCCCCAGGAGCCTGCTCTCCTGGTGCCCCCCAGGAGCCTGCTCTCCTGGTGCCCCCCAGGAGCCTGCTCTCCTGGTGCCCCCCAGGGGCCTGCTCTCCTGGTGCCCCCCAAGAGCCTGCTCTCCTGGTGTCCCCCGAGGAGCCTGCAATCCTGGTGCCCCCCAGGAGCCTGCTCTCCTGGTGCCCCCCAGGAGCCTGCTCTGGGAATCCAGACCCCGCCTTTGGAATGGGCGCCCACGTGAACCTGGCTGGGGTCTGCAGAGTATGTGCGGAGTACAAAGGGCTGAAGAGCCCGCGAAGAGGATGGAGGGTCTCAGGGCTCAGTGCCAGGCGGCTCCCCTGGTCTCGCTGTCACCACAGTGAATGTGCTGGAAACAGTGGTAATTCCCGTGACCTCCAGGTGGCCCAAGCCGCTTTGCTTCCGAGTTACTTGCAATGAGCGGGTTTGCTGTCGCACGTCTTCCAGCGGTGGCCTCTCTCACACGTCAGCATGTGGCCGGGCCACGTGTAATTAGGCTGAGTGACAGGTGTGCCTCCCCCGGGACACGGCTGATGGAGAGGCCCAGGGTCTCTGCTGCGGTGATAAAACCAGGGAAAGGTCACCACGACGACAGGTTGCGCGGGGGGTCACGCGTCTGGTAGGAGATTAACACGCTTTGATAGAATTAGATAAAACTGCTAAGTGCAGTGTTGGGGGAAAACAGGCAGTTTCGGTTTTCTGGCGGGTGAGAGGCCTGCTTAGCAGGCGTCAGGCTGGCTTTCCAGTTGTGGGGCCGGGCGCTGCAGAGACTCCACTACCACCCATCAGGCCGCCACGCGTGTGTGCTGAGAATAGGCAGCTGCGGACATCGCCGGCTCCTGAGCCGCGAGTCGTGTCCTGTTAAGACGGACGCCCCCGCCCTCCTCCAGCCGCTGGGGGGGGGGGCGGTCAGGGGCGGGAAAGGGCATGGGGAGGGCTGGGCGCGGCGGGAGGGAGGGCGCAGAGGCCCCCAGTCTGTCGGAAGCCTGTTCGGGGCACCGGCCCCTCAGTGGCACTGACCTCCTTGCCTTCCCAGCAATTCCTGGGGGTAAAGCGCAGGCAGAGTGGGGTGGGGGGGCTCAGAGCGAACACGCCCCCCAGCCCCCCCTGCTCCGCCCTCTGCTCTCAGGGGCGAATGGGGCCCACTGCTCTTCACGGCCCGTGCTGGGTGTTGTCACCGCGAGCCCGCCCTCCCCCGGGTCCCTAAGCTTCTCCAGGGACACCTGTCATCTCTAGGCCCGCACGCAGGCTGCGTGGCGTGGAGCTAAGCTAAGCCGCCCTGGGGGGCACGTTCTGTGCCGCACGTGGCTTGGCGGATGGCAGGCTGCATCCCAGCCCCTCTGCGCCCCTTTCCTGGGCTCCTCGCCACCTGCAAAGCCCTTGGTGGACGGGACAAGGTCACGCGGCAGACCTGTCTTTGCACTGGGGGGGTCGGGGTGGGGAGGGCCTCAGGAATGGGCCTCCTGGTGATTCCGGGCGGGGCTCCAATCCAGCGTGAGGCTTCTGCTGTCCCATTCCGTGCACGTTTGACTTGGCAGCAGGTGTCATGGGTGCGGAACCTGGTTCCCACCCAGGGGCCGCCTGGCGAGTACCCAGGGGCCCGCCGGCAGCGGGGGCCGGTTTCACTGCACCCACACAAACCTGCTTGCATCCCAGTATCTGGGACGTTTCACGTGTGTCTTAGGTAAATACACAGACAGATTTTCGTAGCTACAAAACGTGTGACAGGCTGTTGAGTGGGGTCCCCGTTGTCCCACAGTTGGTTACTGAATTTCCATTAGGGGAGCGCTTACCTAGGCTTCTGCTGGTCCTCAGTGGGCTGTTATCCTGCTGCAGATAACGGGGTCCCCCAAGAATCTTTGATCATGTGGGAACCTTCAATAATGCTATGCTATTGAGGGAAAACAAGATTTAAAACTGTGTAGAGTATGAGATGGGTTCACAGTGTTGTAGGACGCAATAGTATACGATAACTGTATGTAATCTGTACTGCATGTGATCACATCCCATGTAGAAAGGTGAGTAGGAAAAACATGCCATGGAGGGGAGGTCGCCAAAGCTCAGGGCTCTTTTCCCTGGTGGGTTGGACTCGTGATGCTTCTCTGTATTGTACAAACATCTACAGTAACACACATATAACAGCAACAATAAGAACACCCTTCATCCCATAAGCACTCTCCTGCCCTTCCACGGTGGTGTCGTGGCCACCGCCTGCCTCAGTTTACCTTTCTGTTTCCTAGGGGAGTTTTCTTCCCATCACCTGAACCCATGAATGGCCTCCCCTCTCCTACTCTGTGCTGGCCAGTCACCCCATCCACCTCGTCACTCAGAAGAGATCAGGGACAGCTGTCACTCTCAATTCTTGTGCTAATTCCAGTTCTGTATCTCCTTCCAAGAGTGTGCCCCAAACACCAGACTGAAGTTTCCAACTGTGACTCTGATGGATATTCCCAGGTGTCCCAGAGCCTTCAAGGTAATTCCCTCTAAAGCCAGCCTCTCTGCTGGTCCCCAGCGACTCCTCATGTGGCAGAGGGGTGCCCCCACAGGCTCCCAAGTTGGACAGGACTGTGGGGTTCACAAACTGCTAATTCTTCCTCCTCCTGAGGACGCCAGTCCGCTGCTGGTGGCTTGCTATCTGGGCTTTCATCCAGGGCCTCAGCGTCTGACAGTTGGCGAGTTTTCAGGAGGAAGGATCCCGTGGGATCAGCCCTGTTTGGAGAGCTGCTCTGGCAGTGTGGATGGTGGGTGGGGCAGGGCACTGCTGCGTGTCACCTCGTCCTCCACCCCCGCCCTCCTGCATGTTCCCCGGCTTTATTTTAACTCTGCAGGCCAGGGAAAAAAGCATTTCATCTTCCTCTCTCTTTTTTTAGATTCTTACATTTTACTTAGAAAAACAGTAAAATAACTTTAAAAAAACCCCCAAACTTTTACAAGCTGCAAAATCTTGTTTCATCGATCTCTCCCTAACGTCCAACATTATTTTCTCCTGAAAGGTAATAAACAACTCAAAACTCATTAGCACATGTAGCTAATTTGCATGTTTCTCCTGGTGCTTGCTTGGGTGCTGTCTCCCCTTACCTGGAAATTTCTGAATAATATGGACAGATTTAAGGCTGTTTTTATTGCTTAAGAGAACTTAAGACTAGATTGTATATAAAACCCTTTATAAAGAAAAATTTTCACTGGTTCTCACAGGTAGATAAAGGGCCTGAGTTGATGGGTGGCAGTCATGTGCCCTGCCCAGGTCTGACCTCTGGGGGCACTGATGGGTCAGCAGACTTCCTGCCAGCAGCACAGGTCTACCTGTCACAGAGCCTCTGCTCACAGGTGGGCGGTCATCTGATTCCTGGCCCTCTGGAGGACAGGGCTTCTTGCTTCCAGAGAGTCCTGTGAAATCCCCATGGGAATGAGAGTGTCTCCAGTCCATGGGAGTGCAGGGCTGTTCTTGGTTTGAGTGTGGGGGAAAACCCTGAGACGAATCCTGCTGAAACGAGAGCCAGAAGCGGGGGTTAAGCCCATGTCCTGTGTACCCCAATCACATCAGTTAGTTAATTAGCAGAAATCGCCCTTCGTCTCTGTTCTGCTTGGCTGTGTCCCTGGAATTCAGCACACAGCAGAGTATGGAGAAGGGGTTCAAAGCTCTGTGTTAAATGAATACAGTTAAGCCTGTGGCAGGAAATGGCACAGCAGTTCGGGCTGCTTTGAGGTTCGCTGTGAATAGTTACTTGCGATTTCCTGTGCTTGTTCAGAGTCAAGAAGTTGCTCAGGGCACCATGTACCCAGGGCACTGGAAAGCCCAGGGAGGGGACATCAATCACCAGGTGACAAAAGCTGACTTTTAGCAGACCTCCAAGGACAGTGCTGTATGGGAATGGGGCGAGACACCTCCTGCAGTGCCTGCTGAGGCACCCACAGATGGTGACAAAACCTGCCTTCCCAGGTGCGTGGGGTCAGGGCAGGCAGCACTTCATTTTCGTTGGGGACAGCATGGCAGATGGGCACTGCCACCACTGGTCCCCTGGCCCAGCCTCCAAATGATGGAGAAGGGATGGATAACTCTTACTCCAACAGGAACAAGAGGGCCCGTCAAGCTGCCTAAAGATGCCCCCCCCTCCCAGTTTCTTAGTCTGGCTGGGCCCATCAAGATCCAGACACTTATGTCACATGTGTGTGCATTTACAAATGTATGCACACGAATTAAGGGCTCAAGCTGAATAGTAACAGCCTTCAAATCTGCAGAGCTTTCTGATTCTAGGTGAGAAAAAAAAAAATCTTGCCAGTACTTTTGCATCAAAGAGAGAAATAAACTTGCTAATTGAGAAATGGTTTGCATGGAGGAAAATATGAAGATGCCAGCTATGCAAATTAACATATGCCTAGATCTAAAAGAAATCGTGCCAGGCCAGGAGGAAATTAAATAAATTAGGATTATGAGGAAAGAACCTTAGCGACACATCGAAAGCAGTCTGCCGCTGTGGTTTATCTCAGGGGGGCGGTTCTGAGAGTCTCAGGCGTGTCCGTGGGCGCAGGAGGGTGGGTGCGCGCTCTCCCGCCCAGGTCAGGGTGGGCTTCTCAGACAAGCTTATGGATGAACACGTGCCTCACTGCCCACGGAGCGGCCTGCGGACTTCCTCAGCACACGGAGCAGTCTGCGTCCTGCCCCCGGCATGAATTGCCCACGGCCGGGCCGGGCCTCAGAGCTGCTTTTGCCGGGATCCCCAGCAGGAGACCCCGCGTTCCAAGGGCGGGCGTCTGTGGCGGGAGGGCGGTCCCCGAGTGGCCGGGACGCGCGCCGCCTGGCGGTGACTGCGCGTGAGCAGCGCGGGGCGGCTCTGCAGGCGAGGGCTGGGCTCTGGCGCGAGCCGGGGCCCGCGGGGGAAGGGTCGGTCCACGGCCCTGGGCAGCTCGGGGGCCCCGGAGGCCGCGTGTCGTGGGTAGAGGAGGGACGCAGTCCTGTGCCTGCGGGAACGAGGGCCGGTTCACAGGGTGCCTCCCAGCGAGCAGCGGGACGTGCGGTGCACAGGCCCGGAGGCGGACTGCCTGCGGCGTGCGGTGCGGCCGCGGGGCAGAGGGCCGGGCAGAGGGCCGTCGCGGGCCGAGGACAGTGCGCGCACATCCCCCCGAGAAAGCGGCCGGTCCGCGTGGCGAGCAGTGCCGCCTAGCGTCAGGGTCCGCCAGCGCCATCGCTCGGGCCCGGCGCCCCCGCCCGGAGTGAAGCGGGCGGCCCGCGGCCCTGGCGCGTCCTGGCTGGCGCCCCCAGCCCTGGCCCGCGACAGGACCCGCCGGCTCGTGCGCCGCACGTCGGCCTCCGCTCGCCGCCGCGTGCGGGTTCGGCTTCTGGTCGGCCGGGCGTGCCCCGTGCCCCGTGCCCCGTGCCCCCGTGCCCCGTGCGGCGCGCACCGTCCACGAGGGCCGCCGGGATCCCCCCCGCCGCGGGCTCAGTGGTCGGAGGCGCCGTGCGCAGGGCGCGCGGGCGGGGGCGCCGGAGAGGGCGGGCGGGGGGCGGGGCTCCCGCGCGGGCCGGGGGCGGGGCGAGCGGCTGCGCCGCGGAGCCCAGTGAGTTCGCTCCGGCGCCCGCGCCCCCGCCGGCCCGCCGCCGCCCGCGCGGGGATGTAGGATGCTGGTGGGCGCCGGGCTCCAGCGGCGGCGGCAGCCTCTCCTCTGGCCGATGAATGCGGACCCGCCGCCGCCGCCCTGGGTCTGGATGGTCCCCGGCCCGGCCGGGCTGCTCCGGCTGGGCGCCGGGGTCGCGCCCCCGCCCGTGCTGCTGGCCGCGGCCCAGCCCCCCGCCGCGCCGCTGCTCCCGGGGCTGCCCGGCTGGCAAGCCCCGGGCGAGACCCTGCTGCCGCTGCTGCCGCTGCCCTCTGCGCCAGACCACGCCGCCGCCGCCGCGCACCACCCCCTGCTCAGCGGGCAGGTAACGCGTCCCTGTCCCAGACCTGGGCTCCGGGTCCCCGGGCTGCTCACTGCCGGCCCCGCAGCTCGCGCTCTTCTGCCCCCTCCTGCCCCTCCCCGCCGCGGGGTGGTCCTGGCTCCCCAAACCATCAGGGCGCAGCCTGGCAGCCCTGCATCTGCAACAAAGTTCATGCTTCCACGTCCCGTTCTGCCTCCAGGCAGCGTTTGCGGTATTTCTTCGCGGTCTCTCAGCTGAGCAATTTAGAGACCCGCTCAGGGAGGCCAGACGTGGGGCTGCCCTGGCCGCAACTTTCCCCGGGGCCGGGGTCGCTGTCCAGGCGCGGTGCTGAAGTGGCCGCCGCCAGAGCCCAGCGTCGCAGCCGCGCACCTTGGCCGACTTATCGCAGAGAAGTTAATACTTTTACAGTCTCTGCCAGACTTGAAAAGCAAGCTGGGAATCAATAGCTATTTCTGATTCTGATCTCTCTCTCTTTTTTTAAATGTGAAAATAGACTCAGGACAACGCTTAAGAGAATTCAAACCCATGGAAGCTGGCAGGGAAATCCTGCCTTTAATACTAAGAAACGTTAACCGGTGATACCTCCCCCACCCCAACCCACGTCCGCCTGAGCCCACCTAATTAGCTAATGCCGTATTTCACTTTAGCATACTTTGGCGTTTAAAACCTGGAATTAAAAAGAAAAAGTCACTGTACCTTTGATTAACTGTGCAGTAGAGCAAGGCAGGCTGCTTTTGGCAAGATCCATTGTTTGCTATCTAACTATGCAGATGCATTTAAATCAGGGAATAACGTATTTTATTCCAAGGACTGTCTTCATTAGCATATTCAAATGAGTAGTACGTTAGAATAACCATTTAATTAATTTTATTCCAATATTATCGTGTGAGCTTTTCTAAAAGATGTTTTTAAACTCCTCCTAAATTGTTCTGTAGACCTAATGATACATCACATATGCAGTCTTGGATATCGTATTTTGATGTGTGATGCAGTTCATATTGGGTTTTATTGAAGAAGCCTTGGTAGCTTTTTCAATATTTTGGACGGGTTGTTATATCAGAGCACTACCACTAGGGGTGTATGATGTCAAGGAACTATATTTCTTCCTCTGTATAGAACACTGCATTTTTCCCCCTTGTAAATTAAAAAACAATTTTTTAAAACCTTATTATTAATCTTTTAAATATTTTTTTGTGCTCCATGTTTTCTATTAAGTGACCATATTTAGAACCAGAAGAATATTTTCACGTAACAGAAAATAGAAATGCTTTTGTGATTTTAAAAGACAAAGCTGTTGAAGCATTCCATATCACTGAGCTTTGATTTGATTAGTCCTCACTGATGAAGATTCTGTTATTTTTAATTAGGGATACTGTGTGTGCCCGCAATGCCCGCCCCTTCAGGGTTTGCTCTTTTCCTCTGCCTGGATCTCCAGTTATGTGATAAGCTCACTTACGTCTTCTTTACCTTGAACTCTGTTTGCATTTGTGAACCTTGGGAAACTTTGAATCTTAACCTCTTAGCTAGCTTTATTTTGAAAATATTACTTGTGTTTGTTTTTAAAATGACAGGTATAATTAATACAAAATGTTATATTGAAAGGAATATTATAACATACAACTCTCTGCTTTCTTACGAAAAGAATCCAAGAATTATAAATGGAATGCCTAGCATTTCACCTTTCCATTGTGGTTCCTCATTCATTGTCTTGGGGCAGAGACCCACTTCTTAGCACGTTCTCATGGTTTTGTACTTAGTTCTTTCTCAGCATTGAAGAATGCAGTGTGGGTAATGCTTTGTGATGAGTCAGATATGAAAACCTGTAAATTTTTAAATTTTGTGAAAATGTATGGCCTTTCTTGACAGAAGACAGAGGGAATTTTTCTCATAATCAAATGCATACATTTAAAAATCCCCCCTTTTTAAAAAGCAGCCATCCCAATATCTCCTGGTGCAAAGTAGAGTTGATTGTTACAAGCTAACGAGCATTCCCTCCTCTGTTCTTGGGTTTCAGTGGCTCTTCGGTGGCCATTCTCCATCAGTAGGACTGTCCCCCTCTTCCACTGTGGAGTTGGTGCCTGTTTTCCCACATGTCTGCACACCTGCTCTTCCTCACCCTGTTGGGAAAAGCTGGACAGACAAACGGATACCTAACTATAAGGTAAAACGCAGTCGTTGAATTGGATAAATGGTCTTCAGTGATTAAATTGCTGGGTATTTCCATAACAACAGAAAACAATTTATTTTCTATTTTCTAATTGCAATAGATTGACCATCTAGATCTAAAGAGATATCCTTTTGGAATAAGATCAGTCTGTTCAAAACACCAGCAGATGGGGGTGGGGTGGAGTGGGGGTCATTTTGTTTTAGCTTAAAATATTTGGATTCCATTGAACAATATAAATTTTTCAATGGTGAATGAGAATCTACTTTTCAAAAATTTAAATCTGCCACAATTGATCGAAATATAGCCTTAAACATTATGTAATTGAAGTATAAAATTTAAATATGAGTTTTTCTTGCTATTACTGCTCTCAGTGTTCATCTTTCTGATGGCTCATCTTGCCTTTGAATTCAGATTTACCGATTATACTTTGTTTACTTGAAAACTAAAACAAACGTAATGTGGTGACTTGTCTACACTACTTACCTCACTTACCTCACTGGGGTGATTCTTTCATTTGTAAACTGGCTGCTGGGCTGAATTAACCAAGTCAATAGTTGAAGACAAGCCCAGACAACTTTGTCCAGACGGCGATGAGTATTGGAGCCCCTTGGATCTTTAAATTGTAGGGTGATGCCTTCCTCGAGGCCCCCACATACAGACTGTCCAATATTTGATCAACGCGAGACAACATAAATAGTTTAGTCGTCTTTAGCTTTTACCATGCGCATGGTCTTAAATGTTATACTTGCTTTTTTTATTTTTTTTCGGACAGATCTTTTTAAATAATTCCTTTGCTCTGGACTCAATGTGGATATATCCCGAGGAATCAAGATTGTTCCCTGGGTACGAAAAGCCGCATTTAGTGGCAAATCAAGTGGCCATGTCTCTGTCCAGGCCGGCTCCTGCCTCCAGGACGCTCCCCACTGCGGTGTTAGTGCCTCAGACCATACCAGGTTGGTGCCCAAATAGTGGTGACAGTGTGCTGTTTTCTTCTTTAGCCACAGTCAGTTCATTTTAGGTATGGAGACTATATTTGTCATTTTAATGAAACAATTATTTTAAATTCTTTCAGTAAAATATAATTTCTTTTCATAGGCATGACTCCTTTTTATAAAGAAATTAAGTTTTGGGTAGCTTATTCACAATGTTTTTGGGATATGAAATGTATTTAAGATGAAGAGATGGCTGAAGGAATATGCCAGAATCATATTTTTGGTGCCGCATTTTTAGAATTGGACCAAATCTTCTAGTGGTTGCTCTCAATAGGGGCATTAATTGATCAGGCAATTCATTTAAAAACTGTGTCTTGTGTGGCAAACGGTACACACAGCAGAGCTCTGCAGGACACAGGCATGGGTACGATTTTTGTGAATTTTGCCTCCACGTTGGGGTGATACTGGTGATGGTCTGTAAAAATAGACTGTTTGGGAGATGAATTTTGTTCTATCTTTGGAGTCTAGTGAACTGAAAGAACATTTGTCCTGGAACAGACTCCCATGAAGTAATCCCTAGATGAAAGATTGTATAGTAAACTTTCATAGTAACAGGAGAATAAAATCATCTTGTGAATTTTTAAATTGATTTTTAAGTTCACCTTAACATGTGATCATATTATAAAAGCAAATGTTGCCCGTGCCAAAATTATCTTGCAACACCTTCCATTATGGAATATTTTACGACTTCAGAATTACATTATCTTCCTGTAATTTCCTACCTACCAAGCTTGTTTCAATATGTGTCTGTACAATTTAGTAATAAGGACATGCTCCCGTGGATAATGCAGTGCTGGTTGAGGAGATCTATTTGTTTTCTTCCCTGCCTACCTGATGTATTCTAATTTCCTGTGGGTCTTGTTTAGTAATAAGTCAGGAAGAACAACTCAACGATTTGTATTTTTCATGGGCCTTAATGATTCTTGAGTGAAACTTGCCTTCTGTCCTTGTAATTAGGCATTACTGAGTTATTAAAATCTGAATGAGCATCATCCATGCATACATTTATAAACATTTTCCACTAAGATGATTATGTTTCCTATTTCATTTAATGATGATAAAAGATGATTAGAAAGCATGTTTTATACAAGGATTCCATGACTTTAGTGGGCTCTTTTGGTATATGTAAAAATAATATTTTAGTTTCCCAATGCATTGGAAATAACTGTTGCCAAAATAATTAGCAAATCTAGTTCAAAAACTAGTAAAATCGGTTCAGCTGTTCCAGCAAAATCTTTAAGTGAACTTTGTACCTCTCGGCTCACTCTTGGCTATTACATAGACGTTTTGCAGTATATCTCAATCCTCTTAGAACACTCATACTGTGAACATACCAAGTATCTACTTAGTTGAAGAAGCTGTTGATCGTAGGAAACGTCCAGTCCTGTAGAGAATTTTTCTAGGAGTTTGAGCCGAACTGACAGCACTTGCCAGGAAGCCAGATCTCAGGTGCTCCAGAGAAGGAGAGTTCTGCTGCGTCTTTTACGCATTTGAAATTCAGGAGGGAACATAAGGAAGGTGACACGAAGGTAGGAGAAAGCCAGGCGGGTGGATTACAGGGGAGTTAAGACTATGTGCTCTCTTGAGGGGGTAATACCCTTCACAGGGTGTTACTTCCGGTATTTCAAAGGTGTGTTAACCTAGACGCAGGAGAACCAGGGACAGCGCTGGCTTCACACCTTTCACTGAAGAGGTTGGAGGCCTGGGACGGGACCACCCACCGCGGCCCAGAGAGGAATTGAGGATCACGTCACCCGCTGAGGGTACTTTTTGTAGAACCCCTTTCTCATCCAAAATTCACCCTTTTGATCATAAATCAGTATGAAGGGGGCATTGATGGCCAGCCTTTTGTTCGTTTAGTGTGGTCTCACAGGGCTGGAAGGCTCCTTCCTAGGAAGTCTCAGTATTGACATTGTTTTGCTGAAACAGTGGACATTGGGGAGGGGGCAATACTCTAACCATGGGATGTGAGTTGAGGCCGAATTGTTCCCAGAAAGGGGAAGGCAGGTAAATGCAAGGCAGTCAGGTCTTAGGGCCCTCATTGTGAAAATCACTGGATCATTTCTATTCTGTGAACTGTCATGGTCTGAATTTTGCCTTCTGTCTCATTTTTTCTGTATTTAGCATCTAGTATAGCATTTACATAAGCCATCTAAAGAGACATTAACGGTCATCTTACACATGCTCAGTAATCATAACCAGTTGGACTATATAGAAAAACCCAAAGAACAAGTATAATTATTGTGACTAATATCATTAGCAGACAGGTACAGTTGGTTTCGGAGTGAAACATCCATCGGTAGGGATACAAGCCTTGCCCATGTTGTGGGCTCGCGGTCTAACTATGATGTCAGCAGCTTCTCGTCCTCAAGGAGCCTTTGATGCCTGTCGCAGGCCGAGGCGCGTGTCAGAGACAAGGATAGATGTCTGCTCGTGGTTAGGTGCCTGATAAGGTCCCTTCCAATCAAGCCAGAGAGTGTCTTTTATTTGATGTCCTTTCTAATAAACAGAATCTCCAGGTGGCGGTCAGTGATCTTTAAAGTCTTTGTCTCCTGGGAGCTCACTGTGAAAAGAAGTGGTTACCTATTTGGCATTTTCTTGATGTGACTTTATCAAGCCTTGGCAATAGTGTAAGATGTCTCCTTTCAGGAGTGTCAGCTCATAAGTTCTTTCATCCAATTTAAGACCAGCTTAAATGTACTATGAAAATGGGGCTTGCCAGGGAGCTTGGAAGAACCGGGAAGCCATCTTGGGTTTTCCATAGCCTTATTTGTTTAATTTACAACCACTGTTCACCCACACAATATATCTAGAAGTTTTTCATCGCTTGTTTCACAATGTTTCCTATACAATTTAACATAAAAACAAAACTTTTGAGGTATTCCAGAGACCCTTCTAGAACACTGCAGAGGTATTCCTACACGTATTGAGATTTTAACCCTTAAAACCTCAATTTCTAATGAATATTAAGAAGTAAGCAATGAGCATTCTTTAATTTGGCAAATTTATGAAGACATTTTACAACCTCTAGAAACATATTCTGTAGAGATCAAAGTTGATTATTAACATGAACTTATTTTTGTAAACCCAGGTAAAATACAAATGTTATATTTACTAACTATCAATAATTCAAAAGGCATGTCTGTTCTTAAACCAACAAACTTAAACTAGCTTTTATTTACTAAGGATTAATGTTAGAGAATGTGAACTTGAAAAGCATTTGAGTGACTTTCTATATTTCTAAGAATTTTAGAATACCCAATTTTATAAGCTCTTGCCTTTAAATTAATTTTAACAATACCATCTGGAAGTAGAAAATTATTTCACATTTATAATAGTCATATATAGAGACACACAGATGGACACAAGCAGATCTTTTAACCATGAGAAAAACTCACTAGTTTATGAAAGAACAGTTGGATCCAAATTTTGCCCTGGAGGCATTTTTCAATTTATATCTGTCGTTGACAAGTCAAGTTCCAAATGACCTCCCCCCTTTAAAAATAAGGACAGACATTTTTAATACCTCAGAGAACAGGGTTGCTATCTAAACAACATCTTAGGTTGATCCATTTATCTAAATCTTTTTTGAAACTTTGAAAGGCCAATTAAATATGTTTTCCTAATTTTATAGCTTGCTTTTTCTAATTGTGTGTCCAAAAAGATCAATTTAGAAATACCAAAGCGTCCTCCTCTCGGCCATCTTAGCATCAACGGGAGGCTGACTGTCATTGGGCTTGTTGGCCCTAGAGGCACGATCTCCCATTTTAATGTTAGTTGTTTTTTTTTTTTTTTTTCTGTAAGATCTGTTGAGTCTGAATAAACTTCTAGGGAAAATCAGCCTTTATGTGCATGTCTCCAGATGAGCCAAATGAGGTGCATATCCCTATAGGCTTGCTTCATGCCCTAGAGGAAATTTTTCCTTGAGTGACCCCACAGATTCTTAGTCAACCAGGAATACCTGAGCAAGGGCCAGTGAGAGCTTACCAGACTCCACTGGAACCACAATGCTTTCCAAGGCATAGGCCCCTCATGAATATCCCTTCATGATTAAAAAAACAGATGAAAAACAAACAGATAAACAAACTCACAACAAATTGAGAATAGAAGAAACATACATACTCCAACATAATAGAGGCCATATACGACAAACTCACAGCTGGCATCATACTCAACAGTAAAAGGATGAAAGCATTTCTTTTAATATCAGGAACAAGACAAGGATCCCCCACCCCCCCACCACTCTTATTCAACATAGTATTGAAAGTCCTAGGTGAAGCAATCAGGCAAATCAATCAATCAATCAAACCAGGAAGGAAGAAGTAAAATTGTCTATAGAAAATCCTAAGAGAATACCAAAAACCTCTTGGAACTAATCAACAAATTCAACAAAGTTGCAGGATAGAAAATCAACATTCAGAAACCAGTTGAGTTTCTATGCATTATCAATGAAATACCTGAAAAAGAAATAAAAAAAATAACCCATTTATAATAGCATCAAACAAAAAATTTTAGGAATACATTTAACCAAGGAAGTAAAAGATCTGTACAATGAAAACTACAAGACTTTGATGAAAGAAATTGAAGAATACACAAATGGAAAGATATCCCATGTTCATGGATCAGAAGAATTAATATAAATGTAATATAAAATATAAAAATGTAATATAAAATGTCCATTCTACCCAAAGCTATATATAGATTCAGTGGAATCTCTATTAAAATTCCAATGACATTTTTCACAGAAATTGAGAAAACAAGCTTAAAATATTTATGGAACTGTAAACTACCCTGAAGAGCCAGAGCAATCCTGAGAAAGAACAAAACCAGAAGCATCACACTTCCTGATTTCAAACTATCATAGAGCTCTAGTCATCAGAACAGTGTGGTACTGCCATAAAAACAGACACGTAGACGAATGGAACAGAAAAGTGAGCTCAGAAACAAACTCCTGCACATATGGTCAACTAATATTTGACAAGGGAGCTAAGAACAGTTAATGGGGAGCGGATAATAATAACTTTATCTTTTCAATAATGATGCTGGGAAAACTGGATAACTACATGAAGAAAAATAAAATTAGAACCTGTCTTACACCACTTACAAAATTAACTTGAAATTAACTTGAAATAACTTAAACATAAGACCTGAAATCATACAATGGCTAGAAGAAAACATGAAGAAAATCTCGTTGACACTGGTCTCAGCAACAGTTTTCTGGATATAACACCAAAAACACATGTCAAAACTGAAAAAACCAACAGTGGGATTACATCAAATTAAAAAGTTTCTGCACAGCAAAAGAATTAATCAAGAAAATGAAATGGCCAGTGAGAGCTACAGAATGGGAGAAAATGTTTGCAAATCATGTGTCTGATAAGGGGTTAATATCTAAAATACATAAAGAACTCATACAACTCAATAACAAAAAACAAATAAACAATAAAAACCCCAAACAATCTGATTTAAAAATGGGTAGAGAAACTAAATAGACATTTCTCCAAAGAAGACATACAAATGGTCAACAGGTACATGAAAAGATACTTAATACCACTAATCATCAGGGAAATACAAACCCAAACCACTACGAGATATCACCTCATACCTGTCAGAGTGGCTGTTATCACAAAAACAAGTGATAACACGTGTTGGAGAGAATGTGGAGAATAGGGAACCCTTGTGCACTGCTGGTGGGAATGTAAGTGGGTTCAATCACCATGGAAAACAGCATAGAATTTCCTCACAAAATTAAAAATAGAACTACCATATGACCCAGCAATTCAACTTCTGGGCATATTTTCAAAGGAAATGAAACCAGGATATCAAAAAGATATCAGCACTCCCATTTTTATTCCAGAATTATTCACAATAGCCAAGATACGGAACCAGCCTAAGTATCCATGTATCCATCTACAGATGAGTGAATAAACGAGATATAGTTATATATATACATTATACTATATCTCATTTATAATAATATAATGGGTATATATATATCAGAATATTATTCAACCATGAGAAAAAAAGAAATCCTGCCATTTGTGACAACATGGATGGACCTAGAGGGCATTATGCCAGAGAAGTCAGACACAGAAAGACAAATACTGTGATTTCACTTACATGTGGAATCTAAAAAAGCCAAACTCACAGAAACAAAGAGTAGGACGGAGGTTGCCAGGGGCTGGGGAATCGAGGAGTTATTGGTCCAAGCATATAAACTTGCAGTTATAAGACAAATTCCTTCTGGGGACCTTATGGACAGCATGGTGATAATAGTAAACAATAATGTATCATCTGCTTCAAAGTCGCCAAGAAACTGGATCGTAAATGTTTTCACCAAAAAGAAGAACAAAAAAAGAAAGGTCTCAAATCAGTGATCTAAACTTCCACTTTAAGAAACTAGAAAAGAGAGAACTAGTTAACCTGTAACAAGCGGAAGGAAGGAAATGGTAAAGATAAGAGCAGAAATCAAAGAGATTAAAAACAGAAAAACATAGAGAAAATCAATGAAAAAAAGTTTTTTCCAGAATGAACAATACAATTGAAAAACCCCTGGCTCTAGAGAATAAGAAGGAAAACGAGAACACAGACTATTGGTGTAAAGAAGGCGAACAGGGCACCACTACAGATTTTAACGCTAGAACTTTAATAGGAAAAGATTGTAAACTACTTCATGACAATAAATTCAACGGCTTAGAAGAACTAGACAAATTCTTTGTAAGTCACAAGCTACCTCAGATCATTCAAGAAGAACCAGAAAGCATGAATAGCACTATGTTAAAAACACTGAATTCATGATTTCAGTCCTTCCAACAGAGAACACTCCAGACCTAGACAGCTTTGTGGGAGTTCTACCAAATATTTGAGGAGGAAATAATACCAAATTTAAATAAACTTGTTCAGAAAATAAAAGCAGCAATAACATTGCTAATGTTATTATTATGTTTTTGCGGTCAGCATCCCTTTGATACAAAAACCAAATAGATATTACAAAGAAAGACAATTACAGAACAGTATATTTTATAAACATAAATGCAAACATCCTTAACACATCTTACTGACGGTTACCTGTCAGTAACATATAAAACTGACAGCACATCGTGACCACATAGGGCTTTTTCTAGGAATGCAATGCTGGTTGAACCTTAGAAAATCCATTTTGTTTACTTTATCAAAAGGATAAAAATGACATGATCATTTTAATGCATGTAGACAAGATATTTGTCAAACTCAAAATTTATTTAGATTTTTTTTTTAAAAAACAAACAAACCTGTAATTCAACTCAGAATTAAAGGGGACGTCCTCAGATTGACAAAGGACGTCTGTGACAGAGCCACAGCTAAAACTGTATTTAATACTGAACGCCTGATGTTTCTGCGAAGGAGAACAGGTGAGAATTTGTGCTCTCACCATTCCTGTGCACAAGTGGGCTAGAAGTCCTAATCAACACAATAAGGCAAAAAGAGAAAAAGCATTACAAGCACACAGATTGGCAGGAAGAGTTGCAGCTGTGTCCACACGCAGACACATGATGACCACAAGACCATCGCAGAGTCTGCAGAAGCTGCTTGTGCGAGGTGAGCTGAGCAAGGAGCAAGGTCACGTGAAACCTCAGGTGTTCCCGTATCACTCACTGCTGATGAACAATTGGAAACTCAACGAAAATAGCAAAACAGAAAGTATCAGTAAGGCACCAGAAACATGAAATATTTATAGCTTAAGCTAACAAAATATGTGCTTAGAAAGCTATAAAACATTGGAGAAATCAGACATTAATTGATGGAGAGATGTTTTGTATTAATGGGCTGAAAGACTCAATAATGTAAAGATGTCAACTCTCTCCAAATTGACCTATAAATTCCATGTAATCCTAAAAAAAAAACCCAGTGTCATAGAAATTGACAAGCTAATCCTATAATTGATATGGAAAGCCAAAGGAAGTAGAATACCATAACAGTTTTGCAAAAGCAAAACAAATGTGGAGGATTTGAATGCTCATGATAAAGCTACAAGAATGAGAGCTTTGCAGAATTGGCAGAAGATAAGAACAAAGATCAATAGAAATAGTAATAGAGCTTCCAAAAATAGACACACACACACACACACACATGGTCAATTGATTTTTGACAAAGGTGTAAAGGCAATTCAACAGAGAGAAGCTTGCCTTTCCAATAAATGGATTTGGAATAATTGAGCATTCATTTTCAAAATAAACAAACAAACCTTGACCAAAGCTTTGTATCATATACAAAAATTAACTTAAAAAAGATTATAGATGTAATTATAAAACCAAAAACTCCTATAACTTCTGAAAGAAAACATGAAAAATTAATGACCTTGAATTAGACGAAGATTTCTTAGCTGACACCAAAAGCATGAGTTGTGAAAGAAAATGCATTGACACATTGGACTTCATCAACATAAAATGCTGTTGCTCTTTGAAAGTACTTCTAATTAAGTGAAAAGAAAAGCCCATACCAGAAGAAAATATTTGCAAAACATACATCTGATAAAAAAATTGGCATCCAGAATATACAAAGAACCCTCACAAGTCAATAATAAGCAAACAAACAACCCAACAAAAATGGGCAAATGTGAGACCAGACACATCACCAACAAAGGTATATGGATGGCAAATGGACACATGAAAATATGCTCAATATATCTGTCATCAGGGAAATGTAAGCAACATCCATAATAAGAGTCTCCAACCTATTAGCGTGGCTGTAATTTAAACAATATACTGCAGTTCCAAGCGCCTACGGACATGTGGAGCTGCTGAAAATTCCATAACTACTGCTGGGAATGCAACAGGACCCCTCACTTTGGAAATCCGTCTGGCACTTTCTTATAGGCATACCCATATCATATGCCCAGCAATCGCATTCCTAGGTATTTGCCCGAGAAAAATAAAGAGATACATCCGTACAAAAACCTGTACATGAATGTTTATCGTGGCTTTATTTGTAAGCAACAAAACTCGGGGACAGTTCAAATGTCCATTAGCTGGTGAGTGGATCAACAAACGTAGGCACATGCAAACGCTGACCTAGGACAGAACCAAGGAACGGACTTCTGGCATGCGTGGCACAAGGATCCCCAGAGCAGTGTGCTAAGTGACGCCATCGGAATCAAGCATTTGTATCACACGTGGTTCCCTGTCCAGGACTTAAGACCAGAGGTGGACCAGTGGTTTGTTGGGCTTTGGAGGAGGGTTGGTGGCACGTGTGGGGTGTGGACGGTTACCTGATTGTGGTGGCGGTTACATGATGATTTGCATTTGTTGAAATTCAGGGAACTGTGCACTGAAAACGAGTAAACTTTACTGTATGTAAATCGCACCCGAATGCACCCAACTGTTTTTAAAAAAGAGAGAGACTTAAGAAACATACCCAGTAAAATGTTTGGATTTGATTTGACCGTGGTGTGAAAGAACCAAAGGAAAAAACCTGAGTGACAACTGTTAATTTGGTCAGTTTACAGGTGTGACGCGACTTCTATGCTTACGTCTTAGAGACAGCTACTGAGACATATGAGAGTGAACTAAAATCGTGTCAGGAACACGTCTGAGAAGAGGCCAGGGGTGGGGCTGGGGAGTGTTGAGTGTGAAGATGAAACATGCCCAGTCTCGAGCTGATAATTGTGGAAAGTGGGTGAAGCTGACACGGGCTCATCATACTATTAATTCTCTATTACATTACTGTTGAAAGTTGTCATAATGAAAATTAAGGAAAAAAAGAATAAAAAATAACTCCATGAAGCACACTTAAAAAACTGCAGAGCGACTGTAGTGAACTCACCGCCTGACACAAACGCCGTGAAACCGGAGAGTGAAGATGAGCCGTGGAGAGGTCCCAGCAGCCCTCCAGCTGAATGACCACCAACAAATAAATGAATGCAGCAGAAATCAAAATGACAAAAATAAACCTTTGAAAAAATAACCAAACGTGAAATATGTATATAAGGGGTGACGCGTTGTGGCCGATTGGGCTAGAAAGCAAATCCAAAGCCTGGATTGATGATGATGGTAACTGAAAGCGTGGGCCCTGCCAAAATTAGCTTTCTAATCAAGGCATTAGAAGAGTAGAGGAAACTAAGGAAAATTGAGGAGGCAGATGATGAAAATAAAAGCAGACATTCATAATTTTAAAAACCGAAATAAATTGATTAAAAATTGTCCCCCATCCATGGTCAGAAAGAAGGAAACCCATGGAGACATCTCTGCCCGATATTAGGAATTGTTTTTGTAATTAGATGATCTCTTTTTGGCAAGATGTTGAGCTTTTCAACCTGGATCATGACGGGGTCCCTGCAGAAATGCCCACAGGTATCCTGCCTCTTCTGCCTGGACAAGGGCTCAGACACCTCCCCCATACTCCTTTTCCTTAGCGTGAGTCCCCTCTACACCCTGACACTCCTTGGGCCTTACTGGTGACATCTCCCAGACTCCAGGGAAAATCTTCTCATAATGATGGTTTGTTTCAGAACATAGAAAATGGTAAAACACTAATGTACATTATGAAGTTGTTCACCCATTTTACCAGTGTTTTCCAAAAATAGAAACAAATCAATTATATGGACAGATTTCAGTTGTGAAGGCAGCTGCAAAACTCCCATAAGGATTACTAACAATTTAACGGTATGGCAGCAGTAACACCGGTGAGTTTCACGATTGTAGGCATTGTGTCATAGGAGGAAAGGCACTGGCAACAATGTCACATACGTGGGTTTAATAAGAAAACATTGCTTTCTCATTGGACTGTAGGAAGATGTATTGCTGGATGAAATGCAACGGCCACTGAGAAAACTGAAAACGCAAGACCGAAGTGCAATTTGTCAACATGATACATGACATCCAAACTGCCATGTCACATGGCAGACGTCACTCACATTTCCATGATTGCTCACTATTTATCGTTTACTTTGACTATTTTCTGGAAGTTCCAGCCAATGCAATAAGAGATGAAACAAAATATGAAATACCGCTTTATGTTTATAACTTTTATATTTTGCAAACTCATGACATTCAACTTAAGAATTCTCAGAATTTAAAGGGCAGTTTAGCAAAATGGATGGTAAAATACAAACTTATAAAAGACAATGCATTTCCTGCGTATTAACCATTATTCAGACGTTACAATGGGGAAGCTGCTCTCGTCACATGGCTCTCATCACAATGCATAAGGTACCTGGACACAACTGTCCTCGACCGTGGGTGGATGGGTCACAACCTTCACTTATAGATGAAATCTCTGAAGAAAACTGCAAGAGTTTGCTGAAAACCTTATCTTTCAGCTAGAGAGACTCTGGGCTCGGATAGGAAAATGGAACACTGTGAGATGTTAATTCTTTTCAAGTTAATTTATGGCCACAGTGCGATGCTACTTGTATTCGTTTTCTGAAATGTGAGAAAATCATGTGAAAGTGTTGGTTGTGGACCGTGCACTTGAGATGAACAAACATACACTTTTAAAATCTGTAACAGGGATTTAACTTATTCTAAAGTTAGATCAGTTTTTAAAATGTGGCACTAATGCACTAATCTACATATAGATTAATGTAATACATTTTAAAAGAACTGTTATACAGGACAAGATTCTAACACCATAATAAAAACCAGGCATAAACGGACCTCTCACTGAATGCGTATCAAGGGCCATTGTGCCGCACGGGCTTCCTCACCAGTAATCCAGGGAGTGCCAGCTTCAAGCTCCAAATATAGCATTCTGTGCAGCTCGCAGGCTGTCAGGAACCCTTGGCTCGCTCGTGTCTGCGGTAGCGCAACAGAGCGTGTTCACCCTCACACGCTGTGAGGGGTCGTGCGTAATGGGTCGTGCAGTTTGGTTCTCAGACCTGTTAGAAAAGTTGATATAATTTCACTCCGTGACTCCACTTGTAGCGCTGGTTGAAGGAAGAGCAAGTGGGTATGATGTACCGTGAGTCCACATGCAGTAATGCGTACCACCAAGAGGAAAACAAATCTGAGATGTTCTTGACTGGAGAATTAGGGATGTGAATCATGATACATCACGGCTAAAAACAAACAGTCCTCCACTTCTAATAAATCACAGTTGGAAGATTATCCAGAGAAAAGAAGGCGCTCCTATTTTGTTTCACTGAGTTTTTAAAGGCAGGGTACAAAGTGCATGAACAGGATGACCCGGATCCTGAGAGCGCCAGACTCACACGCTCTCACACTCACAGCACAGTGTGAACGGTGGTTGTTTCTGGATGCTGGGGTGAGCGGTACTTTCATCCCAACTGTGTCATATCATTTATTTTCCATTTTAAATGAGCATGTATTACTTTTATAGTCAGAAAAGAGCCATACAATACATGCGAGTGCTTCTTTCTTCTTTGCACCGTTGAACATGAGCAGGCTGCCTGCTGCTGGAGCCTGTCAGCGCCCGTAATGGAGTCCTGTCCTTCTACTCCAGAAGACACCTCCATGCCGAGGTGACGCTCCACTGGAGATTTAACACTCACTTTATCGGGGAAGGAGCGGCGTGGTCACAGCCTCAGACCCTCGGAAGAACTGCGGGAAGAGCTCTTTCATCTCCTCCTGGGAAACACAGCCTGGGGGTCCTGCCTCCCTGACAATGAGGGTCCCTACAGAGCGCCCATCCTGAGAGGTTTGGCCTATCCTCACCCAGGACTATGCGTTCCAGGTGCTTGCTGGTCTTGGTGGGAGTGGGGGAGTCAGATGTAACTAGAGCTGGTCACTCCACGTCAAGAAGCAGCCAACTCCCCAGGAAATAAAATGTCACAGCTGTCCTTCACCTCACTCTCTTACTGGGTGGCCCAGTCAGTGTTCAGCGACTTCTGGTCATAGGACAAACAGAAATCGTTGGGGACCCACTTTTACTTAGAGCGCTGGGGAGACACCCTGCTTTTTTGTTATGGAAACCAATTATCTTAGTGGAAGATGCAAATGTGCTTGACTCAGCACTACCCGGAGGCCCTGCGGCCTTCCAGGCGTTCAGCAGCCAGTTTGGGCTCTGCCCTTCATCCAGTTGGCATCTCTGTGCTTCCGTCCAGTCCCAAAGAAAACTCTGGGGAAATCCGAGAAGTCCTGGAAATTATGGCGTCTGGAAGAAGTCAGAAAAATACTTGCATATGAAAAACATTTACCCGAAGCCATCTTCCAAGAAGGTGTTTAGAATTCTGACGCCAGATGGCCTGGCCCACTGCCACTTGCTAGCTGTGTGACCTTGGGAACGTTATGCACCCTCTTTGTGCCTTAGTTTTCTCATCTGTAAAGTGAGGTCACTTCAGGAGTTAAATACATGACTGTGGTAACAGTAGTAATTGATACGCGTCCATCCAGTGGCATTGTCGATGCCATCACTCTGCCGACTGCTCCCCCAGATGTCCCCACACACCACTGTTTCAGACGGGATGGGAACGGCGGCTTTCTCGGAAGTCATGACAGGAGCCCGCTGTCCCTTTTGACCAGTCTGCATTTGCTCTCATACAGATTGTACTTCTAGATGCCGTTTCTATGAAAATTGGTTTTGTCCCCAGACCCAGTGGTAAATTATTCAGACATCAACTAAAATTGAAAGACTGCCTAGATAATGAAAAAATTAAATGAGCTTTGTGTTTACCAACGTAACTCATATCATTTTAAAGAACTACAAATTCATGTTCTGGTGATCGTTCTCTCCCTTGAAGTTATGGGTGACTTTCCAAAAAGTAATGAATCAGTTTGTTGAAAGATGACAGTTCTAAGTCACAGATGTACTGAGTCACTGCATTAGTGCCGAGATGCTGCTGAGAAAATGACTAAGGAGATGTCAGAATTCATGGTACCTGTGGACTTACGTTAGGGATGTTATTCCCTCACTTTCTTCCTCTTGGAGGTTTCCAGTTGCAGGTGGCTATTCGAAAGCAGCTTTCTCTAGTGGAATATAATGTGAAGCACACATGGAATTTAAACTTTCCTGGTATCAGCTTTCAAAAGGTGTAACGAAACAGAAATGAGTTTCAATCGCTTATTTAATTTAGCCCCATATTCAGACCGTTGCTGTTTCAACACATCATCGGTGTAAAATTATTAATGACATGTTTCCCTTAACTTTGGGTATCGTCTGAAATCCCATCTGCATGTTACACTCACAGCACCTCAGGGCACCAGGCCCAGTTCAGGGGCTCCCTGGCCAGTCTGCCCGTGTGGCACGGAGCTGCAGGGGATGAAGACCACCATGTTTGTGAGGCCCTCAAAGGGGCACTTGTGCGCATTCTTTAGAGAGACTACTCGGCGACGGGTTTAGATGAGCCGTTCAAAGGAACTGACGTAACGCCCACTCTGTGACCCGGCTGAGCTCGATGTGGCCTCCCCGGGTCCTCCAGGAATAAAGGGCCCATTTCATTCTCCTTGTAATTAGTATATTCAGTCGGTGCAGGCTTGTCTGCTGCTTGTTTTCTGCTTGACTCACTCACAGTGGCTTGCCGCTCTCCCCTGGTTACTTGAGTTTCTAGATGATCATTCGGTCATCATGGGTGGGACTTCAGCAGGCTCGAGCTGGGATGCTCTCCTCTAACGAGGTTTTGCACCTGCTCCTGCAGGACTCCGGACACCGCTCGCCCAGGGCCAGACGGCTCCCCCACACGGCTCCTGCTAATGCTAAGACCCTGGACTCGGTGCCCCCACCTCACTGCCCACCCGTGCAAGCTCATCCATCCTGTCTGCCACCGCATACCTACGATGGGGAGTTTCTGAGAAACAGGGAGAGAGAGAATCCTTGCAGACCACCTCTGCTTTGGGCAAGATTAGCAAAGCGTCAGAAGTGGGGTCTATCTCGAGCTGCTCTCTTTAGCAGTTGGGGAGTCCTCAGTACCTAACTCATCACACTGTTGGAAACAAAGGTCGGCCCAACTTTTTTGACCGCAAAGACTGGTCAGCTCACTGGCCTGCCTCACTTGTCTTTAGAATTGTATAAAAGAAATGTTCCTCCAACTGGGTGTACACCTTTTCTCTGATTATACACCCTGGTGGTCTGGTAGCCAGGCAGAGAGCTAGGTTGGTGGGTTTGTAGATGTCTCTGGAATTATAGGGATCAGCAGGACTTTATTTCAACCAGGAGTTAGATTCAAGACCTATAAGAAATTAACTTGTGAGAAATAATGTTTTTGATAAAAATTGAATATTCAGCTTGCCCTACTGTAAGTCCTTCCTTTAAACAGGAAGTGTCAGGCAGGTCGGAATGTGAGTTCTGAGTAGACAAAGCCCTGTGGGCCTTGTTTCCTACTGGGTCCCCAGGACTTGGCAAAGTGTCTTCTTTCTAACAGGAGCTCTGCAAATAAATCAATAATACCGCGGGGCGGCCGGTTAGCTCAGTTGGTTAGAGCGCGGTGCTCTTAACAACAAGGTTGCCGGTTCGATCCTCATATGGGCCACTGTGAGCTGCACCCTCTACGACTAGATTGAAATGACTACTTGACTTGGAGCTGGTGGGTTCTGGAAAAACACACTTAAATACATTTAAAAAGTTTTAAAAAATCTTAAAAAAAATAAAATAATACTGCAGGCTCAATGGGATCCTTCCCAAAGACTGAGCCCCTAGCAAGGTTTTGAGCAGGTTTTTATGGGTTGGGGACTTCCTTGAGTCGGGGAAGGGGTAGGTGATTGGCTCGGGGTGTGGCCTAGAGGGGGTAATGCGGAAGTGGGCTGGGGCTTAGGCTGGAGACTTCTCTCTCCACTCGGGCCACCATTTTAGGTCAGTTTCACGTGGCAGGGAACCATTTTAGGTCAGTTTCTCCATCATGTACAGGTGTGCGTGTGTGTGTGTGTGTGTGTGTGTGTGTGTGCATGTGCACATACCCATGCGTGTCTCCCCGTGCAGGCACAGATGCTGCCGGTAGCTTAGTTTAGTATTTGCAGGCTGGCTGGGCCCTATTTCAAGGGGCAATGCTCTCCCCAAGTGATTCCCAATGGGAATTTCCTGGTGGAAGTAGGAAGTAGCAGGCCCTGCCTGAGAATGGCTTTACTGGGGACACTGGGTGTTGCTCTGAGGCCGGGTCAGGTTCCCGAAGGGCAGTGTTGAGCCAGACCAGGCCAGTTCTCCAGGCTTCTGCAGCTTTGCGGCCTGTGGGTGGACAGGTTTTCACGGAATGGACAGGTAAGGGCAGGTGCAGTGGCCGCACATGGGCCTGGGAAGGGAGGTGTGTAGGGCCCGGCTCTCAGGTGGGAGGCTTGTCCTGGAGGTGGATGGCTACCAGGGGGACTGGGGCAGCAGCGTGTGCCAGGGGACGAGCACTTTCTCCTGGCAGAGCTCCAGGGCAGGAAGCAGCCTGAGCCTTCAGGGCCCGAGAGCGGCCCGGGCACCGAGAGCCACCAGGCTGCCGTGGACAGGTCATATCCACACAAGTGACATGGTCAGTTTCGAGTTTTGAAAAGACACGTGTGGCTCAGTGTGGAGTTAGAGTGGAGGGGACAGGGCTGCCTTGTCTACGCTGCACAAACGTAAGTTAGAGCAGGGCCACTGTCCCTTGCCAAGGCCTGAGCTCGGAGTTGTGGAATCAGGTGAGGGGGTGCTGCAGAGCGCCGTGATGGAGTTCTGGGGGGACCCTGAGGCCCGTAGGGCAGGGAGGGAGCCAGGAAGCTGCTGCCACACTCGGGCACGGACGTCCACCAGGTGACTGAGGGCATGGATGTGGCTGTGGCTGGACAGCAGCATTGTCACCAGGAAGCAGAGAGCGGCCCCTCATGTGGCCGCCACGTCCCCAGCCTGCAGGACGCTCTCTGCTCTCCGCCCATGGAGCTGCAGTGACGGGGCTGTGGTGGGAGCTTTGGGGCATCATGCACGCTGCAGGAGTCCCTGTGACTCGGTCGCTGGGCTGAGCTCAAGCTCCTTCGCATGCTCCATAGTCTCTAATGGGCCTGCGATTCCAGCCCCTCCCCGCCAGGTCACCTCACCTGGGGTGCTGGAGCTGGCAGCTGGGCGCTGTTCCGTGCCCCGGGGCCAGGTCTGCACAGGAGAATTGTCCTGCCCCGGGGGTGCCCTCTCAGCAGAAGCATTTTTCTCCTATTCCCCCCCAATGCCAGGGCTCTGGAAATATTATAAGCTGTTGTCTCACGTCGGATATCAGTTCTACAGGGACAGACAGGTACACACGTTTCATCACAAATGAAGCATGAATTCAGTGTAGCTTGTTTCAGCAGCAGCTACACAGGTGGGGGACATTTTCTGGAAATTTCTGTCTTAGAAATTTTTATTCTCAAATTCTGGGGCTAGGTGTGGACCCTGTTCTAGAGGCTGTTTCCTGGAAAGGTGTCAGGTCACTCTTGTCTGTGTGGACACGTTTCTCCTGAAGCCCCGTGCAGGTCCACAAGAGGCTTGTAGGTGACCAGCCGTGTGCACTTACCTGGGCACTGGGGACAGAAGCCACGCCGGCAGATGGTGTGTTGGGTGTCTCCTTTCTGAGGCTTTCAGTCACCTTAATTTCATAATGAAGATCGTTGCGGCAAAGCAGGAAAACCCTACAAGTCGTCAGCTGGCTGATTGCACTGCTGCCTAAATGCGTCTCCGAAGAGAAAGGCATGGGCTGAGAAGAATTTCCTGGGCTGTATTGCTGCCATGGGCTGTTGTGAGACAGGTCAGAAGTGAGAGTAACGTGTGTGCGTTGAACAAAGTGGTTGGAAAACAGCTGCCTGATGATAAGCGGCGTAGCTCTGCATTCAGAACCCCTCATACACCTTTGTAGTTGTGCAGATAGGAATCTGCCCTGCTCTAAAGTCAGCGAGCCCTCGGGCTGCCTGCTAGGAATGGAACGCACCTGCTGCGGCTTTAATGCGGTAAACATTTAAGGCAAAAGGTTAATCTTTTGCCAGTGTCATTGCGTTCCATAGAAAAAGCCACTCCTTTTGGCGACAGCTTCGTGCACCCTGGGGGCCCTCCCTAGGGCAGGCGTCGCTGGACCCCTGAGTGAGCCCCTCTGAGGACTAACTCCGATGCTGAAGAATCTGCATGGAGCTGGTGACCCCACTAGGCCACTCGTGCAATGAATCCTTTTGGGGAAAGTTGCTGTCAAGGAGCCACTTGCTTGCATGCATTAGTTAAGCACCTGCTGTATGCACGGGACAGGTCTGCCCTCAGGAGTGTGTAAGGGTGCATGCTGGGGGAACCGTGTCGTGGTGACTGATGGGAGTGAGTCTGGGGGCAGCAAGGAGCTCTGTAGAGCCAGGGCCTCGGGCCACGTGGCTGGCGCATGTGCACCTGTCACCATCCACTTCCATCCCCAGCTCCCATGATGGGTCTGGGGCTGCAGGGAGCAGGCAGTTGCTGGCCCAGCATGGACGGCAGACCCCATAGCGCTCCTCAGACACTCTTGCCAAACCGTCCCTTGTTTCTTCTTTGATTTTTTTTATGTTAAATTCTTTTTTTTTAATGTTTAAAATTAAATTTATTAGGATGACATTGGTTAGTCAAATTATATAGGTTCTAAGTACAAACTTTTTCCTATATCTGTTGGCCATTTGTATGTCTCCTTGAGAGAAGTGTCTGTTCAGGTCCTCTGCCCATTTTTTAATTGGATTGTTGGTTTTTGTTGTTGAGTTCTTTATATATTTTGGATACTAGCCCCTTATCGGAGGTGGTGTTTACAAACATCTTCTCCCTTTCGGTTGGTTGCCTCTCTGTTTTGTCGATGGTTTCTTTTGCTGGGCGGATTCTTCCACTCCATGAACATGGAATGTCTTTCCGTTTCTTTGTGTCTTCTTCAATTTCTTTTAGGAATGCCTTTTAGTTTTCAGCATATAGGTCCTTCACATCCTTTGTTAAGTTTATTCCTAGGTATTTTATTCTTTTTGTTGCAATTGCAAAAGACGTTTTTGTCCATTTATTTTTCTGAAATTTCATTGTTAGTATATAGGAATGCAATGGATTTTTGCACATTGATTTTTTAGTGGAGTCTTTAGGGTTTTCTATATAAAGAATCATGTCATCGGCAAAAAGTGACAGTTTAACTTCTTTACTCCCAATTTGGATGCCTTTTATTTCTTTCTCTTGCCTTATTATATCAGAACTTCCAATACTGTGTTGAATAACAGTGGTGACGAGGGCAACCCTGTTTTGTTCCTGATTTTAGAGGAAAAGATTTCAGTTATTCAACATTAAGTATGCTATTAGCTGAGGGTTTGTCATATGTGGCCTTTATTATGTTGAGATACTTTTCTTCTATACCCATTTTATTAAGTGTTTTAATCATTAGTGGGTGTTGTATCTATTGATATAATCATATGGTTTTTATCTTTTGTTTATGTGAGGTATCACATTGATGGATTTGCGGATGTTGAACCGTCCTTGTGCCCCGGGGATGAACCTCACTTGGTCGTGATGAATAATCTTTTTAATGCATTGTTGTATTCGATTTGCTAGAACTTTGTTTAGGATTTTTGCATCTGTATTCATCAGAGATATTTGTCTGTAGTTTTCCTTTTTTTGTGTTGTCCTTACCAGGTTTTGGTATCAGGGTAATGTTGGCCTCATTAAATGAGTTAGGGAGTACTGTCTCTTCTTCAATTTTTTGGGAAGAGTTTGAGGGAGATAGGTATTAAATCCTCTTTGAAGGTTTGGTAGAATTCACTGGTGAAGCCATCTGGTCCCGGACTTTTGCTTTTGGGAAGGTTTTAGATAATTTCTTATTGAAGAAAGCCACTGCCATGCTCGTCCATCTCCTTTCCTCCCCTGACTGTCCATTATAGCTCTCGGGGAATTTAGATTACCCAGCATGAGCCGCAATTTGCTCTCTGGGGTAGTGTCATTAATCTCTAGTCTTAATAAAATGGACATTCAAATTATTGTGCACCAAGTTACTTGAAATCATCAAGATAACAATCAATTAGCATTTCTAACCTGATTCACAAAGCTGACTGAATTTGCCACCCTCTTAGCCTTGGGGAACTTATGCGTCCTGGCCTTGTTGGGGTGGGAGAGCCCATTCTATGCTCCTGTTCAGTGCCTGCCCCTTCCGGGGTGACTCAGGGCTTAGATGTTTGTCGTTCTGTGCAGTGGGGTGGGTGGTGTTTGTTTGTAATGATGTGACAGGACCCAGCGAGCAAGCTGAGCTTACATCATCAGGTGTCCCCGATAGCGACACGGAAAGCTGAGCCCTCTGCTCTTTAGGTCTGTGGGAGGGCCCTGTGGGGAGGAGAAGGAGCTGGCTTAATCCTGGCTGGCGGCCCCTTCCATGCTGGGAGCTGGGAAGCATGGGCACCTTTCATCACATGGTCAGGGGACAATAACCTGGAGGGATCATTGATCACGGAGGTGGGGTGGGGTCGGGGTTGGGGGATCTTCAGGGTCTGTGCCCACAGCTGGGGGTCTCAGTCCCAGGCCCTGAGCCTGCCCAGTCACCTCGGATGACAATTCAGAATGGGGGACCTGGCAGGTGGGTGGACACAGGTGGCCGGGCTCCGTCATTCCCGCCTTCACTGAAGCTGGCAAGTGGCGACGCAAAGAAGAGGACTGCATCCTGGCTCTGGCTCAGCTCACGTGGAAAAGCAGGAGGGAGATGGGATATAATGGTGTGCACGAGGTCTCCCAACTCTGGGACCGGGAGGGGACGGCAGAACCTGAAATGTGTGTGATGTGTGGAGGACGTTAGATTAAACAGGTGGAGTAACAGCCGTGCCTCGTGCTGGGAAGAGCTGGTTGGTTCCTAACAAAGTTTTAAATTAAAAGCTAGACTGAAATCAGCCCTTTGCTGAGCAGTTTCTGTCACGGATGCGTCATGCCTGTATATCAGCCCAAACAAAGAAGGACCTGTGTGGATAAAGTTAGAAGTCACCTTCCAAATACCTTAAATGAGGGGAGGCAGAGAGGGAAATGAAGCAAAAGCTCGCCATCACCCCATGTCGGGTTTCCTGGGGCGGGGCGTTTAACAGGCGAGCTTGGGAAGGTGCTGGGGTATCTGCCTTGAGCGAAGGTTCCCCGAGCGACAGTTGTCGTGTGTGCTCGATCGGTCCTCGTAGTCTGTGCTCTGCTGAGTATCATCTTGCAGAAACTGAGTGATCCTTCCAGAGTGTGAGAATGTGGACACTTCCAGAGATGCACTTGTGAGATTCTTTCCTTCCCAGTGTCTGCTGAGTGACCACGGGTGAGGTGCTCTTACAGCAACCAGGACAGGCAGACGTCCCTTCTCTGACTGGTGCACATTGGTGTTTTATTCTTCTGTGTCACACGAGTACCTGTCACTCACTAAGCCAAATGTAGGAAGCAAGAGGCTTTTGTGGGGTTTTTATTTCTCCTGTGGCAGCCTTGACAGCAAATTATCTTCTTTCTATTTGGGAAGCTTTCATTTGGGATGCTTATCTCTCTCATTGCTGACTTGTACCTGGGGACAAACCCTGACGTTATTTTCTTATTTCCTGGACAGACTTGAGAAGAGGGGTTCCCAGCACCCGCTGTGCCCAGCTTACACTGGGTTGGCCGGACTCGGAGACTAAGCAGGGCCGCTGCCTGAGTGCTGTGGGTCTCTGGGTCCCCTGGGGAGGCAGAAGCACATGGAGGTGATTATGTGAAAGGGGGATCCTGAAAGGAATGGGTTCTGTACTGATAGATGTGCTTGTCCCTGGGAGCTGTGTATCCAGGCACGGGGAACCGATGCTCTCAGGACAGGAAGGACCAAAGGTCCTGTGCTCTGGACGCCAGTCTCTGCAGCTCCCCCTCTGCCCACACGTGCCCGCTGGAGGCCCCGGGCTGGCCTCCCGCCCAGTGAAACCCACCGTACACACGTGCCTAACGGAGTCACTGTCTGGTTAAACCATCGTTTTTGCAGCAATAATTACCAGTTGGTAGACAGAACGCCTAAAGAGTTTCCACCGGAGCTGAAATCATTTGCTAAATAGACATCAGAAACGAATGTTCGTTCTCTTGAATATGGTGCTCAGCAGAGTGGGCACAGGGCTGGCGTTTGTCAGGCGAGGTTTCCTCCTCAGAAGACTCTCCAGTGTTTCCGTCCTCCGCACCTTGTGCCACCCTGAGACCTGGGATCCTTCCTCCCACATGGCGTTCCCCAAGACGGAGCCACCCCGCAGAAGCCTCCTGCCCGCCCTTTTGCTGAAATTAAATGGTTAGCATTCTACCCACTCTGCCATCCACTGGCCATTATCATTCGCAACCTGGTTTTGGTGACTGTCCAATGCCACAGTGTCGTCCCGGCTGAGCATTTCTCTGGCAAACTGGCCAGAGGCCTGGACCAGGGTGACGGTCCTCTCCGGCTGGCTTCCCGCTCTCTGCCTCTGAAGAATGCAGGCAGTGACTGGTTCTGCGGGGGGACAGCAGGCTGTCCTCCAGTGCATGCCCAGAGAGAGGAGAAAATCCAGAGGGGACAAGAGCAGGCAGCACCGTCCAACCCCCGAGCGGGCCCCCTGAGTGGGCATCGTGATCTTGCACAGTGCTGGCCCAATTAGCATGCTCAGCCTGATGCCGGATGGTTCTGGAGCCCCTGACTGTCACACTGTCCCAGCTCTTATGGCCACTAGCCTTTCTCCTCACCTTTGAATCCTGGCAAAGACAAAACCCAGCTACTGTCTGGGTTCCAGCTTGGGAGGCAGGTTCTGGGAGTGTCAACAGTCAGGACGCCTGAGACTACAGTGGGTGACACAGAAGCCACCTGCCCGCCCGTGCTGCTGAGGTTTAGGTAAATCAGTGTGTCAGGCGTTGCCAGAGGCCCCTGTGCACACGGACCCAGGCCGGGCTCTGCGGTGCCCAGGTGTCTCCGACAGGAGGGTAGCGACCCGGTCAGACAGAGCCAGGTGTCCTCATTGTCCAGGTGCCTTGAAGTCTCTGAAACCTCACTGAGCCCCGCGCTCTTTGTCTACAAACAGGGACAGTGGACGTTGTCTTTCACATGGTTGTCAGGTAACTTAGGGTAAGACGTGCGAACACGGCTCTTTGCACGTCTGGCCGTCAGAGGAGGTGGACAACAGTAGAAATGGCAAAAGCGGCAGCGAAGGGCCCCCAGGAGGCACGCTGGGGTTTGTGCAGCTGATGGGCTGCTCTCCTCTGGCCATCTGCACAGAGAGCACTCGGTTAATTACTGCTTTGCCTAAAACATCGATTTTTGTGAGTAATCCTTGTGGGATAGCATCTCTGGCTTATCTCTTAGCTGGCTTAGCAGTTTTCTCTGGGTTTTGGCTGTACCTATCTCATCTCCCTGTTATGTACTCAGCTCAGGGATTCTGAGCAGTCCTCCGGGAAAGCCAGTTATGGTAATTATTTATGAGCCACACACCTGATAGAGTGCCTCCCCCTCCTCCCAGACAGCTCCGGGGGCCCCTCTGGGGAGCAGCTGGAGTCCCAGAGCTGGCCTGGCTCCGTGCCCCTCCTGCTGGCTCCGCGAGCAGCAGGACCTGCAGCCTTTATCTGTTTGTATTGGTGGCTTCTGTTGCATTGTCTGTCCAGGCCCAAGCCGTGTGCGGTCTGGCGTGCGGAGATGCTGATAGATGCCTGGCCCGGGGGCGGGGGCGGGGGGCAGAGGAGGGAGCAGAGAGGAGGGTGCGGAGCAGCTGGCAGCCCTCCATAGGCCCCCCTTTTCTTTGCACACCCAGCAGTAAGAGTCTGTCGGCACCGGCCTCCCGGCATGCACTCTGCTCACTGACAACATGCACACGCGTTTGTGAGCTCACGGTGCTCTCCGTCTGTTGGAGGTTTAGTGTGAGGTTCTGCTCCCACAGCAGATCTGGTTCTAATGTCATATCGCTGAGACCTGGGGCCTCTTCTTTCCCCAGTTGGTTCAGCCGCCAATTGTGACAATAATTGTATCAATATTGGTCATTAAGTTTCTGTCTCCACTGATCACATGCAGTCGCTGTGTGAGCTAAATGTTGCATTTACACAGGCAACCAAATGAATTCAAAACAAGTGAAACACTGTCTTTCCACGTGTCTGAGAGTCTGATAAAGTTTACTTCCTTGTTCTCTTTTCAGTTGGCATGTAATTTTTGACAACAGAAGCCATGGGGTCCAATGTTGCCACACTTCCATCTGCAAATTGGTCTTGTCTTAGAATCTGTTTCGTTTAAAACACCATTAGTGCCTTTCTCGTTCATTGCTAAACCATCCTCTTCATCCTGAACAGTAGATCAAGTTCATCAGTAGGCAGCACACCACAGGTTGTCAGGTTTGGCGCCGTCTTCTCAGAGGGGAGGCTGTCGGAATGGCACGTTTCCTGGGCACTGTGCCCCCTCTGCGGCCCTGTCTCAACAGGGCAGCTGGGTAGTTAATCCCCGGTAGAAACACCTGTGGTGAACTGACAAGAAGTGGCGATCCCGTGGGAGAGAAGCCGAGTTTAGTAAGAAACGTTCTGTGGGGTTTGGCAGTGTGTTGGCTTTCACCAAACTACTGCATGAATCTGACGTGCACTCAGCACTCGGGCCTTGGGCACCTGTCCCAGGACGGTACCTATAGAAATCAACTCTGTGCACACAGTCGTGTGTCGTGATGATTTGTAACGGGCGACCCCTGTGATAGCGCTGGTCAGGTGAGTGGCCAAGAAGTCCCTTGCCTGGGACGCTGGGCTGCGGTTCACCATGGGGGCTGGGAAGGCCGTTTAGTGCCGAGGGAAGTGATCTTGTAACATTTCATGACAGGACCTTCCTGACAGCCCCACTGGGAGCTGACACCCACCCCCTATTCAGTCGCCATTCCCTGCTTCACTTTTCTCCATGGCGTTGTCACCCTAACGATGAAGCAAGTGGACGGGAAGGGGTAGCCCCCGCGTGTCCCCTCCCTGAGGCAGGCCTTCGTGTGGTTCCCTGTGTCCCTGGGGTGGAGGCGACACGCTGGGCAGCAGGCCAGCCATGCAGGTCTGTTGACCGAATGGCAGTGCAGTGTGGCAGCAGGTGTGGCTTTGTCAGCGGCCTGTTTACTGGGCAGTGGCGACTCGTCCCCAAATGCACTGAGTGCTCTTCCCTGACACAATGCCCCTGGCTGTGCAGCGTGCATCGAGGGGATGGGCCTTCGTCACACAACCATTCGCCTCTTGCTGGTATTTCCAGTTGCTCAGGGTAAATCTTTATCTGAAGGCCTTGAACGTGAGGATGCATTTCAGGAAGGGAAAGGCCAGATCAAAAGATGGGAACACATGAACGTTTGTAAAACCTTAATATTTTTCAACTGCTTCCCAGAACTGGGTAAACTAGATTACCACCACCAATGTAAGCTGGTACCAGAGTTTCTTAGAAACCACAACTATTTCAGGGACTGAGGATTCCACACACAACTTTACGGAAAAAAGCAGAAGACAGAAGCAAATTTTTAAATTCTTCCAACAACATCCTCCCCACTACAAAAAAAATAAAAAAATAAAAAAGAAACCAAGCTGGGGGCGTCCAGATGGCTCAGTTAGAGTGGGAGTGCTCAGCAACAAGGTTGCCGGTTCAATTCCCACATGGGATGGTGGGCTGCGCCCCCTGCAACTAAAGATTGAAAACGGCAACTGGACTTGGAGCTGAGCTGCGCCCTCCACAACTAGACGGAAGGACAATGACTTGGAGCTGGTGGGCCCTGGAGAAACACACTGTTCCCCAATAAAAAATAAATAGAAAAACCAACCTGGATTCTGAGTCTGGAGCCTGACCCTCACGAGGGCTCCCCAAGTGGAGATGGGTGTTGGGTGTCTCCACGTGCTCAGGGACCAACTGAACCTTGTGGGCTGTGGCATCCCCGCTGCCTGCTGACCACCGCCCCCGCCCCACACCCTCCCCCACTGTATACGTGTTTCTCGGGGGCTCAGCCGGCCCTCCTCAGCTGCTCCCAGCCATCACACGCTGTTCACCATCGTTTCCGGTTATGTACGTGACACACGTGCACTGCAGCCAAGCCCCTTCTCTCTACGGCTGGCGTGCGCCCTGGTGACCGTCCGCATTGTGACCCGCTGGGCATCACGTGGCAGTGTGTGCGCTCTGTGCACCACTGACATTTTGAGAACTCGCTGTTTATTTCTGGGATCACTGTATGTGGCGTGGGCGTCAGGAAAGGGGGTTAGCGCTGCTCTTGTTAGTCTGGGTGCTTGCATGTTGCATAATGAAATGTCCTCTGTGTGCTGTGGCCACTGGGCACCCCACGCTGAACAGCCTGTCCTCTTCTGCAGGTGGCCGCCACAGCAGCCTCAAGCCTGTCGGCAGCAGCCCCACCATCACCATCGCTGCCACCGCGGCCATGGTCTCCGTGGAGCCCGAGGGACGGGGAGGCCCATCACGCTCCAGCGTGCAGCCGTGCCATTTCCTGACGCTGGCACCCTTCAAAATACCCCTGCGGACTGCCCCCTTCTCTGGTAAGTAAGAACATGGCGCCCAAAGCTTTGAGCTGGTTCCAAGCCGCAGTGCGGGGAACGAGGCGGGGGCAGCCTGCCGGTAGGTGCCACCTTCCTGGACTCACGTGCCATGGGGCACCCACGCCCGGCTCTGGGATGCAGGTTTGCTCATCTTCAAACTACACAAATGGATTCGGTTCCATTCAACAAGGTTGGGTTACATCAACTCGGGCACTTTGTGCTGCAACACGAGTTTTACGGATACTGTTTGAGGAAGCGAGACTTCGCTTGCTAACTCTTTGGGGGAGGCGGGGCAGAAGTAGCTGACCGTGCACAGACTCAGAGAAATTTGTAATTTTCTTACATGAAGCATGGAGCCATGTGCTAGGAAGTACTGAGGTGTCTAAATGGGTAAATCACAGAAAAGGACCATGCTGAGACTCGTATGGAGCTTTCTCTAAGCCAGGTCTCACCTGGGCGTGCGGCTGGGCTGTTCTGTGCGCACGGGGTGGGCGCCTGCCCACCATGGCAGGACCTCTGTGGAGCCCATCAAAGCCCATGGCATGATGGCCACAAAGGCATTTGTGTTCCTAGTGCAGTGGGTGAGCTCTTCTGAAAAGTCCAGGGTGTGCAGGCAGCGGGCGTGGACATCCTGGGGTCCTGCGTGGTGCTGAGCTGCGTGCTGGGCTCAGGACGGAGGTGGAAGGCTGCGCCCTGCACTGGTCGTGACTGCTGTCCACATGTGTCCACAGCTACACACGTGTGCCTATTAAACATCCTCGGGAACACACGTTCAGGTCGTTCCCTCACACAAGCAGCAGTGATGGGGAGGACAGTGGTTCTCGGACCTTACGAGCTAGTGCTGTTATGTTAGTTTTAGTTTTTCATGTGATACGGCAAGCCTTGAACAGAAATCTGATATTAATTGTATACTACAACTAATGCTGGCATTCTAATTCTAGTATTAGTATCATGACTTGCTAGGTTATCAGTAATAGAAACGTCACTAGATGGTGAGTTAGGTACAGAGGGTGCCAAAAAAATGTATACACATTTTAAGAAAGGAAAAAAAACTGTATTAAAATCGTAATACTCAATATATACTGGTAAGAAAAGATGAATACAAGTCATGTTTGACTTCGGCAATTACAAGAGGTGCTCAAGTGTTTACCCATCAGCGTAATTTTAATACAGTTTTTTTTTTTCTTTCTTAAGAAGATTTTTTGGCATTTTTTGGCACCGAATGTATATTACACATATGCGTACTTTATATGAGAAAAAAGTATATCTATATCTATATATCTATATCTATATTTGAGTTCATAGTAGAAAGGGAAATAACATAATTATAGTTATTTCCAGTGTGGGCAGTGCTTCTGGTTTGCTGACCTTGCTTCCAGTGACTCTAATGTGGTTTTCTCAACACTGGAGACATGGACCTCCGGCTTCCAGTCTCTATGTTGGGGAGATAAATTAGTTGATAAATTAGTTGCTCACCAGAACATTGTATTCTCAAGAACGAAGTCTTATTTCTATTTCAGCGTGTTGGTGAACATGCATTTAGGGTATGATGGGGGAAATAAATAAAACACATAGATAATCTCTTGTGTGGAATATAATTTACAGCTCTGTCAAGATTTTGGTTAAAATCCATCAATCCATTGACATTTATTAAGGATGACTTACTATTTTTCAAGAAAATTAATCTTAGAAAGAAGCAAACACTGTAGCCCAGGAGTGGCTTCACTTTTCTTGTCTCTCCTAGGATTTATAAAGTGACATAATAATTAGGCCTCTTTCCATGTCTGCATTTTATAAGGCTCTGTAATCAAATTTGCCACAATGTGCGTTCAGTTAGGAACAGACAAGCATCAGTGTTATCTGTCTTGGAGGTAACCGCCAGCACGAGCTGTCAATCAGAGGAAAGGGGCGGCGCTCAGAAGGCGGCCCTAAGAGCGCCTTGCACTTTTGGTCTATTTGGCTCGAATGCTGCACTCTGCAGTAGAGGCTGGGTCTGGACCAGGGACCCCAGCCTGGTGGGTGGCCTCTGAGCAGTGTGCCGAGCCCAGGCATTGAAGCCTGTGGCTCTGATTGGGGTGGCCCGGTAAGTGGGGCTTGGGGAGATAGGCCCGCTGTGTAGTGTCCTGGCTCGCTCCTGCCTTCAGCAGGAGGCATGTGAGTGAGACTGGCCATGCCCACGTGAAAGCCTTTGCAGAGTTTCCCTTGAGGACTTTCTGAAAACCAAGGCTTGAAGGAGACTGAGGGGAGACCAGTGGTGTGTCAGGGCTGGTGTTTAGCCATTGTCAGTGGTCCCAGAAATGAGATTCCGTGAGATTGCAGAGTTGACTGCCCTGATGAACATTCTCAATGGGGGTTCAGGCAGCCCGCTAGGAAATCCCTGACACTCCTTAAAATAGGTAGGTGGGGGCGGGGCAGGGGAGGACAAAATACCCTGTCAAAGGCCAGGCGGGGGAGGGGAGGAGATGGGCTGGCAGGGAGAGCACAACAGATTTCCTAGACCAAGAAAAATGCACCCCTTTGTGGAATTTGCTCCGTATTCCATTGATTTTAAAAAAGCACATGAACTTTAATACGTCTACAGATGAATAACCCTGTTTTTATTTAGAAGATAATAATTCCCGTTTTAGATAAATGAACCAGACTCTTTCTAGACTCTTTTATTCACCCCCTTCACTTGGTAATAAAGCCAAATAATCTTAGAAGC
Source organism: Rhinolophus hipposideros (assembly GCF_964194185.1). NCBI lineage: Eukaryota > Metazoa > Chordata > Mammalia > Chiroptera > Rhinolophidae > Rhinolophus > Rhinolophus hipposideros. The sequence continues at coordinate 1,351,069 of NC_138061.1, forward strand.
CCCACATACTTTAGCTTTATGATTCTCAGCATGGGACAGTTTTACCCCTGGGGGTATTTTCAATGGATAGACAGATTGAGGGGGGGCTGCTCTGGGGATGTAGTGGGTAGAGACCAGGGATTCTGTCCCACATGCTGTAATGCCCGGACAGCCCCCATGGTAAAGAGTTGTCTGGCCCCACATGTTAGTAGTGCTTGTGTGGAGGTGCCCCGGTCAGTATTTCAGAACTCTGTCTACACTGTCAAAACCTGTATTGGTGTGCAAATGGTTCACCTTCATCTGGGGGAGTTCGTCATCCAGTAACCGCGGGGCTTTGAAGGGAATGGCTCAGTGCTGGAGAGAAGATCAGCCGTGAGTTACACTTAATTATATGCCTGTAATGCGATTCAGAGTTTCACATCATTTAAAGAACCCCACGACCCGTTCCTAATTCGGTCGTAAGCTGGGTTTTCTTGTTCAGCGTGCTGCCAAAGCCAGTGCTTGCTGTTGCTCTTACAAGGGACCGTGCGTGCCTGGGTCGCGGCTGGCCTTATGCTCATGTTAGTCTGCTCACACCTGTCCCCTTCCCTATCCTGTTCGCCACCTGCCAGGGGGCCGTGTCTTCCTGTCCTGGCCCAGTTTGCACCAGGGCGCGCTCATCACGTCCCATGAACTGATGCTTCACCAGTCCCCTGAGTTTGGTGTCCGTTCTCCACCTTGTACGCACATTGACAAGTTGGTGCAAACTTTTCCTTATGTAGTTTCTTATGCGGTTTCTCACAGATTGCTCCCGGATCGAGGCGAGGTGGAGGGGAGCGTGGGCACAGGGGGCCTTTACCTGGACACGTGGGCTGTGTTGGCGGCATGAGCAGGTGGAGCGGGCGGTCTGCGTCTCCTTCCAGCAGATTTCAGCTGAACAATCTTGCTCAGCGTTAGAGTTTCAGGTTCAAGAAGGAGCACGTTCAGGGTAAAAACGTACCTGGCACCCTGTTTCTTTCTTAATTTTGAAGGAGAACATGGACTTGATTGGGGGAGAATGAAAGACCTGCTCTCTCTGGCTTAAATCCTGTGGGGTGAAGCGGGCACCCATCTGGGGGATAATGATGCGGTGCCCCTCCAGCGTCGGCCCGTATTGGCTGAAACGCAGGAGGCGACTCTTGTTTTAAGGATGATGTAGTTGCCGTTAAACCTTTACCCACAATTTCGTAAGCATTTGAGTGAACGAGGGCGGCCAGGAGGGACCATTCTGGTCGCCAGGAGAGCAAACGACGATCCGAGGCTAGGATTCCAAAGTGCCCTCTGCCTTGGAGACCGTCTACCACCTGCCCTTTGGCTTCCAGAACTATTGAATGGCTTAAATGTAACCGTTTGTCCTGCCACAGAGCAGCTGGCAAATGACTTTTTTTCTGTCAGTAACTTACCTGCCAGGAGACTTAGCAAGTCAGGGGAGCCCTGAGCAGGGGTTCCAGTGCGCCGCTTCTCCGGGGAACCCATGGAGGCCGACACAGGCTCTGTGACAATTCCTTTTTCCATCCAGGAATAGTTTCCACCTCCACTGGAAGAGAAAATGTCATAATACATATTAACATTTTAGAGATTTTGCAGAGACAGAAATATCAGAACAGCATAATAACTCGCACTCCTAAACGTCTGAGACCCAGCTGGCTTCTGTGAGGAAGACATATGTGTTTCTGACAGGAATTAAGGTCTCAGTAGAACACATACTGGATTGAAATGTCCAAAAAAAAAAAAAAAAACCCAGAAAAAAACCAAAGAAAGAAACCCAAAGAGTTTGTTCTCTACAAATGAACTCACATTAAGGGTGAAGCAACACACAGTCAGGCTGGCCTGATGGCATGAAGTGTGGAGGGGCAGCATTCGCTAAACGAGAGCCTGGTGCTGGGATCCGAAGGGCTGGCGGGAATGGCTCCCTCTGACAGCAAGTGTGTCTAGAAAGCTTCTCCCTTGCCCCCTCTGCCTCCTGGGCGCCATTCCTTGCTAACTTCCTGAGAAGCCAGCACCTGGCACGGCAGCTTTGTGAGCTGTCTCCACTGTGAGCTTCAGCTCACTCTTTGAAAAGAAAACTGGAAATACGTCACGCACACCAAAGCTGCGTGTTGCCACCAAGTAGAAAGAACACCCATACAGCGGCCCCCACCCCTTCTTCGGACCCTAAGAAGGTAGGCGCTTCCCCCCTAATGCTCCCGGCAGCCTGGACTCCTGCCCTCGCCCCAGGGACACTCGCTCTTCAACATACGGGCCAGCCATTCCTTCGCCGCTTTAAAAACGTGTTCACCACACACATAGGTGTTGTCTCGACACAGTATGTGGCTGAGTTTCTGTTTTTTTTAAATTTTACATCAGTGTCGTCATAGTTCGTGAATTTCTGATTGCCTGTTTTGCTCAAAATGACGTTTTTCTTAAAGTCATGGTCACCCATGCTTGTCATTGCAGTGCAGTCTTGTTCACTTTGGAATAGCATTCATTCATTCATTCATTCATTCATTCATTCATTCATTCATTCATTCCTATGAGTCTATACAGTGCATTGTTCCTTCCACTGTGGGCGTCTGGGCTGTTTCCTGAAATGTCCCTTCTGGGAGCACTTTCCTCTCCTGCTGACATTTTTCGGGGAGGTGCGGTCTTTGCACAGGTCTGAAACCGGGTGTGCTCTGGCCTGGTCCCGGACCTCCTCCAACCCCCACTTTATCTTCAGCCCCTCGGTCCTTACGTCCAACCTGCCACTCCCACACTATCTAATGGACATCTCAAATCATACTTGTCTGTGAAGGAGGCATTGATGCCCGACCTGTGGTCCTGCTCATAGAACAGAACAAAGGAGCTTGTTTCTCCCGTAGTCTCCTGAGTAAGCCTCATTCTCCCCTAGTGCTCCCCAATTCCATAAATTGCACCCAGTCTGGCCAGTTGGAGCCCAACACTGAGGGGTCATCCTTGGTCCCTCCTTTGCCTGATGCTCCCCATCCACTCCATCAGCGCTGTTGTCCCTCCTTCTGATCGACACCCCGAGTCCACCGTCCTCGTCTGAGCTAAAGAGAGGGCGCCAAGATGGCGAGCATATGGTGGTCCCAGAAGCCAGCGCATTCCAGCCAGTCTTCGAGTCTCCAAGGCAGGGGCAGAGGTGCTGGGGTGGACGCTGAGATGCCCTGGCTGAGAAGAGAGGGAGCATGCCCCGCATGGGGTCAGAGCCTCTGCAGGGGCTCTGCTGGGTCATGAGGACAGACACATGTGCTCAGGAAACATCAGCTAAGAAAGATCCGTGCAGTCACAGTGTTCTGCCCATCTGTCATTTCACTAATGACGGAAACGGTGAGCTTCCTTCTCCAGCAGCACACGGAACTCCTCAGTCCCCTAAGAAGTCAGAAGCCATGCCAGTGCCTGAGGTGGCCTGGGAGAGAGGACTGTGCTGCCTTTCAGGGGACCCCGGGTGAGCGCTGGCCCTCAGCCCTGCACCTCCATCCCCCATGGAGTTTGAGAAGGGCTCTGCTCAAACCTCGGTCATGGGTGACGCCCAGGATTCAAGCCACCACCTGGGGGCGTCTCCTGGGGTTCACAGGGCTCTTAGCATGAGCTTCCCAGACTCTGACACACAGGCTGTCTTTCCTTCCTGGGGACCTGATGTTCCAGGATGGGGGGCGATGTAACGTGTATGAACCTCCTTCTGGGGCCAGCATTTCAGTTTTAAATATTCTTGGCAGGTATTTACCTTTTGTAGGAACGGTCAACACCTGGTCATCCTGCAGTGTTTTCCCCCCAGCTCCTTCCAGTAGAATATTCTGCACAGACGCCTGGGCACTGCATGTTTTTAAAGGATTTGGTTCCGACGCGGTAATGCACTAGTATGCTCCATCATCTAGGGAGGTTGTCAGCCTGGGAGTCCCTGCAAGTGGCTGGTGATGACATTCAGACTCGGAAGACTGTGACTTTCCCCAAGGCCACATAGGCTGACAGAGTGCTGCAGGGACAAAGTGTGACAGTACCACCTTGAGTTTAGTGCTCAGTTCATTAACTTGTTTTGCTAGAACCTAGAGAAAAGAGCAAAGTGGGAGGAGAAAAGCAAGCAACACGGTACCTGTCCAGAGCTGACAGACCCTGGCAGCAGACGGCAGTGCAGCTGGGCCATAGCAGCTGAGGAGCTGCCTTTGCTCGCAGGGACCACCCCTTCTGTCCTGGGCAAACCCCCCTCTAGGATCCACCTGCTTCTCCTCCCTGTTACGCGGTGGTGGGGGGAAGGCTGGAACAGCCAGGGCTCCTCCCTGGGTGTGTGGGGTCCCAGGCTCTCCCTGGCACCTTGTTTCAGTTCGGTTTGGGCCTGACCAGGGACAGGCTGCAGGACCACCTTCATGTGTAAAGGGACAAAAGAAGGGTGCTCTTAGGAGGACCCCTCGCAGAGGAATAGGGACGCAATGATAGAACCACAACCTGCATGTCAGCTGCTGTGCTTTCCCCGCCCCCACTGCCATGGCCTTTCCTTTTCCTCTGTTTGCATCTCATCCCCAGTTTTGGAAGTCCCGCTGACTGCTGCCTCATCCGTGGCGCCTGGTTTGACCCTTCTAGTCCACCAAAACTTTCCAGCCTTTAAATTCCTGTCCTGTGCCTTGCCTCACCCGTTACTTAACTGATGGTATATTGTTCAGATTTTATACTTGTCTTCCACTTTGAGTGTCCACAGGGCGGGGTCCACAGTCCTGTGATTGTACCCCCACTCAGAGCAGCTCTGTGTGCATGTAGCAGCCGCTCGGAGAACGTTTATCGGACGGGAGAGGTGGCAGCCGAGGAAATGCAGTGACTTCCAATGGATGAAATACAGAGGGCGCCAAAAAGTGGATACACATTTGAAGAAAGGAAAAACCTGTATTAAAATTGTAATACTCAATATATACCAATGACAAAAGATGAATGCAAGTCATGTGTATACATTTTTTTGGCACCCCCGGTAGTTCACACAACATGTAGAGAATCTGGTCTTTTCCTCTTATCCGCCTTGTAAGTACAGTCCTGTTGACTTACGAGTGTCATAGGCAGTGCCTTCCCTCCTGCAGGTGTTCGTGTCTCTCTCTGAGCTGTGTTCCCTGTGCATGGTGGCAGTTTTACTCAAGGAAGTGTGGGTGCTCATGATGACACGTCTAGCCACAGAAAGCGTCATCAGCGAGTGGGATTCTGAGGCCCCCTCAATCTCTCTCTCTCTCTCTTCTCTGTCTCCCCCCCTCTCTCTCTCTCACACACACACACACACACACACACACACACATCCCATCATTAGGGGCAGTGGTTTTAAGGGCCTGGGGATCAGCTTCCGGGTATGGGGCATCTCAGGGGTTTCCTGCTTCCCCCCCTGTGGGGTCCTCACACTTCGACAGGTCTATTTGTCTATTTCCAGCTCACCTACGCCCAAACCCTGGTCCAACCCAAGATCTGATTCCCAGACACAGCAGGAAATGAAATCCTTTCCAGGTTGTCCCTGCTCCCATAGAGGCCTGTCACCTCTACTCAAGATAATGGACGCTGCGACAGTGCAGAGCACAGAGAAAATCTGAATCTTATTAAATAAACGCTGTTGTTCCATCCTGCACTCAGTAACTCAACCAGCCACCCACTTTTCCCTGAGTGCCTGTCCTGTTTCCGGGGCTCTGCTAGGTCTGAGTATTCCTTGTGAGCAAAAGAGAGGGGACCTCTTTGCTCGGGGGATGCCAGTGCCTAAATGCGACCCAGTCAGCTCTCACTCGGTCCCACCGCTCTCAGGGACAGTCCTGCCAAGAGCTGCCCCAGGGCGGACGTGACCTGGGGCTGTCTCAGGTTGAGTGCCCTCAGAAGCAGACTGACACACAGGCGGTGAAGGTGGTAACATGGGGCACAAGGAGCCTCTCCAGGGCCCGACAGCCCATGGCAGTGGGCACAGAGCAGGGGGGAGGGGCAGAAGTTCCAGCGTACTGTTCAGCGTGTTCCTCTTGACGAGTGAAGAAGCTGAGTGCTTTCCCGCCGACTCCTGTCTGTGTTGGGTTGAGAGCAGCCCCTGGAGCTGCTGATTTCTTGGCATTTCTAATTCCTGCTGTGGACCTAGGACAAGATCCTCCCCCATCCCCCCCGCAGCCAGGCAGCCCCGAGTTGCTGAGTCAGAGTGGTCTCAGGAAGAGACATTGACAGGGACAGAGGAGGTGAGCACTTAGGGGCTCTGAGGGAGCACCAGGCATGGCTGACGGTGGGTGGCCAGGGCAGTGACGTGAAGACCAGGAGAAGCTTGGGTTGTGTTGTGACCTGACCTCGCTAGAGTCAAGATAATTCAAGCCTCAGTGCTGGGGTCCTGCAGACCTTCCCGCTCTTCCTACAGCAGAGACGTTTCCTGCCCAGGAGAGGACCCCAGCCAAGATGGCATGCAGTGTCTGAGCAAAGGCCTCCTGACACAGTGGCTGTTGTGATGTTGGCTGAGGAGGGAGGGCCTCAGGCCCCGGGCTGTTCTTCAGGGCTCCCCAGGGCCCTCCTGTCCTCGGGACACTTATGCTGGCCAGGGAAGTACAGGATAGGCGTGGGGTTGGAGACGATGACAGGGTGCATGACTGGGGACTCTCCTAGCCCCGTGGCCCCAGAACCATCCAGCCTACGGCGCAGGGGTAGCAAGTGGGCACTGGATAATGAGGCGGCCTGTCAATGTAAGAACAGTCGAGCAGAGCTCCAGTGGAAGGTGCTTCGTGGTGGACGAGGGGCCTGTGGTCCCACAGAGACGAGCTTGTGCTTCGCCCACAGCCATCAGCTTTGCATTAATTATGTGCATGTAGACGCCATTTTCTGTGCGTTATAGAAGTATGGAGTTTGTGAAAGATTCATTTGGACTTGTAAAGTGTATGTGCACCATAAATGACCCAATGAGTAAGTAAGCAAATATATGACCAGACATTTCTCCATAGAAAACATACAAATGCACAATATGAGCATGAAAAGATGGTCAGCATCCTTAGTTCTCAAGAAACCAAGTCAAAACCACAGCGAGATCCCGTTTCATGCTCTTTAGGAGGCTAAGACAAAAGATGGCTAATGACCCACGGGTGACCATGTGGAAGATTGGAATCCCCATACATCGCTGGGGGGAATGTAAAATGGCTCAGCCCCTGTGGGGACAGTGTGGAAGTTCTTCACATGGTTAAATGTAGAAATCCCACAGAACCCAGCATTTCCACTTCTAGGAATGAAAACGCCTGCCCCCGAGAACGTGTGCACCCGAGTTCACCGCAGAAGTGCAGTAGCCACAAAGCGGAAACAACCCAAGTGTCCATCAACTCTGAGTGGGCAAACGAAGTGCAGTTTCTCTGTGCGATGGGATACTGGTTAGAGATAAAAAGATGTGCCGTCCTCATCCAGGCTGCAGCGTGGATGTGCTCAGAGACACAAGCCAGGCACAGAGCATAGGCTGTGTGCTGCCTGTCCTCCACTTCAGAGCAGGCAAGTGCGTGGGGATGGAAGGCGACCAGAGGGTGCCTCGGGCAGAGGGGTGGGGTGGGCGTTGGGTGGCAGAGGGAAGTGATGATAGTGGGTACAGGGTTTTTGGGGGGTAACAAAATATTCTAAGATTGGTGATGGTTGCACAACTCTATGAATCTAGTGAAAACCATCAAGCTGTACCAGTCAGATGGGTGACTCTTATGGCATGTTAATTACATGTCAATAAAGCCATTACAAAAAATCGAAGGTGCACATTGCCCCCATTTGGTTTCCAGCCCCTACATGCAGTTCTGCTTGGAACTGTGACACCCTGCACTCCACGTGTTGGAACAAAGTGGCCAGTTGAAAGCCCTTCAGACCCCAGCAGGTAAACATCCCATCTGGGGAGACAGAGCAGGTGTGGTCTGTCGAATTGACAGATTTCAGTAAGTTTCTGTTTAAATATGTTTCCAAGGCATTTTCACCTCTTTTCCAGTAGCTGTGCAGATTAGCATGACAGGGGCCATCCTAGTCACATTGGAGGGGGGATGCTGTTCATAAAGGGACCCCCGGGCTCTGTAAGGAGAGGTCTCAAGGGAACCCCTTTGGCACCCTCTGCTTTGCTCTGGTCATCTGGAGCTTTCAGTCCCCTTACTAAGATCAGGCAAAGGGTCCCCTGGGCAACTGGGCAGAGGGACAGGGGTTCAGGGCGAGGGTCTGCGGGTGTGCTGGGGGAGGGACTGGGGATCTGGGAGGAGAGGATCAAAGGCGGTGGCGGCCTCGTGCCTGTGCAGCTCCCAGATCAGAGTCAGGAGGAGGCGGGTGCTGAGTTTGGTGTGAGGTGTCTGTTCTCCTGCCGTTAAGGTCAGGGTGGGACTGTGCGTAGCATGTCCTCTCCTGCCCTTTTCTTAGGAAGAATTGTTACCTATTCAAAGGTGAAATGAGGAATGCTACTGAGGGGACTTATGAAAAGGGAATGTGTCACCCTAACGGAGCACACATGCCCATGGAGCACACACAGGTCCTTACACACATTTGAGTAACTGGTAATTCTGTGACTTTGAAATGGATTCTATTGTTTCCCCAATTGCACATAAAATTAGTTTAGTACTTTTACTCATGTCTGTGGGAGTGTTTTTAAAATCCTTTTCTTATAGTGATGACTTGTAGCTTTGTATTTTAGTTAAGCAGTCCTGGCTAAAACCTGCACGAGGTCCCCCACTATCTTAAAGGAGAGGAAGCATGGAAAGCACAGGCTTTGCCGAGACAGTGGCCTGAGTTTACCACAGGTGCTGTTTATTTCCCTTCATTTTAATTCAAAGAGCTCCTCTCTGTGTCACCTAACGTCCTCTCCTACCCAGTGGACGAGGCATTCCCAGTGACAGCCACTGGCCAAGGCTGGGAGACTCACTAGCTCCCATTGTCCCCTGGAAAACTATCTCCCCTCAGTCAGCATTTGGACAGAGCCCAGCGCAGCCCCTCTGGGCAGTCAGGGCAGTGGGGAGAGGAGCTGAGTGAGGGGCTCTCATTCCCAACTCACGCCTGAGATTCCAGCTCCGTGCTTCCCAGGCCAGCTATCACAGCAGCGTCCTGGAAAGGTCCCTGTGTGCCCAAGGGCTGCAGAGGAAGCGGGCGGCCCTGCTTCCTGAGATGCTGGCAGGGGCAGTGGACTTGCATGTTTCTGGCTGCTGTCCTCAAGTGCTGGCGAGTGTGGACGTGTCTCTGTGGACTCTGTTATCGGTGCCTGTTCACACGGGAAACCTCACAGTCAGTAAATGCATTTCCTTGTGTCTGAGCTGGAATGAGGGGCTGTCTTTATCCTTTTCGCCTGTTGGAAAGACTGTCAGGATCAGGGGACCTGGTGTTTCTACCAGAATTAAGGACGTTTTGTCCTGTCTGCTCAGTGGCTCTCAGAGACCCACTGTGCACACGCACACCGGAATGTGCATGTGGGGGTGTAGGGGTGTGAGCCCCAGCATGAGTGCAAGTGTGTGCATTGTGTGTGTGATTTGGGCCATGCAGGAGGTCAGGTGACAAGTGGCGATGGCGTTTGGGGGTTGGAGGGCCATGACTTTGGGAACCATCTGGAAAATAGTGACCGGCTGATACCTGGGCACTGGTCAGGGAGGACTGTGGGAGGCAGAAGCCGCAGAGTCTGCTCTCAGGTCCGCTTGTTGGCGTCCTCCCATCCGCAAGGACTTGTATCCACCGTGCTGCTTTCTGTTCCCCATTTTCATTATATCTTGTGTTTCATTTCAAGGTATAATCTCTGCCACAAAACCTTGTCTTATGTTTCTGTGCCCGGGGGCTCATTCGGTGGGGGTGTCCTGTGGGTGTTCAAGGTCATTTAAGGGAGGAGCTCCTGGGGTGGGAAGAGTGTAATGCAGGCCCTGCCTGGTTTACGCCACTGACTTATATACACATGGCAGCATTGGATAATGGTGAACCCAGACGTGCAGAAGTACTCTGCCCCAGCTAATGCGTAATGATTACATGTGTAATCCTGAATTAATGGTAACTGGTGGAAATGAAGGTGCGCAGGGGAGCCCCTGCTCCTGCCCAGGAGAAGATAAGACTGAGAGGCATGATGGCATTAGCAGCTCCTGTATGAAGCTGCCAGTTGCTCTGTGTTTAGAGCCAGACTAACGGAAGCGTGGCGTGATGCTGACGGCCAGCCCCCTCTGTCCACAGAGGACTCCGCTCCCAGGCCTCCTGCTGGACTCTGGGCGACCTTCCAAATGCCCCCATCCACCCCACCTCGTGGAGCTCCCTCCTCCTCTCCCAAATCTGTACAACACCTGCCCTCCTCATTCCTTCTGCCAAGGCAGACCTTGGGGTAGCTCCTTCTTTGGACATCAGATCTAAGGATTAACCGGCTGCTTTGGAAAGCCCCACCCCTGGTCTGGGCTGTCGCCCACCGTTGAAGGCTGCTGGATGAACTGTGTCCCCGAGGGCCATCCTCCTTTGGGCAGGGTCACAAGTGGCTGACACTATGTTTCATGCAACCACTCTGGGGTGAGTGTTCAAATGCAAGAGACAGGCTCCCACTTTGCAAGTGAAGTCACTGTGGGCACTTAGGGAGCAAGAGCCGATATAAACCTTTCAGTTTTATTTTTAATTTATTATTTTAAGCCTATTAATAAGCTATGATGCCAGCTGTTATTTCCAAAAATAATTAATCATAGACAAACCCAAAGAATCCCGAAGAGGTTAAGCTGGCGGTTCTGCCTAATGGATTAAATGCTGCGACGGATTAAAGGGCGTTCCCGCAGTCTCCTTTCACTTGCCTCTTTAATTGCGTTTGGCTGACACTTTTTCCAGTGTGTGCTGGGGTCACAGTCCCTGCTCTGCACGCGGGTGGCTGTCATACCAATGAGACCCCTGCGAGAGTGGGAGAGGTCCTGCCAGCTTGTCAGCAGCACAGATCCGTTCTGAGAGACGCTGATTTCCACGGGGAGCATGTGACCGAGGCAGCTCATTCCCAGGCCTGGGACCCGGGCGTGATGCACAGTGAGGCCACCACAGTGTGGCCTCGTCTCTAGGGCTGCAGCTTGGCCTCTTCCAGGCACCCAACAACGGCTCTGGATGGGGTTTCTCTCACCCCGTGCCCGCCAGCACCCCTGTCCTGGTGCCCCTGCTGGACCTGCCTCTTCCTGTGGTCACCCAGTGCCCCCCGCTCACATGCTGCTGCCCTAAGGCCAGAGCGGCCTGGGCAGGAGCACAGCTGACCTCACCTGTGCTCACGAGAAGGGAGAGGGGCCAGGTCTTTTGCGATTCTCTCCCCACCCAGGGGAACGGCACTGACACTGAGCTATCTGTGAAGTCACACAGATGGTTTTGTCCAGAGGGAAAACACATTCAGACTGCGCCGTGAGCTGGAGGAAGCACCCCTCCCCAAACTGGTCACCTTGACCAGGATCTGTCAGGGACATCCATCACACCCAGGACAGCCCTGAGACAGACGTTCTGGCTGCAGCTGGCAAGAAATGTCACACGATGTTTGAGCCGGCTGTCATCTGCTCTCGGGCCAAATTTTGATTTTATCCACCCCCCCACCCCCCCATTGAATCTTGGTGACACTGCACTCTTTGTATCCTTCCACCCGGGACACCTTCAGTAATCCTGGCCGGCTGCCGAGAGCACCCGCCCTCGTTCCCTCAAAGCACCCCTCCCACTCTGCACAGTTGACTCCCCGGCTGAACTAAAAGCTCCTTTCCCTGCACGTGCCCCCCGACTCCCCATGTGGAGCAGTGCGCTTGGCGTCTCTGCTCTGTGGCACTCTCACAGCTCGGATTTCACACCTTTCCACACTTACTTTTATTCACGTGCCCGTCTCCATGGGGACAGAAGATGAAGATGAAGAATGAGGGTGTCCCAGCACAGGACCTGGTAACCGGGTAACCCAACCCAGAGGCAGCTTCTTTCTATGGCTGCTACGTTTATGTTTTGTTTTCTTTTTTACTTATTACATTTATTTTTAATTTTTAATGACGTATAGTTGGCGTATACTATTATATTAACTTCAGGTGTGCAACATAGTAGTTCCACATTTATATACCTATGATCACCAGATACATGCAACAAAATGGAACTGGACCGCTGTCTTACTCCCTATACAAAATAAACTCAAAATGGATTAAGGACAGAAATGTGAGTCCTAAAACCAAAAGACTCCTAGAAGAAAATGGAGGCAGTGAACTCTCTGCCATCAAGCTCAGCAGTATCTTTTTGGATCTGTCTCTTCGGGCAAGGGCAAGAACAGCAAAAATAAACAAATGGGACGACATCAAACTAAAGTCTTCTACTTTTATGTTTTGTATCTTTGCCAGTTAACTTTGCCATTGTAAGTAGACTGTTGATGTCTTTATGTTTTGGTTTGTCAATTTTTAACAATGGCTATTGACGTCATGTGGAAGGTGGAGATTGTTTCTAGTTTTCTATTGCTGCACAAAGGAGGGAAAATTAGCTTTGCCGCCTGACAAGCCGCCCCAATGTGTAGCGGCTTTAAATAATGACCATTTATTTGACTTGTGATTTTGTGGATCAGCAGTTTAGGGGGATTTGGAGCAGTGATTCTTCTGCTGGTATAAAGCTCTTAGAAACGTTGTGGGTTTCCCATGTATTCAACTCAACAGAAGCCACACCAAACGCGTTGCCGAAGCGGCAATCCTAGGGTTCGTCTTCTCTGCAGTCACATCTGCAAGACCTCCTCGAAGCCCTTTGTCTGGCCGCTAGGCACCCCCGAATCTTCCAGCGCTCTTACTGAAGGGTGTGACAGTAACTTATTCAGGTTTTGGCCCAGGCTTAGCCTCACTGGGGGAGTGGGAATAAGAAACAGTTTTCTTTCTCCTACTCAGCAGATCTTGGGCCCTCTCAATTCTCCTTCTGAACCACACAGTTCTTTCTTTATACTGTTCTATCAGTTCTTTCTGAACCACACAGTTCATCTTGTTCTTCTGGGGTCTCATGATAAGTAGACAGCAGGGGTCAGCTGACATGGCAGCATTTTGTCTGGAAGTCTTCTGAGATGCCAAGGTGACTGAATAATTTTCTGTCTTCCAAGTTCCCGCACAAGTGGCCCCCCTGGCTCTCGCAGGACAGAGTGTGTTTCCTCCTTCCAGTTTCCTCCCCACGTTCCGCCTTTGTCAGCAGCTACCTCCCCAAATTGTTGGCATTCACTTCCTGCCTGTTCCTGATGCAAATACCACACTTGTTACATTTTTGCTTTGTCGGTACTTTCTGTACCAATCTCTGTGACAGTCACCTACTGCTACCTAATAATCTACCCTCAAAATCTAGTGCCTTCAAATGATCACCATTTTTTTAGCTTGTGATTCCAGGAGTTTGCCCTGGGGGCTGGGCTCAGCTGGGCGGTTCTTCTGTGTTCCCAGTTGTGAACTTCTGTCACTGTCAGCTATCGTTTTGCCCCAGGGCTGACTGATCGAGGATGGTTTCAAGCACAGGCTTCGGCCTGGGAGAAAGGGTGACTGGCCTTGTGCCTTTCCTCACCGAGAATAATTTTTCACAGGAGGTTACAGGGTTCTAGGAGCTTCAAGAGAGGACAAAGCCCAACGTGCAACCAGTTTTCAAGTCTCTGCTTGTGTCACACTTACTACTGTGTCATTGGCCAGGCAGGTCTAATGGGCAAACCTAGGGTTGGTGTCAACGGCCTGACTGCCAAAGGGCGTGGCCATCATTTGCTTCCATCATCAATATCACACGAAGGTGTTGATATCACCTTAGACATTTCTGAACGACATGTTCTTTACATAAATTATAATGTAGATAAAACACTTAAACCGCTAATGCTGCTTCCAGAAAATGGCGAGTTTCTTTCCTAAAACGGTGACTCCTTTTTGTAACATGAGGATACTAGCATCGCTATTTCCCCTTAACCTTCTGAGTCTTAACCTGTACCAGCTGCATTTGTACATTGTCAAGGGTGTCAATTATATTCTGTCCTGCAGGGACACCAAGATTTTTTCGGTTCATAGACTGGTTCTACAAGTTAATAAGTAAACACATTGATACATTTTCAATATTATAATTAAGTACTTGCTGTTCCGTACAGCGTCCCAAGCTCAGGGACAGCACCTTAGCGTCAAAGGCAAACAGATATGTTTACTCATCTCTAATTGCTTAAAATTGTAGTGGCGAAGGTCACAACCTGCTGAGATGTTTCCGCTGGTCCTCCTGAACCTGCATATCGCCAGTATGGCCTTCAGATTCCTCACTGTTCTTTCTGTTCTGTCCCTCTTCTTTTTCCCTGAGGCTCTTCCTTCCCTCAAAGCATCTGTCTTCAGACTCATTTCCTGCTGGCAGTTCCCTCCGGGCTGGGGGGCTGGGATTCTGCTGCTGCTCCGCTGGCTGACAGCCACTGTTTCTCGATTTTCGTGTCTCATTTCCTACTTCAGAGTCACACTTTCCTGGAGCACATCCTACAATCATGTCCCAATAAAAGATATTTCCAATTTCTTTGATGTTTAAAATTCTCATTTGCCTTCAAACTTGATTGATAGGTTATAAAGTTAAACAATATTTGCTTGACTTGTTTTTCAATCAAGAAATTGGTCTATCGCCTTCTGAAATCGGAACTTGAAAGGGAAAGACTCATACTAGTTTGGGTTAGCTTACAGGTGCCTTGTGTTTTCTTTTTGGAAAAATACTATGGTAATTGTACCTCCTTTATCTTTGATGTAAAGTGATTTTCTAATGATATCTACACATTTTAAAATATTCTGCAGAAAATTCTATGGGCCTTTTCAATACAAAAATTCGTGTTCTCATTTATGTCCAGGAAATTCCCTTCTATTTACACAGGCGTGCATACTCACACACACCCGTACACCCAAACACGTGCTGTTAAAACAGATTATATTTTATACTGCCCTGCACATTGTTATATATTACAAGCTATACTATGTCTAGTACAATATAAACTCTGCATTATATGTAGTGTAATAGAGATCACATGTCATGTAGTGTTACATGGAGAAGTAACCCTTGCACCCATGACACAGGCATTACGTGTGACTTCCTCCCTTCCATCTGCATGTGCTGTCAGCCATCATGGCGTGTCCCCCTTTGCACTTCTTCTTCTCTGTCATGTTTTCTGCCTCTGACTTTTCCCCACAATTTGGGAGACATCTTTATCTTTGTGTTTGAAGTCTCTTGAGTGGAAAGGAGTCCGATCGTGACTCCAGGAGCGTTGTGTCTCTGAGCCGTCGTCTTGTTCTCCACAGCTGTCCCCCTGTGGCTCTGGTGGCATCTGCTCGGTGTCTGGAGCAGCGTGTTTGTCTCATTTTCCAGACTCTCCCGGCTCCTGAATTGCTTGCCCCCCTGCCTCAGGGTGATGCCCTCCCTTTGATCACCTTAGTCTGTCCCTTTGCTGTCCCTTTATCTTCGTCTTATGTGCTCGTGGCCTTTTCCCCGCCGTGGGGCAGAACCTGGGCATGAGTGTGGGGCTGCTGGGCCTGGGCCATCTGCCCCTTCACCTGTCACCAGCACCCCTCTGCCTCTCACCTTCCGGAAAGCTGCGGAAACCCCTCACTTATTGGAGATGTTCCTTGCCCCCTCCTCTCGTCTCTTTATCAGGTTGGTTCTTTGGCATTTGTGTCTCAGGGGGACCTCAGAAGGGACAGAGCCTCGGGATTCAGGCTGTTATTATTCTCTGGGGACATTTGATTAATGTCCCGCCCCGCTGGGGACTGTGCTTGAGCTGCTCTCTGTCAGCCTCAGGAATAGGCGCTCGCTCACTCACTCATTCACTTATTCGTTTGTTTGTTCATTCATCCATTCCTCACGTGCTTATTGAGTCCTTACCGTGTGCCTGGGCCTTCATACTGTCGGTTGGAAGAGGCAGCACCCTGCTCTTCAGACGCACACAGGTGATGGCCACAATAAACCAGTTCCATAAATGTGTTCAATGAATGAATGCATGAATGGGGAAAGTATGGGGTAGGTGGGGAAATTCTGAATTCCTGTGTGATGTCACATCGCCTGCTATGCGGAGGAGGACACAGGTGAGTGGCCATGGCCACCTCATGCAGACGCTGCCCTGACAGGCAGTCTGAGGCACGTTTCCTGCCCAGAACTGGCATGACGAGCGACCACATTGGGCTGGGACTGTGTTCCCAGAACAAAGCCGCGCGTCTCTGCAGAGAACTGAAGACATAGGGTGCTGTGCTGTTTCTGGGCTCCCTGGGGCAGGCGTCCTAAGGCTTAGGGTCGTGTCCCCTCACAAGGACAGGTCGGGGGGTGCTGACTCTCCTAACCCAGGTACCCCGTTTCTGATACCCCTTGAGTGCCTGCCTGGTTGGGATCGCTGTCCTCTGTTCCGGGAAGTTTGAGGGAGACCCTGCCCCCTTCTGAGGGGCGATGAGGGCTATGGGAGGGTCTGGACTCTGACTTGAGGCTGGCGTGGTGTCTGTGCAGACGGGGGACAGCACACAAAGCTCTTCACGCGGGAGCCCGAGCAGAAGGCCAGCGGCCAGTTTCGTGAAAGCAGTTCCACCCGCTGTGCTGTGTCCAGTTCCCCGGCCAGTCCGATCCCCTGAGGCCTGCTCCAGTGCCCAGCCACCCGCCCGGCACCATTATCTCCGCACGGCGGTCTCAATAGCTGGCGTGTTTGGTCATCTCTGCAAATACAAGTCACTGAGTGTGGTGTTTGCAGACGGTGTCTGATTATCACTACACTTGTTTCCACTGTTTGACCACTTGTCAAAATCTGTAAAAAGCTTTCTTTCAAGATAATAAATAAATAAGCAGATAACGAGGGAACATATTTATTGTCCGACATGCCTTTATTCTTAGAAGATAAGATGTATGTTGACATTTAATTCTCATTTTTATGCTGGGCATTGCATAAATGTCTCTTAGGCGAGCCTGTACTGTCTGCATATCTTTGGTTCTCGTATCAGCAAACAGTTTATGGGCTATTGTTTATTTTTCTATGTCCAATAAAGGCAGCATTCAAGTGAAGGCGTGAAATTCCATTTCCAAAAGGCAGCTGCAGATGTGGCTTCTGTGTCTGGGCGAGAGTGACAGAGCTGGTGCCACAGGCCGCCCTGGGCCTCGCTGTGTCCCAGCTTCCTGGGACCCGGCAGCCCTGAGTGGCTGTCCTTCAGGGAGAGTGCCCTGCTGGGCTAACTAGGCAAATAAGCACACGCTGCTTGGAGCATTCGCTTTATATTCTCAGAGTTCAAGGACATGCAGGCGAGGAGGTCCAGGAGGCCGCGGGCTGTTCCCTGCTGTCTGGTCGTGCGTCTTCTCAGGGACACTCGTGACCAGGAATGATGGCTCCCAGCTGCCACTGCACTGGCTCCGGGCTGCACCTGCCAGCCGGCCTCCTTCCCTTCAGCCCAGTCCTGATGGGGAGATGGTCGGTCCGTCTGGGGACAGTTGCCAGGGCCGTTTGCAGCCCGGCCACCAGCACTTCTGGAACATTCCTTACAAGCCTCCCCAGTGTGCACTCCTAGTGCAGGTCCTGATTCTCGTTGCTGGAGCTGAAGCTGCAGGGTTGCAAATAGACCTGTGATTTCCTAGTTCAAACACAAGCATCCCTAGTTCAAACTCTTGGGACGCTTGAACCCGCACCAGAGGTAATGAACAGGAAAGGGCTCCCGGTGGGAACACATGGACTTTGCAGGAAGCTTCTGTTCAGATGAGATTCCTTCCCACTGTGTCACGGTGGACACACATGAAGTAAAGCCCTGCTCTCCGGCCTCCCCACTGGCTCCCTTAGCTCAGCAGTGGGCCTGTTGGTGGCTTTCGGCAATGTCTGCACAGAGCCCTGCCCCAGACAGTACGCTCCCCCCAGACCTTGCTCCACGAGACCTTCCTTTGGGTGAAAGCTTTGTATCTTCTGTAGAAATGTTTCAAAATGTGACATCTAGGGGCGCAGCAATCGTTATTGCATTGCCATGCAGGTGCGTAATGAGCTGGTTATGCCCTGGGAACAGCATGCCAGACTGAATCCTGAGGTTGTGCCCTGGGCAGATCTGACCTTGGACTTGTGGGAGTGGGCTCAGTGGGGGGCGTCGGGGTGGGAGGGAAAGGGATCAGTGTTGGGAAGGTGGCAGGAAGTAGGGCAAACCCTGATGTCACTAATGGTTCCTTGATTTTCCAAAATACAAAAGAGTATTTTGATGGAAATAGAGCAATTTATTTCACCCTGCTTGAATTAGGAATGCTCTGAATTAGGAGTTAGGCGGTGGGAGGGTTGTACAAAATATTCTGACTCCAAAACCAATCAAATATGTAAAGAAAGAGCACAGGGAGCAAATACAACATGACCCCCGCGTGATGATGGAGCGTTAACACGTCACATTGGGTGATCCTGGGCGCCAGCCCTTTCCCACCGCAGGGCACCTGTAGAACACGTCCGGTTTGACCATCGGACTATGGAGCTGATGGTTTTCTCCCCAGCTGACTCCTTGACTAGTCACATGAGCAGAGAGGTACAGATGGCCTTCTAAGTCATGGAACGTGGGGGACATATCATACCCGGGCCACTGGGAATCTCAGGCCACATTCGTCTTCAGATCTGCATAAAGCCTGCATAACGTTGCTAGCCGTGTGTGTGTGTGTGTGTGTGTGTGTGTGTGTGTGTGTGTGTGTGTGTGTGTGTCTCAGAGTAAGTCCACGAAACTGCTCTAAACCAATAGCGTTTGCTTTCAGGCTGTGGAGTGCCCCTCAGGTCCGGGCTTACTCTGTATGGAGATGCGAGACCCCAGGTTTCTGCCCAGCACATGGGCCTGGCCAGGCACGGTGCGCTAGCACTTTCAACCCTCCCTCCATTCAACAAAGATTCCTGCACGCTGGCCTCGTGTCAGCACACAGGGCACAGAACTGAGTGGCACAGGGTCCCAGCCTTACTGAGCACACAGTTCTGTAAATAGTGACAGACCCCCACATGCCCAGAAGGACCTGGTTTCTGTATGCCTCAGAGATATAACTCTATCTGGGAAATCATTAACACCTCTTTAAAATGCAGCATAATATGGTGAGACTTTATGTGAGGTCCTCATGTTACTGCAATTTTACTTCATCAGGTACAATGCCCTTAAATTAGCAGATGCATTAATTTACCTTCCTTTATTCATTCGATAAACTCATTTCAATAAACATTAAGCACCTACTATGTGCAAGGAATCATTTTTGGTACTTGGAAAACACTGAGGAACAAAATAAAGATCTCCTTGAGGGGTGTATACCCTGTGGGGAGAGGCAAACCGTAAACAAAAGAGGGGGGGCATTAGTGAACTATATGGGCCTTAGAAAGTGATCAGCGTTATGGAAAACAGACATAGCAGATGAGACTAGGAGACTCAGGGCACAGAGGGGGCTGTCACAATTTACGGAGCCTGAGTGAGGCAGGCTCACTTGGAAGGTGACCTTTTGGGCAAAGCTGGAAGGAGGGGAGGGTTTCAGCTGCGTTGCTACCCGGGGAGAGAATATTCCAGCAGAGGGGAACAGGCAATGTGGAGACAGAAGTCAGGAGTCAGTTTGACATGACGGGGCCCAGCGTGAGGCTCCAGAAGGGCCTGGTGGGAGAGGGGATCGGACAGGTCATGGGGAGCGGGGCTACGGAGCGATTTACAAGAACGTCTTTTACTGTCAGTGAAATGGGACTTTCGCAGGATTTGGAGCAAAGACGTGCTATGCGATGTCTTGTGGTTAGAAAGTGCCACTGGCTGCCCGGAATAAGCCTGCAGGGCCAACGAGTGAAGCAGCCTTTACGTGATGAAATTTTAAGAACAGTGGGTCGATTCACGTCAAACAGATGGATTAGTGGAACGTTTATTTGCACCAGCCTGGAGGGACGTAGAGGTGTTCTCACTTTCCTGCCTTAGTGCTTTGCAGCTCGGAGTATAAGCTCCTGCGGGCTTCTTGTTATGGACATAGTGCTGCTATTGAGTGCCGCACTCCTGAGTGACGACAGCAGTGATCCATGGCCCTCTTGGGTCCCCGTCTTCAAGTCAGGAACCACTCGTTTTCTCAAAACCGTCCCAGAAAAGGTTCTAATTGTGCTCCACAGGTCTCATATTTCACTCCACTATTTTAACAGTTTAGTGTGCTTAACAGCTAGTGATAAATTGCAAACATATTATTTGTCATAGCAGTCATTCATGAAATTGCATTAGTAAATTGGCTTATTTTACCATGAAGTGTATTTCCAGCAGCATACTTAAAAGGGATCCTGGATCTCTCAGGTGCAGTGCCGTGGGATTAATTGGAGCAGGAAATAAAACAAAAATACCTGATGATCTGCTTCCAAGAATTTTTGAGGAATTAAGTAATGTTTTAAAAGTTTAATGGGAATTAAATCTACACATTCTCTTTCTAGTGCAACGTATATTTGAGTTTCAAAACTTATGTTTTAATGTAGCACTAAATGGAGTATAAAGTTATGTATAAAAACAGTGCTAACTAGAGAAAATATCTGGGAAGAACTAGTAACCTGTAGAAATGCAAGAAAACAGTCACAGAGAAGATTGAGAAATTTAAATGCATAATGTAAACCTCATGTGTGTGTAAGTATTTGTGTATATGATGTACACAAACCTATGTGATACACACAAATATATGAACACTAGCTTTCATTTTTAAAAATACAGTGTTATGAACAAAGGGACCCAGAAGGTAGAAATGCATGAGTTAATAGCAACACAGACAACTGTAACTTTTTACTAATTGAAGAATGCAGGGCCGGAGGTGGTTGGAGCGCTGTGCACCTAACACCGAGGTCGCTGGTTCGATTCCCACATGGGCAGTGAGCTGCGCCCTCTACAGCTAAGATTGCGAACAACAGCTCTCCCTGGAGCTGGGCTGCTGTGAGCAGCTGGGGGTTGGTGTGGGCTGCAGTGGGCTGCAGTGGGCTGCCGTGTGCTGTTGCGGGCTACCGTGTGCCATCATGAGCAGCTGGTGGCCATTGTGAGCGCCCAGCAGCTGGCGAGAGCTGCCGTGAGTGGCCGACCAGCGACCCACACACGTGCACACCCGTGCACACATGACTACCTCGGGGCGGGGTGGGCAGGGTGCAAGGCTCCTAATACCAGCATGGGCCAGGGAGCTGTGTCCCTGTGTCCAACACAACTAGACTGAGAAACAACGTCTTGAACTGGAGTGGTGGTGGCGGTAGGGAGTGGTGGGGGGAGGAAGAAAGGGGGAAAAGTGCAAATTGTAACAATGAGATCCCAATATTTTACTGTGTGATTTCCTGGCTCCCTCCCTTCTACATTGTAAAAAACCACCACTTACTTCCAGCCACGCCTGCCCCACCCCTGCATCTCCAACCTGCTGGGGAGGGACCCCCACCCTGTGGCCCGCAGAGCTGCAGTTGGACAAGAAGCAGTGGTTTGGGAAGAAGGCTCTGAAGCCAGGGTCCCAGCAGATCTGAGTGACCCCAGGCTGGGCCAGGTCTAGGGGCTCCAGAGGGACGCATGTGTGCTGGAAGGCGTTTAGGAAGCTGTCGCTATTGACTGCATTATTTTTGTTCATTTTTCCAATGGCATAGTTCTAGCATTGCAGATTGGGGGCCACCCTGAGAAGCAGCCGCCGACCCTGGTGGCTCATTACTGTCAGAAACGCTTAGCGTCAGTCAGCCCTGTTGAAATCAAAGCTGCCCTTGCTCCATGGGCCACGCTGGCACTTTGGCATGATTCCGGCGTGCGGCGCTCCCTTAGAACTCAGCCCATGCCTGGCAGGCCGCCAGGCTGCAGCCCACATCCCGACCCGAGGGTCACACTGAGGTCCTTTGGGCATGGCCTTTGACTGGCAACGCCTGTTCGTGTAGTTTTCAGACCAAACCTGACCTTTCATGCTTTCAGGGGCAGTGCTTACGGCCCACTTGCTGGCACCCCCAAGCAGATTGAAGTGCTCTCTTTTGGCCCTGTACACAGCCCCTTGCCGTGGCCTCCAGTGCCAGCATGGGACGCACCGTCCTCGGGCAGTAGCTGCCACCTGCCAGTCAGGAGCTCCCGCCCCTGAGCTGCTCCTGGGAGCTCCAGCCATGAGTGGCCAGTAAGCTGGCGCCTGAGAGGATTATCCAGTCCAGGGGACATGCTGACGACCACGTCAGCCCTGGGCACGTGTGGTGGGATGTCCCTGGGCCCTGTGCCCACAGCTGTCACTTTGCTCCTGGTGCGAATGGCTTTGCTGAGCTTTCAGTCCGCTGTAGCCCCTCCCTCCATGGGTCACCAGGATCACAGCTGGAAGAACCCTGTCACCTCTTTTGCAAAACAGTCCATCCACACGAGGGCTTGCTGCAGGTGGATACTGCCCAGGCTGGGCTTCTCCAGCCCGTGCCCGAGGCGGGCTGGTCACTCAGCGCAGGCAGCAGGCTCATGGCGCACGCACGCACGCATGCACATCCAGACACACACACACATGCACACACGCCCACCCACCCACACCCATGAACGTACAGCCACACATGCGCACACACACATCCAGACACACACACACACGTGCACACACATGCATACACACACCTATGCACACAGTCATACCCCCACACACTGTGGCTTTGACCTTCACTTGTGAGTACTGGTGTGAGGAGCCTCACTGCCAGGGGTGGGTGTTCGTGGGGCATTTTGGCAATTGGCACGTGAGGGCGGGAGGCACAAAGCATGGCAGTTCCACTGATGGCCAGACCTGTTCATCTCCAAGATCTCGTTTCCTGTGCGAAGGCGGTTAACCTCCTCCCCGGGCCATCTATTTGGGAAGAAATGAAAAATCTGAGTGGAATTCTGAAGGCAGGATTAGCCTCACAGGCCCTCACTGGGAGTGTGTGTCGTTCCCAGAACTGGGCCCCAGGCCGGGCATGGTGACAGCTGTGGCTCAGAAGTGCCCCCGGGAGTAGGGACTCCCAGGGCCACTGAACGGTGCCTTTCTGGACTCTGGGGCATACGGAGGTCGTCCAGGTGCACGTTGCTGGGATGTGGCCAAGAAAGCAAAGCGAGCTTGGGGACGGGGCAGGGGCGGTGGTGGCCCAACCAGGAGGAGAGAATCAAAATCAGGCGCTGGGAGACAGGCCAGGACAGCATGGTGACGCAAAGGCAGAAAATGACAGGACGAAAACCTGACAGATTCATGGGCGAGAAGGGTCTCCGGCTGCCACTGCTGCTGAATACTGATTTTAAAGACGACAGTGCTGAAATGAAAATATAAGTGCTGGGCCGATAACCACGAGGAGCGTTTCCCTTTGCTGTTTAAAAAATGAGAAATAAGGAACACTTTTCGTAGGTGATCAATATTTTAATGAATGACTGTAATCTTTCCACACCAATCAGAGCACACATCAGACTGTGCGCTCACATCTGCAACCCACTCATGCAGTCCGTCTGAAGTGGCCGGTTTGGTGAGACAGCCAGCTTGAATGGTTTCAAACCTTCAGCTGGTCTGGTGGATGGGCTGAGCCCTGTGGCCACTTCAGTGATGCTTG
Organism: Rhinolophus hipposideros; assembly: GCF_964194185.1. Classification (NCBI taxonomy): domain Eukaryota; kingdom Metazoa; phylum Chordata; class Mammalia; order Chiroptera; family Rhinolophidae; genus Rhinolophus; species Rhinolophus hipposideros. The sequence goes on from NC_138061.1 coordinate 1,374,425, forward strand.
TGACCGCAGCGGGGTGCAGCTCCCCTTCTGAGCCCCCGTCAGGGTCCTGTGAGCTGCTGGCCATCTCAGGTGGCATTAGGGGTGTACGTGTGGGACGGAGTGACACTCTCACCCGAGCCCCGACAACAGGGAGGCCGAGGCCAGCCTGGGACAAGGCAGAGCTTGAGCCCACTGTGTGAGCCCCACACCCATACCCCACGGCCCCCCGAGTGCAGTCTGATCTTCCAGTTTGCCAGCTGTGAACCCGGCCCGGGAGAAGGGCAAATGGGAGGCTCTTTCCCAAGACCACCATGCACAGGCACAGAGGGGGGAGCCCCCGTGGGACTGGCGCTAGGCTGGGCTTCAACCAGCCATTGCATTGCCACTCCTGGCAGTGACTCCTCTTGGAAGGAAAGCTCGCTTCCCTGGCCAGTGGCCACACGCCCAGCAGGTTCTGGAGAGCAGGCCTCTGAGGGGTGCTGTCTCCTGGGCCCTGCGAGGGCGGAGCGCCAGGCCAGTTTTCAGCACTGCTCTTGTAAGGCGGCCAGAGGCAGGGACGCAACTGAGAGCAGACCAGCCCCTGGCAGAGAGGGGCAGGCTGTGTCCTTCCTGCCTGGAGTCCACCTGGCCCGGGGCGGCGCCCCTCTGCTGGGAGCCACCGAGGGCCTGAAGGTGTGAGAACGCCCCCATTCAGTCTCTGTTTTGCTGCTGTGCTTTTTCTTTTGAAGCAGGAAACCTCAGTTCCTCCAAGTTTTACACATTACACACAAGACATTAACATACAGCATTTTATCTGTCCATCTCCTGGGCAGGAACACGATTCCTCCTTTTTCAACATGAAACCAGTCTTTGTTGCCTGGGCTTTTAAACTCACACACCATCATTAGTTTTGATGACGTGTCCTTCCCGTGCAGCTAATTTGCCTTGGACGCCTTGAGATTGAATTTGTGGCTGCATTTACTCCCCTTCACAGCAGTAGACCCAGCGATTATTTCTCACTTCCTTTGGTTGTTGCCTAATAAGGCTGTGCTTCAGTTCTCTGCTGCACAGCTGGGACTCTGCTTCTCTGAGTGTGAAGCTCATGGCTGGAATCCTCATTTGGATGGTTCTGAATGAGAACTTGAAAGCCCGTTATGGTCTGGATTCCCTGCTATTCTGGAAAGCTGGTCTCCTGTTCCTGCCACTGACGAGAATTCTGCTGAGGGAAGACACAGCGGACACGTCAGGTGTTTAAGGGGAATAATGATCTGGGGTCCGGAGTGTGTCACGCTGAGGTGTGACTGCATCAGGTCCTGTGCGCTCGCTGAGAAGATTTTAAACCGAGTCGCTAATTTTGAATTTGCGTTCATGAGCCTGACTTCATTTCTTTTTAGCCTAAAGCAACTTTGGGTGTCGTTACCTGCATAGACGAGAGCGTCACTCATGTGGGGGCAGGAGGGTGTTGTCAGGGACACGCATGGATGTGGACGTGTCCTCTGCCTGCTGCCCCGAGTTCACCCCCGTTACCTGGGGGGGACCTTGTGTGCTGCCTGTGAGATTTGGGGTTGTCCTGCTTTGGTTAGCCGCATCAGATGACATTCATTAAAGGGCTTCCTTGATCTGAAATCAAACAACTGTGGGTGTCCTGACGGCACGTGAGAGTGCAGTGGCCGTGCGGTCAGCTGGAGTCCCCGACACTGAGGACCGCCTCGATGGCCGTTCCTGCGTGTGGGTGGCACCGTGTGCTCCCTGAACACGTGTCCCCGGTCTTCCTGGTGCTTCTGGTGGTGGGGCAGCGTTTCCAGGCTGAGCGGTGGGACATTTAAGTCTGGGGCATGTGGCCCATCCCAGAGGACACGGTCAGGCTGCAGCACGTGCTCTCGTCAAAGCTTTTCTGCTCGGAATTGCTGACGCGTGTGCGATGCAGAAGGAAGCCTTGGGCTCCAGTGCCCAGGGGGTTGCGGTGCTGCCCGCCGTGTCCCCAGGCAGAGCCGTGCGTCCCCGAAGCTCGTGGTGCCCTCCTGTCACGGGCCTGGTACAGGCTGCTCCCTGGTGACATGTTGAGGGCATGAGCGAGCAGAAGGGCAGAGTAGTGCTGGGTGCGCAGCAGACACACACGGCCCTGCTGGTCACAGTTACGAGGAAGCCCCCTCGGTCCTCCACATTAGCAGCATCTAAGTGACCACAGGACGCGTCCGCTTACCAGTCTCCGCAGAATTCCTCAGGTGGAGGTGCTCTAAGGAGAGCAGAAGCCACGGCTTTATCAACACTTGAACGTGCCAGAGGTAGATATGTTTTGTTATTTCCATAGATTGTTGGTGTTTTCTTACGTTTTCTCTGGGAGGGTTGGGGGAGCGACTCAGGGACAGAGTCCCTGGGGACACAGGTGTTGAAGGCATGCTCCAGGAGGGGGGGCTGTGGAAGAGTCATCATCAAGCTGTGAATTTCGCCATCATGGTTGATTCTAGGTGGCCTTCCACAGGGCAAGGCTTTGTCCCCATTCCCACAGGGAGGGCAGGTGTTCCGAGTCCACAGCCCCTTCCCCGGCTGACGGGACCCTCAGGGCTTCTCTCGTGACCTCCCCAGAGGGCTCTGAATAGGGAAGGACCTTATCCATCCTCTAGAGCACATGTGAGAGGGGCCAGGGAAGGAGCAGCCGAGAATGCCTGTGGGAAGGAGGCCAGGTCCATGACGGCGTGGACGCAGGGCTCTCCTGGGGCAATGAGGCCACGTCCTGGTTATTCCAGGGAGACTCACTTTGGAGAATCCTGCAGGCGGCCTTTGCAGAGATCCATTGTACTGAATAAACTCTGAAAATCTAGAACTTTCTCCTTCTTCACCAGGGAATCTCAGCACCCTACGGAGCTCACGCTCCCTGTGGGTGCCTTCTGATTGTTACTGGGCTCAGAGTGTGGCTCGCCCGACACTCAGCAGCGCCAAATACAAAACACTGAGGTTTGCAGTTTATGGGCAGTTTATAAAGAACTGGAGCTATCGCGTAAAGCCCCATGTCTCTGGTGGCTTCTAGTCAAGGGTTTGTAAAGGCAAAGGTTGAGGGTCGGGGGTTAGGGGTCGCGGACGAAGCTGAGGGGTCATTCCTGTGCCAGCTCTGGTTTTCCTCGTCTGAGTGAACCAGTTCCTGAGTCATCTTGTCTGGCGCCTTTGCACTGCGGTCGGCTGACTGGAGCAGGTGGCGGAGCCACGACTGTGCGAGACGTCTCGTGATTGTGTCAGTGACGGCGTGTTCACAGACGAGGCGGCAGCTACACACCACGCGGCCTGTGTGACCATCTAAGCTGCCGTCGCTGGGCGCCTCCTCTGCTACGTTCTCCTGCTGTCTCAAGCACAGTGTCCTTTTAAGCGTTTTGCCTGGCGCTTGCTGTACAGGCAGGCCTCCAGGATATGCCTGGCATACTGTCTTAATCCCTGACTGTAGGCTACGTGAGGACCAAAGCGACGGAAACGTTATGTAGAGCCCGCACCTACGTGTCTAGACGGTGACCTGATCCCTACATGTGCTTGGACTGCCCGTTCTGAGACTGCTGGCGTGGGCGGCTGCCTTCCCTGGAGTGCTGACTCGTATAGAGAAGCGACACGTTTTTCAGACCCGTGGCCCATTAGAGTAGCACTAATTCATACATGAATTGAGCGTGGTTCAAAATGTAGCCATTACTGTCCAAGCAGAAGTGCCATTTGTGGATAATTTGGCAGCATTTGTCGGATGTGGGGAACGGGGGGTGCCCGAGCGCACATCAATAATTCACTGTTTTGATGGATGGCCGTCGTGGGCGCGCTCACACTGACACGCTGCAGAAACGGCCACCTTAACGGCCCGGAACCTGTAAGGCCATTTCATATTTATTGCATAATATGTTACACCGTCGTGCTCGAGACGCCAGGGAGGCAATTCTCTTGCCGGTTTTGGGCTGTTGAGGAATGTGACTTCTCCCAAGAGTTGGAGAGATGCCATGTGGGTCCACGTTGTCTGGAGGAACAGGACTTCAGGGCTCTGCCAGGTGCAGGAAATAGGTAGAAGTGAGGACAGCCATCAGCACACGCCACCTTCTCCATCACCTACAGGCTGCGGTGACGACAGCTGGAGGGCACACAGATGCTCGGATGCTGAACCCTGCTAATGTCACCCGGAGGGACGGGACAAGTCACGTGCAGAAAGATACCCTCTTCTTCCCGTAGGAGTCTAACAGCAGGCGAGTGAGTCCAGGCTGCCCTCCTGCGTGGGCAGGATGTGTTCTAATGTCTGCGTTTGGCGAGCCCCAAGCCACAGCAGGGAACTTGACTGGCTGTGAAAAATGGTATCAAACTAGTTCATTTAGTGCGGAATCCCAAACTGGTTTAATGAATGATAGCAACATGTAATTTCTAATCTACGTTTGGCATATATTAAAAATGTATTACTTTTGAATGTTATACCCCTGTGTAAACTTTCAGAGATTTCTCTTTTGGGGGACACAGGCCACAGTTAGAATGCCCCGTCTTCTGTGGGCTGGCTTCTACCCGCTCGGGGGATGTGGCTTTCTGGGGACAGTGTGCTGTCACCCTGGGAATTGTCTCCTACTGCCTTCTGTACCGTCCCCCAGAGGACCTCTCAGGTCTTGGCGTTTCTGTAGGAGATGTCATTGAAAAGAAACGCCTCCTTCCGTTTAGTGGTACTCCCATGTCTGCACTGACTCCCTAACGAACAACAGTATTGTCTTGGAGTAAAAACAGCTTCATATATACAAGACTAGACGAGTTTAACATAAAAAAAGAAACACGGTTAAATTTGTAAATGAATAAACAAATATATCCTTTGGGAATCTACATAAATTAAATGCATATAAAAGTACCGTTGGAATCACCAATGACATTTGTCTCTAAAAAAAGACGGTTTCCTTGATAAAAATTTAAAATGCATTCTGCTCTGTTCTTTCTCCAAAGTCAGATGATGATGCTGGGAACAGGACTTTCCTTGAGCTGCAAACTTTCTGAGACTTAGGTGGGACATCCAGGGTTCAGACTCGGAGAGAAAACCTTTTAATTCGCTTTCTTCTCTCCTGGGGAGACCAGGGTCTCAGCTCTCGCCTGTTACCTGGATACAGGTAAGGAAGGGAGCTCAGGAGCTGCCACTGGGCACCTGAGGTGACCTGCCAGCGTGTGGTATTGCCCCAGCCACGCTTAGCTTTGGGGGTCAGTTTTCTAGTTCTGCAAAGCAGAAAGCTGTCGCTCAAAGTGGCCTTGCTTGTTCATCTCTGATCAGCCCAGGCCCACAGGTAGCAGGCTGTCTGTTTGGTGCATGCCGAGTGCTTGGTCAAGTCCAGCAAAGACAGGACACAACCCAGTGCTGCAGAGTTACCCTAACAGGAGGGCCCAGCATTCACTAAGCACGTACTTCGTGCAGTGCATTTTTATACGCTTTCCTCCTGTGACCTGGGCACAACCTGTGGGAGGCACTGTACTCATCTCCTTCTATGGAATAGGCAGCCGAGGGCCCGTGGTGGCGGAGCTCATAGGTGAGAATCCAGGCCTGAAGTCCAGGCTGCCTGGGTCCAGAGCTCATGCTCTTGACCAACCCGTAAAACGTGCAGAGCGAGCATTGGAGGCAAGGGGTGGACCGTGAAAAGGATCAAGGGTCACTGGCATGCTGGGTTTATTTTGTGTTTTGTTTGATTTTTGCCAACATCTCGAGTGGGATGCGGCCCAGGCACATTTCCAAGGTTATGAAGGTCTCACGAGATGGCAGAGTCTAGATGGTGTCTGTGTGCTTGTGTGTGCGGGCACGTGTTTGGAGGGGGGGCAGCGGCTGGGTGGGGGGCAAACCTAGGCCAACATTCCCAGGGGCCTGATCCGTGAAGCCGCCTCTGAACGCCTGCCCTGCCGGCTCTCTGCTCTGGCTCACTGCGCCGACTCCTTCACGCTCAAGAGTAAATGGCTGAGAGTGACTCACTGTGCATCTGCCCCTGGCAGGGTCCCGGGGGAAGTCTTAGTCCTGGAGCAGGTTGGCGTGGGGCCTTTTCCTCAGGGGGCCGCGGGTCCCCGTTGGCCAGCAGGTCTGTCCCGCTCCTTGCCTGGATGTGGACACAGCTGGGGCAGAAAGAACCCCAAGGGCAGCACCTCGTGCTTCTAAATGCACGAGCCTTGGAAAACGCGTCCTGCCTGTGACCCTCACCTCCCTGCAGAGGCGGGGCTCCTTTGCGAAGCCAGGGCGGTGCCTCGTTGCCGCCTCCAGAGATGGGCCACCTGTCCCGCCCGCCCCACTCCACCCCACACAGGCCCCTGTGCAGGCGGCAGGTGCCGCGGGGAGTTAGCTTTGGATCCTGGGGGCTACTGGATGAAGGTGCCTGAATTCAGAGGCCATGCTGCTGGGTGTCCTCTGGGGCCCACGGACCACTGCCATTGTCTCTGGCAAGGCTCCTTCCTCTCATGGCAACCGGGGTCCTTACCTGTCAGTGTCACAGCCGGAGTCACCCCTGTGGTATGTGTTGTGTCCTGGCGGCGTGTGCGATGCCCGATGCCCAGTGTGGGCTCCCCTTCCTGCTGGGCCCGTACTAATGTGTGTGACTCCTGCGTGGGCATGGTGTGTCAGACAAGGCACTGGATAAGTGAGGACTGAGTTCGGAGGTCCCTCCATTTCCCTAGAGCCGGCTGGCCCCACAGACACCCGGGGGACCAGGAACCCAAGCCCGTCTCTTGTTTTTCTTCACGCGCAAACCAGGTAACTCCAAGGAGGCAGACGAGAGTCTGTTACCTTCCTTAATTATTCACGGGTCAGTGTGGAGAGGAGAGGAAATGCCCGTCTGGGGTTTTCTGAGTGGCCAGTCTTGCGCCCTGCAGACGGCCTGGCCAGGGAGACTCAGGCGCTGTGCCCTCCCAGTCCCTAAGCCCAGCCCCCTGGGGGACAGTTTTGGCCTGTGTCAGGCTCCTCGTGACCGGACTTGGCTGGTCTCCCCGTCTCCTGAACACCCATGTTCTGAGGGCAACAGGCCCACTGGCAACGAGGTCCCCCTCTGCACTGCCAGGACCAGTGGACAGGACAGGTCACTGTGTACCCAGCTCAGAGGCTACACGCCTGCCGTCCCTCAGCTCAGCCCTGCGTCCAGGGTTGGGAGCCCCATTTTATCGCCATTGGAACCTTGGGGCGATGGTGTCAGGCTCATTCTCTATTCGGTTCACCCCTCAGGACACAGCCTCTCAGAAAGGAACCCTCCGTTCTAAGCTCTGTGCTCGGCCCACGGTGCGGAGTGAAGGAGGGGCCGAGGCCGGCAGGGCCCCAGGGTCTGGGGTTCAGCGCTGCCCCAGGGCGGGGCCGAGCCCACAGGGCAGTGCTGCCAGGACACACAGCCTTCGTCTGAGCAATGACCTCTAATTTCACCTTCCAATCCATCAATACACCGTTTTCTCTCAGCAACCCTGGTTTAAATTGCTTACTGAGAAACAAATGGGCGATCCAGGTCGGTGAGTTTTAACTCCTGTGCCATGAAATCCGTCTCTTTATAAAAGCCGTCAGGATCCATCAGCGAGGGAAATGCAGCCTCCTGGGCTCACTGGGGGGCTGTTTCGGGAGCCCACTTCCTATTCGTCATCCCTGTCCCCGGGGCCCAGGGGAGCAGAGGAGGACAGGGCCTGTTGCGCGGCCTCTGGCGGGAGCAGACTGGTGCAGACCTGGGGCCCAGCACCCACAGCGCTGCCTGGAGCTCTGTCAGGGCCTCTTGGCCCCCGGCCCCACCCCCACCCTGATGTCTTACACCCGAGCCACCTCTCAGCCACTTCCTCGGGCGTTGTTGGTGCAGCTGCTTTTCTACTTCTCCATCTCAATCGAGGGAGAGTGAAGAGGAGCTGACTCGCTGATGACTTCTGGCTGGATCTTGCCAAGCGAAGCTGTTGTTACTTAAAATGAATTGCTGTCGTCCTGTCCAACTCCAGCAAGGCGGCTGCAGGTCACGGCCACCTGCTGGCCTGTCCTTTGTTCCCGGTGGTCTGTCGGGGTCCTTGTCTGTGTGAGGCCGTGATGGTGGCTGGTTCACTCACTTTCGCGGGCAGAGGGCTCCTTTGCGCTCTAGGTTGGTCACTCTTGGCCACGCAATTTTGCTGTGGAACATGTTTTTGTGTCTGCCTGCAGCATACTTTGTCCTTTCTGTGAATGGTTTCTGCTCCACGAGAGGCCAGAGGAATCGCTTGTGTGCTGACCACACTCTCCCTGTCCTGGGTGCTGTTCTCTAGAGCCCAGGCCCCACGGCCCCCCCGTCGACCCTCCGCAGCCCCTCTCTGATGCGTGGGCCTGGACCAGGCGCCCTCACAGCCTCAGACTCCCATGGGTGTCCTTACAGGCGGCTGTCACCTCGGGCGGGGTCTGCACGGCTTGGGCTCCAGCATCCCTGCTGCTGACCGTTAGGTCTCCCCAACAATCAGAGCCCCCAGGAGCAGAAGGCCTATGCTTTCTCCAATTTCGTGTATTCCTCCCTAATCCAATGGCATTGGAGTTAGAATTTCCATTTATGTTTAAGTACACATTCTAAGGTAATTCTCTCTCAGCAGTTGATATGTTTATCTAGTGGTCTGTTCCCCATTTAAAACACTGCGGTGGACTTACAAGCCATCTTATCCACTTAGCCATTCATTTCCGGCTTCCAAGAGAGTGATGTGGGCTCAACATGCAAATCTTGGATGTGCAGGCAGCAAAAACCTAGGATGACGTACGGCGCAGACGTTTCCGAATGATCAGGAAGCAGTGGGTCAGGACCACATTGATTTAGATAAGTAAGGACAGCCCTGTCAGCGTCCACACGCGCCCCGCTTACGCAGGAAACAGCGAGTGTTGGTTCTAGCAGAGACCACTGGAGGGGGCGCTCTGGGACCGTCCTCCGGGAGGACACTGGTGCCTGGGTGCTTCTCAGGAGTGCGAGGCCGCCCTTCTCCCACGGCTGCCCGCCTCTTGTGGGGCAGGCTCTTGCTTTCTTCCTATCTGGTCCCCAGCGTAGGAGCAGAGCTCAGCTCGTCAGCTGCCCTCAGCTCCTGCTGAACTGAGTTCGCACATTTGTGTGTAAATTGCTCTCACAATTAGGCTTTGATTGGGCAAACAGAGCAGAGAGCAGGGTACACAGTGTCCCATTTGTTCAGGGCTTACCTGGAGCCAGCTGCGTTTCCAAGTGCCTTGCAGAGATGAGCTCATTGAATCTTCCCAGCAGTGAGCTGTGCTTATTGTCCCCATTGCATAGGTAGGGACCCGAGGCACAGCTGGGGCAGACAGACAGAACCCCGCCGGAGGCTGCAGGGCTCCAAGACCCGGACTCTAAGAGCTGCTCTCTGATATTTTCCTAGGACTTTGAAGAACAAAATCATGTTTAAACCCCTCGTGGGAGTTACAAACATCTGGTTCTAGTGGAAAGTAATTTTATGATATGAGTGATTGTTCCAATTATATTTGTTTTCTCTGCTTGAACTTTAGTACAAACGTCCAACAAGTTGGCTGCCTCGATTTCAAGCCCTCCAAGGTCATGGGAAGGTTGCTGTGCAGGTGCTGATTCTGCAGTCTGGGTGGTCCTTCATTCCACTTGAAATGCTTCCCAGAGCCATGGCGGGGTGGGGGTGTCTTACCTCTGTGGGGCTGGGGCTGATGTCAGCCTCCTCGGGCCCAAACCCCTTCTCATCACTGAGGCAGACTCTGATTGAGGTTGATTAGGGATGGCTTTCGGGGCCGCCTGCCTCACCGGGGCGAAAAGGGGCATTTTCAGGCTGATTAGTGATTAAAGTCTTCAGATCCAACATGCAGCTGAAGGTCACTCTCTCCTGCCAGAGGACAGTGCTCTCCGAACCTTTTTGTAAAGGGAGTTCCAGGGCGTGGCCCCAGGTAGGGCCCCTTTCTCAGCTGGTGTAGCCTGTGTCACCCCCAGCCTGGACCCACATGCCTCGCTCCTTTCATCTCTTACTACAAAAGGAGCTTTTATTTGCATCTGTGGCTGTTCACCACGTTCACAAGGTAATTAGTTGTTTTATTAGGCACCGGTAAACAAGCCTAATTTGGAATCTTGGAATAGCAGACTTGTGTCCTTACAAACTAGAGGGTACCTGAGGGTACCTGAGACCCTTCAAAGAATTATCTTCGTGCTTGTGTCAGAGCACCTGGAACCTTGCCTCTTTTATTTGCCATTCCACTGTGGAGGCTAAACGTAATTATGGGCTCATTAGGTGAGATCCAATAATTTTGATCTTACAGATGCCAAGTCTAAATGAATGAAAGCTTCCTCGTGCATTTAGATGAATGAAGCTTCCCAACATGCATTTGGGATACTCTTAACTTCAGGCCATGGATGTGGACACTGAGAAGGGCACAGGCCTTTTCACGAATCTTGCAGAATAAACTGCTGTGGGTCTGAGGGCAGTGGGAGAGAAGGGACCGCTTTCTTGGCCAGTCCCTGAGTCTGTGTTAAAATGGGGTCAGCAGGCACAGAAAAGGAATAAGGAGGCTTAGCTGAACCTGCCCACAGCTCTGTACATCGCCTGATACAATAAAATGTCTAGGCCACGTTGCACCCTTGAGTCACAGAGTGCACTGTGTGTCTTTGAGCTTTGCTTAACTGAGGATGAAACCAAAAAGTACATTCAGCTGGGAGGTTTTAGCAGTGGGTGCAACTGTCAGCTTCCAGTTTGGAAATGTAGTTTTTTCTCCACGCTGACTCAGGATGCTACACACACCCCCCCCCCCAATAATCAGGGTTTCCTTTGTGGAACTTTTAATAACCCCGTCCAAGGATAATAACAGAAGCAAGAGCCGTCACTAGCACGTAACTTGGTACACGCAGGGCTCTAAATACTCACTCATCTTGCTCTCCTTGCAACCCCACGGGGAAGGCAGAGTTAGGTGCTATTATGATTCCCTCTCCAGATGAGGGAGCTGAGGCACAGAGAGGTTGTGCCTCTTTCCTGCAGCCACACAGCCAGAGGGTGGAGCAGTTGCTCTGTGGAGTCCCCTTCCTGCACTTGCCCAGGCAGCGGCAGACAATGCCTGTCCCCAGGGTGAGTCATTGTGTCCCATCATCTGTCGTTGTTTCATAACCTGGGAAAGCAGGACGCTCTATGAATGGCTGTGCACCTTCTCAGCAACCGCAGACAGATGATTTCACTTAGGACTAACGCCGGGGAAACTTCTGTCGATCTGGTTACTTTGAAGTCGCACCATTCTCACATAATGCTTTTCAATCAGAGAAATGGATTCTGCCTGCCGCTGTGCCTTCAAGAGGTGCCTGTGGGCTGGTGGCCAGGCAGCCAGGTGTCTGGCACTCCTTGGGCTGGAGCCCGTTCTCAGTCCTGAGGCTACACCTCAGGTGCACTTTTACGCCTGTGCTGCGGCTCAGCGCTCAGCGCTCTAAGTGCCGAGTGTGCGTTGACGACATGAAGGAAGCCATCTGCATCGTCTGTGCTCCTCGGCTGAAACGTGGGCACAGCCTGGCCGGGCCTTCCCTGGGAGGTGAAAGAAGACGGCTGTGCGCCCTGGGGCCTGACGTCACAGTTTTCATTAGCTGTTCTAGCAAATCGAGCACCTGAGTTCTGGCCGTCCAGGGTCTGCCATTACACTGCGCCTCCCCACACATCCTTGTTTTAAAGAGTTTTACCTGCTAAACTGTATCAGAGTCCTAGTTCCTGCGCCAATTTTAACTAGACACTAACTGGTCTGATCTGAACCAGATTGTCGCTGTCACTGCATTGAGCTGCTCCCTTTGAACTGAGAGCTGGCAGTAAGGCTCTTCCGGGTGAGGGTAGGCGCCAAAGCAGGGGTGGTGGTGCTGGGGGTGCTGGTGACGGGGTTGGTGGTGGAGGTGGTAGCAAAGTGGCAGTGGTGGTGAAATGTGGCCAAGAGCAGGGTCCTCAGCACAGCATGTGGTCAGAGCAGTAGGAAACTGTTCTCCACCCCCTGGGGCATGGTGGTGGGTGACAGAGCTGTGCTTGCCTGCATATTCAGGTGCCCGTTCCTACCCCAGGCCCACTAGACACTGTCTTGATTTGGGGACTCTGTCTAATTGTAGTCTCACCTGCTGGAGACCTGAGTGCCCAGGATGGCCCCTGGCCCCTTCCAGGCTGGCCTGGTTCTTGTCAGGTGGAGGCTGGTGGTACCTCCAGCAGGAAGGGCAAGGCCATGCTGGGCCCGACCATGGGCCACTTCCCACACAGCATCCTGGCCTGTCTTCCTGCCCCTCCGTGACCCTTCGCTGCCATCCCCAGAGAACAGATACATACGCCATGGGCGACGTCCAAAAACAAGCGTTCAGAAGGTCCCTAAAGTGGGTCTGAGTCAGAAAGGGAAAGTGAATTAAATGTCATTTTATTTTGATTAGAACATTAAAGTGCATGGCAGCTCCTCATGGAAATTGTAAATCTTTCCTGGAGGAAAATGAGAAACTAGGACTGACGTGAAATAATGACTTGGGGTTTCACTGGCTTGAAATGCCTACTTGCTTTTCCATGGGAACCTGTGTGCTGTAGCTCCCAGATTAATTTTTGGAAAATGAGTTATTGATACAGAATAATTTATTACCAATAAGCAAAATATGTTTTTAACCTGGGCCTGATGGGGCAGTTAGCAAAACGGGAAGGAAGACTAATAAGGGAGGGGGGAGGCCTCCAGCTGCGGGAAGACAAGGGCACACCCAGGGCAGAGCTGCCAGGCTCCTTGTGCCACACGATTTAATCCTGTAACGCCGCGAGCGCTAACGTGTGTTCTTTAGTAACCCTAGTTCACAGTCAAGAGATTGAAGTGGTGTGGCAAAGCTTGGCCATGCGAAGTGGCAGAGCCTGGGCAGAGCACACCCACCCTGTGTCAATTTGTTTCCCAGATGGTCTTTGTTCTCCTATTTTCCCCGTGACGTTGCCCACCGAGACCCAGCCATTTGGGTCTCCCTGGGCTTTGCAGGGAGCATGCAGTCAGAGGTGGCTCTGGTCACAGCAGGGACTCAAGTGAGAAGGAGGGCAGGTCCCAGCTCTCCTCAGCATGGTTGGGGAGGTGCTGGCATTCCTCTCTGAGGTGACACCCCCGCACAGCTGGAGACCTGAGGGACAGCTCCCCAGTCTCCTCAGGTACAAGAGGGGCACAGTGGCAGCTCTGGGGTTCTTCTTGACATCATGGTGATAATGGAGAGAGAGAGAGCGAGAGAAAGTGAGCGAGAATCACAGGTAGAAACGCTGGACCGTCTACTGGATCACTCTGAATTTCAGGTCAGGCCTTCTATTTCTCTCCAGGCCACCTTTATCTCGCTGATGGGCCTCGCTTAGCCAAATAACGTTTTGAAAACTAGGGAAAGGAAAGTATCCTCTGGATTTTAAAGGCTCGCCTTGTTGGTAGGACCAGCCCAGTGAGATTCCGGTGACCCCATCACACAGCCTGATCCATGCATGCTGCATTTGTGGGTGCGAAATATATTTGTCATCTCGCTTTTTGGGTTATCTCACTGTTAAGATTCCGGTATGGCAGACAGTAATATTTAGAAAGCATTTATCTTTGAAAATTTGTATTATAACATAAAGTCTCCTTTCAGCTTAAAATTAATTTAAATACTTATATTTCTTCAGATAATTATAAATGGCTTATTTTATAATTTATTTGAATAACTATTTAAATAATGATGAAATGTAATGATCATTGCACAGCTCCTCTGTGGTACTGGGCACCGGGGTGGGAGGACAGATGGGGCGTTTAGCTGCCAGACTTGCAGAATTAGATGATTATTCAGAGAAGGTTGGCAGGCCGCACAAGTTGCAAGGATTATAGATTTTATATTTATAACTACATTTGTCTAGAACATTTCCACTTGTGCTAATAGAATTACTTTACCAGTCATGCCACGTGCATGGAAAGATGTCTGTTCTTCAGAGTTCTGATAGCGATTCCTTGATGATTTTTAAAGAACACCTCTATTTTTAATTGCAATTAGAGTGTGCAAGTATCCACTTTCTCCTTAGTGTTACACTAGAAATTATTGGTAAACTTAGATCATAGGAGGGGTGCTGGATTTGGGGGTCCCTCATGAAGGAACTGTATTAGGTGTCCCTCACAAAGGAGGGGTGCTGGATTTGGGGGTGCTTTATAGAGGGACAGTGTTGTATTGGGCCTCCAAGAGGTGACTAATGAAAGTTCCTTTTGTCTCTTGGTCCCAGGTAGGCGAGGTGGGGCTGGCCCATCTATGATTGGGGCTGGTCCCTAGGGTCACTGGATTTAATTTGTAGAGATGAGCAAGTGACCACATGCAGAGGCCAGTGCCACTGAGAGGATTTATTACCCACATTCCCTGAGAGAAGGGGGCTCGCCACACCACACAGCTCCTGGGGGGTCATATGGTGGTCAGGGCGAAAGCAGGAGAGGACGTCAAGGCCAGAGCCTGCCTGGTGGTTTCCGCAGGAGAGAGCAGGCCAGCTGGCTTAGGGCTGTCGGGTGGCCTCCAGTTGGCTGTACCTGCTCCTGGGGTGATTTGGGGCAGGGAGGTCATGGCTCGCTGGCTGCCAGAGTGAGGTGGCTGTCAGTGTGACTGTGGATTGGTTGGCGTGCACGTGGCAGTGTGTTCTGGGCCGGCCAGAGGACTCCCGGGAGTAGACACTGTGTCTGTAAGGTCAGCCCTGTGGTAACAGATGCTAAACACTGACAGAACCTAAGAAACTAAGAGAACAGGCTTGGAACAGCCCCAGGGAGCTCAGTCCCTTTCTGGCTCTCCCAGCCCCACCTCCTGCTACGTCCAGAAGCTGCCTGGCCTGGCGGCTGTTGCGAGGTTCAGACGTGTCCCCGGCTGAAGTTGGTACCTCTTCCTTCCTTCTGTCACTGCCGCCCTCCCACGCAGGGGATTGTGGACTCCGGTATTTCACAGCTGACCGCGGCCCATGGGGCCTGCAGAGTCTGTGATTGAGTGTGGTCACCCAGGGACACTCTTAGTGTGCAGGGACGCACTTTCCCGTTTGCACGGCTGCTCCATTGTGAGTTTCTGTTCCATCAGTGTCCTAAAACCTGGTGCTGCTCTTCCCTGCCTATGAATTGGAGCTAGGGCTTAAGAAAATGGAGCAACTGAGGCAAGAGAAAGCCTCAGGGAGAAGCCAGCAGTCTAATTTGAAGGGGGCACCTGTCTTCGAGTTGGAGACATTTTGAATTTGTCTCCTGGTGATGGAACTGAGCAAGGTGCCATGTCCTGGGGTCCTGCACTGCCCCGTTCACCTGCAGGGCACCTCCTGGCAGTTGGGCCCCAGCCAACAGCACCCCTCTCTTCATGAGGCCTGAGCACAAAAGTCAAACAACACGTGCCAACTTGAAGCTAATTTAGAAAGCACTGTAACATCAGCATGTCTCCAACAATAAATAGGACCTTCCTTTGGAGAAGCTGACATCATCCTGCCTTACGTGGGGTGCCAAGTGTGGGATTGGGGGGCAGGGACCTCTCTACAATGAATAGAGCAGCTTTCTCCATCCTCTGACAGTGGCCAGCATGCATATGTGAGTGCCACCTCCCATGGTCACAGGCTGGGACAAAGCACCCCTGGAAGCTTCCTGGGTCGGGTCGGAGGATGGGCACTGGCCACGGGCCAGCCACAGGACGCGCCCAGAAGACCTCCCTGGGGTCAGGGACAGGAGGGAGTTGGAGGACCACGTACCCCAGGCCTGTTCACTGCTGAGTCAGGTCTGCGGCTCCCAGGGCAACATGGCCTCGCTCCATGGTGCTCTGGTTCTCATCACAGTCACTTGTTAGGGACACAGCCGCCTCCGGCCCCTCCCCGCAGCTGCCCACCAGCAGAGAGCTCAGTGCCAGGTCTCTGCCTGCGTGGGCTTTGCACCACTGACTGTGCTCGCAGCCTCTGCAGGTGCCCACGTCACGACAGGCTTGTGACTGTTTCCTGGGGGCCGCCTGGCTCAGGGGCTGCCCTTCTCGGACAGTTTGCTGCTCCGTTGCAGTTTTCCAGGAGGGCTCGTGGCCTGCAGCTCCTGTCCTTCTGGCTGCCTGAGGGCCTTGCCGGCAGCCTAACACCTCCCAGGCCTCTCTGTCTCCAGTGCCCCATGTCCAAGCCCGCTGCCTCTGTGTGCACCTAGAGGACAGTCTCTTGCTCCTCACCACCTTCAGTCTGCTTCTGGGTGACTGTCACTCCGGGTCACCAGACCAGCTGTCTGGTGGGGATGCTTTAGCCTGCCTTTTGAGAGTTCTCTCTGCTGACCTTGGCTGAACGCCCAGGTAGACGGGTCAGCTTGTGCCCAACGTGTTGTTTAAATGCTGCGTATACATTTGTTCTAGAGTGGAGAGCCACCGGCCAGTTCTCCAGGCGGGGGAAGCTTGGAGGCCGTGACTGTCTGCAGCAGCCCTCTGCCTCTGCAGAGACTCCCAGGGTGGGCAGGTGGAGCAGGAGGTCACCTTGGCCCTACGTCATCAGCCATGTCTGGGGCTCCCATGCCTTCGGTTGGCTCGTGTATGTTAGAAACAGTCAAGTCTCCGGCGCACAAGGCCGCAGGACGGTGTCCTCCGCACGGTGGGCGGGGCGGAAGCGGCCCCTTTCCCGGAGGTGGCCCTTACAGGCTCACATGTGGAAGTGGTCTGTGCACGGAGGCCACAGAAGGCGGAGCCCACTGAAGCTGGAGCTACTTTGGAAGAAGGTTTAATTTTTTTCCAAATAAAAGTTCGGCCTGTTGGAGTGTCAGTGTGACAGACAGGCTGGAATGAGGCAATTCCATGGAGAAATCACAGGAGTAATTCCCACTCCTGCAGCTTCCGGGAGGGTGCCGTTTCCTGAGTCTAGCTCCTCCCTTTCTCTCTCACGTTTTGATTTTATTGCCGTTTTTTTCACGGTAGGAGAAACTGAAAACCTGCTTAGGTTTTGTAGCATCGCATTTTAGGAGAAAGCGATGCAGCTGGTGGCCGGGATGCACTTAATTCATGCTGCGTGGTGAGCCCTTCCCCTTCTGAGTTACTGCACAGCAGAGGTCTATGGGGACGGCCCCACCAAGTACTCTGATCGAGCTTTGTGACCCCTCTTGAAGGGAACCGCTTTCCAGGAACAAAAGGCATGAAGCCAGGACTGAGGAGACTGGGCGAGAGGAGATGGTTCTGCTTCTGAAGGGAGCCATTTGGTGTGACTCAGCTGGGTTCTCAGTGTGGCCCCAGAGCGAAGGGGCAGAGGCGGGGGCAGAGACAGAAGCCCGGGACCAGGTCCTGATACAGACAGGCCGACTCTCAGCCCGTGGACGTGACCCTGGGCTTGGAGGCCACAGTGCGTCCAAAGTGGACTGGGGACTTGTCCCTCCACACACTGAGGAAGTGGCTTCATCCCCAGATTTCTTTTGGGTGTAAAGGACCAAGTACCATTCACATCTTCAAATACCTCGTGACTATTCTGTGCAAACCCCTTGATGGTTTCCATTTGTACCAACTTGGGTGCAGGGGTCAAACTGGGTAGAATCCTCTAAAAAGAAATTGGTCTCAGATGCACTGGGTTGAATAGTGTCCCCCAAATTCATGTCTACGCAGAACCTCCCAAGGTGACTTAGTTTGGAAATAGAGATTTGTCGATGTAATCAGTCACGGATGCCGACGAGATGCGATGTCGTGGGATCTAAAACGGTGAGAAACACAGGAAGCAAAGCCGCATAAACGTAAGGGTAGGGATTTTGGTGACGCAGCCACGACCCGAAGAGTCCCAGGAGCTGGAAGAGGCAGGAGGGGCTCTCCCTCACAGCCCCCAGAGCAGTGCGGCCCTGTGATTTCGCACTGGCCTCCAGCACCGTGAGCGAATGTATTCCCGGTGTTCTCAGCCTGCTTGTGGTGATTCATTCTGGCAGCCCCAGGACACTGATACGATGAGCAAAGTGAAGCTGTTTGGAAAGAGTGAGAGAAATGTATGATGCCTGTGACAGAGCTCAGGGCGTCGTGTCCCCCTAGGCACATGTCCCCGTCACACCTCAGCTTCATGGGTTTGTTTTGGCCACCAGAGGAGGAAGGTGACGCAGGCATTGGGTGCCCCGTGCCCAGCATGGGGGCTCATGGCTGGTTGGTGCTGGCTCTGCTGGAACTGGGGGTCAGCTGGCATTTGATAGAGACCTTCCCTTTAAGGAGAACTTCCCCGGTGCCTTCTGGCACCTTGGGGCACATACAGCGACCCCTGTTTCTGAGCTGTGCTATGACATTAAGAGGACAAGCAGCTTGCCCGTGTTTTCTGAACCTGCCAGTGCGGTGGGGGGGAGGTCTGGGTCAAGAGCAGCGCTCTCTCCTGGGACCACCCGGGGTGCCCTGTCACTGTCTTCAGCAGTTTGCACAGGTCACAGAAAAGGAAACACTTGTTGTAGAATCAGAGGGCGCTGCCCCTGCCCCCGCCAGCCAGGCCCCCAGGACCCTCCCCCCTCCTAAGGGATCGGTCGGCGTGTAGTCTGCAGCCCAAGCACCTTGGTTGTTGGAGGCTTGCCTGCCCCTCGGCAGCCGGGGTGATGCTGTGACTTGGGAAATGAGTGAAATTCAATAGAGAAACCCAGTTGGGTTGAACATTCTTAACTGCTCGCCAGCGGCCGACTTCGTCATGCCACTTATCGGTACGACCTACTGGAACCCACTCTTGGTGGCAGCACACCCATAGGCTAAATGTCTCAATTCAAATGACTGTAATTAAGAGCAAACTTATAATTAAGTTTCCTACAAAAATCCCTGGGTGAGCGGTGCCCCACAGCAGTGAACCTGTTTCCCTGTGTCCCCCTTAAGGCGACAATGTGAGCTGACAGAGCTTTGTGGGTGCCTGATGCCCAAGGGCACCCACAAAGGACCCTGATGGGGGGAACCAAAGGATTCCCAGAGGTGCCGAGACCCGGGAGCCCTGATGAGCTGGGGCCACCTGCCAGGTGGAGCTGGTCACAGCAGCCGCTTCTTGGTTTGTGGCCTGATGTGCGTGCCCCCATCCCGGCTGTGCTGTGTGGAGACACGAGCTGCCATCAGTGTTTGCCACCCCGTCCGAGGTGTGGGCTGGAGCTCGAGAGTGGCTGCTGAGCCAGGACTGCATGTCCCTGCGTGTCCTTAGTCAGGATGGTCCGTACAGCCAGTTCTCAGCAGCGGGATGGGAGCAGAAGTGACAAGTGCCAGCCCCCTGGCACGGCCGGTAGGGAGAGCACTTTTTTCTGCACCTCTCGTCCCCCATGTACCTTCTGATCCCAAATCCTCTGCGACTGGAGGTGGCGGGAGCCCCACACGGAGGGAGCCCATTCCTGAACCCTTGAGGCTGATGCTCGCTGGTCCTCCATGAGTGAGGACGGCTGTCCAGCCTGCGTGGGTCACCCTGCTGGGCAGAGCTGGTGAGGCCTGCCGCATCTCCTCACGGCGGAAGTGCCCTCGGTGCTCACGGGTGCATTCAGGTATTCTAGCAGACGCAGATCGTCTGTGACAGAGGAGCCATCTCGGGGAGTGCCATTAGACACTCCAGCCCACACTGAAAGAGGTGGTCTGACGTGCTGTGTCCCGGGCGTGTCACTGCTGCCACAGCGAACGTCAAGGGGGCCGGCCCCCTCCCGCACGCCGCCTTCAGTACAGCGAGTGTACGCAGCCCACGGCGGTGGCCGGGTTTGAGCAGGGCTCATGCTCCTGGGGGCAGTTACTGCCCCTCCAGAGCCCAGTGGTCGCTACGAGCTCAGAGCCCTGTGAGGGCTGTTGTTCACGATGGTCCCTGGGTTCTAAGTGGGTCCTGGCGGTGAGTGTCAGTCACGCCCATGCGGCGGGTGGCCCCTGCCCCGCTCTCCTCACCCCACACTTCTCTGCGGGGTGGCCGTCGATGAACATAAATCATAGGTGACATCGAAGCAGGGTGTGTGACTCTGTAGACGACTGTTTAAATGTGTTCTTTTTTCTGAATTATGAAATGAGTACATTCTGTTTAGAAGCGGAAACAGTTCAGACGTGTGTGGAATCCGTGTGCTCTCACACCTGCTGGTTTCCCGGAGGAAACGTCTATGAACTGTCCGCTGCGATGCAGGACATTCCAGCACACCGTGTACACTCGTGTGTGTCCGTGACAGTGAGGAGGAGGATTGTGGTGGATTTTCACGTGCGTGGATTGTGTAGCGCACGCATCTCTGACTTTCTCTCCTCGCGCCTTTACCTGGAGACCAAACGCAGAGACATGGGGAGGACCCCAGCCTGGCAGCTGCCGTGGTGGCTGCTGCGGCTTGGACAAACTGGGTGCTGGCATCACGCTGTGCGCACGTGGGCCCCTCACCAGCAGCCTGTAGTGAGTGTTCTCTACACGCTTTTCCCCACTGGCAGTAAATGTGCCACGTGGCTGGTGATAACGTTATTTGGTACAATGCCTCTGGAAAGAAGTGGGTTCATATAAATCAAGACTCTTCACTTGTCCGTGTCCTTTGGCCCAGCAGCTCCCGGCATGGAAGTGTTACGGGAAACGCCATTGCCAGAAATCCAATGTAGCGCAGCAGCCGCCAGACGTGTCCCCTTGCCCCCTTGAGGACCCCTTCACCTGCTCCTTGCCGCTCTCTGAGGGAGGGCTGCTGGGCACACTCTCAGTACAGGCACCCCAGGCCATGTGGCGGGGCCAAGCCGTTAGGGTCCTCAGCAGAGTGACAGATAGAACACCGCGACAGGCACAGAGCGGGCTGCATGAGGATGTCCCACAGAATCTGGTGGAAACAGGAAAATGAAAAGTAACCACGCCGGGTGGCCGAGAGCAGGGCTGAGTCAGGACACGGCGTGCGCTTCTGTCGAAAGATCAGCAGCCGTTAAGGTTGTGCTCACAGGGGCTGTGGATAATGCGGACAACGTGTAGGTTAAAATGTCCAGGGAAGCGAGTAACCCTGCGGTCAGTGGTGGCTTTAGGGACTCGGTGACGCCAAGTCAGCCCTGTCCTTCTGGTTCCTTCCAAGGTCCTGTGAGCTCCGGGCTCTGTGTTCCCACGATTGTGTGTTTGCGTGAAATCCGCAGAGATGTCGGATGTGACCCAGTCGGGCAGCTGGCTGTGTCCTGCCCACACCTTTCTCCCCACTGCTCCCTTCGGTGGGGGTGGGGTGTCTGTGGGCACATGGGACCCAGTGGGGGGACTGGAGTCAGGGCTCATTTAGTTCAGCGCAATGGGCTTCTTCTGTGGCTCCCCGCCCCCTCCAGCGAGGCAGTGCCAGCGGGCCTCCCGCGTTCCGCGTCCTCTGCCCTCACCTGTGTCGGGAAGTGAAGCTGAGGAGCTGGGATTCTTGAGGCCGTGGGCCCCTCCCGTGGGAGCTCTTGGGGCAGAAGCTGGGAAGACGGTCCAGGAGAGCGTCTCTGGAAATAAGCCGGGTCCCTGAGGACCTTTCGGGAAGGGGTTCCGGGCACTAATCAACCTCGAACAACGGGGATTTTCTTTTCTCAGTCTCAGTTTGGTTTCGTAAACCAGCTCTGGCCACGCGCGCTGTGCTGCAAGCCTTTCGGATGAGGGACCTAGTAAGGTAGGCTCTGCCAGCACACGGGGGCCTGTTGTTTCCCACCTGAGAGGTGCACCCACTCAAAGGACGCCAGACACATCCACTCCTCACAGACAGGCTGTCATGGGCTTATTGTGCACAGCTCCAGGTTCCTGGTGTTTGCTAATGTGACAGTGACCATTCGCCCGCTCTCCATTTCACCTGCCCCCTGTGCTTGTCAGAGCAAGTCCCAAGTGTGCTTGAACTGGACACAGGGCCTGGGCCGGTCGGACAAGGGTGGGGTCCGCAGACCCCCGAAGGGTCTGCCCTGCAGGGTCTCTGCCACCCCCTGTGAGCATCTGGGGGGTTGGGTTTAGTGACACAGGTGCGACCAGTCAACATTTACATTCAACTTTCTTTGCTCTTAAAATAGCATGTGTCTATGTACGTGCAGAAATAGGTGACGTATATGTAAATGTGTACGTGTGCGTCCAGAAGCAGACTCAGACCCGCAGGCACCTCGTGTGTGACAAAAAAGGCTTCCATACCAAGGGCCAACACGGGTTATTAGGGTAACGGTGTGGAGAGAACGGGAAAGCCCCAGGTGACGTAGAAAGGTGTCCCCAGATGGAGTCAGCAGTGACACGCAGACATGAAACCCGGGCACTTCTAGAGAAAACCATGGCAGAATTATTATGTATGTTGGAGTGAGTAGCTCTTTTCTGATACAACAAGAAACCCAGAAGCTCTGAAAGGAAAGAATGGTAAATGTGACCCTTTAAAACATAAAATCTGGGGCATGAAAGCATGATTGCAGTGAAAGTGAGAGGGCAGCAGCACTCGGCCCACAGGGCCTGTAACTACCGGACAAAGGCACCACCGTCCAGAGGAAAGTGATCCGAGGCGCGAATATAAGGTCCAAAGCAGAGCAATCAGCCCAGAGGTGTTCTCAGCACATGGAAAGGTCCTCAGATGCAATCATGCTGATCCCTTGTCTCCATCACAGGGAATGTCATGTTTTGTTCCCTCCTGTACCCCACGCCCTGCCCTGGGCCAGAGCAGTTCCTGGCACAGACGAGGTTCTCAGTGAGCGTTTGCTGAATGGAGGCACCAAAAGTAAAATGAGTATCTATTAAGACATGTGCTGTCACTTTCAGATTGGCCTGGTCAAAGTTGGATGCCTCACTGTGTGGCCCTGGGCAGGAAGCCTGGCATTCCCCCGGGGTGGGAGGTGCGGTCGTTGGCTCAAATTGCAAACAGGATGGTCGGTTTGGCAACGCTGTGAAAACCACTAAGACATGCAGCCTCCAACCCACCAGTGTCCTGTGGGGCCAGCCTCACACAGGCTCCCTGGGGTGCCAGGCCAGCTGTGCACGGGTTGCTGCTGCGACAAGACCTGTAGGAGCAAAGACCAGAGCCCTGCATCCATCCTCGGGGCACAGACGCTGGTCAGCATGCAGTGGACACTATAAGCCCCCAGCAGGACCGTGCGTGCTGTCCTGACCTGGATCTCAGAGATGGAGCGTTAGATTTTTTAAAAGGTACAAAGCAAGGGCTTATTAAGGCACGTGTGTGTCCAGAAAGAAATAAAAGCAGATGTACTTATGTTTGTCTGTAAATGCACCAACATCTAAGAAGCCCACTGAGAGACTGTCAGCACCCAGTAACTCCAGGGAAAGGTGTGCGTCTGGATCTGGGAGTGGACGGTGGTATTTCACGTTATAGCCATCTGTAGTTTTTGGAAATGTGAATAATTAACAGTGGATGTATTATCTATTAAAACTGAAGTTGCTTTAGAAGGAAACGCGCAGCCATGTCCCGTGTACATATACGTACATACATATAAATTACATGTGCAAAAAATACAAAGTCAAAGCCATTGAGGCATTTAGGTGAAACACCTTTGGAAGTTTCTGTAATGATTGTCCTGAATTACTGTAAGTGACGTGCCTGTTATTGAATGTAGACGTAAGAGAAACAGAGACTCGGCTTTGTCTCTGCCGTGCTAACTACCCTGTTTCCCCGAAAATAAGACCGAGCCGGACAATCAGCTCTAATGCGTCTTTTGGAGCAAACATGAATGTAAGACCAGGTCTTATATTATACCTGGTCTTGTAGTAAAATAAGACCGGGTCTTACATTCATGTTTGCTCCAAAAGACGCATTAGAGCTGATTGTCCGGCTCGGTCTTATTTTCGGGGAAACACGGTAGATGCGGGCTGCTTACCACTGCAATTGTTTTGTGTATATCTGCTTGTATTGCAGAAGTCGTTTCTCTCTGACTGTGGCCTGTATATTTCCGGTGTGGATAAAGTAATTGTGCAGACAAGAGTCATCTTTCATCTCCTTACAAAGCCGTGAAGCCCCTCTGCCAGATGTTCTGCAGGAGCTGGCTGAGCACACGTGTTTACCGTGTGTTCATATCAGGTGGGACTGTGAGTCCCACGATTTCAACTCACCGATTAATTGCCTCAAACAGCCAGGGACCTTCACTGGCATTTAAACACAGGGATAACACCACGATGAACCCCGGCAACGGCAGAGCCCCATCTGCCCAAAGTCCTAAGATCGTGCTTTAACTGGGCCAGCGGCAGACGATGGGGGTGTCGGCCCGCCCCCACCTCAGCATGTGCTGGGGCCAGAGCACAGGAAAGGCTGCCTTTCGGTATTGGACACAGGGTGCGTGTTCCCACCTGCTCCTGTCCACCCAGCATGGGCTGACCAGGAAAGGCGCCGGGGTCGGACAGAACCCGGAGCCGCGTGGAGCCCGCGCTCTGTGCACACGTGGTCTCTTCTCGGCTCACCCTGAGCCCTGCACAGCTGTGAGCAGAGTGCTCTGTGGGGGCAGCTGCATGGGCCTGCCTGTGACAGCTCCGCAGAGGACCCAGTAGCCTGAGAGTGCCAGTTTGGGCAGTTTTGTGGTTAAGGAATAGTGAAGGGGCCACGGGAAGGTGGGGAAGTCAAGACCTGGGAGGACCCAAAGGGGCCGATGGTCTCAGCTTTGGTTTCCCATAGGCGAGCTGAGGACAGACGTGCCCAGGGTCGGGGTGGAGGGGGATGGTCAGTCCGGAATGAGGCCACCGGCTTGCATATCAACAGAGCATCAGCTGGAGGCTCCCTGCGGGGCCTCTGGATGTCTGTCTTGTGTCCTAAACAAGGGACGGGCCAGGCTTGCTCTGGATTAGCTTGGACCTCGGCTCTCAGGTCGCATGACCCTAGCAGATATCTGCCCCTCATTCATCACTCCTCCTTCGTCAGACCCTCCTGTGGCAGGAGCTGGGGTCGGGGTGGGCTGACATCAATTTGACCTGTGACCCCTGCCACCCCAGAGGTCACTGTTGTGGTATCTTGAGCCTCTGCCCTCTGTCCAGCTTTTGGCCTGTGCGTCTGTGTTACCCTGGAGCTGGGGCGTGCGTGGGCTCTGGTGGCCTTGCCTAGTCCTACGGGCTACAGCTGTGTGTGGGAGGCGACCGAGGGTGTGGCCTGGGAGGAGGAGGACCCTTGTGGGGTGATGGGCAGCCGACCAAGGGTTGACAGTGTGGGTTAGGGAACAGATAGCAAGTGTCTGCTGCTTGATGCAGCTTTCATCCCCCAGCTCCCGACTTCTCAAAACTTCTTCACAAACATCACCTTCTATCAGTCTACAGCTGTTCTGTGAGGTGAACACAGGCATCACCTTTATCCCGGTGAGGCTGGTGAGAAAAAGCACAACCAGCCAACGAGCAGAATAGAAGTTGAGGGCAACTCAGGTGTGTGCAGTGCCCAGGGCAGAGCGGCAGACCAGGTCTAGAACCTTCCAAGCCACAGCCTTCTGCCTGTCACACCAGATGTACAAGTGTCTTCCAACAAAAGTGACACATTTGGTGCTCAGCCACTTCAGCCTGTCGTCTTTTGTGGGAAAACAGTTTTCTTTTTCTTTCTGGAACGTTCTAGATCACTGCTTATCACCGTTACTCCCCCTCGTAGCTTCTTGATGGGTCCAGATATAACTGTAAGCATCAAATCTGTAGCTTTGTGTTTCTGGAGCTTTCAGAAATCCATTTTTATCATTCTCCATTCTCTGTCTGGGCCTTTTATTAGTTGCATGTCCAACCTGTGGATTCATTCTCTATATCTATGTTTCTTCCCTTTCCTCTTTTTTTCATTGAGGTGAAATTCACAACATAAAATTGATGATCTTACAGTGACCAATTCAGTGATAATTACTGCATTCACAGGGTGCAGCCACCATCTCTGTCTGGTTTAAACGTTTCTCCACCCAAAGAAAACCCGTTCTCCATTCATCAGTCTGTCCCCCCGGAGCTGCCCGTTCTGGATATTCCCCGTACTGGACTCATGCAGTAGGTGCCCTTCCGTGTGCGGCTCGTCACTGAGCACACGTTGTCAAGGGGTGTCCATGGTGCAGCCCACGCGAGTGTTTCGATCCACTGACGGCAGAATAGTTTTCCGTTGTCCGTCCACACCACGTTTTGTGTATCATCCATCCACTGAGGAACCTGTGCTGTTTCCACCTCCGGCTGTTATGTCGGTGCTCCTGTGAACACTTGTGGACACGTGTTTGTTTGAGCACCTGGATGTAGTTCTTTGGGGAAAGTACCGAGCAGGGTCTAGCACCTGAGGAAACACCATTTCACATGCCCAGCAGCAACATACGAAGATTCAAATTTCTCGACATCCTTGCTGATGTGTTATTGTCCTTCTTTTAAAAATCACCACCATTTCGGGGGCTGTGAAGGGGCCTCTCCTGATGGCGATTTTGCATTTCCTGCGAATGATGCCGAGCATGTCTGCTTGTCTGTGTGGCCATTTGTGTGTCTTCTTTGAAGAAATGCCTATTCTAAAGTCCTTCGCTCGTTTTTTAACTGGGTTGTTTGTCTTTTTCTTTTTTAATTGTAAGAGTTCTTTGTATATTCTGGATACTAGACCCTTATATCGGATATATGATTTAAAAATATTTTCTCCCAGTTTGTAGATTTTCATTTCATTTTCTTGATGGTGTCTTTTGGTGCAAAAAAGTTTTAAATGTTGATGTGCAATTTAATTTTCTTTTGTTTCTTATGCTTTTGACATCATATCTAAGAATTTGCCTAATTCAAGTCATGTCTCTTAAGTTTTAAAATATTTATTACATTCTTCTCTAATTTGGAACAATTGATACAGCCTTTCAAACCTCTATTCATTGTTTTTTAAATATTTGGAATAGATATGTATGTATTAGAGAATAAGAAAGAACTTTGGAAAATATAAATATAATTACATATAAATGTAATGGTATCTATAATCTATCTATTATGTGTCTATCTATTATCTATCTATCAATTCCTAGAGCTTGTTGGTATTCCCAAAATGTCATTTTTTGGCAGCATTTTGTTCCAGTTTCATGGGTAAAGCACCTCCTTAAATCGCCTTGAGGTCACTACGTAGAGCATGAAAGGACCCTAGGGAGGGCCTTGTAGTCTTCCTCTCTGTTACACGAGGTCTGCTGTCGCTCACTGACTGTGTCCTCCAGTTGACCTTGTCCTTCCGTGCTGTGCACTTGCTCAGGTGTCGGCCGTCCTGAGCTGCCCACTCACAGTTCAGAGCCAATCCGCAGGAAGGCGCGCTCCGACCGCGCTGTGTGACTGCAGAGTCTCTGCAGATGGATTGTGCTGGAGGCTGGGGGAGCGGGTGCTTGCCGTCAGTGGGGGTCCTTAGATGCCTGCAGTGGAGAGCCTCGCACGGGAGGGGAGCCCCCACCGAGGGGAACCCTCACCACAGGCCGTGGCTCTTGCCAAGCAGTGTGCCCACTTTGTTGTTTATTTGTCCATTTGTTTCGCTTAAGTCTGATTGCCGTGCACGTGGGAGGGACACTTGACCAGCCCATTTATGTCTTCAGTGGGTGGCTGTTCATTCATTTGCATATGCAGCTAGTCAGCCATCCAGCATTATCTAGTAAGCAGCTATGTTGTGTCAATCACACAGTTGATTAAAGTAGGTTTAAAGATGAGAACGCATGGCTTCTGTTTTCAGGGCGCTCACAGACATGTAATGAGCCATTTCAATGAGATACGCTAGAACAGACATATGTATAATGTATTGAAACACAGATGGACGACAAGGTCTTTGTGCTGTGAGCACAGGCTCTGCCGAGCATGGGCATTGGCTCTCTACCAGGAAGAGGGGAGCGCCTTTGCCAGCCAGACAGGGAGGCAAATCCCAGAACTAGAAACGTCCAGGGCAGAGGCACAAACGCAGAGATGCGTGATTGGAAAAGCCCACAGCTGAGCCCAGCAGACGCCGAGCAGGATGGTCATCGAGGTGGCGAGGTGACTTTGGCCCATGGGGTTTGTAATTCGCCGCTCGACACCAGTGCAAGTAGGTACATGTAGGCAAGACACTGAAGACGGGGTTCCTGCCTCCATGGAGTTCACCTTCTAGGAAGGAGCAGGGAATCAGCCAGTAATGTTACTACAGTCTGTGCAGTGATGAGACGCAGACAGAGGGAAGGGCAGAGCAAGAGTGTTCCCTCAGCGTGGAGTCGTAGACAGTGACCCAGAGCGTGGAGCCCCAGCTCCATCGTGGGGGAGCGCTGGGCCGGTCAGTCCAGATGGGGCAGGTGCGCCACGCTGCGCCACATGGGAGGGACTCTGGCAGAATTGTGGAGGGTTCCATTGAGAACAAGGTGCCGATGAGGAGGACAGGGGCTAGATTCTGTCCTGCAGAGGATGAGGTGGGGCTGAAGGCCGGGGCGGGCGGTGTTGGGGGGGGTGTCCACATCCACTGCCGGATGTGCAGTGGAAGTCCTGGCTTATGGACCGGGAATTCTGATTCTAGACAACAGAGCTGATGCCCCATGGTCACCAGTCCAGGAGAACTGGGAAAGGGAAACCCGAGACAAGGACCTTCCTTTGAGTATTTACCAAACAAAGGGTCTCTATTTACCAGATGCTTCGTGGTAAGTGTAGGCTTGCCTGGTTTTAATTTTTAATACCTTTGAAAGAAATAGTTGTGAAAAATGCAAGTTCCCCGGAAAATATCTACCATACTTGAAGCCTGAGAAACTGAATCTGACGGTGCCGGCTGACTTCAGAAAGCAACTCCATGAGCTCAGCTCTGCTTCTCCCGCCGTAGCCCACAGACAGGCAATCCCCAGCCTGTGTTCCTTAAAGGTTATGTTTGCCTTAAACTAATTAAAGCCATTTGTATCAAATGACTGGAATAGCCTCCCTTTTGAAAATAAAATAACTGAAAGAAGCTGGTTTAAAAAAAAAAAAAAGTCTGAGTTAATTTCATCAGCCGAGATGAGCACTGTGCTATTAATTTCATGACATCGAAGTGTGAAAATAAATCAGCCAGGTGCGGACTGCACTTTCATGTGGATTCGTCTGCAAAAGTCAGAGCTGACTCTGAATGGGCCCTGGAGAACAAGCGGCCTACGGGTGCTGGAGTGGCGTGTACGTAAACCAAACCGCTCCAGCCGTCGGATGTGCAGAGGGACTGCCTTTTGTTCTGGTCATGCAGGGGGAGGCGAAACATAAGTACACTTTGTGCATCGGACATGTACCCTGGTAAGTACATGTTCATCTAAAGCATGCAAATGCTTCCTCACAAATCACGATTTATATCTAGGAGGATTTTTGAAGCGATGTTTATCTCCTTCAAATTAGATACCTAATGAAGTCCTACTGATGCCAGGCCCCAGCTGGCTGCAGGGGACACAAAGACTGCCTGAGGCACCCGCCTCTCAGGCTGTGCCAGTCTCTGTGCCCTCACTGGGTTCTTTGCCCTCTGTCCTGCAACGACCACGCAAGGTGTGTCTTATAGGCGGCAGGAGAGGCCTCTTCAGGCCTGTTTCCTCTGTGCGCTCACTTGGGAGACTCGGAGATGCTGAGGGGTCCACAGCACTCAGCGGGGCCTTGACGAAAGCACGGAAACAGACACACGTGCACAGATCTTAGGTTCACTGCTGTGTCACCGTGGTCTTGGTTTCCATGCCCTGAGAGCGGCTACATTTTAACAAGAGCAATGATGCTGTGGGAGGAATGAATGGTCTTTCCCAGCGTCTTTGAAAGGAGCTGCCAAATGTGCCCTTACAATCTGCATGAGAGAATAATTGCTGCTGCTTCCTTCAGAAGCCCTGACTGGATGAACGAGCTGTGCTTTGCAGAGAAGATTGCGGGACCGAGGGCTGAGTTTGCACCTGTGGGGAGCAGGGAGGTAGACGCCTGTGTGCTCCTGTCCTGCAGGCTGATCCGGGGTCTCCTCGGGGCTGGGTCCTCTCTGCTCAGCCACAGGCAGACCCCATGCGGGGGACGAGACTGCTTCGGGGTGAGTTTGCCCCATACCTGCTAGGCTCCTGCTGCATGAGCGCCCCCCAGGGCAGATGCTGTGGGCGGTGTGGTGGGTTTGTCATCTCTGTCCACAGCCAGAGCCTTCCAGGTGGCAGTGCGTTGGGCGAATGGTCATGTCCCCCAGGTCACATGTGGCATTTGGGGACAAGTAGGGTTCAATGCGGACAAGAGGCTGGGCCCTCAGGTTGGAATTAGTGCCCTCATGGAAGAGACGCCAGTGCTTCACGCTCTCTGCCACGGGAAGGCACATTGAGAAGCATGTGTGCAGCCAGGGGGCGGCGCTCGCTGGACAGACTCCCACAGCGCTAGCACCTTGGTCTCGGACGGCCAGCCTGCGGAGCTCTGAGAAACAGGTCTGTTGGCAAGCGCCCATTCATGGCATTGTGTTAGGGCAGCTGAGCCAAGACAGGTATTGTTTTTCTCATTCTGTTGGGAAGATTGAAACTCAGGGTAAGCGATTCCCACAGCTCAAGGGAGTAAGTGGCAAAGCTGGGCTTTCGCTCCCAGGCCTGTCTGATTCCCAGCCCAGCCTGTGTGCCAAGCCCGACACCAGCAAGGTCCCCAGGGTGACGTGGCTGCCGTCTCACCCTCCGTGGTCTGATCCCCCCGGGCCAGGTCCCTAACTGAACCCCACGGCAGCCCCCCCCGCCCCCCCAGGCCGTGGCTCCATGGCGGGGTGCTCCCAGCCTAGCCAGAGGACTGGACAGTATGTCAACCACGTGGAGTAGGGAGCAGGGACCCTCCAGACGGGGGGCTCTGGCTCAGCTCCACAGCCGGCAGGCAGCGCGTGGGGGCGTCTGCGCCTTCCTGGTCTGAACCCTAACGGTCCTGCCCCGAGAATGCATCAGGCCCTGAGGCCCTCAAGGCAGCAGGTGTGGCTAAGAATAGGACACACTCAGCGACCGTAAGTCCCAGAAAAGTGGGCTTCACAAGCCTCCCTTGTAGATTATAATCGCTTTAATATCGTATCCCGTTTTTTACAAAAATATTCCTATTTGATAAAATGTAATGATGTAGTTTAGAATATGAATGTATTTAATCATGGGTTTCTCTTTCAAATATAACTGGAGGCTCTGTAAAAAGGTACTTTGAGGAAGTTTTAAAGTCTGAAGCTATGAATACTCGCGCTAAGATAGCGAAGGTGGTAAGTGCAGTGTGGGGATGCGGAGGCCGCGACACTTAATTTTAGCATTGTCAAAAGGCAGTAAGAAGAGTATGGCTCCTCTGGAGAGTCCTTTTCTTTTATGAAATAATAGCAACAGTCGAGGGAGGCCTTGAAAAAAATCTTCAGTTGGAAAATAAAAGTTAATCATTTTTACTATATCTATAAAACACTGTATAATATGTGTACAATATACTATGTGTAACATTATTTATAGTGACAATTGCATCTGTCATTGTCCTCACTTCTTTTAGCTTCCATGGCTCCCTGTAATGTCCACACGGGGGACCAGGGGCTGGCAGGTCTGACGCTGGGCCCGACCTGGCTTTCGGAACCCGCTGGCCCCCGCACCTGGGGACAGAGTTCCGTCACAGATGTCTCAGCTCTGGGACCTTGCGCTGGTTATGCCTCGTCTCCATGTCCCAGAGTCCATCTGCCGCCGGGCTCCAGACGGCCGTCTTGGCCTCAGCGCTGGCTGGTCACTCACTGCCCGCCAGGTGGCAGCTCCCGTGGCCTCAGAGAGCCTGCCTTCCCTCCCATCCCCTCACACATCAGCCGTCCTGAGAGCAGGGCCCAGCTTGGCACATACTTTTGACCAGAAGCGGTTAGAAACCTTTGTCTCCGGTGAGGACTTCTGTCCCCTGGGGCAGAAGCAGGAAGCAGAGCTTCCCTTGCTGGCTGTCACCTCTCGGTGACCAGAGCAGAAGGGGAATGCAGAGTGCCCGGGCCCCACCTCACAGAGCCCCCCTGGAGCCGGTGTGATGACTGGGCCATCAGCCATGCCTGCAGCTACCTCAGTCATGCTCAAATATCGATTAAGCTCCGATTGGCTTGCGGTAGGTAATATTAACAGGTTAGCAACATTTTCATTGGCCTCAAGACCAAAATCAAATAAAAACCTGTGATCCTTGCTTAATAACCTGCGGTTTGAAGGGGTCGCTGGGGACCTGTCCCCTCCCCGTGTCCCTGCCCCGGGGTGGTCATGTTGGTGAGCGGGGCTCTGCTTGAACTTTCCAGGATCGTGAGGCTCGGCCACACGAGCTGCTGCAGAGGCCGGAGGACCCCAGGCTACCGTGGTGGCCCTGGGGGTCGGGGGTGTGCTGTGCTCTCGAGGACCCAGGATATCCAGAAGGCCAGGATTCTTCCTGCCTCTGTTTAGTGCATTCTCAGATGGAAAGGAAGTTTGAAAACCAACCCAAATGATACAAACATCGATGTTTTTGTACTCATGACTCCATCCAGTGCTGCCTGGAAGAGTGGCTTGGCCTCTCGCCATGACCCACGAAAAGGAACAGAGAGAGGTTCCACCACAGCCCCTTCCTGGACGCAGCTCCTGTCCGGGGGCCACCGGGGCGCTAGCGGCCAGCTCTGCCACAGGCGCCTGGCTCGCCCGCCCTCAGCACACACCTGCTTTCCTCTGCACCGTGGGGAGGGCCGGGGTGTGTTTATAGGAGTCCCGGGGCCCCCACGGTGTGACATTGACTCTGTGTCGGCAGAGGCTGCAAGGCTGGGCTGACGGCCCCACGAGGGGGAACTGGCACAGCCCCCTCGGTGATGAGAGCAGCGGGTGTGTCCCCACGGATGAAGGTAAGCATGACGACCACCCGGGTCACCACCTGCATGTGTCGGTGATGCAGGTCCAGCTCTGCGGGAAGGCCCTGTTTTCTCATCACGTTTGTGTCTCTTTGCCGTGTACAGGGAGGCCCATCTGCCGATTGTGGCAGTGACCTGATCAGAGAGCAGCACGTGGGGGGGGACGAGGTCAACCCGGGAGCAGTGACACGGTGGGGCTGGAGGTTGGGGACGCCTGGGAGGGGCGGGAGTCCGGTCCTGTGCCCTGAGCTGCCTGGACCCACAGGTGTGACCCGGTGATGGGCTGGGGACACTGGAGGTCAAGGGTCGGCACCACCCGTTTCCAGATGGAGGCCAGGGCCCCTGAGAGGATACGGGGCCCCGGCTTCAGCTTCGAGAGGAAGGCGCGGGAAGCACACTCTGCCATCACGTGGCTCTCAAGCCTGTGAGGACCGGCTGTGACATGTTCGTCATGACATCATGAAAGCCCAGCCGATGGGGCAGCCACAGATATTCCAACCGCGAGCTGCGTTGCGTCCTTCTTTCCCAAAGGAGCCACTGTAGGGGCCACACGCCAGGCAGCTTCCTCGTTCCTGCTGAGCTCCTGGATGTCATCGCTCGGCACACAGTCTTGTTTTAAATTCAGATCCTGTTCGAATGAAGCGGGTAACCTCACGGTGCAGAGGCTCAGAGCAGCGCCTGGGGCGCCCTGCCCCCCAGAGACACCTCGGCTCTCAGGGGCACAAGGACAGATCCTGCGAGCCAGCCCAGGTCCGTACCTGCTGGGGCCCGGGGGCCGGAGGGGGCTGCAGGTCCTCGAGCTTGCCATGTTGGCGGGGCCATGTGAGAGCCTCCCTCCCTGTGACACAGCTTAAAGCAGCTTTAAGAAGCAGCTGCTGCTTAAAGCTCAAGGAGGACCCCAGGAAGCTGGGGAAGCCTGAGGACAAAGAGAGTGGAGTCTTAATGACTGTCCCAGGCTGTAGAGGCCGGTGAGGTGAAAACGGCCACACGCCAGGCTCCTTGCTGGAGGAAGAACACAGGGACTTGGCCTGTAAGCCACAGCGGGGGCTGGGGCCAGGGCCGGGGTGGGGGGCGCTGCCTGTGGGGCACAGGTGCCACTAAGGCCTCAGTGAATCTGGGGTGGGGGTCTGCGCGGGGAGCCTGCAGCGGACGTGCGGAAGCATGAAGGCTCCTCCCTGACAGTTCTGTCCCTTCAGCCTGTCACCTGCGCAGTGGCTGACGTTTGTCCCATGCTGCTCTAGGTGGGGTGCTAGCCGCAGAGGAGCCGCGCGCCTGCCCCCGAAACACCCTGGAAGTGTAAACCCCGGGCCCAGGGCCGAGGGCGTGCACATGGATTTCTGGCACCTCCATTCCCTCTTCGCTCCTCATCAGAAGCCTACCTTCATCAAAGAACTGGAGTGCTTTGGGTTCTAGAACAGTCCAGGGGCGATCCCTCGTCCCCACAGGCCACCCTGACCAGTGGTGACACCGGATCCTTGTCAAGTCAAACAGGCCAGCGGCAGAATCCAGAAGCTCCGCCTTGGGATCTCGGCTGGGGACAGAGGAAATGGGCCATGTTACCTGTGGTGTCACTTTTCAGGGCTGGAGGGCATTGCAGGGGTGCAGCTGTGTGACAGGAGGGAGCCGCCTTACAGGACAGTCGCCCTCTCTGGTGGAGAAAGCCAAGCGCACGCCCTGTAACCTGAATGTTTACAAACCTTGAATTCCTACAGAGGCAAATACAGGATGTTACAATCCGGTAAAAAGTGATTCTCTATGTGGCTCCTCAGCTCTAACATCCACTACCTATGAAAAATTCGGGTGGACCGAGATGGGTTGCCGTTTATATGGAATAATCTTTGTTCGAGTGGAGCTCAGAAGGGGCCTGCGGACCTCATTTGCCAGCCTTCGCTGGGGGAGCAGGAGGGCGGGGAAGGGGGGATCTGGAGCTTCAGGACCCAGGTTCTCGCAGCCCTGGCCCATCGAACGACCCTTCTCTCCAGCACACGATGTCCTGGCTGCGGGACGCTGTGCTGGCCCACTGAGCAGGGCCGAGCGCCGAGCCTCTGGGACTCCACTGCCGGGCAATTGTGCCGCCTTTTCACCCCTGTGGAGGCGGGCTGAGAAAGCTGTTACCATGTAGCTGCCGCCAGGGTTTCTGCCTTCCCCTCAGCTGTGGGATTGCTGCTGTGTTCCTCGGCGACATGGTAGGGTCTGTCCCAGTGAGTGTCGTCAGCAGTGGGCATTCTGGGTGTCGTCTTCATGCCCGCCGTTGCACTTCCAGGCGTCTGGGTCCTTTCCCTCATGGCCTTGCGTCCCACTGTGTCAGACACTCTGGTAACATGCTTGAGAAGATGGCAGCCTCTGTGGCCCCTGGTGAGAGGGGGGAGCTGGAGGGCAGGGTCTCCATGACAACCCACTGTTGCCACCTCTGTGCCCGCTGCCCTGGCAGCAGCTTCCCGGCAGCCTGGCAGAAGCCCAGCTCTGGGGGGCAGCTCCCGAGGGGTTGCCGCCTCTGCCTCCTGCTTCCATCCCTGAGCCCAAGGGCACCTGCCCAGTCCTGCCCTTCTTTGCAAACTCTGCGCCAGCCGGGCGTAGCCCGTGTAGTGATGGTTTTGCAGGGATGGGTGGGGCCTGAGCCCTGCTGGCAGGTCTGCATGGTAGGGCCGGCTTGCAAGGAAACGGGTTTGCTTCTGGGAGCACCCCCTGCTCCAGGCCCACTTCACCCGGCTGCAGCCAGGCCTCGCTGGCCCACCTCCAATCCCAGCCCCCAGGTCCCCGCAGCTCTCTAGGTTTGTCGCGTCTCTCTCTTCCATCAGTGCCCCTGGGCCAGCAGCTCATGCTCATTTATTGCTCGGCATTAGAGCTGGACTCCGGCCACTTTCCCAAAGACCGAGTCTCCCATGGATGTGTCTGTTCTTAGGAGGTGAACTCTGAAAATCAATGTGCTCGTCAAGCCTCATTTAGAAGCACATACAGCGGCCCTGAGTGGGTCCGTTTTATCATCTATAACATGAATTTCATTTTCCCTTATTTTATTGTCAAAAACTTCAAAGGAGCCCAATGCCACTTAAATTAACAAATAATTTTAGCCCTCCCTAGTGGTTTGCTTTGTAACCTGGAAAATAACTCGCCTTGTCCATTTTTCTTTTGTGTAAAATGGGATGGTTTCCTACTTTGCTGAAGTGGTGTGCAAACCATTTGAAGTTGGTACTTATGGGGACAGTGTTCAGAATAGAATCCCATTCATCGGTCTCCCTAAGACACCTCTGTAAGTGGAGGGCACATAATTTGTTCTTGGAGGTGAGAAAATTCACACATAGAAATGGGGTCACTAGCTTGTGGCAAACAGCAAATGGAGCCCCAGTGACTCCAGGATTGTCCCCTGCCACCCCCCCACCAGGTGCTATGCAGGCCTTTCTAGTAAGAGAGGTCATTGGAGAGAGTCGCCCACATGACCCATCTGCAGAGCTGTCCCAGTGTCACTCCCATCGCTGCAGGAGAGGCCAGTGTGCACAGAGCCAGTGCTGTGCATTTTCCTTGCAAACCTTCCCCTTGACAGCGGTGGTCTGCAATAACCAGGACCCCGTCATCCTGCTGTCCCCTCCTACCTACGGGCACCACACAACCAGGACCCCGTCATCCTGCTGTCCCCTCCTACCTACGGGCACCACCAGGGCATGTGGTGCTGATTGGCCGTGGGTCAGGGTGTCCTCAGTCTAGGAGGAGATGGCTCACCTAACTATAAATTCTGTCAGAGGTCACTGTTGGCTTTTCAGGGGAGAAAAGGTTCATCCTCTTTTGCGCCCCGCTCCTTAGGGCTAGTCCATCTTCTAGGTTAGGGGTGAGCCATTGTCCCAGCAGGAAACCCCAGGCCTCCCTCCAAGGTCACTCTTTGTCCCGTATTCCTTTGGGATATGCCCCAAGCAGCTTGAGAGAGTCTGTTGACTTTTGGAATCCCAGAAGCAGAAGAAACTTAAGAGATTGGTTTATTTTATAGATGAGGAAACTGAGACCAAGAGAGGTCAATATTTTTTTTTCTTTTTTTATTTATTTTTTAATCAATTTTATTGGGGTGACAATTGTTAGTAAATTTACATAGATTTCAGGTGTACAATTCTGTAATACATCATCTACATATCCCATTGTGTGTTCACCACCCAGACTCAGTTCTCCTTCCATCACCATATATCTGATCCCCTTTACCCTCATCTCCCTCCCCCCACCCCCTTACCCTCTGGTAACCACTAAATTATTGTCTGT
Organism: Rhinolophus hipposideros; assembly: GCF_964194185.1. Lineage (NCBI taxonomy): Eukaryota > Metazoa > Chordata > Mammalia > Chiroptera > Rhinolophidae > Rhinolophus > Rhinolophus hipposideros. Next base: position 1,411,080 of record NC_138061.1, read on the forward strand.
GTCTATGAGTTTTTCTTTCTCATTTGTTTGTCTTGTTCTTTTTGGTTTATATACCACATATCAGTGAAATCATAGGGTTCTCTGCCTTTTCTGTCTGACTTATTTCACTTAGCATTATTCTCTCGAGATCCATCCATGTTGTCACAAATGCTCCTATATCATCTTTCCTTAACGCCGAATAGTATTCCATTGTGTATATATACCACAAGTTCTTTATCCATTCATCTATCGAAGGACATTTTGGTTGTTTCCATGTCTTGGCCACCGTAAACAAAGCTGCAATGAACATTGGCGTACACGTGTCTCTATAGAGAAATGCTTTTATATTTTTGGGGTAGATACCCAGGAGAGCGATTGCTGGGTCATATGGTAATTCTATTCGTAATTTCTTGAGAAACCTCCACACTGCCTTCCATAGCGGCTGCACCAGTCTGCATTCCCAGAGAGGTCAATATTTAGTGAAATAAAAGTAGGTTGAATCTCAGAATCGCCCTTTGAATTAGCAGAGGCTGACATATTTCTCATGCCTTTTGACAAGTCAGACAAGTTTGACTTGTCTGCAATGGTTCTTTATTTTAATATATTTAACAAAGCAATTTTTTGGACGGATAAAGAACCCTAGTGCTTTTCTGAACCTAGGTCTTCTGTGCTGATGCCAGGGAGTGAAATACCGCAGGCTCGCAGCCCCACCCTGCCGTGGCTAAGCTGCCTCTGGTCTGGGGCCTGATGCCAGATGATGGCAGATACCTTTGTGTCTTCATGGTTCTGGGACTTTAAGAGAACAGGTGGCTTAGATCCGGACTAATGACCAAGACGTGATGTGCTTGGGAGCAGGCTGTGGACTCTGAATAGGACGAGAGCAGGCCCACCTCGTTCTTTTAGAGAAACGAAGCTGGTTAAGTGTCCAGAGCCACATCTTGCCAAGAGAAGGGACATGGTTTTCTTCTCATTTTTGTCAAGGGGTAAGTTATTGCCACTATTCACCTTCCAAGTCTCTTGTCCTGTGCTCCCCTCTGGGCACCGTCACCGCCTCCTGTGCCTTTTGTGGGGAGAAGCTCACTGCTCTCCACAAAGAGCCAGGATTGTGCTCGGTCCTACATGGGCAGTGAATACACTCTTGTCAGTTCACTGCCGTGGGGCTTTCAGCCTGGACCCCTGTGCTCCTTGCAGACGTCCAGGCGACCTCCCCAGTTCTGGTCACTCAGCGGGCCAGGAGGAAAATCAAACCAAAGGCCATTTGAGAGCAATGTGAATCGCAGAGCTGGGCTGCATCAGTAGATGGAGCGCACGGGGAGAGAGTCCCATCCTGCCTCTCGGAGCCCGGAAACGTCTCCTATGCGCCCCTACGTACCTTAGCTCCCAGAGCCAACTTGCTGACTTTCTTCCACAAATGACTTCTCCTGGACACTCGGGACTATTTATGACAACATCAACAGAGTTTGTGGAGAGGCCCAAAGCAAGAGCACTTCAGCCTGTCGGAGTGGACCCCAGAAATGGCCCGCAGAGAAAAGCACCTCCACAGTAGGATGGCTGTACCACAGACGCGATGGCCCACGAGGGAGCCCAGGGTCTGCGGCTCCGCACACAGGTGACCTCCACGGTGGCTGCGACCTGCGACGGTGAGAGAGCCAGCATGGTGGAGACGGCGCAGGGCAAGCCGCACACGTCGGGGGATTCTGGGGGATTGTGAGACCGCCCAGCTGTCTTCTCAAAGAAGCAGCCACGATGGGAATCACAAAGCCACATCGGAAGAGGAGACTTACAAAGGTCAACTGGTCTCAGTAAAAGAAGGGTTAATGGTTTCTGAGCTGCTGAGGGAACGGACACGTGTGCTCCCGTCAGAGGAGAGCATGGCCTGCATGCGGCCTCGCTGGACGTTGTCCTCATGCCCGTCGACGATGCGGGTTACTAACTTCGTTCATCGAGAAGACATGGCGAATCCTTGTAACAACCGCTCTGTCTGAGCAGTGCCGCCAGCTGCCACAGAGCAGACGCCGGGACCAGGACGTCACCCCGCTCTTCCCTGGCATGGCCTGTGCGGAGTCGAATGCAGTCCACAGCGAATGGGCGGAAGAAGCCACCGGCACAGGTCCAGCCACAGAACAGGTCCCAGTCCTGTCGCAAGCCCATGGACTCTGGGCTCACAACCGAAACATGCGACTTCGTTCAAAGTTCAAGCTTTTCTGCCCCTTTCCTTGGACCTGCTTGGGGCTGGGTCTCTGTAGGAGGGGAGGAGGGCGGGATCAGTATATGTTTCTTCTCTGGCCCCGCTCACTCAGCAGGGGATGAGGGCCCCGGGTCCTGCTGCTCGCTCTGGGGAGTCTCCTGGGACTCACTGGTGTTCCCTGTGGCTGACGCCTTCCTTTCTCACAGGCGCTGTTCTGGTGGCTCTCTCCTCCGTGGCCCCCACACAGGTGCACAAGCTTCTCTGGTGTGTCTGACCACCTGGGCGCCGCTCCCCACCCTGTCTCCTCGGCTGCAGGTGGGGAAGAGCTGGGGTTCCTGGACGGGTGCCACCTGGGTAAACGGTGCCACTGGGTAAACGGTGCCCCACTTTCTTCCTAGCTGGTGGTGGCTGCATCGAGGCCCTGGGCTGAGGCCACCACAGCTCCATTGTCACCTGGTTACAAGCACGCTCCATCAGATGAGGGGACGGGGCCGAGAACCTGGATAATCTGTTGTTGATCGAATCGAGTCCCCCACACTTGCTCTGTGAGTTGTGACACCGGAAGAGGAAGTCACCGGGGCTGAGGGTCAGGAGCTGCCAAACGGTCTCCATAGGACAGCGTGGGCAGCCATGGAGGAAGTGTGGCCAGAGAGCTGGATTTGGCGCCATCAGCTCCGTGAGCTTCTGCCTTGTGCACACACCACACCTCAGTGGGGACCGGACATTTGGTCCGAGTCCAGAGCTTTCCCCTTGGCACTGCTCAGCCTCTGAAGTACGATTGTCACCAGAATGTCCCCAGAGTGAGGTGAGTCCCCACTGCGGCCTGTGGATCAGGCTCTGCAGCCATGTGGTGCCAGGGGCAGATGCCCACTGGGCTGGACAGCTGGACCCCAGGTGGGCCCCCAGCCTGCAGGGCCCCTTCCTGCAAACCTCCTTCCCAGAACGGGGCAGACGCAGCCAGCAGTGGGAGCAGGAGGATGGCACTGGTGGCCCCGTCACCCCATCGCCCCCAAGTGCAGATGCCTGGGCTTGAAAGAGGCCTCAAGGCACCGTTCCTGCCACTTCCTTGTGTGTGCTCGCACACATGCACATGTGTGTACACACGTGTACTCACACAGGTACACAGCCACACACAAGCACGTGTGTGCACACTCACACATGCACATGTGTACACACACATGCTTGTGCACACACGTACGTGCACACGCACACTCATGCACACGCTCATGTACAACAGTGCTCCCGGGCTCGCGTCCTCCCTTCAGCCAGGAAGGATCCACTGGGACCTTTCTGTGCTGCACAACCTGTGGCTCCAGGTCGAGGGGTCCTGACCTTCGAGCTGGTGGGAGAGACGCTTCCAGGGTTTCCTCAGTGAATGTATGTGTCAGGCTGGCGTGAGGCTAAATGGTTTGGGTTTTCCTTCTAATCCTTGGTATTAACGGCGGATAATCTTGCTGTCGTGGCACCTCTGTGCCACTTGCAGACGTCTGAGAACCAGATGGAATGTAAACTTCCTTTTCGTGTTCAGAATCTTTTCCGTATTCGGCACCCCCGGTTTGACACTTCCCGTCTCCCCTCCCAAAGGTCGTGGGGGCTGACCTGAGGCAAAGCAGCGCCCACGTCAGTGGTGAGCACACAGACACCGGGCCCGGGCGGCCCTCGGGGGCCACCAGCCGCTGAAGCCTAAGAAAGCCTGGCGCTGCTGTCACATGCTAGCTGTCCCCGCCAGGGAGCCCTTGTCCCCTGTCCAGAGCCACTGTGGCCGGGTGCACGAGGCTTGGCCAACAGCGTGTGGCTGGTGCCACACGCAGGCGCAGGCAGAGTGGCCGGGGCAGTGCTGTCATTGGGGGAACTTGTCACGGGCTACAGTCCAGGGCACGTGACAGCACTCCTTCCTGTGGGGGCAGCGTTTGCCAATTGAGTTCTCAAGGCCACGTTTTGCTCTTGTTTAGCTTTTCCAAAATGATGTGACAAATGGCATGCTAATTCATGGTGATGGTTTTGCTCCCACAGACAGAAGCAGGGAGCGAGGCCGAGCGCCCTGCGCCCCGACCCTGATGCTTCATGCGGAGAGGCAGCGGCCGGCCAGGGATCGCGGAGACAAGGTTGGTGCTGGCTGAGCCCGGGGTCGGGAGGACTGGGGCGGCCCACCCGTCACTCCTGTTCCCCCACGTGGCTCTGTGCAGGGACGCTTAGCCAGGCTGCTGTATGACAGTCAGATCCCAAGATCCTGAGGTCGCCTGGGAAAAAGGGCGGAGGCATCGAGAGCTGTGAAGGGAGCAGCCCGGCCATGGAGCGTGGGTGTGACCCTGGCTCCCGGCTGCTCGTCCCCAGCAGTCAGGAGGGGCTCCCGGCCGCAGGGTGGCCGGCTGCAGGCAGACACCACTCAGGCTGCGGTCTTGTTTGCAGTTTACTGTTAAAGAAAAGCCAACACATGTTTGTTTGAACACATTCTAGCCTTAGGCCTCCTCCCCGTTTGCCAGATGCGGTTTAAGGACTGACCATGAAGCATCGCTGGTTTGCCTTCACCTGAATAACCCAGGAGTTTGCTGTTACGGCTGCATTTGAAAATCTCAAGTGGCATTTAATTTGTCCAGAACTGTCACGCACACTGGAGGCCTCTGGGCTGCGCAGTGTTTTGCTCACTTGCTCTCTCATTTGACTTTTGTCAGCGTTCAGCACAGGCCCGTGACAGCTCTGTCCCCGCTGGTTTTTGTGCCAGTTGCCCATAGCGAGAATTCCTGGCACCATGGCCGGTGCCCGCGGCTTCTGCCCCGTCGTGGGTGCCACACGAATGGTGTAAACTGGTCAGGAATGTTAGTCCAAATTAAACCTTTTAGGGCTTTTCTCCGGGAGACCGGCGTCCGTGCCAGAATTACATATTTCTTAATCAGACCATCTTTCCAGGCCCGTAACGACTTTCTTTATCACTTTGCTCTGCGCGTCTAATTCACTTTTATTACTGTGGCGTGGAAGGACAGCTTCGTGCCATGATTAGCCTTTTTGTCATCAACAGGAAGTCTTCACCCTCGAGCGCCTCGTGGAGACGGCCTCGGCAATTAGCAGCGCACAATCCCAGCGTGGCCAAATTTAAGTGTTTGTCCCGTCACAAATCACCTCCCGCCATATTTCCTTGAGTAATTAGCGGGGTAATCTAGTACTCGGGGGCCCCTCACTGAGTTGCTACCGTTCGGTTTGCTTCATAATGAAAATCTCCCCTCGTTTTTCTAATTGGATTAGTAATATAAACTCTGCTATTCATGAATTTTTTAACACAGCTCTTTCTCAGTACTCCCTGTTATGTTAATTATTCTTCCTGACCTTATTTTATCACAGGAAACAAAGACATTTGCTACTACCCACAACTTCTAAAGAAAATTGTTCTTAAACTTGTGAACTTAGGCGTAATTATATACATGACAAGTCATTTATTCAGTGTACTGATCTGTGGCAGTGAACGAAGGGCCCCAGGGACACCCCAGTACAGCCGTGGATGGACACGTGTGGACGGAGGACCCCGCGTTTGCGGCGTGGTTTTTCTATCATCTTCCGTTTGCTCGGAGACCATGCAGGGCCTTTTCCGGGTGCATGCTGTCATCCCAGGACTTCCCATCCGTCCTCCCGCCGGCTCTGCCAGCACTGGCTGTTCATCCCAGATAACATGAGCCCTCTAGGTCCTCGTCTCATGGCTGGACGGTGCCAACGGTGGCAGCTCCCTCTGTTGTCAACGGTTTGACAAGAGCTCCTCTTTACGTGCTTGAGATTTATCTCGTGTGGGCTTCTTTTACATTTTTGTTTGAATTTTATGTTTCAGTGCTTCCATCACCTGGCCCTTTCCTTTCTAACGTACTGTGTTTGTAAGGAGTCCAAGACAATGGAAGTGAGCCCTGGGGCCCCTCGAATGAGTGTGTTGGGCGTTTGGTGCAATCGCTGTGCCCTGGGGTGGCTGACGCTGCGTGCGTGCCCACGTCCAGGTGTGGGCCCATTGACTTTACTCACCATTGATCATTCAAACAAATGGTTTATCTCCTCAACTTCACTATCTCATACGACAGTAGACACAGAGACCCTAAAACTTGAGGGTGACATCCTTTCTTTTTTTAATGAACCTAGAGCTTTAATGTCACCTGCCACTCTGAGCACACTGCCTACTTTTGCTTTGGATAACACGCTGGTGTTTTTTAATCTCACCTGCTTTTCAGAGAGAAAGAGAACACAGTCTTTATCCTGTGATTCTGGGTTTGAGATTAAAACCACAGAAATGGTGGCAGAAGAAGGATGAGTCCGTCACCTCCAGACTTGGCTGTGCCCCCTGGGGTTTCATTCCCGTCTCATCTCTGCTCCAACATCGAGATGACACTTTTCTCATGAGCGCCGCGTGGTCGTTTTGCGTCGCACCGGAGGGGCTTGGTTCTGCTTTCTCTCACTGAACCGCTGTCTGCCGTGCACCCGGGCAGCTAACGCGAGTCTTGGGTCCATGTTTGTGTTGGAGTTATAATCGCCCTCCTTTCCTAATTGAAACCAACTTGTGTTTCTCTCTAAATTCTATTCATAATGAACAGTGATGGAGTATTCCAGCCATATTTGTCTTCTTTCTACTTGCAGGGAATAAATCTTCATTTTCCTCAGGTGAGGCAGTGTTAAGCGTTCTTTGCTTTCTAAATGGAGACAGACGCAGAGTGGTTTTCAAACCCATCAGTGCATCATGGTCAACGTCCCCCGAGCTCTGCCCTCAGCTACACGCTTGAGGAAGGACACGGTCGTGGAGCCGCCAGACTCAGCGAGGACACAGGCTTGTCCCTCTCCTGCCTCCAAGGGGAAAGGACGGGCCCCCAGCTGCAGCCAGGAGCCCCCGCAGCCTTGAGCCTCCCCGCTGCCATGGAGCGCAGTGTGCTGGTGGCACGGCGACTCCAGCGCTGAGTCAGGCAGTTTCCGGAGGTGAATCCAGTAGGCTTGTCTGCCCCCACGACGTGCACGGCTGCCGGTGCCTGTCTCGTGTCTGCAAAAGCAGACAGTTTAGCCCACTCGGGATAATTAGGGGGCTGCCTTCGTCACAGTTCTTCAGCACAGTCTGTTGTGCCATGAATTCTGTATTCTCAGCATAATTGTTTGTCCCTTTTGCTTTGCTGCACTGAGCAGGTCATTATCTAGTGGCTGCTGAAGGCAGGTCTGTCTGCAGGAGACCTGTTACTCCTTCCTTGGTTGCTGGTAATTGAAGGTGAGTGTTTAAACAAAAATATAAAAAGCACTTTTCTCTTTCTGTTGAAAGGAGCCTCCATCGATCCTGATGACAGCAGAGGACAGTGCAGCCAAAGGCAACAGACCGGTGGCCTCCACCCCCGTGCCCGGGTCCCCCTGGTAAGATGCATGACACCTGAGAGCACTGAGGCGCTGCCTTACTTTGTCCCGGGGTTTGCTTGCTGCCACCACAGGGAAGGGCACGCTCCTTAGGTAACACTGTGGTTTCAAAAATTAATTTGCAGCTCATGGCAGGAATAGGTGTAGATTGTTGTCGCATTCTGCAGGTAGAAAAACAGCATTTTAGCAATAAGTTACTGTGCTGCAATACATCTGCAGATATACATTCAAATAATGGCACTGCGGCACGTCCGCCGTGAAACAGCCCGCAGCGATGTGCGAGCCTCGGCCCCGAGGACCGCTCATCCCCAGGAAGGGGCGAGTGGCCGCTGCTAAGGAGCTCTGTGCCCGCTGCCCCAGCCACCCTGGGAGACGGCTCTTGTCTTTGAGATTGCCACACTCAAAATACTCTCTGCGAGGAAGCGCCATCTCTGGTTTTTAAAAATGCCCTTTTATAATCGACTAATTTGGAGGCAAAATGAAAAGGTTATTCCAGTAAAAATTAGTTTTAAAACCAAAGATTAGAGTGCAGGACATAGCTGGCAGGAGCAGCTAATTTAGAGAACTGAATAAAAAGCAGTGGTGAGTGTGTAATGCGCCGTGAGACGTCAGTCTGGTGTGGTGTCGCTGGTGACAGCAGTGCCAGAGGGGCAGGTGGGGCGTCTACCCCTCCCTGGCGCTGCTCCTGCTCTGCTCACGTCGTGACCCTGCTGTGCTCTGAGAGGCGTCCGTGCCTTCTACGCCAGGTCCCGGCCTCTCGCCCTGCACCCCGGGCACGCCGCTCCGGGAAGGGCCTCCTCAGGAACAGTGTGCCAAGAGCAGCCAGTTCTGGGTTCTCCCAGCACTGCCGAGTGTCCTACCATCCATCTCAGTCCCAACAGGACCCCCACAGCGAGCCCAGACCCCGTAGGCTAAGGGCTCAGTCCCACGAGATGCCTGCACTCTAGGCCCAGCTGCATAGTGCGTCCCCGGGGTCCTGCCTGGCTGACTGCAAATCTGGGGGTCCCCCAACCTCCCCTCAGGTGTGAAGATTTGTTGAATGACTCACAGAGCTCAGGAAAGTGCTTAGTTACGGCTGCAGTTTTATCATACAGAACACTGTTGAGGCGTGGCGATGGAAGCGGCCCACAGGGCAGCCCACGGGCGGGGCACAGCTGCCCACCCCCTCCGGGGCCACCCTCCCAGGACATCACTGAGCCCACCGGCGGAGGCTGTCAGCCCTGCTGTCCAGGGCTCCTTATGGCCAGCTCCTTCCAGAGCCAGGATTGATTACGAGCTTGGCCGAGTGATGAGTGGTCTCCGGGCCCCTGCCAGGGGTTGGGGGTGGGGCTGAGGGTCCAGCCCCCTCCTCCAAGAGTCACCTCATTAGCATGGACTCAGGTATGGCCCAAGGGGCTTGGTACTTATAACAGACCCTCCTCCCACTCGGCACATCCCAAGGGTGTTTGGAGCTTGATGCCTGACCTGGGATAGAGGCCAATGTTGCTTTTTCATTTTGTGCGAACAGTTCGGGTCTTCTGTAACCCATTTTTCAACAAGTCATGTTTGGGGGGGTTGGGATAACTCCAGCACGAGCATGTGGCCCTGTCACACTGGATCCCAGTGTGCCCTTTGGGATGATAATTCTGTAGGAGACGTGACCTTGAGCTCTAGAACCGTCTAACTGTGGAAGCTGTGGCTTTTCTCCCTCAGTAAGACCCTGTTACAACGCAGAAAGCTGAGTGGGACCCTGGAAGTGACACCGTCTCACTGTCACCATCCTCAGCTGCTGCTCCTCCTCTTGGTGGGCCCTTTGCCTGTAAATTATTAATCAGCGTGCCACCTTCCCAGGCTTCTGGCTGAGTGACAGCCATGCAGTGGACCTGCTCTCGGGCTGGCTCCTCAGCCCCAGCAGGAACGGGATGGAGGCCTTTGGGAGAGCCCGGTGCAGGAGGGCAGCCGGTGCCCGCAGGTGCCCGGAGCAGCTCCAGCCACGTTTTCCTGAGACTCAGGACTGGGCCTGCTGGTGGGAACTGTGCTCTGTCCCCAAGATGACAGAGATGCTGCTGGCACCTCCCTGCATTCTCAATCGTGGCAAAGGGTCCCTTGACCTTGCAGGGTGAAGGGATAGCACCAGCCCCTGGCTTCTCTGATGACTTAGGTTCCTGATTGAGACGTGACTGTGTGTGGCCTGTGTGATTGCCTCATTCGTCCTGGCATCATGCTCATGGCAACCGCCGTAACAACACACTTTACTGACATCACAACCTGCCTCCAGGAAAAGACGTCCCCTAGCCCAGGAGCTGTGCCTGTTTTGCTCAGTTAACTCACGTCACCCACTGCCAATCCCACCCTTGGGTTTTGCTAGAAGTAGTCAGTCCAGGTCCTCAGGGAGACGAAGGGCAGAGTGACCACGGGGGGCGTGGGAAGGCCCAGCCCGCTGCTCCATCGTCTGTCATCCTCCACTTTAGGACCCTGGGATCGCCGGGGTGTGGTCGGGACTGCCTCACCCAGATGGAGTGTCCCAGGGGCAGTGGCCACCTCTAGCTCTCTGACAAGCAGGGCGCACAGTGAGGGGTTCCATGTGGAAGTGGGGTGGCAAGAGTGCTGGGCAGTGACGGCTCTAAGACACGACCCCTGCACACCCGCGGGCACTGTCAGCTGCAAAGGACAGGTGAGCAGGGTGTCTAAGGGGCACTGTGCCTGAGTGTGTCTCCACCTGTCAGAGCTCCCGCCCACATCCCGTTTCTCCCTCCGCGGTGGTCCCTTGTCAGTCAAACACCAGTTCCCGTTGCCACCTCAGGGAGTGGTCCCCTGAGAAAGAGGAGGTGGCCCAGGCGGCCACTTTACCTACAGAGCGTAGCCTTACGCTCACACCAGCATTGCCCTAACAAAAATTAGGCTCTCTAGAGGCTTCGGGCTGAGCAGGTGGGGGATATAGGCTCAGAAAGGATTCCTCCGTACTGTCCCAGAGCTGCGTGGGGACAGCCTGGGTCACAACGGGAAGGGAGATTTGGAACCTACTGAGAACACGTGGAATGGGAATCAAGGGATCGTCAGTCAGCGAGCTTTCTCGTTGTGGCCCGCTGTTCAGTAAACGGGCTGCGACGCGGAATGTGTGGCAGGACAGCTGGGTGGGCCTCACCCCGTGTGGCAAGGCCTTGGAGGGAAGAAACTTGCTTGGAAAGGTCACACTTTTGCTCCCTGGGAAACTCACTGGGAAGAGATGGGGTTGTGTCAACTGGCTTGAGGAGACGAGGAAGGCAGGGTGCTGTCTCCTGCTCTGAGCAGAGTGCTAAAGGGACACGCGGAATGCCCCACGCAGGCAGCTCGTGCCCTTAGATGTTCTTGCCCATGCGTGAGTCTCTGTTCTGCTGCCAAGAAAGATGGCCAGGCACATGGCCTCCCTGGAAGTGACACGAAGCACTTCAGAAATGCAAAAGCAGTGTCCTGAAAACGAGTGAAAGCAGAGACAAAGCCATCTAACTGTTCTCATCCCAATGCCCACGTCACTTTAACCAGTCAAGACAGGTTCGGAGCCCAGAAACATACACTTAGCCAACTCTGCTCTTCAGAAAGTCAGTGAGCTTCCTAGTATTGGGAAGTTTTCAGGACGCCATCATCCGAGGCATAATATTCTAAGAAGAAAAAGAAAATGAAGCGTACATTTGAACTTTTATACAAACTTGCCTCCTATCCACCTCTAAATGCTTGAAGACTGAGCTGTCTCAAAGCTGGGGTTACAATGTCACTTGAATTAATTCTCCAAATCTGCTGTTGCTTTTAGGTATGATCATACCAGAATGGCATCGTGTTGTCTTTTAAGGAATTTCTGTTTCTTCGTCCTCTCCTCCTCCTCCTTTTTAATCTTTAGTAATTTGCCTTTTGACCCACATGGCAATTTTGGAAGATTTACCCACTCTATTATTGGGAGGTGATTAGAACGTTTTTCTTGGAATTGTTGAAAATTGGGGAAATGTCATGGGGGCGACTTGGTCCTGCCAGGTCAGCCCCTCCCCAGAGCCAAAGCGGGGGGAGAAAGAGGAGAGGAGAAAAGAGAGCGAAGGGCACACACAGGCTGCCTTTTCAGTTCCCAGATCTCAGCCCTGGGGATGGGACCCAGTGGACGTCAGGCTCTGTCCTCTGCAGGTCACTTCTCCTGGGACAGGGCACATGGGGGCAAAAAACAGATGGGAGAGGGACCCAAAGTCTTGGTGTGTGGTGGGGAGGAGGGGCGAGGCACGTACCCCTTTTCCCTATGGGGCTGAGATCCAAGCTTGGAGAGAGAAACAGAAATGTCCACTACACTTTAGAACCTATAAATGTATTTGAAGGTGACTGTGGGAACCCTTTTGTACAACAAAGCAGCCACTCCAGTTTTCATTTGATAAAATCCAAATTTTCATATATTAGGGCTGCTGAGTGTTCTGTACCAGGCTGAACTCACTCCAAGGCACTAATTACGTCCTCTGGGGTATGGGGACCGTTAAAGAGAAGAGGGAATATGGCAGCCATCCAGAAATCATACAGTGTGATTAAAGAAGGGGAACATACACATATTACTTAAAATGTGCATAAATTGATACATAAAATTAACTTTGCGTGTTACAGCTGGCCCCGTCTGGTTGAAGCCGACCGTGACCCATCCAGGGGAATCACATTTATGTATTTATCTACCACCGACAATTGGGTTCAACTGCACACGTGTCCCCACGGCCCAGAAACTGGATTCTCTGTAGCCCGGATAGAAACGTGTTAATTGTCACTCCGCTCTCTCCCAGGGAATAACCCCTTGTTAAGTCCCTACTTAACTCCACTCTTCCTGCTTTCGAAGCCCGGTGCCAGGTGGTGGGGGAAGGTAGGGAGTCGTGACTGCCTCCTACCCTTCAGAGCGCACCCGCTCTTCCCAGTGGCAGGATGTCAATGTGGGTGTCTGTTGACCCAGCGCCAGGAGTTGGCAGAGTTGGTGTGTCCCCCAAGCAGCAAATGTACAATGGAAGGATCCTGGATTTGGGGAGTATTGGGCCAAACGTATCCCCAAACACAATGCCTCTTTCTTAAATTAAGTTAACTCGAACCAGTGGAGAAAATACCCCAAGAATCTGTGAGGAAATGAGCCGTGTCCACCTGGTAGGTGACGTCAAGAGCCTGGCTGCCAGGGGACTTTGTGGCATGCTTGTTTTCTGGTGTCAGAACCTCCATTTCTTCAGGGAAAGCACAGGTGGTAGCAGGCAGGGTATCGGCTTGGTGGCCTCAGGGAGGCTGACATGCTCTGGTCTGTGGTGATGTGTTTCCTTTTCTTTGGAAACCTGGACACTGGGAGGAGTTCTGGTGGGACCTACAGGCCAACAACTTTCTAATGGCATCTGTGAGCGTCACTAAGGTGAGCTTTTAATTCAAACAGGTGTGTGGTCTGGACAGGTGACGACCGGGTTTTCTTCTTCAACCCGACCATGCAGCTGTCCGTGTGGGAGAAGCCCGTGGACCTAAGACACCGGGGCGACCTGAACAGGATCATCGAAGACCCACCCCACAAGCGCAAGCTGGAGGCCTCCGCAGGTAGGTGGGCGGGGCGGCCCGCACGCACACGGCTGAGTGTCGGGCCTTGTGTCCCTAGGGGGTGACAGGGAAGCATGTTTCTCCTGCTTTGGCTGGAAATTGGCTATTAAGGAAGCATGTTCACTCAGAATTTAGCAATTACGCGTTTATGGCACTTTGCAGAAACAGACCCTCCCATGTGGATGGCCCTGGCTTGCTTTTAGCTCTATGCAAAGTTTTTAATTTGGAGAAGGCCTTTTAGTCCATCACCCAGGTGAAGTCTCCTTTCCAGCACCGTCATTAGGCAACATTTAATTCTTGTTCCCAATGCCTGTGGTCCCTGCTTGAGCAAGCTCGTGTCCTTCCAGCTCACACGCTCGTTTCAGAGCTCGGGCGGAATCCACCCTTGTTCATTTGAAGGGACTCTGGAAGGCAGCGGAGGGGGGCAGGTGCGGGGCAGAGAGGAGGCTATTTCTGACACGGTCCTTCCACACCTGATCCCCAAGAGTCAGAGAAGAACATTGAACGTCTTCAGAAAGGATCCTTTCTGATTAGACCTGATGCGTGTTCCGTCACCGCTGTGTTGGGAAAGGTCCCTCCCTGAGCACATGGGCTAACGCAAAACTGGCCACACAGGGGAGTCGGGGGCCCAGGAGTTGTGCTGACCTGAGTGTGGGCCGGGCCGTGGGTCTTGACCCCTTGAAAGGGGGTTTTGCTTTATCTTTGTGGTGCTTTATTGGTTTGCAATGACGTTTTTGATTCCACTTCATGTAAGGCTAACAGATGACATCAGCCCACTTTTTCAGGCAAATCCAGAGGCATTTGACTGGAACTTTCAAAGAGGGTATTAAAAGCTGCTTCTTCTTTTCCCCCCACCATTTTAATAGCATGAAGAGACATAGAAACAGTTGCTCCTGTGAAACCTGTGATCGTCCGTTAAGGTTGAGAAATGATAGGTTTAATATGTTTACTTCACTTAAGGTAATAAGAACATTCTCCTGAAAGCTTGAGTCAACTGATGTTGGGAACAGTGTCCTGGGTGCATATTTAAGTGACTCTCTAAAATCTTAGCTGTATGGGGGAGGAAAAAACAATTTTCCTCACACCTTTCTAAGTTCTGCCTGGACTAATAATCAAATTAACCTGCGACAGATTAACAGCAGAAAGTGTTAAAATTTATTATGGACGTACATATGGGGCTCCGTAAAATTAGGGGGCCCAAGGACAGATCAGGCGTGGCGGTACACATGGAGCTAAGGAGAAAGGGGGCTGTGGTTGTCACTTCAGAGGGCAGGAAGACAACTCCCATGGGGACAAAATAGCAAATGTTTGGTTCACAGACGTGTGCTGGACCCTCTTCACAATGGGACACAGAGAGAACTCTGAGCAGTGGCCTTGCGAGGCTCCTGCCCGTCTGTGACACTTACTTCACTTCAAAGGGTCGTCATCTGTGATGACAGCTCCCTTCCCGGAGCAGGACCTCTGTCTAAGTACATTTAGACAGCTGGGGGAAAGGTAAAAAGGTCTTCTGAGTATTTTGTTTCTCAAAAATAACCAGAGTAAGGTAATATCCTAAAGAGGCGTGTCATGGGGTGGCCCAGTCTGTTCCTTCTCAGCTGTACTCAGGTACAGTAGGAATTGGGCTTGTTATTGGTTTCCTCCTTTGATGGAGCACAATCCATTTTTAAGAGGGATATTTACTGAATGAGGGTTTGAGCAACAAAGGAAACCCTCATAGGGAACCAGCAAGCTCCCTCCTTGGACAGAGAAGGCTGCACCAGGCGGAATATCATCAAAGTACAGGTCCCACGAGAACGATTAGGCACAGTTTCTCATAGCAGTGGTTTTATGTGCTTGATAAAGGGCAGACCGTGCAGGCAGATTTCTTGCTCTGTGTTTAGCTTGCATTCTTGTAGATAATTGGGTGCTGTTTTATTTGTTTATTTTTCCAAAGCATTGGTTGGAATGAGAAAGAAATGAGCTCGTTAACAGTCAGTGCATAGTTTCTCCCCCATTGCTCTCATTTGGACCAAATCAGGCCAGGTCGATGAGAAGCAGAAATGCGTCCATGAAACTTCCCACTGGCTCCCCTGCCATTTGAAGGCTCAGGAGGACTGTAGGTGGAGGACAAAGGTGAAAGGTAAACGGAAGCAGATTATAAATCTGAAGAGTTTACTTGAGCAAAGATCGATTCTAACTGGGCAGCAACAAACCGGAAGCTTTAGGAGCACTCTACTGACCCGAGCCAGGTGCCAGCTTACACAGTCCAGCTACAAGCACGGAAAGGAAAGCACTGACTGGCTGGACTTCAAAGCCTCGTTGGCTGTGATTGGTTCCCTTGGTGTCTTGATTGACTTTGTAACCTTGAGGGGGGTCCAGGCTTAGATGTCCCTTGGCTTCTGGGGCCACACTAGCGCCATCTCAGTCAAATAGCCTCCTTGTTTAATTATAACGACAGGGACGTGAGTTACCTGGGTCATGGATTAGTGCTCTGCTTCACTCTCCCACCACAAATCTCATTTTATACTTAGAAAATGTAGAGAACTGAGCCTGAAGTCTCACAAGCACAACCAGAAATATCTGATTAACTTAGATTTAACATATAAGATGTTTTGTCTTCCATCAGCTGATTCTGGTGGCCCTAACTCTTCTACCTAGATGGATATATGAGAATAACATTACATGTGGTTACAAAAAGTTTTAGCCTTGCTTCCTCTTTAAAAAAGGGGAAGAGGGTTCCTTAAACCAGTATTTTTAACCTGAATCTTAAAGATATGAAATGACCTCAATTCTCAACTTCCTGTTGCAAGGTAGAATTGACATTTTAGTGCACAGTTTCTGATTTCCTGACATCCACACAAATTGTTTTGTTTGCAGCAAAACAATTAGGACGGGAGGTGCTTCTGGAGAATTAATTAGAGATTAGTGGGCAGAGCTGATCACCTCCAGCCATCAGCCAGTGGCATTTTTCCCTGGCTGGTGGGAACATTGTTCTTGGTGGAAAATTTTTTCAACATTTTGTTCAACTACTATAGATTGGAATATAGTTTTACCTGTTTCAAGTGTGAAGTGCAACAATTAAGCATTCCGGGTGCTACCAATTATTTTCCAAGAGGAAGTAAAATAGATGAATTCTATAAAATAGCTGCCGCATTGAACTGCTATTGGGTTTAGAGGTGTGTGTGCGTGTGCACGTGTGTGGTGTGCGTGTGTGTGTGTGGTGTGTCTGCGTGTGTGCGTGTACTTCCTGGGAATGTCAGGGTGGAAATGGGAGTGAAGAGTGGGGCAGCCACAGGGTGCAGGACCCAGAAGTGCCGAGCCATTCATCACTCAGCAGATAAGGCACAAATCCCTTTTTTATTCTGTTAGCATTGCTGAGAGATTGACACGAAGGCCTGAATTATTTTGTAATTATCCTGCAGTGCACCCACATTTGTCACAGCTCCAGCAGCCATGCTGTTAGTTGAGAATAAATGCCCATGAAGTACGTGGAACAGGCCACGGCAGCCCTCAGCCCATCTTTCCCCTGTCACAGCGTCCCCCAACTCTCAGGAGCCCCCCAGCATAGAGGATGCAGTCTCCTCTCCTAGGACGGGGTTCCACGCCAGTAGCCCTTCGTGGGCCCACTCAGGTGCATCTGTGACACCTGAGCTGTGAGCCGCAGCTTGGCCCGCCCCCCACGCGTGCTCAGGACACACACCCGAGCCTCCACGTGGCCGACTATCTCGAGTTTCCTCTCAAGAGGAATTGTTTCCTCTTCTGCTCACCAGAAGCAGGAGATTAAGGAGTGCTTTGTGGACGTGATGGGATGTGAACGCAGGAAACACAGTAATGGAGAAACGCTGGCCCCCTGCACACTGTCCGGCCCCAGTGGTCTGCCCTCGGGCCCACGGCGGGGTGAGCGGTGGACGCTGGCTGCTCTGCATCAACAGTCCGGGAAAAGATCACAATTCAGAATTCAGAGCACGGATTTTACTGAACGGGTATAACTCCGTAACAACTGTACATCAATCAATCCCAAGTCGAGGACCTTCCTGTCCTCACTCTTGTTTTCCACCAGCGTCAGCCTTTCCCCGACGTGGGGGAGTCTCAGTTCTCGCACTGCACTCACCTGCCACTCCAAAGTCCTCTGTTCCGGGAGAGCTGGGCAGAGAGCTCCCTCAGTCTGGCAAGCCTGGCTGAGTCCCAACACCTCCGCCGCCCGCAGCACCCTACAGGGGCCCCCATTCCTGCTCTGTCTTCACTTCTGAACTGTCTCTTTTTTCTGACTGAGCCTGTTCACAGCATGTGTGTGTGTGGAGCCGCGGGCCCTGCTGGGAGATGCAGGGGGCTGATGGGCCCACAGCCAGGTCTTGCTCAGCAAGTATCACCGGTCCCACGATGGAGCAGAGTGGTGGGTGGGACGTGGCACGCACGGGCTGTCTGGGGAGGAGGCCCCAAGCACCAAGACGCACAGTGAGCTGGGGCGAGCTGGGCTTCCAGAACCAACCCCGCACCTTCCCAGCAGCCCCACGGTGTGCGCTGGTGGAGAACCTGGGAATAGATGAGTGGAGCTGGGTCGGAGGCAGCACTGCGATTGCACAAGCATGTGGACACCGTCAGGTTTTATAAGATGAGGCACGCAGGGCTCCCAGACTGTTGAACTCGGTGTCTTTTCCATTGACTCACGTTCCTTACGAATGGCGTCCTCAGTGCAGAACCCCCCCTGGGAAGGGCGTGAGTGGTGGGGGGTGGGAGGGGAGGTGGGGGTGCTCTACAGAGCCGGGCCCCCTGCACCTGTGCCCACACGGGGACACCGCCACATGGATGGTTTTCTGGGGAAACACCGATGACTCTGACAGAGATGAGGCGGCGCTCGTGATACCACGGGGCGTCACTCAGCCAGTCACCCCAAACGGCGATGCCCTCAACCTTCTCTGCACATTTGTCCTCTTCCTCTTTCAGGGAGAGTCGTGAAACGCCGAAGCACCTTTTCACTCTCCCACTCCAAATTCTCATCAAACATTTACAGAGCCGACCTTTCCAGGATGGAAGGAGGGGACCAGTCTCAAAATCAATTAGGCTGTTTGAAGTAGACCCATAGTCAGCAGTGACGAAGGGCATGGGGCTGGCAGCGGGAGGCTAATCATTTCCTGCGGTGGACACAGGACGTCCAGCGTCACCAGGTGGCGTGAGGGGCGGCGTGACCGGAAGGCTGTGTCCAGGGCCTGGCCCGGAGGCGCGAGGGGCGGGGGCGACGGTAGGAGGGTTCCCGCCTTCGTTCAGTCCGGCTGCCTCTCCGTGGACAGCAGCTGGAGGTGACTTGCTGAAACTAAAGGGAACGTACTGAGGACAAACTGGTTACGGGGTTTCCGATGGACCGTCAAGGGATAGGTGTTTTCCTAACTTCCTGATGAGTCTGCTGGAAAGAGGGTGCTTCTGGCGGCTTGCCAGGGCTGCCTGCTGGCACCCCAGCCGGGTTAACATGACTTTCTTGCAGATGAGCACAGCGAAGGGTCGAGTTCTGAGGACACCAGGGAAGAGCCAAGTGGGAAAAGCAAGAGGAACCGGTAGGTGTCCTGGTCTTTTGTCCTGTGTCTTTCCTTAGCAGACAGTTCGGTGGTGTAGAAGGAAAGCGTCCTTTTGACTCTGCTGGCTGAGAAAGAAGGGATTCTGCGTTCAACAGGCAGATGGTGGGAAGTCTCAGGTTCCATCTTGGTGATGGCGCTGGGTGCCCAGAGTCTCAGCCGGCAGGTTTGTCTGTGGCCCGGGGCAGCTGAGACACTGGATGGCGTCTGCCCTCCCCCGGTGCCCTGGGGGGAGGGGGTGGGATGGAGTCCAGCTCTGTCTCGTCTGCTTTGTGACTCTGGGCAGAGTAATCCCACTGTGAACTCAGGTTTTTCATCTGCAAAATGAGACTGCAGGAGCTCTAATGGCAGTTTGAGGTGGCGCCCCAATGAGATGTGCCCGTGTGACTTCCTGTCCCACTCAGGGATGGAAGCTCACCACCCACTGAAGTTCGTGTGCCTTTTGTTTCTGGCGTTTGAAGCACACGGGGGTGAGAAAGCCTCCCACCATTTGAATCATTGCCACCCTTTGCCCCCTTCTCGCAGGCCGGGCTTCTGATCCCTTTCCTACTGAGTTCCACATAAAGGGGTAAAACTCACGGTGTGTGTCTCAGTTCCCTGGAAGGGGAGACACGAGGCACCATGTGGCTACCGGTCACTCCTCTTTGGCACAGAAGGGTGACTGTGACTCTAAAAGGCAGTCCATGACGGCAGTTTCTCAGGCCATTGCCTGAGCTCATGTGGTGCCCCATGTCCCATCAGAACCGGCCCTTGTCATGGCCCCGAGTGTGCCTTCAGTCCTTTTCTGGGCGTCGTTTATCAGCCCCTCTCGCGGGACACCCTAGGCCTGAGACAGGCATGTGACTTCCACTGTCAAGAATGGCAGCACTGTTTATATTTTCTCTTCAAAAAAATGTTCCTTAGAAGAAGTAATACCTTTGCACTAACAAACCTGTGCAGTAATGACGGAACATGAGATCTTGCCCTCAAACCTTGTGCATTCTCCTCACCTCTTCAGTCCTCACCCTGAATCTTTCTGGCAAAAGACAGTGGTGGGGAGGGGGAGGTGAGGGAGGGGAGGGAGAGGGGAAGGCCCCCAGGCTGTGGTCTGACAGGGCACTGGAGTGAGGAAACGCCTCACACAGTCTGTGGACCTCTGTTTTTTCTTGCTCCCCCAAATCTCCTTAGAAAGTCACTTTTGGGTGTTTGGAAAAGCGTCGAGGGACACAATGTGTGGGCCACCAGGGTCTCCAGGCAGTGACTTTGATGGGGACCAAGGGCTCCAGGAAAGGGAATCAAGTGTCTCCTGTTTATTTTTGTGTTCTGACTGTGGGTATCAGCTAAGCCAGTCTCTGTTGGTCTTTGGAGATACATAAATAATTTAAAAAACAAGACGAGCTTTCTGAGGCATAAGAACAGTGGAAATATTGGGTGATTTTGAACTTGTGTAGGAGGAGAGCTCAGTAGCACCCAAGGCAGCTGGGATGTCTGCCTGCATCGCCCACTCCATTTCTTCCTGTGGGGCTGGCCTCAAATTCTGAACAGTTGACATTTAAATAACATCAAAACATTAATTTTGGCTGTAGCCATCTGAAAGGCTTCCATGATTGACTATAACATAGGAACAAACAGGTTTTGCAGGAAGCCGCCCGTTTCCGCCGTGCAGATCCGTGTACCAGGAACACCAGCCTCCCTCCCCTTGCCACGTCAGTCGCCTGGGGGTGTGGGCAATGCCTCAGCAGTGGGCAGGGGGCTGGGTGGGCATCTGGAATGTTCCGTCGTTCATTTATGAGGCAGTTCACACAAATGGCGCCTCTTCTGTCTGGACACTGCCCCCCTGTGCTGCCCCCCTGTGCAGTTTCCCGAAGCTCCCACCGCAGAAGCGGCCTGATGCTCTGAGGTCCCCAGGCTGGCCGGACGTGGCGTTTGTGCTCGTCTTTGGCGAGGTGCTGTCAGTCAGTACAAGGACTCGTCAAGCTTCTATCTGCATCTGCATGTTCTTATTTGGTAATTTACGGCGTAAATAGTAACAGAACAGACTGCCAGAAAACCTACTGAAGTCAGTCTATTTTCACCTACGCCATCTGTATAAATAATACAATTTTTCCTCATCAAAAAGCACTTAAAATCCCCCTGCAATGTATGACTCACCCAGAGCCATGTTCGACATCTAAGAAATGCGGGAATAGAGGGCAGGGCTTGTTTGGGATGTTGCTGTCCTCCCTGGGGCTCTCAGCCACCCGGCACCATTCAGACCCCCTGCGGACAGTCACACAGATGGAGGAAATCAGCTGTACAAAGAATCCGGGTCCAAAGGAGATTTCTCCCAAAATTCCCTGGGAAGAGAAATATGTCACAACAATAAGCTTTCAAATTACTACGATATTTTAAGCTACCTGGTGACTGGCATTTCAAATAGCTTGTTAGTTACTGTTGAATGGAATAGTTCATGATCACGCATGTCCCTGGGACTGGGACAGTGGTCATTTGCTTCTCCGCTTTTGGTGCAGTGAGTGCCTGAGGCTCTGCCCATTTTTAATGTGTAGCTCTCTTCCTAGCTCAGACTTGCTTTTTAAATGTGCTATTTTAAGAACTTGTGATTTCTTTCAAATAATTGAATTATTGTAAGCATTCCGCAAAAGTGTGTTGTATGGTGTGAACTCCAGAAGAAAATTAGGCACAAAACGCACTGGAGAACAAAATGCCAGTGATGTGTGCGGCTTGGAGCCCCTGCGTGAGGTGCTAGCTTTTGTCTGTTGGGGAGCAGGTCACGCCTGGGGGATGAGTGGCTTTCTGTGGCGTGGAAGGGGTGACAGTTATCCTGGTGTGCTTTCAGTTATCCTCGGCTCCTCGGCTGGGGAAACCTGTTTACGCTCCCTGCCATTCGGCACAGGCTTCTCGGACTGTGGGTGAGCAGAGACCTCGTGACCTGGGACACTGTTTATTGTGGTTGTTGGTCCACTCTGGGGATGCCCCACGGATGGCTCTGGGTGTAAGTGGCACAGCTGACTCTGTACCCTAAGATCTTAATGCCAAGCAGGGTGCTTTCGTGGGGTCACGTACAAGAAAGAGCGTGCACTCAGCTTGGAGTCCCCGGTGGTCCCTGTTCTGCTTCCCCTTCTGCTCTCCATTGTTCTCCCTCTGGCTGACTCAGGTGGCCCAGGCACGTGCGAAGAAAGTCCTCTGGGCAGGGCTGGCTCCTTCAGGCCCTTTGGCTTCTCCACAGTGTGGAGCCCACAGCCCCAGCTCCGATGCCCCCCCGCCCCAGTGAGCAGCCCCAGGCCGGTGGCTGTACTGAACCTGAATGTCTGCTCACGATCCGGGCTCCGGGCTTTGGGATGTGCCTGTGCCACCCGCCTGTTGCCCGAGGCAGTCACCAATACCCCGAGTGTCCATTGGAGCCCGTGTCTGGCTGTGCCCCTCACAGTGCGAGCTTCGGGGGAGAAGCCTCACCCCTCAGATGCTGTCTGTGGGCTGTCTGTCCTGTTGTTCTAATAGCTAGTGTGCTTTTGTGTGAGGTTTGGGGACATTGAAAGGCCGCCCTCTGTCTTTGCTTTATTTAGGATCCTGAGGTTTGTTTGTGGTTAAACCTTACACTGTCTTAGAGTCCTGTGTGCTAAGATGTATGTGATGGGCCGCACATCTCCTCCGTGGGCCCCCACAGCCGCACCTAGGTGACAAGCAGAGGAAGGAGGGCCGTGTTTGTCCTTGGTGTTGTGATAGCAGCGAGTAAGCAGCCTGCCAGCTGCACCCCGAGCCCTCCAGCCCGAGGGCACCCCCAGTCCGCTCTTTCAGCCTGCACATGCTCAGGGCTGAGCATGTTGTGACCCTGAGAATGCAGAAAGAAAACACCCACGAACGGATCAGAGCAGCGCAAGGCCTGGCCTGCTGTCCTCGTGCCGCCCTGGGGTGATGACAGGTGCTGGCCCTCGGGGAGCACCCGCGTGAGGTCCCCGAAGAGCACACCGCCCACACAGCTGACAGGTACGGAAATAGCATCCCGCTGAGGTGCTGGAGGACCTCCTAGTTGCTGGGATTCCTCCAGATTTAGCCAAGACACGCGTAAGACGGCTGAGGAAGCGCCTGGCAGAGCCACGTGGAGAGCCAGTGCTCGGGTCGGGGCTTGCCTCTCAGCAACAGACTCGTCTGTTTCTTGAGACTCGGCGAGTCTGAGCCCCAGGCTCCCTGGGTTCCATGCCAGCCCACAAGGAGGCCTTCTGCCACTGGCAGCAAAACACCTTTTAACAGGTGCATTGCCCCTGAAGGACTCATGCCCTCTGGACCCAGGGCTGGGCCGAGCTGACAAATAAGTCAGCAGCGGGCCAACGTTAGTCTCCCCAAAGGCCCTGGCTCCTGATTCCATGGCCCAATCCCTCACTCTGCACGGTCCCCAGCCCATGCTTAGCATGTCGTAACCATGTGGACAGAAGGGCCGGATGGACATGATCACACTGGGGATCTGGAAGGAGCCGTCTCTCCACGGAGGGTCTGCCTGGCCTCAGCAGAGCTGGGAGTGGCTTTGGTGACTTCTAGAGCCCCTCCCTGGCATGTGTCATTAGGGCCAGGGCCACCCACTTCAGGGGCTAGAGCCTGGGGTCAGGGCACTTCTAGCAGAGGAGAGGAGAGCGGGGCAGGCACAGGGATGGGGAGGTTTGCCAGGCGGTCAGCAGTCAGTCGGCGGAGCAGGGAGCAGTGAGGCACGTACCCGGGATCCCAGGACCTATCTGATTGTCCAGGTGCTGATGTGTCCCCACCCATCCTAGAGCCCTCGTCCCTGCACACTGGGCAGTACTGCTGCTGTGTGGGGGCAGGAGGAGCTGTCCCCCTAAGCTCACGAGGCTCCCTGTCCCATCCTGCTCAGGGCCAGTGACGGCCCCGTAGGCAGAGTCTCGCCATGGCCGAGACTCCACCCTGGGGAAGCACCCTCCTTGATGCTACCACTGGCTTTGAATTCCGACCGTCCACATGGGAAGGGACATGCTGGCAGGACCGATGTCCCACCACGGGACCGGAGCCCCCTTGATCGATGTGCCAATCTTCTGGCAGCACCAGCGGCACAGCTCTGCACTGTGGTGTCCAGGCTACGAGCTAGAAAGCCCAGCGCTTTCAAAGTGCTCCTTGTCTGAAGACCACTTGTTACAACCGTATGAGAGAATGTCTGAGGGCCCCTAAGCAGAGAGATTCACAGGAACCATGGTTACCGTACAATTTCATGTTGTGTCTAACACCAGAGTTACAGGCTGGGGCTATTTTCATGATGAATTCCTAGCTTTCTTTGCCAGAAGAAAGCACAAGTTCTCCCCATCCATTAAATCAAAAGATGAGATGTCACCCAGCTGAAGAGAGGGCTGGAACCCAGCCTGGGGAGGGCTAGTGTCAATGGTCAGAGGCTACCAGAGATGATGAGGGTGACGAATCATTATGATTTTGTCATCATCACCATCACTGCCACCATCACATGACATCAACACCACCGTCACCACCATCACCACCATCACCACCATCCCCACCGTCACCACCATCACCACCATCGCTACCGTCACCACAGTCACCACCATCACCACCATCCCCACTGTCACCACCATCCCCACCGTCACCACCATCACCACCATCACCACCATCCCCACCGTCACCACCATCACCACCATCGCCACCGTCACCACAGTCACCACCATCACCACCATCCCCACTGTCACCACCGTCACCACCATCCCCACCATCCCCACTGTCACCACCATCCCCACCGTCACCACCATCACCACCATCGCTACCGTCACCACAGTCACCACCATCACCACCATCCCCACTGTCACCACCATCCCCACCGTCACCACCATCACCACCATCACCACCATCCCCACCGTCACCACCATCACCACCATCGCTACCGTCACCACAGTCACCACCATCACCACCATCCCCACTGTCACCACCATCCCCACCGTCACCACCATCACCACCATCGCTACCGTCACCACAGTCACCACCATCACCACCATCCCCACTGTCACCACCATCCCCACCGTCACCACCATCACCACCATCACCACCATCCCCACCGTCACCACCATCACCACCATCGCCACCGTCACCACAGTCACCACCATCACCACCATCCCCACTGTCACCACCGTCACCACCATCCCCACCATCCCCACTGTCACCACCATCCCCACCGTCACCACCATCACCACCATCACCACCATCCCCACCGTCACCACCATCACCACCATCACCACCATCCCCACCGTCACCACCATCACCACCATCGCCACCGTCACCACAGTCACCACCATCCCCACCATCCCCACTGTCACCACCATCCCCACCGTCACCACCATCACCACCATCACCACCGTCACCACCGTCACCACCAACACCACCATCCCCACCATCTGTACTATTTACAGACTTCGCCGGCATCGTCTCAGTTTTCCCTCGTGTAAAATGACAGTGACAACTATGGCTGCCCAGAGAGTCGTGATGAGGATTGAGTGAGGTGATGCGGTTAAAGTGGGAGGAGAGAGTTTGACACGGAGTGGTTAGCAAATATCAGGTATTCTTACTATTTTGCTTAATTCTTATGCACAAATCTTAAGTGGCAATTGCTGTTATAATTTTGACTTTATAGATGAAACACATGGAGAGTCTGTGACATGATGAGACT
Organism: Rhinolophus hipposideros; assembly: GCF_964194185.1. Classification (NCBI taxonomy): domain Eukaryota; kingdom Metazoa; phylum Chordata; class Mammalia; order Chiroptera; family Rhinolophidae; genus Rhinolophus; species Rhinolophus hipposideros. The sequence continues at coordinate 1,436,335 of NC_138061.1, forward strand.
TGCCAGAACATAGAGCAGGTCAGTGTGAACGTCCAGGCTCCAAGGCAGGTCTCTGGAGATCAGACTTTTAATTAGTGCCTGGCAGGCCCTCTGCCTCCTTACAGGACCCTCCAGTGTACGTGCTAGTCCTCTTCCTTCCCTCTTTCCTCCCCCTCTTCTTCCTCCTCCTCCTCCTTCCATTGTGGGGCTTGAAGAGGTTAACGACAGTCAGACAGACGGTTCCTGTGAGACACAGCCGGGTTTCCATCCAGTCCCATGGTCTTGCTTTCAGCCCGTCTGCTCAGCACGGAGCAGTGAGTAACAAACCACAGGGCATTCACAAAACCACCTTGTTTTATAAATTCCTTCGAAAACTCTGCTCAATGAGAGCAGCCACACATTCAGAAAACGTAAAAAATGTGCTGATCCTCCTGGACACGTCTAGAAGAATTGCTCAGAGGGCATCGTCCTGTGGCTCCAAGCCGGAGCTGGGTTGGGACGGCTGTGAGAAGGGGTGGGAGACTGTGGCAGCCTGTTTTATGATAAAAGCAGGTTGGCGCTCCACGGCGGCTACTGTGTCTCCAAGGAAATCACAAGGAAGAAACTCAGCCACAAAACCTCATTCAGCAAACATTTCCCTGGCACCAGCCTAGTGCTGGAGGTGGTCCCACGGACTAGCCAGATGCTGCCTTCAGGGCCCCGTCCAGAAGCACAGGATGCAGGGCCTGCCCCTGCACGAGCACCGTGCCCTTGGAGCACCAGGGAGCAGACCACCTCCAGGGAGGGGGCCAGATGCCCAGGCGACCGGACTTGCGAGTGGACAAGGGGCGGGAGGAATGCTGCGGAAAGAGGCAGTGTCACAGGGTCGGCACAGAGGTGGGAGTGACGAGGGCACGAGGCGTGCAGAGTGGGTTGGCCAGAGATGAGGACCTAGGTAGGACGTAGCCCTTCTACCAGGGCTGCCTTGCAGGTAAGGGCTGTGCCCCGAGGACACGGGACAGGCTGCAGAGCCGGCTGGTGGGCCCTGTGACAGTGCCACCACAGAGGGACACAGGAGACACCCCAGGTGGGCTGTGGGCAGACACAGGCATGTCCTGGAGAAGTTGAGACTTCTCTGTACAAGTCAAATGTGAATGTTCTAGAAAAAGCCCTGTGAGGCTGGTAGGCCACTCCCGGGAGGGGAAGACAGTGCCAGTGCTTCTGGGTTGGGCTGGAATGCCAACCCCACACTTCACTCAGGGACACCCCAGCTCTCGATTTCCAGTCCTGTGTCCGTGCCTCTCGTACTGACAGAGACGCACCGGGGGACAGTCTGCAGGAACATGGCACTTTCTCACCCAATGAGAATAGACCTGTGGGTTTAATTGCACCCTCCAAATTCATGTTCAAGTCCTAGCCCCCAGCCCCTCAGGATGGGACCTTATTTAAAATAGGGTCATTGGTGATGTAACTTGTTAAGATGAAACCCTAATCCAGTAGGGCTGGTGTCCATTTGGACACAGACACAGGGAGAAGGGCATATAAGGATGGCGGGTGGGGTGAGGGACCCCAAAATGCCTGCAAACCCCACACCTAGAAGAGAAGCCTGGAGCGGATGGTCCCTCAGGGTCTCAGAAGGAGCCAGCCCCGCCTGCACCCTAATCTGGGACTCCTGGCCTCAGAACAGGGGTGAGCAGTGTCGGTCATTTCAGCTGCACCCTGAGGGCCGAGGTGGCCCTCGGAAGTTAGCAGATGCACTAGAGCACAGGCGTCCCTGGCCAGGCGGGTTCCAGAGTCTGAGGACACAGCTCTGTGTCCTGTGTGGCCCTCGTGAAGTCGGGGGCATGGCTGACACCTACAGATGTGTCTGTGACCCTGGCCAAGGGCCCCAGGCTCGGCCTCAGTTCTGTCATCTGTGCGATGGGAATAGTACAGGCATTTGCTCCCGAGTGTCCCGTGGGAACTGGATGAGACCATGCTGCTCTGTATCCGTTAGCGCCTGTTCTCAGTTGCCCAGAGGACTGCCGGGAGGGTCCCAGGGTGTCTGGCCTGGAGTGGACACTATGGAGAGGTGATGGCCATTTCCTGTCCTGCCCTGGGAGCTCTGGGGACGGTGGGCCTGTGTTTGTGACGGAGGGTGCACATGTGACACGAGTACTCCTCCCTGGCCCTCTGTAGCTCTGAGCTTGGTAACAGGACCTCTAAGTCAGCCTGGAGATATGTCCGAGGTCGCACACAGCTCGTGGCCACACATGGGCCGAGGGCCCCAAGGTCATGTGCTGTCCACACCGTCAGCAGCCTGAGGACGCAGGGACTGGGTCTGCGGGCAGCGATGGGGACTCGCCCGGCTGACCGCCCTGAGCTGCTGTGAGGGACACGTGTGCTTTACACGTGATGCCCTCGTTCCCGGCAGGTGGCAGCCACTGTCGTGCCCACCTGGGATGGTGAAGAGCTTTGGAAGCACATGAAGGAAACAGGCACCAGGGGTCATGTCTTGTCTACAAAGACCTGGGTCCCCCCCACCTCAGCTCTGTGGGGTCTGGACGATAAATACCCATGTTCCCCAGAGGCAGCGAGGGGCACGGAACCCCACATGCTCGCAGGGGACAGCTGAAGGCCGTCCCTGGGCCTCACACCCAGGGAAGCCCCTGGCCAAGGAGACCGGCAGAGCCACGGGTCCTGGATCGGCTCAGTGGGAACCGCAGGACGGCCGTTCCTCCCTCCAGGCTCCTGTCACTGGCACTAACAGGCCACACCCCTCCTGTGGCTGACCTCGGAGACCCCAGGGACCTGGGAGCTGGTCGGGGCATGGCTGTCCCCTGCAGGGCCCAGGCTGCGGGACGGTGCCTTTGGCATTTCCTGCTGAATGTTTTATGAACAAGCTGGATGAAGACGCAGGAGTCCTGTTTATCAAATTTATAGAAACTGCAGACTGGGAGGCAGAGCTAATGCTGATGGAAGAATCATGTCGTGGAAACATTTCAACGGGACGAAGCGAGCAGGATGGCATTTGCAGCACGGCACTGCAGTGCCTGCGGCCCTCCCTCATCCTCTGGCCAAACCACACATTTTACCAACAACAGGGTCCTGAGAGCATCTCTGACCTGCCCAGGGCTCCACAGAGAGACCCTGGCCTGCGGCTCCCAGCACCCGGCCCACACCTGCCGGCCTCTGCTCGGGCTGCCAGTGGTGCTCGCTGGGACCTGCACTTCCTTCACGCACAAGGAATCCCAGGCCACAGGCAGCCATCACACCCACCCGCCTTCAGTTCTCTTTCTCTCCTGCTCTGCTTCCGGCAGCGGTCCTACTGAGTGTGTTCTGTTCTACAAAGGCAAATGATAGTGTTAGGAGAGGATCAGGGGAGGAAGGAGGGGAGGAGGGGAGGGAGGAGAGGAGGAGGGGAGAGAGGAGGGGAGGAGGGGAGAGAGGAGGGGAGGAGGGGAGGGAGGAGGGGAGGAGGGAAAGAGGGGAGCAGGGGAGAGAGGAGGGGAGGAGGGGAGGGAGGAGGGGAGGAGGGAAAGAGGGGAGCAGGGGAGAGAGGAGGGGAGGGAGGAGGGGAGAAGGGGAGAGAGGAGGGGAGGAAGGAGGGGAGGAGGGGAGGGAGGAGGGGAGGAGGGGAGGGAGGAGGGGAGGAGGGGAGGGAGGAGGGGAGGAGGGAAAGAAGGGAGCAGGGGAGAGAGGAGGGGAGGAGGGGAGAGAGGAGGGGAGGAGGGGAGGGAGGAGGGGAGGAGGGAAAGAAGGGAGCAGGGGAGAGAGGAGGGGAGGAGGGGAGAGAGGAGGGGAGGAGGGGAGAGAGGAGGGGAGGAGGGGAGAGAGGAGGGGAGGAGGGGAGGGAGGAGGGGAGGAGGGGAGAGAGGAGGGGAGGAGGGGAGAGAGGAGGGGAGGAGGGGAGAGAGGAGGGGAGGAGGGGAGGGAGGAGGGGAGGAGGGAAAGAAGGGAGCAGGGGAGAGAGGAGGGGAGGAGGGGAGGGAGGAGGGGAGGAGGGGAGAGAGGAGGGGAGAAGGGGAGAGAGGAGGGGAGGAGGGAAAGAGGGGAGCAGGGGAGAGAGGAGGGGAGGAGGGGAGGGAGGAGGGGAGGAGGGAAAGAGGGGAGCAGGGGAGAGAGGAGGGGAGGAGGGGAGGGAGGAGGGGAGGAGGGAAAGAAGGGAGCAGGGGAGAGAGGAGGGGAGGAGGGGAGGGAGGAGGGGAGGAGGGGAGAGAGGAGGGGAGAAGGGGAGAGAGGAGGGGAGGAAGGAGGGGAGGAGGGGAGGGAGGAGGGGAGGAGGGAAAGAAGGGAGCAGGGGAGGGAGGAGGGGAGGAGGGGAGAGAGGAGGGGAGGAGGGAAAGAGGGGAGCAGGGGAGAGAGGAGGGGAGGAGGGGAGGGAGGAGGGGAGGAGGGAAAGAAGGAGTAAAGTGAGGGTGGGCACTGGTTGTCCTCACATGAGGACACTGAGGTGGACAGACCTCTGTGTATCTACCCAAAGTGCTGGGCTTCGGGCACCCAGCTGCATACTCTGAAGTGCCATCCATCGGGTGATGCGAGAAGGACACTTGAGTCCACGGGGAAGGTACCTCAGACCCCACTGAAAAATAAACTTCCCCGGATTGTCCCTGCTGGGAAAGCCCGTCTTCTGAAGCCCCCTCCTACCCTCCTCCCTCTCCCTCCCTCTCCATCTCTTTCTCTCTCTTCCTCTCTCATAGACCCGACAATTAAAAGCCACTTTCCTTTGAACAGGCAGCTGTTTGGTGGTTGTAATTTCTTTGCGAAGGTGACTATTTTGACCTCAGATGGCTCCGCTGCAGGATCTGAGAGGTAGAAAGAGGCGTGTCTGTGGGTCTGAGAGGTGGCCTCTGTGTGCACAGCAGACACGCGCAGTCTGGTGGCCTGAGACCCCTTAGCCTCAGATCAACTCGCTAAAGTCTGTGGCTCATGAAAGGAAAGCGAAGGCAGACTTGCTGTGCCTAGAATCCCATGGCACGGAGTCAGGGTCAGGTGCATTTTACCGAGAAATGTGCTGCCCTCTGCACATGGACAGAAAACCCTGAGCTGTAGGCTCAGTGGCGTGGGACAGACGTGGGTGCCCACACACGTCGTCAGCCATTCAGCTGGACAAGCTCAGGAGGGTCGGGGCCACACGGGGGGCAAAGTGCTCCTGGGCTCCGGGAGAAGATGGTCCGCAGAGGGTGGGGGGCAGAGGCAGGGAGGTGCTGCCCTGGGAGTACAGAGACCCCAGACTTGGGGGCCACTGCCTGGGGGCTGGCTGGGCAGCACCCAGCCCCTGCCCACCCACACACGTGATCTGGGACATGCCCCCAAAGCAGTGCGTCAGCCTTGGGAGGTTCTGCCAGACAGTGAAGCTGTTCCCCACTAGAGGCCGGTCCCTGCCCCACGCACACAGCAAAGCATGGGTACCCCAATAGCGTGACCTTGGGGACACTGCTTCTCACCTTCGGCATAGTTTTGGTTTGAGCTAGCTTTATGAAAAGTATTAGAATTTACTTTTAGTTGAAGGTACCCGATTATTCAGCCATGAGAACATTAAAAACATACTTAGCAAGTTTGCATCTGCTCGTGACCAATTCTAACTGAACTAATAGCTCTGAAGTCTGGAGGCCCCAGTATGAGCCCCAGTGGTTCTGAGCAAATATTTTGTCAAGCTCTAATACATGATCATTGGTGAGCTCACAGCATTCCTATTCATCTTATTTCAAGGTACCACAATGCAAGTCTTGTTTTCATACTTCTATTTTTAACTAATGAAAATGTATTTCAAAGAAATCCTAATTATCCTCCTTGTAATATGATACAATTGCAAATCCTCTGGTAATTTTCTTTTTTCCAAATTCCACATAATCACATAAGAAGGAAAGAATGTAAGCTCTCCTGGAACCATTGGCCTGTGAATAAGGTTCCCTCACGGGCTGAGCAGCGCAGTTTGTGTGAGGGTGGATAACTCCATCTGCCGACCCCAGTGAGTGGAAACCCTCGTCACACATGCAACTTGGCAGACGTGGGGTCGTCTCAGCAAGTCCTAAGATGGGCGTCCCTGGACGGACAGTGACAGAAAAGCCACGCACCTGGCGGGTGTCGGGAAGTGGGGACTCACCTGGTTCTGGCCACCACGTGACCACATGGCCTTGAGCAGTCCCATCCCCTGGTCCCCAAGTGCAGGAGTAGTGGAGACTTCACCCGCTTGGCCCAGATAACCCCACTGAGCGCTGGCCTGGGTGCGGCTCGGCATGGAGCCGCTGCCTGGGCCGCTCCTTCCAGACACCGGCAGGACCTCCCTGCTCTGACAATCATGAATGTATCTGGACAGGGCCAGGTGCCCCAGGAGAGCAGTGTGCTGGACGTGTCAGGAAGCCTGGGCGTGAATGTGGGAGGGACGTCAGTCTACCGGTCCCTTGGGGCCCATGTGCCTGTGTCACTGAGATCTCTGCCTCGGGTTAGACCTCAGGGCGCTTTCTGCACCCAGAGTGTTGATGGGCTGTCCCCATAACTGTCTTCCACGCATTTGTCCAAAACGAAGCCCCCCCTCTAGAAGAAGGGAAGCAGGTACGAGCCCCAGTGACTCGCTGGGGGAAGGTGCCCCCTCCGCTTTGGGTGACGACCGCATCTGGGCAGTGAGGCGGGGACCCTCAGCGTCCTTCCAGTGGCCGGGTGGCAGCGGGCACACTCGCCCTGGGCACCCCCTCCCTACACACCTTGTCCCCGGCTGGTGCCTATGGATTAGGGCCGCACTCAGCTTTCCCCCCATCGATGCAGAAAAGCCATTGTGTCGCCCAGGTGACAGGGTCACCTTGCTTGGTGGCTGTACCCAGTTTATTCAAAGAATAAGAGACCATGTTTTGCAGTTACCCAGAGGGTTTTACAGGCTGCGGTGACAGCAGCTGGGTCTCCAGGCTGTGTTTAACCTGCTGTGTCTCCGCCCTAAGGACCGAAAGCCACGTGAACCCTGAGCCCGAGGAGGCGGACCGAGGGCACAAGGACACCAGGACACCACCGCCCCAGATCCTGCTGCCCCTGGAGGAGAGGGTGACCCACTTCCGAGACATGCTCCTGGAGAGAGGGGTAAGGACCTGACGCCAGGAGCGGCTCTCAGACGCGAGGAGCGGAGGCCTGTCCCAGCCCGGGGGTCCTTTTACTGCCTTCCTGAGTTCAGGGAGGAGGCCGGGTGAAATTCAGGTGCCACGTGACTTGAGGCCAAAGCAGCATGAAAAGGAGCCCTCGCTTTTTGTCCTGGTGGCACGGCCGGCGGGCAGCTCTCTCCACCTGGTGTGGAGGCCCCGGCAGGGGAGCAGGCGGGGTCTCCTGGAAGGGACAGTCATCGGGTTTTGTAAAGGAAGCATCGGTCTGTGGATGCGGTTCCTGCTGGAGCCCGCCAGGTTTGGGGTGCACGCCTTGCGAGGTGTGTCCCCTGTGGTTGTCTTAAGCAGGGACTTTCACACTGATAGGTTGGTCCAACTGCTTTCAATTTTTAGGGTGTCTTAGTTGTACTAAATCTCATTTTGAACTTGATGGGGAAAAAGCATTTTATAATCAAATCTTCTCTTAGTGACTTTTACTTCCTCCTTTTGCTTTTGGGTATAAAATCAGACAATACGTAGGTTAGCCCAGTTGGGTTTCTTCACAAATGACTGAATGCACAGGCAGTAATGGGTCCCTGTGTGCGATGATAATTGTAACGAACTGTCATTGGCCTCGGAAATTCAAAAGCCGATTCCACCAAAGTCCAGAGGTGTCGATCGCTGGAGCCGGGAGAGGGCAAGGGGGGCTGCCTGCGGGGACCCCAGCCCCCACAGCGGGGCCCCTCAGAGTCTGCGGGCACCTGGGTGGGAAGAGGCCTCGGGGAACAGGAAACTGACAAGTCAGAAGCCAACTCTGAGAATAAGGAGGATTGTCCTGGCCACGCGCTTCCTCTGCACCATTTTTAACACACCCATGGCTTTATCCACCGAGTCATTGGCTCAGAAGTAAAATGTCATCCTGCATTAGCATATGCACAAGGGGTGCGAAACAGGACACACACAGGAGTAGGTCCTGGTGTACACGAGGGTCGAGTTGTTTTTAAACATGTCATTTTAAAACTATACATATGTATTAGGCTAAAATAGGGGTGCAGTCCCTTCTCCCCACAGCTTGCTTTACTTGTCAAGCCACAGAGGTGATTTCATCAAACCAGCCCCGCACCACGTGGGAGGCCTGTGGAACCGCTGGCCTGTGCCAGGTGCGCTGCTGTGTGCCAGGCCCGGGGCCTCTGCCGGCAGGTGGGGAGGCAGCGCAGCCCCAGGCCTCTGCTCTGCCCTCCGCTCTAGTCTCCACCTCCCCACCCTCACCCACTTCAACACCAAAGATTTGCCAGTGAAACTCACGTAGCCACCCTGGCTGTGCTAAGTACCCACCAGGATGAAAGCACCCGGAAGCAGGGCGGGGCTCCCGGCTGCCCGCTCTCCTGCTTCGGATAAATGAGTCTGCTGTCTGCACGACCTTTCTCCAGATGTTCCGGGAGGGTGTCAACAGGACATTGATCCATTTAGACACTGTCCCTTCCGCCCAATGGGGTCGCTCATTTGGTGGCATCGGACTGGCCTCATGGTCCTGGAGGCTCGAACCCAATGTCACCACTGGTCACTACCTCTGGTGGCCGCCCTGCTGTGTCTCATCCACCCCCAGTCCCTCCTTCCACCCTTGCCATGGGGTCCCTTCTCTGGGAAGCCCTGCCCCTGCTCTGGCCGCCACATCGTGCCACACACACGACTGCTCTGTGCCCCTTCACGTAGCCCCGTTATGGAGCGAGGCCACCGTCCCTGGAGGGTCGGGGCCTGTGCCATTCCTTTCGATTTCGTCTCATTCATATCTACATTTCCATCTCTTTGTTTTGAGAATCCACCAGGCCCAGTTCACCATCACAGCATGAAACTACCCTGCACGGGAGCTGGATGAGGGCTGCTCGAGGGACCCACCTTTGCTGCCCAAGGGTGCTGGCGGGCAAGGTGTATGTGGTCTATTGAATTTATTCCGGCGGCCTTGGTAGAGCGGTTTTACTAACGTGAATCTCAGTGCATTCTTGCCTCTGTTCAGCCGCAGTCTTACACGTGAGCAAAACAAGGCAGGAGAGTGGGGCTCCAGCCCCCGAGGCTGAGTTTCCCCAGAGGGAGAGGCTGGGTGCAGCCTCAACCCCTGTCTCCTGAGGATTTCCGAGGAAGCCCACGTGCAGCTCCTGGAGAGCAGAGACCTGCGTTTACTGCTGATGGCAGAGCGAGGCTGCCATTTGTGACTTCCGGACACTAAAATATGACAGCAGGTTGTATAAGTTAATCACGCTGGTGAGGACGTCACAGCTGAGCCCATGAGATTTCTATGTAGTTGCTTCAGGATGAGGAGCAGAAAGGTCACGTTTTTCATGGACTGAGTGACTAACGAGATTTTTTTATTGCATTTGTTCAGTGTTTCGGTTCAGAAATCCATGGACTCTTGAAAGGGCGAAGCTGGGTCCTGTGGGTTTCTAGGCGTTTGCTGAGGGCTTGGCTTGGGGTGTTCCCAGGATGATGGATCGGGAGGGGCCTGCAGTTCTGTGCTTTTGTAGCATGCAATTGATGGTTCATGGAAGGTTTTGTTTTTATTTTGTTTTACTCTGGAAACCACAGTAGAGCTTTCTTTTGAACTTTAGTCTATAAAGGGGCAGGCGTAACTGAATAGAAGGTTATTAATTTATTGCTGCCTGTTTAGATAAATGCACTCAGGACAACTCACTGAGAACTTCTTCCTTCTGCAAAGCCTCCTTTAGAAATAAGTATGGCTTTCCCAGGGACCAGGGAAGAAAGGACCTGCAGGGAACCCGAGACCTTGACTTGGGGACTCGGGGCTGTGCTGGGTGAGGTCCTCTGGGGGCCCTTCTGTGGGTGACCCTTTGCTTGCTCCCCAACAGTGGGCCGCCACGGGGAGCCCGGCAGCTGAGCCCCCTGTTGTTTGGATCCGAGTCTGTTAGGGTGAGGAATTAGCAGATGGCGCACTCAGCCAGCGGGGCCACGACCGTCCCCACTGCACTAGGACAGCCAGGATCAAACGGGTTTCGGGGCCACGTTGGTGCACGTGAACATAGGCTGCTGAGGGGTCCTCTGGATTCCTGGGCAGCAGGCGCTTCTCCCGGTAGCAGGAGGCCCCCCTGCTGTCCCTTCCCTCAGGTACATGACGCTGCGGTGCCTCTCAGGGGCTGTAGTCGCACTCGGGCCAGGACACGTGCTGGAAGGGCTCGGTTGTCCTCATGGGCAGGGGTGGTGGCCCTGGATGTGAGGAGATGACAGCCGTGTGACTGCCGTGTCTGCTCCGCACGGTGGGCCTTTGCTCCTTAGGAAGCTTAGCTGCTTCATTCCCATGGCAATGCTTCCAAAGCTCACAGGACACGCGATAATACCGCCAACAAAGTAAAATCATGCTGTAAAAGGAATGCGTGCTTATTACAGAAAATATGCAAAACATTAAGAGTATAAATAAAAAAAAGTCACCGGAAGTCGTACCCTAGAAAACAGTCATTATATCCGTTGAGTACATTTTCTTCCAGTCTTTCTTTTTTAAATAATAGATTTTTAAAAAAAACACAAGAGTAAACATTTTTATTTTATAGAATAATGAATATTGAACTGTAGTTGAACATGGCTGAATAATAATTGTTTTAATATACAGTTGTCAGTTTCCTAAGATGTAACCTAATTTATAAATTTGCATGTTTTCTCATTTTAAGCATTTACAAACATTAATATAAAGTTTTGGACAACTTTTCTGATGAGGGCATGATATTCAATTCATCATTAGTTAAAAAATCCTGTGTTTTCCTACGTGGAGTGTACTTTCCAATTTGGCTGCTTTCGGTAATACCCTGACGACTTCTGTGTGTGGGGGGCTGTTTCCTGCAGCCTATAGACTCTTGACCCGAATCCCATTGCTCTTGGGAAGGTCACTTTCTCACAGTGTGTCCTCCCAGTAGCCATCCTTGCGGGTCCCTGAGACTGTCTGGCCGGCACGTCCCACCGACGTTGAGCAGTAAGCAGCTTCTTACTGCCGGACTCGCGCTGTCCTTTTCTCCGGCTTCGCTGACGTTTGTACGGTGCCTCTTCCCCAAATCGGCTGCCAGGGCCGTGGGTGATTCAGCTCTTCAGACACTGTCACTTCTCCATTAGCAATGAGACTCTAGTCACCCACTCTAATTCCTAGAATGGGGTTCTAAGTAGCCCTAATGTGAAAATAGCCCTCAAGTTCAATCAGCTGAGCATATTGTGGAATAACAGTGTAAACTTTTATTTATCCATCAAAGTGGAAAACAACCTGAAATTGATGTAATTCTGTGAGCACCGGGAGATACGTGTGGCAGTCGGGGGACCCAGGCGGGGGCAGCTCAGGTCTGCATTCCCCTTCAGGTCACCTGGCTCACCTGGGCTCCCGGGACTTTGGGCACCTCTGAGTTCAGGGATGGAACACCCCCGGGGGCCGATGCTTGCGCAGGACGGGTGGGGACCAGACACACACCCTCACTTCCCCATCTCTGGGGGACACACCTCCGGCAGGTTCTGGCGCGTTCTCCGTGCCCTCCCAGGGTTCCTGGCTGGACCCGGCCCAGCGGCCAGGTGGACAGCTGTTCATGCATCACCGTCCCTGGCCTCTCTCTTTCCAAACTTCATTTCCCAGCATGACTGGAGTCACTGCCCAAATGCACTTCCGGCTCCAAGTCCCTATCTTAGGGCTGCTTCTCGGAGATCCCAAATATGACACTGCCTCACTGCCAGAGACACGCCAAGGCCACAGCATCTCCCACCAGCCTGTTCACTTCATTCTGTGCTGTGCCCACCTCAAGCCGCCTTTAACTGTCAGGAGCTCCAGAGCCAGAAATCGGAGACACAGGCCTGTGAACAGGAAATCGTCAAGAGGGGAAGGGTGTGAGTGCTCGTTACAGAGAACCCGGTGCTTGTCTCCCCTGAGCTGCAGGCAGAGTGGAGGTCGGGAGGGGAGGGGCAGAGGGTGGCCAGGCAGCTTCTCAAAAGTGAAACTCCTTGGAGGATTTGGGGGCCTCGGGGCTTGTGGGAGGCGGCTGCGGTGCTCAGCGGGAGAGAGTCCTAGAGGAGAGTCAGTGGGCAGGCTGGGCACCTGGGCTCCCGAGGCTGGAGGCGGTGGTGCTGGGACCAGTGTGAGGGCTGGGCACAGCTGCTGCTGGGCAAACTGGGCCAACTCGTGACAAGGGGCCGTGACCGTGATGCCCCCCCCCCCCGCCACCCTGGAGGCAGAGGTGGGCTCAGGCCAGACGGAGATTCTTGAGCCTTCTTAGAGGACCGCTGGGCCTGCTGTGTGGCTGGGCAGCTGTCCCGTGCACGTACCCCCAGTGGTCTCGGTGCCCCTTCAGAACCTCTACACCTGCCTCCCACCTTCCTCCAGGTGAGAAAGGCCCTGCACCTCTGGGGAAATGGAAACCAGCCCCTAACGAGGACACGGGAAACACAGCTCTGTGTCTCTGAGCTGAGCCAGCAGCTGCTCTGGCTGAGAGTCAGGCCGGAGGGGACCAGGACGAGACAGAGGGTGGGTGGTGTACACCCAGGTGGCCACGGGGCCAGGACTGCGTCCTCAACTGCCCCAGGAGGCAACAGAGGGGAGCGTCTGCCTCCAGCTCTGACTGCACACCCTGGAGACAGACGACCTTCCTGTGAGTCAGGGCTGGACAGCGGCCAGCCTGCGGCCGTCTTCCTCCCTTTTCTCTGGTCTTTAAGGTCCCTGGCTTCCTTGTGCCCCAAGGTTCACAAATGCTGAACGTGGCCTTTGGTTTAGAAGACAAAAGCGGTTGTATCCCCGTCAGGCGCCCCTGCCTATGGAGAGCTGGTCGTAAGGACAGAGGACAGGGTGTCAGGTGACAGGACAGGATGCGCATTATCTCACTTTTCAGCCGTAACCCTCAGACCACTTGACTCCAAAGCAATCCATTTTTCTCCAGAACAGAATCACCCGTAGGAGCAACGTGAGGCTCTTTTCTGTTTTTGGAGAGGCTCCGCTGGGGCTGGGCTGAGGCTGGACCCAGTTTCATCCAGTGACTGTTCCTCTTTGTGCACAAGGCCCTGGTCAGCCCTGGGGGGCTTCGTGGAGGGTCGCTCTAGCTGGTGCACGGGACACGGAGTGGGGAGTCACGGGGAATGGGTGTGCTTTGGGGGTCTCTGGCTGGGTGGGGTGGTGCTCAGGGCAAGATGGGCCCCGCGTGGGGGCAGCTCAGCACTCGGCTGGGAGGGCAGCTGGGGCCAGGCCAGTGGGGCTCTGGGTGCTGACTGAATGGCTGACCAGTGTGAGGGCTCAAGAGGGAGAACTCTTGGGAAGGTGGGGGCTGTGGGTGGAGGGAAAATGACACTGGGGGACGGAGTGGGGCAGCTAGGGGACCATTGTGTCCCTCCAGGCAGGAGATGACCTCCTCCAATCACTGCAATGATGCTTGTTCCAGACACTTTGGGGTTTTCCAAGCAAGTTTTTTCATGGCGAGAACTCTGAAACAGCTGTAAAAGGAAGACCCGGGTTGTGTGGCCACAGGTGGGGTCTCAGTTTCTCCCCTCTGAACTGCAGCCGGTCAGCCTGTAGCAGTGACATCTGTAGGTGCAGATGGTACCGTACAGGGGGCCCACGTGCCAGCCAGCCACACTGACCTCTGACCCCTGCCTGGAGGCTGGGCCGGCCACAGTTTCCACTTTATGGCGGCACCTGTCCAGTTGGGAAGTGCACCCTGGCCTGTGTCCACACTGCCCAGCCTCTCTGCCTGTGTTTTAAACGACCAGTGCTGGCGCCTGCACTGTAGGGACGGCAGGGGACAGATCGCACCTGGGACACTAGTGATGAACAGAAGAGGCGAGTCCGCCACAGGAGAAGCGCGAGGCTGCAGGGACATGACGGCCGGTCAGCTCTTGGGGACACACTGTCCGCATTCTCACGAAACACGCGCCGTGGATTGAATGAAGGATGAGTGAGTGCCAGAGGGGCCATGGCACTGCCCTACCGTGGTGTCAGCGTCCCGCCGACACAGATGGCTCCGACCTCGGCAGACGGCGCCACGTCACCTGGTGGTCCCACACCGACTACTCAGACGGTTCTGCAATTACAGGCGCTGAGGTCCGGAGGTGGCGTAAAGATCACAGAGCACGGTTCAGGACGGGAGATGGGATGGTCATCACACAGCTAGGCTGCAGTGGGGGGCCTGGCGTCTGCAGGGAAAGGTCAGAAGTTGGCCAAAGAATTCCGCTAGTCAGGAAACATGTCCAAGAATGAAAGGGAGTTAGGCAAGATGGGGGACAGAGATCAGTGTTGACAAATAAAGGGCAAGTAAGAGAGAAATAACGTGAGTTCATCTTGGGGACGTGCCGTGTGGGCAGAATTCTACAGCGGCCCCCAAGGTCCCCACCCCGGGAAGTACAATCCTGAGCCGTGTGGGCGGGGCCTGTGTACAGGGGCTGGAGTGACCTGGACGGCATAACACGTTCTGTGTGACGTCTTAGCCACCGAAGGGTGCAGTGAAGAAGCAAGTGCCCTATTGTGCAGGGGGACCCTTGGCAGAGGTGTCCTCGGAGCACAGCGGCCCCCAGGGGAGAGCACAGTCCCTGCCCCACAGAATGAACTTAGCGTGCGGCGTGACTGTGGGGTCACAGGCCCCGGGGCGGGGCCTACATCAGACGCGACCACAGGGTTGAGCGTAACTGGTTTTCGAGAGGCCTTCATCCAGAGCAGATCTGCCCCACGGACAAGGCTGTGCCCGCCTCCGGCAGTGAAGGACCCTGTTTCACAACTGGCCAGCCTTCCCTTCTGCTCCAGGCTCTGTCCCAGGTCTCACGCCACCCCTCTCTCCACGGCACTGCCTCTTCCAGAGTGTCTTAGCACGGCTGCCAGGTCATATGACAATGTCTGTTTCGTCACTGTAAACCATAGTCGTTGTTGGGGTGGCTCATCTTGCCTTGTTCACAGATAGTAAATCCTGTTGGAGGCCAGGATGGTATGCTATTAATTTTTTAAAAAAATATTACACTTCTAGAGCTCCAAAAACCCTCAACAAACTGGTGGAGTATTGTGACAGCAAGTCCCTACAGAGCTGAGACCTTCTGAGGTGTTCACAGGTCCCCATGGGATGGTAAGATGCCGTTTGATGGAGCTGACGTGAAGTTGGGCACGACTTCTCTCTGTGGGCAAGAGTCCGCTGTCGTCCTGCTGGATGCTCCCGGGTCCCTACCCCTATCCCTGTGATTACCACCACTTTGTTTGCCACGTCCTCAGTCCACTGAAGGGAACCTGTGTGCACCCTGGGTCATCCTGCTCATGAATATGAAGAAAGGACTTTGATCTGTATTATTGAAGCTAGAAAGTATCAGCTTAAAAAAATTCATGTCTCATGATGTGCCCAGCAAAGCCCGTGTTTACTGAAGTCGTGTGTCTACCAGGAAGCATTAACCTGCTCAGAGTATGACTGCGAAGGGCATTTTGTAAACTGCCATCTGCTGCCCCTCCCTCTGGGAGTGTCCAGGAATTCACTCCCTGCCCAGTCCCAGGCCTTCCTGACTCCTCTCCTGTTGTTCTCCAAACAAGGTCGAGGGATGTCCTGCATGCCTGCTCGGTCTCCCCTCTTCCTGCCAGGCCCCTCGAGGCTCCCACACCCACAGCCATGTTCAGCCTCTCGCGATCCCGCGTTGCCCAGGGTGTGTGAGTCCTGCCGGCACCATGCACAGCCCCCTCGGTGTCCTCCAGCCCCGTCCCCGGCCAGGAATAGTCTTCACGGTCCAAGGGAGTCATTGTTCTAGAAGCCTCTCCCCAGGCTGATGCACATGCCCCTCTGTGTCCCCTCGCTGCTGGGCGTGTGTCTGGCGTCATTCACTCTCAGAGGCCCTGGGCCTCCTGCTCTCAGGGCCTGGATTACTTTCTCTGAGTCCCAGCACCGTGTGGGGCCTAAGGCACAGGCAACATTTCAGTCAACGTTTTCCAATGACCTGGACAGTTCATTGCTCTATCAGCTGAGGAATTGTAGAAGCAATACACCCAGCACCCAGACCCTGGCTGCTGCTACCGTTTGTCTCCAGTGAAAGGAACCAGGGCTCCTGGAGAGCTGGCTGATTCGAGGGCCGAGGCAGGAGATATACCCGAGGAGCCTAGGGCATCTTGGGGTGCTGGAAAATGTGGAAGTGCCTCCAAGCCACAATGATGGGGTGTGTCAGAGGGACGCAGGGCCAACCAGAGCGGCTGTACAGGGTACAGCTGGAGCAATCTGAGCCCCAAACTGAAGTCGCACGATTGTAACCCAAAGGGCGAGACTAGGAGCCACAAGCGCTGCTGATATAAATATAATAAAAGACTCATGAGTAGGTGAAGTGGGACAATGACAAATACCCACCCAGAAGAATCCCAAGCGACTCCTGTCGGCACGCTTTTCTCGAGCTGGAGCAGCCTTCCGCGTGGGCCACACACAGTGACTACCTCCCAAAGACTGAGGACAGCGTGGGAAACCGTGAACAAGGTAAATTTGCAGAGGGGAGACGTGGCAGACACGCCTTCAGCCAGGAGACCAGGGTCAGCGCCAACCGTGGTAAGCTGGCGGTGCACCTTGGCTCGACGTCAGGAAAATGGCACTTTCCTCTGTTCGCATCCTCCCCAAACCCATAGCCCCATCTAACCGTGAGAAAAACTGAGGTAAACCCCAAAGGGGGGCATCTTACGGAACACCTGACCACCACTGCCGGGTGCTGACAAGGGAAGGCTGAGAACTGTCACAGCCAGAGGGGCCTCAGGAGACGTGAGACTAAACATCTCGTAGTGTCCTGGGTAGAGCCTGGGGCAGAAGAGAAGGAGGCAAAGACTAAGGAAATCTGAGGCGAGTGTGGACTTCTGTTCATGGTAGTGCAGACAAGCTGGCATACTGACGTCCGACCGGTAACCATATGGGGACCCGGGGTGCATGCTAACCTTGGAATGTTCCTGTAGCTTTCGGTAAATCTCAAACTATGATGAATTAAAGCCATTTGTTTTGAAAAATGGCCTACCTCAAAAAGGTTTAAACGTGAAGTAAAAATCAACTGAAATGACGCTAAACTCAGACGATTTGCAAGACGTTGCCCTCTGCTCTGGCTTGTGCTATTCTGAACATTTTTACAGATATTTCTCCGTCTGAAATGTGACGTTCCAGAATGCCACAGCTGCACAGATGTGCGTGGGCTTCAGATCAGAGGCATAGAGCCCTGGAAGACGCCCAAGGAAGAAATAGTGTCATGAGTGTCGAAATTAAATCTTCTAATGCTTTATGTATTGATTTTCTCAGGACACCCAGCACTTTCATCCAGCCCTGCGTCACTGAACCCAGGGTGCCTCAGTGCTCTTTCTCCACCATTGATCATGTCAGCGACTCTCCGGGCTCAGCACGAGATGCTAAAACAACTCTATTGAATATCTTCCTTCAGGTGTCAGCGTTTTCTACCTGGGAGAAGGAATTACATAAAATCGTGTTTGATCCACGCTATCTCCTGCTGAACTCCGAGGAACGGAAGCAGGTAATGCTGTGGTCGGGCAAAGCGACAGTCTCGAGACGCAGCCGTCCAATGACACGCATCATTGGGGGGCACGGCTGGTAGACCGATAGATATCTGGTGTCCTCGTGTGTCAGTGGGGCGGGCGTAGCCTGAGTGCTCTCGCCAGGGAGTTTGTGGGCAGGAAGTTAGGGGTCCTAGCTCACCCTTTTACTGCAGTATTAAAAACCAGGGAGTTTAATCATTTAACTGCAAAGAACACAGAGTAAGAAGCCCATCTATGTTTGCAACGAAGGCATGTTAAGCCCCAGTGAAGTCCTGGACATTGGCTGGTGCCTACGACAGCTGGTACAGAGCACAGTGTGTCCACGGACAGCTGTACGGCACTCAGCACTGTCCTCTGGCTCTGGGTGCTTTTAGAGGCCGTCAGCCCCTTTGAAGGGACTTGGAGAAGGAAGGGCCTGTGCACCGTCAAAGGCTCAGTGACGCCTTGCTGTTTCAGCCACATGCCTAGGGTGGCTGGGAATGGCAGGAGCTCCGTTTGCTTGCTGAACTGAGCTGGTTCCTGGATGGGGGGTCCCCTGCCCTCCGGAGGTCTGGGGGGGGGTAGCCACCCCACACAGGACTCACCTTAGGGTTTCTGAAGCTGTGGCCAGAGAGGGCGGGAGCTAAGCGGCCTAGGTCTGTGCCCCCTGGGCTGGGACATTCTGTCCGTGCCCGGATGTGTCTCTGCAGACAGATCAGACTGGAATATCCACCTGCACCAGGAACCCCCTGGGAAACCGCCCAGGGGCAACTCAGGCCCGTCTTAACTGGCTGCTGCTCGGTCCCCGAGGCGCAAGGACGAAGGAAGAAGCAGGCCTCGTGATGGCTGGTACTTACGTGAGAGACAGTTTGTGAGAAGCCAGCCCACCCAAGGGGACATGGGACAGTGGGCACGATGGGTGGTAGTGAAGCTCAGTGATGAGGGAAACGATATGTGGGCCCAACTCAAAAAGCACAGTCCTATTTACGATTAAATGGGTCAGCAAGCATCGGGCACACGTCTGTATGGGGCCTGTGATCACAGTGTCTTCACGGGGAAAGCCGAGACTCCCGGGGTACAAAGCACAGCTCCCCCTCTCCTGGGGGGCTGCAAAGGAGAAGCGAATGAACCCAAACAGAACGTGGGGTCATGGATACACTAATCAGGCCTGTATCTATGGTAACACATCATGTTCTATTTTATTGCCCTAATGAGATACTAGCCCAAAGTATCTCTTTTGAAAAGCCATGCCCCACTTTGAATAAAACTGGCATGATTTGTTAAAGAGAGAAAAGCCTGAGCCATTAAATGATAGCAGCCTAAATAAAGCAGCAGGGTCAAGGGGGAGGGAAGAGAACCGTGGACGGACGGACACGTGCCTGGCTCAGGTCAGAGAGCTCTGGCCCCACAGCCAGCAATGGTTTCCATTCAGATTTAAAGTGAGTGGAGCAAAACTCCGACGCATGAGGGAGCCACACGCTTCTAGGAGATAGTCCCCCTGCATTCACCTTTTTATGAGTTAAATGATAAGACAACTGGTGAGCTAACATTTCCACTTGCCTTGAAGGCAAAATGAGCCAATCATATTCTTAATTAAATATATAAGCATGTGCTCAGTTTGTCCTGTTCGTGAATATTTCATTTAGCTGCTAAGGCTTCAGGAGGCGCCTACATTTTGGGTTTATAAACCTCTGGCGGCTTGCTGTTACTGGCAAGGAATCTGAACCCGAAAGACAGACAAAGCCCCGCCCGCCAGGGGAAGTGATGGACGCTTAGCGGGCCGTCCTCACACTTTTCTCCCTGTCCTGGGCAGGATCCAGACGCTGAGCCCTCGGGGCACATCCTCGTTCCCGGCCTTGGCCATGGGTGGTGTCGTCCAGAACTGCCCTTTTTGGGGTATAGGATCCTACGTGGGGTGCTCATTGATCTTTATGTTTGCACACACACTGAACTGATTTCCAGTTTATTTCCCTTTAAATGTCCCTAAGGCCTGGAGAGCATTCGGAACAACATGGCTCTGTTTCCTCCCCCTTTGCTTTATGGTCTATAGCGACGACCTCCCCAGTGTTAGAACAATGAGCCACCCTACTCTCTCGAAGGGAGGCGGACTCCAGGGCCTACGCAGCGAGATTCTGTGGCTGCCACATGGGCTCCCAATGCCCAAGAGAAACCGTCCTGGGTCGTGAATGGGTTTGCCCAGCCGACAGTCCCCACAGCCTTTACGCTGAGGAATGGGGTTTGCTGTGGGGTTGGCCTTCAAAACACACCACCTGTCAAACTAGGGAGTGTGGGGGGTCAGGGCTCCTCCCTGGTCATTGATGACCCATTGAGGCTCCCTGACACCCCCGGGGGAGGCTGTGCTCATCCCATGAGCCCACAGTCACAAGTGGGTCTTCTGGAGACCAGGGATGCTGAGGTGACTTTCTTTTCACAAATTCAAGTCATTTTTGGAGACACAAGTGACAATTATGTCACCATAGAAATTGACTAGAGCAAATTCTGTACTGTACGTGTTCCTGGTAAGACCAGCAGTAATGTAAAAGCGAGCACGCGACTGCAGACGCTGCTCTCGGAGCTACAAACCAGAGACCCAGTGACCTTGGCGGTGGGATTCCCACGCTGCCAGTTGCTTCACGGCGCCCAGCCATTCCCAGGGTTCCTCAGGCAGGCCTGGCTCAGTGTGGGGGTGCCTGGATGGGGACACACATACTGGCCTTGCAGGGATCCAGGCTTCCTGGGGTGCCACCAGGGAAGGGCTTTCGCTTGTACCTCCAGCAATGGTGAAAGAAAGGCTGACCTGAGACCCTCGGTGTTTTCTGTGTAGCGTTGGAAACACAAGACTTCATTTCTGATATGCAGTCTTGTAATACTTTCCTCTTGTGTGTGTTTTCAGATATTTGAACAGTTTGTCAAGACAAGGGTAAAAGAAGAATACAAGGAAAAGAGAAGTAAATTGCTGCTAGCCAAAGAAGAATTCAAAAAACTTCTGGAGGAATCGAAAGTGTCACCCAGGTATAGAGAGAGAAATGCAGCCGGCAATTTCTGGGGCTGGAACATTCACCAACTATTGAGAGAGGGCTTTTAAAGATGGGTTTGGTTAAACCACGTAACCTAGCATTCCAGACATCAAAAGTGTAATTTTGGAGACTAGCTGGAGAGAGGGGGTGGCCTCTCCCTGCTGTCCTCAGCGAGTGAAGCCCAGCCCCCTCCTTCTCATCAGCCCAGCACACGTACTTCTAGCTAACCAGACGTACCAGAATCTGACTCCGTGGCCTAAATAACTAATCAATAGGGACCTTCTCATGAGGGGAGGTCTAATTTCTAATGATCACAGACTAAAAATACAAAAGAAACAACAGCGAAATAAACCCCACCAACTCCCTTGGTCTGGATGCTTAGCAGTCGACTAGAGCATAAAATAATATCATGTGCATGCCGTGAATTTGGCTGCCAAACTCACCCCAAATAAGCAGGCATTACTTCTGTGAAATAAAACAGACTAATAGGAAAATAGTCGTTAGTAATTAGAAAAACATAGGCTTAATGCTTTCTTACATTTAGCTTTAATTGGCTGATACATTACAAACAATGAGTGTCTACGACTTTTAGAATTATAAGACTATAACTTTGGGAAGCATAAAAATGATTGACTTTGATATGTTTTTATTTTAGATTGGGATATTATTTTTAAGTGTATATATATGCATTTTTCTTTTTAATTCAAGTGCATAAATACAGCATTATTTTTAAATAGAAACTAATTGGTGATTAGTTTCTATGAAGAAGTAGGTTTCCGGGGTTTGATCATTAATTGGTTTATTCGCTGGGTCAATGATGAGATGGCATGTGAGCGGGTATGGAGTTCTCATAAAAATTCTCCAAGCATTTAAAAGATAGATACTCTCAGAATGGGTAAAAGTTAACATGAATTATCTCCGTGGCAGAATGGAAATGTGTGTCTAACGATTTAGAGCCGGGGGCGTCTGCCAGACAAGCTGGGTCAGGACCCTGCCTGGCGGGCCCAGTAGAGAGTACTACCCGGCATGGGGAATGGATGGGGCTGCTCCCTTCCGCCCGCCCCCCCACCCCAGTGCCCCACCCTCGGGCCTGCAGCTGGGTCTGGTGCAGGAGCTGTCTGCCCTCCCAGGCATGCCTGATGCACAGTGTTCCTGAAAGCCAGGACTCAGGGAAGAGCTGAGAAATGTCTCGTTTTTCAGGACCACGTTTAAGGACTTTGCCGAGAAGTATGGCCGGGATGAGAGATTTCGACTTGTTCCTAAAAGGAAGGACCAAGAGCACTTTTTCAACCAATTCATCCTCATTCTTAAGAAACGGGACAAGGAAAACAGACTGAGGCTACGGAAAATGAGATGAGTGTGTAACCAATGCAATAAGACTGAGAGTTGCAGAGTGCGGGCGGAGGCGGGGGTGGCACCTGCGCGGTGGGGTGGGTGCTCCCGGTATGAGGAGGGCTCAGTGCTCAGAGGATTACTGTTTCATATTGAAGCTTTTTTGTACGAGGTTCAGAGTTTGATGCATTTTTAATTGCCATGATATGTCGATCCCTTAGTTGTGTTAATTATGCAAATTACTTGTAATATATACAGAGTATAAATCCACTGCAGGTTTGTAACTCAGAGGACGCAGGCACCATCTAAAACCATCTCAAGGCGTTTTCATGAGTTGACTCGATTATCTGAAACTTTTCTGAAAACCTTTGTGAGTTACTTTAGTTCTTCAGGAGTTCGTGGTGTTGGGGAATTCCTTACTCAAGTGTCCCCACGTCTCGGTCTAGTTTTCTGAGTAGTAGCAATAGGGTATTTTATCATTAATCATAGTGACAACTGTGAACATTGGGACACATGGACCATGGGTCACCTGCAGGTGTCACCTCGTTTCCTGGGGCATCAGGCCTGGAGAATGGGCTGCACTGCCTGTCGGAGGTCCTACTGAAAAGAGAATTATTTTGTACAAAACCATCATATTAGTATTTCAGTTATTTTTATTGTATGCCCAGAGTGTGCATGAGACTTTTCTCATCATCTTTGTACAAAAAATTTTAAATTTTTTTGAATTAATAAATATTTTAAACCAGTGTGTTTTTCTCTTTAAGACTTGTAACACAACCTTAAGCAGCCAAATTGTTTCAACTAAATATACTCTATTTTGAGAGATTCATAGAAACATTTATGATTGCACATAAGGGCTATGTAGTTCTACTCAAACAAATACCGTGCTTTTCCACTTAGTAGTTATGGTTTGCTAAAACCCCCGATAATTCATTGTATTCTTTAATTTATTGAACACGTATTTATTTATTTCAAAGTTTATGGAGTACCTATTCACGTCCCCTCTCTTTGTCCCTAGTACACAGTGACACGCCTCCTCACCTGCCTTCTCCTCAGCCCCCCAAGAACGCACGTTACCACATGTTAGGACGTAATTGGCAGGTGGGGTTCTCTCTTTACTGGGGTACATGTTGGCCTCAACCAGAGGATTGTTAACAGGTTACCTTCTATGTGGTGACCTCTGTGGCTTCCGGGGCCATGGCTCACATACAGACCATGGCCCGGTGGGGGTGGGCATCAGGGGGTCAGTGCAGGAGGCAGGCTCTGGAGAAGCAAATGCCATCGCTGATCAATCAGGGTCCAATCGGGAAATAGAAACCAGCTTGTAATCTGAATAGGGAGACTTAGTGGAAAGAATTACTATTATAATGGGATTAGACTATTGAGACTAGTAAGTAAAGACACATCTGAAGAACAGAGGAGTAACAGACGTAAGGAGCAGCCATTGCCTCCAGGCTCAGAGAAGCATCTACAGAAAATGCTCTCCACCAGGGCAGCCATCCACACCCTGGTGGAGAGAGCACAGCCGTGGCTCCATAATGACAGAGACGTCACTGTGCTGCTGTACCAGTGGGACCTGCTGGAAAGCTACTGTCTTGGGCGCTGGGAAAGTCGCTCATGTGGGTGCGTCTCCTTAGCTGCACTCTGCCCAAGCCACCGGGAGAGGTGAGGGGTGGGTGGGGTGCTGAGACAGCTGTGCAGTGAGCTCCTCGTGACCCCTGGGGTCGGCACACAGCCAGCTGCCTCTTTAGTGTCAGCATCTTCCGTTTGAAAAGCCAGCTGGCTGCCTTCCTGGGCTGACTACGGAATCCCAAAGGGCTGCAACCTGTTTCGTGCACCGTGAACTGTTATCTGATCTGCCCAGCAAAACATCCAACACATACGGCGGCGGCGGTTCATCTAAACCAGAAATGCTACAGCCCAGGCTGGGCCCCCGCCCTTCGGGGAGGCGCTCTCCGTGCCTCTCCCCGCGCCCACGGCTCCTGCCAAGCACCCTGTCGCCCCGTAGCTGAGGAGAAACACGCAGGTCTGGACTGAGAGTCCACGTCCCCATGTGCCGATCCCGGTCACGGCGAGTATTTGCTTCATCACTGCCCCACTCAGGGGCCCCCAGAGCAGCGGTGGGAGGGAGGGCTGTCCGTGGGGGAGCGTAAGCTACAGGAAACGACACTTCTGTGACCTTTGCCGACCATTCTGCGAGAGGAGAGATGGCCTGTGTCCGGTCCACACTGCTTTGTGGGCTGGGTTAGTGAGGGGCCCGCTGGTGGCCGATGTGTTAGCATGAGTTGGGAGCTGGGTGGGGAGGAGGTGCAGGGGACCTGGGAGTGGGCCCAGCGTGCGGGACATTCACGCCCTTGGCATTTCATCAAAAGCTACGATGCCAGGTGGACGAGACGGACAGTCCTTAGAACGCTAGCCCACGCCTTCCTGGGCCCCGACTCTAGCCCAGTGGCCAACCTACAAAGTGACCCTGGTGCCAGCGATGGAGGTTGTGTCAGTTTGTCAGCCTTGCTCATTAAGGCTGTGTGACGCTGCCACTCAGGCCACTGCTGACGGCCCCTCGTGGCCCCTCCTGCAGGCGGGTCACGTGGGAGTCTCTCATTGCTAGTGGGGCAGTGATTTATGCCCACAGAAAAGACTCTCAGATGCTGGTTCTCCTGCCCTGCCGGAAACGCTCCCGCCAGCCTCACAGGGCGTGTTCTTACCCACGATGTATCCAGCACACGGCTTCCCACACAATGTCTTCTTGACCAACGAGTTCATTTTAAGGGAAAGTAGGGTGACAAGGGCCTGTGCCCACCCATTTCACTGGCATTGCCGTGAGCCTGATCTTTTAGAAGCAGCTGGCTTGATAAAGTGCTGAATGGCCATGTGAGGGCCAGACCCTGGGAGGTGGGGTGATGTCCTGTGGGAAGTGCTGGAATATGGGGCTCCCTCCCCGGCTTCCGTCGCCGAAAGGGGAGGTGGGAACGGCCCCTCATTATTACACTCAATGAACAACTTAGGGAATTCTTGCTTTCATCCCACAACCCCGGCCTTGGTGAGTGTGGAGTCTCGCCCAAGGACAGAATCTACCGTCTTGGTTTTGTTTAATTAGAAGCTGGAACACTGGTCATTTCCAGCCCTCGTGGCGGTGGGGTGGTAGGTAGAGAAGGTGGTCACTATGCTTGCTGGGTGACTTAGCCGAGTTATGTTTCTGGTACATCAGGGGGTAAGGAGGACTGGGTCTGGACTGCAGGGTCCACTGGGCACCGCTGGTCCCACTCTCAGCACCAGTCAGGGCGACTGAGGCTTAGGGCCCACGGGAGAGAAGTTCGCGTCACCCCACCATGTACAAAAGCGATTCTGCAGTGATGGAGAGGGGCAGAGGGGACACCTGCCTGGGGCGATGACCTTATCTTAGGCGGCATGACCATCTCTACAGGAAGGGACCGGAACAGCTGTTTTCCCTGACCTTTTCCTCTCCTGTCCTCGTCCCCTATTATCTCAGATGGTTGGTGACTGCTGCTTTGGGTTTGGGGCCGGCGACTCACCTCACAAAGATATGGAGACTGGTTGGCTTGTTGCCCATGTTGGGGCCACAGAGTTTGTCTTTATCCGTGACAGCGAGGGTTCTTCAGGGTCCCGGGGGTGGATCACCTCTCTGACATTCTGTCCCCGGCGCTTTGCCACCGGGCTTTCCTGTGGCTCTGCTCCTGTGTCCATAACCACCCTCTGCTCTCTGTCCCCACCAGGACCAGTTTAGTCACCACTGGCATCATTCTGTCATCACACTGACAGAGCAGTGACCCTGCTCACACGACAGAGTTATCCCAGAAATGGCAGAACGACACAGCACGCGCTACAATCTGGCCTTTGCGCTGGAGGAAATGTGACAACAGTCACAACCGCAGGGCTTAGAAAGACACAGTTCCCCGAGGGCCACTAGGAAAATCTCCACATGTTTTTGCTTTTTACTCAAATGTCTGGGAATTATGTTTTTAGTTCACGTAATCATGATTTTGAATCCAAGAAAATGAAATTCCTTAACATTGTAACTAGACAGATAATACCCGTATTTCTAGCTACATCTGTGTTCATTTTCTAAAACTGTATCAATCAGTACGTTGTTGGAGAGGCCAGGTCAGCTCGGGCAAGGTCACGTGAGTCAGGGAGAAACCTGACCTGGCCTGACGGCTGGTTTCTATCTGCGTGCGCACTGCCTTTCCAATGTTTGCTGATCTTGAGGGCTGCAGAAATAATTCCCATTGTTTTAGCCTTCCGTATATATTTAAGACATTGTAGAAATACAATAGACTCAGATGTCTTTTAAATCAACTTTTAATTTTTGCACATTGCATTATCATTTTAAATGCTACCAGCATAACTTAGGTTAACTGAGCACTGACCTCTGAGCTGTTAAAATTTAGCGTGACACTGAGTCTGTCAATCAGCTGACACGGAATCCAGTGAAACCAGGGACCAGTATTGACTATCCTGTCATAGGTCACGGGATTAAACCTCCTTTCCCGCCCCAGAGGCCAGAGCTTCAGGACATGCCTCTGTGCTCTGGGATCCCACCCTCCCGAACCCTCCCCTTCCTTGCCTCCCTCGTGTGTCATCCAGCTGATAACCCGTCCTTGGGACCATGCCCTTCACCCAGCTGTCCGGCCACACCCACAGGTGGGGTTATAGGTCACCCTGCCCTCAGTGCCACGCTTCCTCTCTTCACCTGACAAGCCTTCTTGGTGATGCCACCTCAAACATTTGCTCAGCCCTCTCTCCCCTCAGCTTGGCAGAAGGGGGTGGGGGCCCTGGGTCCTGCTGGCTTTGATCATAGTGACCAGGATGGAGCGCTCAGGAGCAGGGACAGTGGACTCAGGCGGATCCAGGTCGCAGCCCTTTAAAGAAAGGGTTGTGTCAAGTGTCTTGGCTTTGATGTACATTTTCGTACTAGATGTTTATTCTGTCTGCTGCTAATTCCACTGTTAATTTGCCTGTTGCTTCATGGGACAGTCTGCTTCAAACAATCCATCAACAACAGTGAGAGAAAATGGTTATTTGTCTTTTTCCTCCAAATACTTGTGCTTTGTTTATTTTCCCCCCATAAGGTATTTACAGTGTGAACCAGATTACAGGCTCCTGATTATTCAGAACCAGCTGTCACGACAATGACGTACGCCTGTGCCGGGGTTGCCTCATGCTGCCGAGTACAAACCACGGAACTGGGCTGAACAGACTAAGGCCAGCGGGCAGCCTGGGGGGCAGTGGGGTGATGGAGGGACGGGGCAGCGTAGGGAGCACGGGGAGGACAGGGGTGTAGACAGCTGCTCCGGAGGGGGGAATCTGAGGCAGACTGAATTGTTTAAGCAGAATTTTAAAGGTTTTTTTCATGTGATATATTCCTTATCTGCCTCCACCTTCTATTTTCTAAGAAGCAATCTTGAAAAACTGTATTAAACATAACAATGTTTTTGTGATTATCAAAATGATCCATGTTCATTGTAGGAAAGTGGGAGGGCAGGTGGATGGAACCTCCCTTAAGACTTGGGGGTGTTTTTTCCCAGGCACGGGGTCAGCAGTGTCCTCTGCTTCATTCCAGTACAGGTGTGTGGCAGACGCATTTTCCAAACATGACCATAGCCCCCACCCACACATATACACACAGACACCCCCCTCCACACACACACACAGACACACACACACACACACACACACCCCACCATGTGCTCGCCTCACCACGTGCCTGACACTCCCGCCGCCGGGAGGGGGTCTGCGTTCCCTTCCCTTGAATCTGGGTGGGGCCTGTGACGGCGCCCACAGAAGACTGTGAAGGAAGTGACGTGTGAGACACGAGACTCACCAGGCCACAACCCAAAGGTGGTCTGCCTCTGCCGGCTCCTCTGTTCTTGGGCCGCTCCCTCAGGACGCGCCATGTTGTGGGGAAGCCCAGGACACCGGAAAGGCCAGACGTGGGGGTTTGAGGTGACAGGTGGCATCAACTACCAAACACGTAGCTCCCACCTTCACGAGGCAGTCACCCCCAAGCCTGCCTGGACTGCAGAGCCACAAGCAGAACAAAGTGTGTCGTGGCTGGAGCCGCCACACTCCAGGTGACTGCGTGGGCTGTTGTTGTGACAGGACCAAGCTCCCACTTCCCGATGACCAAGGCTCTTTAATCATGGAAACATTAATCACCATAGATGATCTCATGGATGTTTGCTTCACTTCAGCACTGAACGAGGAAGGGCTTCTGTTTCCTCGCCTCATTCAGTCCCCCAACCGTCCTCTGAGGTCACAGAAAATCTGAAGGTAGGAAGCAGAGTGATTTGCTCCGTCACCCAGGTAGTGCACAAAAGACTCTTGCCTCCAGAGCCTGCTTTGCACGCCCTCCCCTGCGCTGCCCCCAAGCCTCCTGAGAGCACGGAGGACGCCTCCTTCCCTGCAGGGGGCTGGCTGCCCTTTCGTTGTTTGTGGTTTCCTGTGCGTGTCCTGGGCCAGGCATCGCTGGAAGGACACCTCACAGCTGCTCACGAGCGGGTGGGACGTGAACCCCCCGATCCAGCCACCCTGCAGCAGGGACATGTGCGGCTCTAGAGCTCCCAGGGCTGAGAGAGTGGAGGAAGGGGCAACGGTGCCGGAAGCGGACATTCAGGAGGCTGAGTCGGCCAATGCAGAGGTCTTCCAGGCAGAGGGAGCGGCTCCTGCAAAGGCTCAGAGGATGGGAGAAGATCTGCTTGCGGAACTGCCAGCAGCCGACAGCGACCTCTCATGACACGCGTGCTCTGATGCCCCTTAGGCCCAGAGAAGACCCAGCCCCACCTACCGGGGGGCCCGAGGCACCAGCACGCTGAGTGGCTGAGACATGGGGTAGACTGGTCGGGTTCTCGCAAGTCTGTCGTGTTATGTCCACGGAGAGTACACGTAGATGTCTCACAATGATCTCGTTCATTCATTTGTTCGACAGATATTGTTGAGCTCTTCCTGGGAAGTGCCAGACACTGTCATCAACCAAGAGAACACGACAGGAAACAAAGCAGACGTGGCCCTGCCCTGTGGGAACTTGACACAAAAGAGTGATACGGTCAATGTGCTGAGGGTCACAAAGGGGACAAAGCTGGGACAGAGGGTCCAGGGCTGTGTGCTCAGTGAGAACAGTCAGGGGAACCCTCGCTGGGAGTGAAGGTGGGCCCACAACAGGCTCAGGAAGGGGTGGGAGCCCATCCTGGGACAAGGGCTCAGTGGGGCCAAAATCCGAGTGATGAGGGGGCTGGAACACTCGTGGATACGCTGGGGCACAGGTTTCCGGGAAGACAAAGCAAGCCCTGGGCTCTCTGGGGAGTGCCTTCTGCAGGCTGCCTGCTCAGCCGTGGGTGGGGGTGGGTGCTAAGGCTGCATGTTCACCTCTAAGGTGGGGCGGCCTCTCCCATGTGCCATAGTCCTCAAGGTCCTTTCCCAAATCTCTCCCTGGACAGTAGTTAAATTAGTGCTGTCTATGTTTTCCCCGTTTTGTCTCCAATTCTTCTAACCCCCCATTCCCCTTGTTCTTTAGAAGCATGAAACTGCTCTCACGTTGGAGCCAAATCTTACAGGTCACCAGCCATTCTCTCAGCAGTGACTTTGAACATCTGGTCTCTGATCCGTTACACGTAAGTTCATTTCATATTTAATTTGGGGATCAGACCTGCAAATACATCCATACTCTGTCTCTGCCCTGCCTTCCATTCCCCAGAACCAGGTCCCAGTGGATGTCAGCCAAGAAAGCGAGTGGATGACTCTCAATTGATTGATTTCCCTGGAAGGGCACCACCAGCTGGCAAGCGCATGTCCACCCCTGCTGTGGCAAAGCCCCACATGGGGCCTGGTGGGAGCCGTACTGCCAGGTAGCCGGGGCCCCCAGCTCACTGCCTCCCTGTGACTGAGCACACAGGCACCGGGTTTCTCAGATGCGAGCTGCGTAGGCGGGGTGTACATGGCAGCACTGGCTGAGACCATCCTGAATTGAACTTACTTCCAGCCCAGTCACCTCATGCAAATGCTCACAACCCGTGGTGCCTGCAGTTTGCGAAGCACAGGTCAGAGCAGCTGCTCTCTGCTCTGTGCTGCCACCTCTGCACACGGCCATTTGTAATCAGAGGACTTTGGCAAGTCCTTCCCTTCTGAACCCACCAAGGCGTTTTGCTCTGGGCGCTGTGGAACCACCCACAGACAGAGTGTAGGAATGGCACTCTCGCTGGATAAAGCTCCAGCTCCCTCTGCCCATGTCATCAGGACGCCTGCCCACCCAGGCCAGGACACTGAGCCCACAGGCTTCCGCCCCGTGGACTCCCAGTGGCTGCTCTGAAATGAGACAGCAGCTTTCAGAAAGGACCCAAATTATCACGAGTGTGCGGGGGTGAGGGTGGGGCTTTCGGGGTCACATGGGTGTGCCTGCATCATCAGGTTGGGTCTAAGCCAGAGGGATGTGATTTTCCCATTTTTCAGCGGCCCTGACGATCCTGGCTTATCCCCAAGCTGACACGATCCGGGAATCATGTTGCGTGAAGAAGGGCAGAGCGTATCATTTGCAGAGGTCAGCCCTCAGTAGGTACCACTCTCCCAACGGACCCACTGGCTTCCTGGCCAGGTTGCAGCCGCTGCTCCCTTCTCAGCAGGTAAAGCCCCGTGCCAGCAGTGCCCCCACGGTCAGGGCTTCAGCCAGCTGGGTGCTCCTTCTGTACCAGCCAGTCCTCTCCCATCTGTCCCATCCCACTGCAGGGCAGCCCTCAGGGACTCTGGGGATACACCCAGGTCAGCAGCCCCCTTGCCCACTGGGTGGGGAGGTCCCCGGCTGCAGGCTGTAGCAGGCCAACCTGGCAGAAACAGGCCCGCCTGGGGGTGTGCGGTCAGGGTTCTCTGGGGATACTGAACTTTGCTGGTTTTAAATTTGTGGTGGAGTTGGGGTAGGAAGGAAAGGAAAATAAGGAGAGAGAAACCTGCTGTGAGATTCCTCCTTTTCAGAAATGCACTGAGCTGGTAGAAAGCCCCGGGGACCCTCCAGCTCCCTGGCGGTCAGCAGCCTTATCTGCTCTCCCCAGGGACCCTGGGCTCCAGGCAGGGGCTGGGGTCACTTCCTCTGTGTGTCCAACCTCTGATGGCAGAGTTTCTGGAACTGCACTGGTACTGAGCCAGCCCTGATGTGTGTGTATGTGTACGCATGTGCGTGTGTGTACAGTGTGTGCACACATGTGTCTGTGAACAGCCCGTGGTTGTGCCTGGTGCACAAGTGGCTCTGAAATAATCCCCCTCTCTATACCTTGTCACCTCGTCACCCTTACTCCGACAGCCCTTCCCTCGGGGCTGTTGTAGGGTGAGCTGGGGGACCCTTATCTCTGCGTTTCCACATGCCCCTCTCTGGATGTATATGTCCTGTGAGCCGTCCTCCTGTGACCCCGTCTTGGCCCCACATGGACTGCTCTTTGGGCGCCACCTGCCCCTTGGGTAGACAGAAGTTAGGGACATGAAAACAAAGAAAGTGAGGGCACCCAGGACAGGACAAATTACTTTGTGTGCTTTTAGAAGGGACGTGGTGCTGGCCTCAGGGTACAGGTACTGTGTCATCTCCACGTCCATGCGAGATGGACACCTCCATCCTAGTCCCCTAATTCTGCCTGTGAAGACTCGAAAGTGGGCGTCCCTCTCTCATGCTCCTCAGAATAGACCACCTTCTGACCAAGCGTGCTGAGGCATGCACCATGTTACCACCCTTCCAACTTCCTCCACTCTGCCATACACACACGTAACACCCAAGTCGGAATCCTCCCCGTTCTCTGCAGCTACACTGAGAGTGAACGCTCTCTGGCGCCATGTGAATTTGCAGCCTCGTGTCCTCACCCACCTCATCTTTCATGCATTACATCGCCCTCAAGGATGGCAGAGAGGGCTCGAACTGCAGAACTCCGCATGCCGCGCCCAGTGGCCCTCTCCCTGGGGCTTGGGAAGGTGGTGCTTTCCGAGTCCCCCATTTCCGTCAGAGCAGAGCTCCCTCCAGGACCGTGGTGACAGGTGCTCTGGGCGCCGTGTGCTGACAGCTGCCCAGGGTTGCAGAGAGTGGCCCTGTGGCTCATTTTCACTGCCAGTAAATTCTAGGCAAATCACTGGACCAGGGCCATAATGGGAAGACATAAAAGAGGCCCACAGAACTCTCAGGGTTTTAGGTTTTATTTAGGATATAAAGGCAATATTTATTACCGTCCTACACATAATACGGATTTCTCGCCCGAGGTATCATCACTTGTAACTTACATCATACTTTAGAAACGGGATGGCCCCAGTGGCTCGACTGCATGCACACGGCCGGTGTCCTGGAAGCGCAGGACGTCGCCTGCCTGCTTGGTGGCCTCGGCGAGGCAGCTGGCAGTGAATTGTCCCTCCTGCTGACTCATTAGACCCATCGTTCCATAGCCGGCTGAACTCTGGTGGCCCAGAGGTCAGGACAGCCCAGTCTGGGTTACCAAGCTGGGGACTCCTTGTCCAGAGGGGGTCACTGCTGCTGCATGCCCTGCTGACGCCCCTTGGCACAAGCTGTGGGCAGCAGAGTGACCAGGTCACACGTGGCAGTTGGTCCCAGCAGATACTGAGTCCCCACCAGGGGCCAGAGCTTGGTTTGTTGCAGGGGTGGAAATGGAGAGACACAGCCCTGCCCTCCAGGTGCTCCCAGTGGAGAGAAGGCAGAAGTGACAAAGTGGAGTGACGCCTAAGGTGACAACGGCAGCTTCCATGTCTTCACCGCAAACTGTCTGCCAGACGTTTCTCTGCCTGCTTCAAGCTGCCAACTCCTGTAATCCTCAGAGGGATCCAGGGGGCAGTCAAGATTATTGCCCCATTTTATAGACTGACAAACTGAGTCAAAGAGAAGCAGTGAGTGCTCGGGCTAGGGCTGGGGCACAGGAGGGTGAGCTTGAGGACCCTGGTGTCTCCCCACTGCTCAGCAGGACCCCACAGCAGTCACGCTGGGAGGTAAAATCCAGGACAGGCTCCCGCATGTCCCTTGTCTCCTCCAGCGCGCACGAGGCCCCCAGGAGTCCCATTCTTATGCCTCTGGGGCCGTGGGCAGCAGCAGTCACTTGCCCAGGACCACAGACCTAACACACACCTGACCACAGGGCTGGACAGTGCTCAGTGTTGTTTAAAACAGAGGCTGTGGGGTTGGAGAACCTTGGTCGGACTTTCAATTGAAGTGTGGACTTCTCTGTTGCCAGGAAGCAGTTGCCCTGGTGTAGGGGCGGGGGCGGGGGGGTGGTGCGTGAGCAGTAGCTCAGCCGATGCCACGTGCATGAACAGGGACCCCTGGCTCTGCAGGCAGAGGGTCGGGGGAGGTCAGGGAGGTGGCAGGTATGGGGGAGGGAGAGCCCCCCGCCAGCTAGAGCTTTGCACCCTGACTCCCCTGCAGAGGTATTATTATAATCCCATTCTCTTATTAGTCAGGCTGAGAAGGAGAGACTATACAGCCGGATTATGTGCCACATAAGGTATTCAGCCAGGAAGGCCTTAAAATTAAAACATTTAAAAAGAACTATCTGGGGAGGTAGTTAAAACCCATTTAAGTCCTTA
Source organism: Rhinolophus hipposideros (assembly GCF_964194185.1). Taxonomy (NCBI): domain Eukaryota; kingdom Metazoa; phylum Chordata; class Mammalia; order Chiroptera; family Rhinolophidae; genus Rhinolophus; species Rhinolophus hipposideros. The sequence continues at coordinate 1,469,730 of NC_138061.1, forward strand.
TCAAATAATGAAAATATCTTTAGGAAAAATATCAGCCTCTAAGCTATTTGTTCACTTCCAGAATCATTTGTGATTTTCGCATAAGTCTAAAGACAAATGTCTATGAAAATATTTAGGATTTAAAAGTCACTTTTGGCCCCAAGCTGAGGACACAGGCCAGGCACTGGGAGGGCTCCTTACAGGCCCCTGGCCAGGCTGGGGTGGTGGGAAGGGCCGTCCTTGTCACTGACCTGCTGGCCCTCCCTTCAGCTTCTCCACCACCTGGGCCAGGCACCTGTTTGGCTCCGAGACAAGAGCTCACCTGCGTCATCCAGGCTGGAGGCTTGGAGCACGTCCCGGGGTCCCACTGGTCCCACCCACCCCCACTTCCCTTCTGCCCTGCAGGCCCAGCCCATGGGGTCCACCCCCTGTAATAACTTCTGTCCCTGTCACTCCAGCGGGGCTGCACCTGGGCTGAGCTGTGACCCACACACCTGCCCTAGGTGCCGGCCTTCCCAATGTCAGAGGGGACAGCAGCGGGAAGGAACTGGTTTCCTCTGTGCGGCAAGCTCAGTGCCCAGCCCACCCCGTGACTGGTCATTCCCGTGTCCTTCTCCAGCCATGCAGGTCCCTGTTAGTACTGCCCAGGCCCACGATGGCACAGAGGCCAGATGCCATCTGAGGCCCCCACTTCCAGCCACTCCCTGCAGCTCAGAAGGAACCTCACCCTGGCTGCCGCCCCTCCCTGTTTCCCTCAGGACACACGCTCCCTCGCCTGACTGGGTCGTGTTTTGTTTAGTCCACCCCTGGCTCTGCGGAGGAGGCCCAGAGAGGAGGAGTGACAGTTAAGACAGAATTGGGGTGCACGGGTCCCCACAACCATGCCTTCTCTCAGCCCTACCTCTGTGCCTGGAGCTCCATGTGTGGAGGCCACTGGAAAGTGCCCAGGGGCTCGCTCCATTGGCCAGGCCCATGGGGACGTCCTAGTGGGTGCGATGCCGTGGCAGCTGCTTCCTGGCCTCTTTGGGACATCACAGGGGAGCCCGCGAGGTCATCTGGAGAGGCCTGCTGAATGTGGGGGCCTGAGCAAGTCTCCTTACCGTCGTGCATATTTCACACATGAAATGGCCTTCTCAGCAGTCCTGGCACCAAACAGACAGAGGGTGTTTGGGGGCAAAATGAGAGTGAGGTGAGAGGACGCCCCAGGCCGGCCCTGCTGACTTGGGGAAGTCAGAGAAGGAACCCGCCTGCAACTGGGATGAGTACTCATCCCCTGCCTGGTAAGCAGTAAGGGCCCGGCTGGAGGGGGGAGAAGTCCAGAGCCATGCTGGACACCCCACGCAGAGACCTGAGGAGAAGCGAGCGTCTGGGAGGGGCTGAGGGCTGGCGCCGCATCAGAGGTTAATAGTTTGTCCGCCCTGACAGCCAGGAAAGGCGGCTGAGGCGTCCAGGGTCTCTGCCTCTAACCCCCTCGCTTCTGAACACGCTTTCTTGGACTTCAATGAGGTGGACCCGGGGGCATTAGGCCTTCAAGGGTTTTCACGATGGAATTTTTCAGACACGCAGAAGAGTGGAGACAGCAACAACCTCCAGGCACCCAAGCTGCATGTCAGGAACCCCCAAGCCCTACAGCTGGGTCCTTTGGGGGCTCCCTGCCCCTCTAGTCCCAGACTTCAGACCCCACACGTGTGGGCCCAGGGATTGGCTGTTAACAGTGATGGGCTCCCAGCTGAGCTGGCGCCCTGAGTCTCAGAGTGGGAAGCGCCTGCCCCTGGGGGTGGGACTTGGAGACAAATGTCCCCCTAGGGGCGTCCTGCACCATGCAGTGGCCACCACCCGGCCTCGGGGCTCCTCTGGGGGCTGGCTCGGTGCTGCGGGTACCAGAGCCAGTTCATTTCTGTTCAGAGAAGTCAAGCTCTGATTAACTTTCTGAAAAGCGATGTCACGTGCTAGCCAGCCTGAGTTCGCAGCCTGTTAAAAGCTGACCTCCTGCAGGTCAGCTGAGACCCCACACTCAGCAACCTGTGTTCTTCGTTTTCAGTTTTATTCCCATTTATTGTTTAGGTTGCCGTTGTGCAGCGTGCACCAGTTCGTGGAGATGAAATCTGGGTGTGGACCCTCAACCTGGAAACATTGCTCTTCCACGTGAGTCCAGCCTTCACGGGTACAGCTGGGTCCGGGTCATTGAGGGCCTGGCTCCCACTGCTCAAGGTCCGCCAGCCTCCTGCCCGGCTTAGGGTCAGCTGCTCCAAATATAAACTTGTGATGGACCAGTGATGAGATTAGGACAACATTTGCACCTTGAGAAACGCTTCTGGTAGCCTCAGCAGAGTTGTACAAGATACTGATGGACTGAAGGACGTTTAAGTTTCTGCCTGGGGAACGTACTGTAAACTTTGGCTCAGACTAACGTTAGGAAGGCAGGACCCACGGGGTTTGGGTGGACCCGGGAGGGCGCGGGCCTCGCTGGCTCCTCCCACAACAAGAAGGGCCTTGGAGAGCCCACAGGCCTCTCCTGGGCCTGAGGGGTCACCGCCGAGGTCAGGCCTGACTTGCCATTGTCGGATGGGAGGGAGAGCCCTGGTGACGGGTGTCCAGCTCCGGCCTCCAACGGGAGCCATCCCACGTGGTGGTGGCGGAAGGACTCGCTGTGCCTGTGACGGGTCTTTCAGAAGAAAGAGCTCAGGGAGGTGTCACCCTCAGGACAGGCTGGGCTGTAGAGTCAGGAGACAAGAGCTGGGGGCGGCTTGAGAGGGAGGAAGCTGGAGGGAGTGGACTGCATGTGGTGGGTCACATCGTGAAGGGGCAGACCTCCCCACACACACATGCAGAGCACGCGGAGGGGACAGCCACACGGAATCCTGTGTCTCGGGGTTCTTTCCTTCTGTGCCCTAGGCAGCCCGTGCCAGGGACCACAGAGTCCCTTTGGCTTTGCAGGGACATATGCCACGCCCTTCCCTTCCCACAGGGTCATCGGGGCCAGAGCACGTGCTCAGCTGGATTCTGAGGCAGCGTTTCCAGGGAACCTTACACATGGGGTCTCCCCTACAGGGTCAGAGCATTTCTGTCCTGTCCTCGGTGGCCTGCCACTCTGAGGCACGCAGGCCTTGTTGCTCTGAGTTCCCCACCCATCGATTTTGTTCTGCTTTTCTCAGTTACCTGGACGGCCTGCACTGAGTGTAGCCTGGACAGCTGGGCAGCAGCAGAGGCCTGGCCAGGCCGGGTGGGGGAGTGGGTTTGGGTGGAGGCAGTGAGAGCAGACTGTGGGCCAGCAGGACGCAGGGCCACAGCCCCACTGCGACCACAGACCTGGGTCAGGAGCTTTGCGCTCTCGGTCTGAGAGCACGAAGCTGTCCGGTGTGAGCTATGTGGGATAAAGCTGCACCCTAAGATGGGAACCACTCGGCGAGTTAGGACTCGTGTGTGCGCATATATGTGTGCACGTGTGTGCATGTGTGTGTCTGTGTGGTGTGTATATGCACACAGTGCACATGTATGTGTGTGTTCATGTGTGCACGTGTGTGTGCATGCATTCGTGTGTGTGCATGTGCCTGGAAAGGGGAGGAGGAGAGCACCGCACAGCGGGTGACGTGCCCATGAGGTGGGGTCGCAGGACTGGGCTGCGCCAGTGCGTCCTGACAACGGGGAGCACAGACTCCTGGGTGTGGGCTCCTTCAACAAGGAACCCAGCCTGTCCTGATTCCACACTCGCTGGAAAATGCAAGTGTTAGATAATTTTGGGCCCAGAAATTATTAAATGTGTAATCTCCTTTGAAATATTAATTTGATTTTTCTATAAAAATTTTTGGTAATGAGCACATACACGTCTCACACCACGTAGCTGGTGTACAAATGGAATCATAACTGTGTGGATTCATACTGAACCAATTATGAGCATATTTCTAGGAGAATGTGGCTTAGGGAGGGGGATGTGTCTGGGGATTGACTGGGCTTTGATGACCAACCACACAGCCTGGGACCGGAAGCGAGTGCTGAATGCAGTGGCCCTGGGCGCAGCGCAAGGTGTCCCAGGCACACGCGACACTCTCCCTCTGTGGGGCTTGGAACCGGCTACTTCTCCAAAGAACCCTGACTCCTTTTAATGGACAGACATAGCGTTCCATACACATACATAATATACACACGCACGCATACACTTACACTAGAGAAATGTGGGGTTTTAGTATTCGTTAAAATCTTTCTCTCTTTAAAATCCTGGGTTCACTCTGATACCACTCATTCAAAGCCAGCATCAGAGGTTTCTCTCACACCACCTGCCTGTCTGTGTGTGTGTCCCTTCTCCCACAGTGACAGCCTCTTCCCAATGTCACCTACGCAGACACTGCTCATTTGCTCTCCCCTACAATACTCACAATTACTGCCTCGTTACCAATGTCAACAACAAACCTAATTAAAATGTAAAATGTTCACATCCCGCTAAGGGGAGACGCTAAAAGTATGCCATCTGAAAGATACTTGAATTGCTTCTGTGATTTTTGTCACACATTTGCTTTACACTTGGGTCCATGGATTCTGTTCGAATTCACTGATACGGACTTTGTTTCTCATGCTTTCTTTATTTTGTTTGTCGACTGTGTCAAATATTTACATGGGTCCAAATGAAAACCACAAAAGGGTGAATGCGAGGAGTGCCATGCCACGCCTGTGCCCGCCACACCTCGTGCTTCCTCCTTCCCTTTGGAAACACCGCCATGGGGTCTCTGCACGCTCTTTTCACGGCTTTTCATGGCTCTGTATGCACTTTTCCACCTACAATAAAACAGGCCATCCCTCAGGCCAGCAGAGTGGCCTCACATGTGTCTGCAGCCTCCTGGCCCCACAGCATGGGGGGGGGGGTGGCGTGGCCCACGTGACCGTCCCACCCTGGGCCGCTGCCAGCATTCCCAGTGTAAGCACTGCTGCGGTGAATACGCTGGTGCAAATGTCACTTGGTATTTCAGGGCATTTGTCTTTGAGGGGCATCCCTACAAGTGTGCCACCAGGCCAAAAGTGGGTGCTCATGCCGTTTTCTCCAATGTTCAGTTCCCCTCCACGGGGCCAGGGCAATCCGTACACTTACCAGTGTGTGTGTGTGTGTGTGTGTGTGTGTGTGGAGGGGGGTCTGCCTGCTGTTTTGCCAAGCTTATGAATGTGTGTCAATCTGAGAGGTGAGAACTGGGGTCAACATGTAGTTTTGACGTGTGATTCTCCTTGTGAATAAAGCTGTAAACATTTTCTCGCAGTTTGCTATTTATCTTGAATTCGTGTATAGTGATTTGTACCATAGAGTTTAAGAAGTATGTGATTGTGCTTATTAATCTTCCATTTTATTGCTTCTACATGGGAGTCCACGTAGCAAAGCTTTTCTCAGCCCCGGGTTGCGGTCAGCCTGCTTCCTCTAACATTTGCACATTTCCATTCTTACTTCCAGACCCATTTGAAATGTGGTACGATGACTGCTGTAAGGCAAGGCCCAATTTTCCTGCCACGGCTGCCACGTTCCCAACACCACTAATAAGATTACATTTTCCCCAGACATCTGAGAAACGCTGTCTTCAATATATGCTCAATTTCCACATGTAATTGCATTTACTTATGGATTTATATTTTCTTCTACTGTTCTGTTGATTCACATCCCAGTATTACACTGTTTTAATCACAGAGGCTTTATCCCATTTTTAATATCTAATACGTCTCCTTTCGTTGCTCTTCTTTTAAAAATTTTTGGATATTTTGCAGCAGTTTCCATATGAAATTTAAAATCTGTTTGGCTTTAGAAAAAACTTATTAGCCTTTTTATTGATATCACAGAAAACGCGTACATTTACCTGAGGAAACTGGCATCTTTACAATTTTGAGTAATCCCACCAAGAACAGGCAGTGTCTTCATCAGGAAACTAATTTTATTTTTTTAGAGGGGTATTTCAAGTTTTCCTCATATGCGTGCACAGTTTTGTCAAGTTTCTTTTAGGTACTGTTTTTCTTTTACTTGCTATTTAAACGGTGTTTTCTTATCCACTCTCTTCTGTTTGGTCATTGTTTGTATAAAGGCTGTTTATTATTATGTTCATTTTATATCCTGATATTTTACTGAATTCTTTAATTTGTTTGGCTTTTGTATGTGAGGGTCTCGTTTTAGCTTCATAACTTTAGTTTTACCTGATTCTCTTGGGGAATCTTATGTATCAGAGTAAACAGAAGGCTTTCTTCCTGTCCCACGAGGCCCCTGTCCTGTCTGGCCCACGGGCCCAGACTCCAGTACAATGTCCAGCAGGTGTGGGAACGGTGGGTGCCCCATCTTACCCTGTTTGCCGATTAGGTACTAGCTTGACTTTGAGACGAAGGAATATTTTATCATCGCAAGGATATTTCTTTGTCTGTTTTTGTTTAGTTGAGCACTTTTGTTGTTGCTGTTTTAATCAGGAATGGGCCTTGGGGTTTGCAGATGTCACATATAAAGCGTTAAGGTTGGTCAGGCCTGTCCAGAGATGACCCTGGAGACGCTTCTCGAAGTGCCAAGTCTGTGGGAACCACAGCCCCAAAATGGGTGTGTGATGCTGCTTCTTTCTCATTTGCTGAAATGAGAAATGTGGTGGACTCAGGAGCTGTGAGTGGGCATGAGACAAGTGGGTCCCCTGGCAGAAGGAATAAGAGACGGTAAGAGACGGCAGGGACAGAGGCTGTAGCTCCTCTGTGTCCCACGTTCACCCAGGCCCTCCAGTGGCTGCTGGACGAGGTCAGCAGGAGCGGGCCCCAAGGAAGCAAGCTCCTTTCCGAGCGCCCAGTGACAGGAAACAGCCGTCTGCGCACTCTCTCCAGCCTCATCCTCCCATCACTCGAGCAAACTCCTGATGTGCTTGCTGATGGGGTGGGGCTAGGTCCCCCTGCAGATGGTTATTCATGTGCAGATATGGGTCAGCCTTTTAATGACAAGCTCTTCTTCCACTTTGTACCCCAATATTCTAAAAGCAGTGCTCGAGGGTCACAGTAGCTTAGGAGTGACCCAGAGCCCTAGGCCTGCTATTCACCACTCTATGCTTGACCATTATCCCAGGCCAGAAGAACCTGGAGTGAAACGGCTTCCTTGGAGCAAGTGTTAAGGTTGCTGGGGCCATTTGGGATCAGCTGTGAAAAGGGCAGGAGCCACAGGGCGGCCACTTATCAGGCACTTCCTCGGTGGAGTCTCCGGGTTGGTTCTGTGGCTCTACAGAGATTTAGAGCTAGAATCCCAGATGCTGGGGACCACTCTGTCCTAACTGACCCCACAAAGCCTACTGGCAGCCCAGACAGTCTTTTACTGGGTGTCATCGGGGACGACGTCTTCCCACCACCAGGTCACCCCTTTCTGAGCAGCGGCTGTGGGAGCCACGCCCAGGACCAGACGAGTCTTTGGTGCGTGTGGGGAGCACAGAGGCTGCTGAGCAGTCCTGGGGCTCAGTGCAGAGCTGTGGGCTTCCTCGTCAGTAACCGGTGTGCAGCACCAACGCCCACCTCCCTGATGGAGAACCCAACAAGATGAGGGGCGGGAGTGATGTAAGGATAACTACTTTTTGTTCATTTGTCAAGTTTTTACCAAATTTGTATCATTTGCCAGGAATTGGGGTTTACAAGCCAAGCCAGAGTCATAGTTCTTGCCTCATGGAGTTAAAGACAATCTTGTTTTCTTTTTCATTGTTGCAACATCAGGGCAGAGAATCGCTATTATTTCTATATTTCTCTCACAATATTTCCATTTAAAATTCTCAATAAAACTTTTTCTTTGAATTGTCACAGGTCAACCCTGAATTTTCCTATCATGAACTAAATTGAGGACACATGCAGAACACAGACTATCTTTTCCTAATTAAAAAAAAATAAATAAACAGCCGTTTTTTCTGTGCTTTCTGTAGTCATCAGCTTATCATGCCGGTGTTATTACTAGAAGAAAGTGTACAGATGAAATGTGCATTGTTCTGAATCAGAACTGCCCCTTTCCCAGCTTTGTTTCTTTATCTAGGCTTCAGAAAGGGGCAAGAACGATGGGATAAGTGTGTTCGAAGTGAGGTGGAGTATTTTGCGGGGGATAAATGGCCATGTGTCTTTTACCGTAATGAATTTGTTTTAATTTCAACGTTCACCGTATTTTTCGACCACACCTCGTACTATTCCCAGGAGACAGTCACAGTGGCCATCAAAGCTTTCTTTGCAAAGGTGCTCATCATAATATTATCCAAGATAGTGGGAAAACACAAAACCCTTGTGCCCAACAACAGGGGAATAATTCAACGGTGCTGCGTCATGTAATAGATAATTACAGAACCATTCAAAGACTTTTCAAAAATTGTCAACAACTTATAAAACATTTTACTACACAATATTAAGTGAAAAATGTAATATTGCAAATGCAATATAAGCTCAATTCTGTACATATGTGTGGATAACACTAGAATAGAATGCAAATGGCCCCGACAGTATTCACCCCTGGGTTAAGGCATTTAGGTCTTTAAAATACGTTTTTTCTGTACACTGTCTTATAAGAATGTATTACTTTCCAAAAATAATAGTAATGGCCAAGAAAAATGATAGGAATCCTTTCCATAAAGAGCTGAATCGGGCCCTACAAGCTGAGCTGGCATTCGAGGTTCAGAACCCCAAAGTTACCTTGTAAATCACCTCACCTTCTCCAGAACCTTCATCAGCCTCCCGCAGAAATCAAATATTTCGGTTCTGCTGTCTACTGACTAGAGGACTGCCTCAGCACGCATCTCACACAGTTATAGACCTTAATTTTCCAGTCCATTTTCTTTTCTTTATTTAAAATATATTTTTATTAGAATGTAGCTAACATACAATATTATGAGTTTCAGAGGTACACCACAGTTATTCAACATGCATATACCTAAAAAAGTGGTCACCATGATAAGTCCAGCAACCAGCTGACACCGTCCCAGCTGTCACAATATTCACTATATTCCCGTGCTGTACATTACATCCCTGTGACTTGTTTGTTTTATACCTGGGATTTGAACCTCTTATTCCCCTTCACCTTTCCCCCCTTTTTAAAATTTTCAATTACAGTGGACATTCAATATTGTTTTATATTAATTTCAGGTGTACAGCATAGTGGTTAGTCATTTATATAATTTAAGAAGTGACCCCCTGACTAGTACCCACCTGGCACTATACATAGTTATTACCATATCTTTGACTATATTTCCTATGCTTTACTTTACATCCCCATGACTGTTTTGTAACTATCAGTGTGTACTTCTTAATCCCTTCACCTTTTTCACCCTGTCCCCGAACCCCCCTTCCATCTATTACCCCAACAAATCGAGTACCCATCTGACACTGTGTATAGTTATTACAATATTATTGACCATAATCCTTATGCTACACCCTACATCCCCATGACTGCTGTGTAACAATCAATTTGTGCTTCTTAATCCCTCCCCCTTCTTTCACCCACACCTCCACCCCCCTCCCATCTGGCAACCATCAAATGTTCTCTATCTATGAGTTTGTTTCTGTTTTATTTGTTTATTTTCTTCTTTAGATTCCACATATAAGCAAACTCACATTGCATCTGCCTTTCTCTGTCTGACATTCTCCACTCAGCGCAATCCCCTCCAGGTCCATCCATGCTGCTGCAGATGGCAAGGACCCATTCCCTCCCATGGCCGAGCAATATTCCATTGCATATATGTACCACCTTCTTTTTATTCATTCTTCCATCAATGGACACCCAGTCTGCCCCCACATCTTGGCCATTGTAAACAATGCTGCAGTGAACATATGGCTGCACACATCTCCTCAAAGCAGCGTTTGGGGTTTCTCCAGATAAATTCCCTGAAGTGGGATTACTGGGTCCTTCTTTGTCTTGTTATAGCCTTTGTTTTAAAGTCTATTCTGCCTGGTATAAGTATTGCTACCCCAGATTTTTGTTTGTTTCCATTTTCATGAAATATCTTTTTCCATCCCTTTACTTTCAGTCTGTGTGTGTCTTTTAATCTGAAGTGAGTTTCTTGTAGGCAGCATAAGCCAACCTATGTCTTTTGATTGGAGCATTTAATTCACGTACACTGATAGTAATTGTTGATAGATATGTAGCTATTTTGATTTTTTTTTTTTTTTCATCTTAAAGAAACCTCTCTAACTTTCCTTGTAACACTAGTTTGGTGGTGATGAACTTTAGCTTCTTCGTGTCTGGGAAGCTCTTTATCTGTCCTTCAATTCTAAATGATAGACTTGCTGGATAGAGTAGTCTTGCTTTTAGATCCTTGCTTTTCGTCACATTGAATGTGTCCTGCCACTCCCTCCTGGCCTGCAAAGTTTTTGCTGAGAAATCACCTGACAATCTTATGGAAGCTCCCTTATAACTTACTAGTTGCCTTTCTCTTGCTGCTTTTAGGATTCTCTCTTTGCCTTTAACCTGTGCCATTTTAATTACAATGTGTCTTGGTGTGGGCCTGTTTGGGTTCATCTTGTTTGGGACTCTGTTTGCTTCCTGGGCTTGTGTGTCTATTTCCTTCACTAGATTAGGAAAGTTTTCAGTCATTATTTCTTCACATAGTTTCTCAATCCCTTGCTTTCTCTCTTCTCCTTCTGGTGCCCCTATGATACTAATGTTGGTACACTTGATGTTGTCCCAGAGGTCTCTTAAACTATACTCGTTTTTTTAGTCTTTTTTCCTTTTGCTGTTTTGATTGGGTTTTGTCTGTTACCTTGTCTTCCAAATTGCTGATTTGATCCTATGTTTCATCTAGTCTGCTGGTGATTCCTTCTAGTGCATTCTTCATTTCAGTGATTGTATTCTTCACTTCTGACTGGTTCTTTTTTATGGCTTCTACCATGTTTCCCCGAAAATAAGACCTCGCTGGACAATCAGCTCTAATGGAGCAAAAGTTAATGTAAGACCTGGTATTTTACTTTATTATATCATATTATTATATTATATTATGTTATCTTATTATATTATATTATATTGTATTGTATTGTATTATATTATATTATATTATATTATATTATATTATATTATATTATATTATAGAGTCTTATAGTAAAATAAGACTGGGTCTGATATTAACTTTTGCTCCAAAAGACGCCTTAGAGGTGATTGTCAGGCTAGGTCTTATTTTCGGTAAAACACGGTGCGTCTTTTTTCTGCTTGCTGTCACTTTGTTGAAGTTCTCACTAAGTTCCTTGAGCATCCTTCCTTATAACCACGGTTTGGAACTCTGTCTCTGAGAGGTTGCTTGCCTTCATTTTGTTTATTTCTTTTTCTGGAGTTTTCCCCTGTTTTTTCATTTGGGATGAATTTCTTTGTTCCCTCATTTTTGCTGCCTCTCTGTTTGTTTCCATGTATTAGGTAGACCTGCTATGTCTCCCGGTCTTGGCCGAGTGGCCGTATGTAGTAAGTGCCCTGTGGGGCCCTGGCACAGTGTCCTTGGCCAGCTGCACCAGGTGCTCCAGGAGTGTCCCTTGTGGGGGTTGTGTGTGCCCTTCTGTTACAGTTGAGCCTTGGTTGCTATTGGGACATCAGTGAGTGGGATTGACCCTCAGGCTGATTGGCTGTGGGGTTTGGCCACGTCCACAGCTTATGGGCTGCTGTGCAGGGGGCTTACCTCACTGGGTGGGATTTGCCCCAGAGGGCTCTGGTGCCTGTTGAGACTGCCCTTGTGTGTGCCACTTGTGGGGCTAACTGGGTGGTGCTCTGCTGTGGTCTGAAGCCAGCCTCCAGGTATGTTGATTCTGGGGCCTCTAGGGAGGGGTTCCGGTGCAGGCCCGTGTCACCCACTGCCTGTGACTACTGGGTGGAAAGTACCTGGCTGGAGCTACAAAGTGATCCACAGTTGTTCTCTCCCTGTGCTAAACCTGGAGGTGTGTGGGAGAGGCCACACTGTGAACCGGGGAGGGCTGCTACGAGTACCGGGCCTGGGGTAGCTCCTCAAAAGGCCAGGACACCCCTTGGCCTGTTGTCACCTGCCGGCTCCCTTAAGGTTCAGCCACTGATAAAGCCTCGTGTGGTATACGAGTTGGGTGAGGCAGAATCTCAGGGAATCTCCAGAGTGGGAAGAGTTGTGGTCACCAGATTAATGTCAATTCTGGTTTAGTGCCAGTGTTGAGCCTGGAGCTACTCAGCAAAAGTCTCAGAGCACACCAATGCTAGTTGCTGCCAACCAGGGGCCTGCAGACCCTCATAGTTTTCCTATAAAGGGTATAATGCAGGAGGAACTGGCTGCTCACTGAGAAAGTGCCTCAGGTGTTTCGAGAGTTGGTTGCAGATGGAGTCAGCAGGGAAGAGTAGTGGAGCTCACCAGGCCAATCAGATTCCGATTTGGCCGTAAAGCGTAGGTGGCAGGCTCAGCACAGGAAAGATGGCGCTCGCCTGCTGGCTGCCTGGGAGGAGGACCTCCTCACAGGGAAGTCCGACTGTCCTCCAGCCATGGCCTCAAAGCCACACACCTCAGTCTGCTCCCTGCATGCTTCTTACCCACCCACCCACCCGAGTGTCATGCAGGGTTTCTAGTCCTGCTCCCCGCAGAAGAAGGCAGGATACGGTGAGGCCAAAAAGGAATACCAATGGAGCCATAAGTAGGGGAGTCAGACCACTACATTCTCGCTGGCGGCTGGGCTGGAGACACAGGAAGCAGGAGCCACATGATCCTCAACTTGCCGTCCGCTTCTCTGCCAACCAGCCTCACTTGCTGGCTGCAACCCGCCCTTGCTGGCTCAGCCATGGCAGTTATATCAGTGGCTAGTGGCTGACTGGTAACAGCTGATGGCCAACTAGTCACAGCTGGTGACCTGAGCCAGTACCTTCCACGTGAGGCCAAGAGCCTGGAAACTGCACTCCTGGCTCTGTCCCCACACTCCATCCCTACAGGGTCTTGCCTCACAATCTATGTGACAAGCATCTTCTGTGAGGAGCCCTATGCCATATTAGCCTACAGGCACCTACCAGCGGAAAGAAACGGTAGTCTTAGGAACCAACAGTGGCAAAACCCTTCATCTGGGAGGATACACGCTAGCTTTTTGTCCTGGGAAAGGAGGGTCGCTGCCACTGGCACCTTTCCCGGTTTGTGGTACCAGAACTTTATGGCAGTGCTTGGGGTCCCCTGCGTAGTTTCAACATGTAACAGAACAAGGGACCCCCATAATAGGCCATAGTGACAGCACATAGTTTCCCTGCAAAATCATCCTGGTATCGGGACCTCCGTATACCACAGTCACTTGCGGTGGCCACTCAGCCACCACCCCTGGCGTCACTTGCAAATCATGAGTCAAACCGGCCCCCCATGGGGCTACCAGTGGGGGCTTTTGACCCACCAGGGCCAAGTCCATTGCTGCCGTTCCCCTGCTTTCAAGCATGTGGGTGCTGGCAGCAAAATGTTTCCATTTCTGCCATAGCCTGGCTTTAACAGAGTCTCACTGGTGGTAACTTGTAATTGAATGGGAGCGGCCGTTCAATGTAGCAGAGCTTCTACTGGTGCCGGTCCTCCCTTCTGTGGTCTCTCATTCAGGACTCTCAGGATGTCCCACAGACACGAGGCCCAGTCACGCATCATGGGAGGGTGTTTTGACACCCGGAGACCTTGCTTCAAAAGGCCATTATAACGTTCAATCAAGCCAGCTGCTTGTGGGTTATATGGAGCATGAAACAACCATTGCACGTCCATCCTGGCAGCCCAACGCTGCACCTCTTGCCCCGTAAAACGGGTACCTCTGTCACTTTCAATGACTTGGGGGCGCCCATAGAGGGCGCACAGCCGTGTAAGAGCGACCACTGTATGCCGCTGATCCTCGGCCGGACACGGCCAAGCAAACATCAACCCCGTAGCAGTGTCCACTGCTGTGAATGCGTACATCGCATTGCGGGCCTTAGGCAGGGGTCCAATGTGATACATTTGCCAGTGAGTGAAGGGCACCCTCCCTCGCGTTATCTGCTGTGTCTCCCAGGGGAGCCTCCGCCTTTGGGGACCATCCTGGGCACAGACGGCACAGTCATAGCAGGCATCTGCTATCTCCTGCCATTTCAAAGGCAGACCCCAGCGTCTGCTTACGTGCCACATGGTTCTGCTTCCAGCGTGCTGCAATTTCCTGTGCAGCCAATGGGCCACATCAGTGGCAGGAGCTCATTCTAACCATCGGACCCGTGCTAGGGCATCTGCTTCATCATTACCTGGGGACACTAAGGGGGAGTGACCTGTGACATGCATTAGGGCCACCTCCTTTCTCTGCCCTAGGTCCCAGAGGTCCTGCCACATGGCTTGACGCCACAGTGGACGGTGCCCTACCAACCAGTTTTGGTGTTTCCACGTAGGGAGCCACAACGTTAGGCCCCGGCACACTGCCCAGCTGTCAGTACAAATAATTAGGGGCCTAGGCTCGTGGCTAATTACCATCCACACAGCCCTATGGCTACTCTGGCCCGTCCCAGTATCAAACCAAATGGTGTCTGTTTTGGGCTGCACACCAATAGCCATCCAAACAGGTGCAGCCCCTCGGCTAGAATCATCGGTAAACCAGGCATCCTCAGGTACTGGGGACTGTCCTTCTCTGTAGGGCGAGGGCTCCAAGTCCTCCCCTCTAGGCAGAGCGCTTGGCTCAGCCTGGGCTACAAGCTTCAAGGCCCCAGGACCTGTTGTAGCTCTGTGCTCAAAGCGCTTGAGCTAAGGGTGCTGCGTTTCTCCAAGTAGGCACCCCACTTGGCGAGGGTGGTGGTCTGTGCCACCCCGTTTTGGGTTCCTGGGTCCATGTATGGACCCACCCCTGGACGGGATAGGCTGTTCGAACCAACACCTGTGCCTTTCCTGTGATGGCTTCTGTGGCCACTAGGGCTGCGTACACAGCGGCCAGCTGTTTCTCTATCAGAGAGTAGCGGACCTCCGTCCTTTCCATAATTGGGACCAAAATCCCACTGGCAACCGGAGACGCTCCTGCCGTTGCCAGAGGCCCCATCTGTACCCTTCTTGGGTTACGTGAATGTCAAGTTCAAAAGGACGACCAGGGTCCACTACTTGCAGAGCCTGTGCCTGCTGCACTGCCCGTTTCGTGGCAACAAAGGTGCTCTATAGCCTCTGTCCAATCCCATGAGGCCCCCTTTTTAATCATGTTATACAAGGGCCTTGCCATTTGTGCTAAATGGGGTACAAACGCCCGCCAATATCCTAGCAGACCCAGATACGTCTGCAGGTGGGAGACCTTGGTCGGCTGGGGAAAGGCTTGTATTTTATCAATAATCGCCTCAGGTATAACCTTTGTCTTACCCGACCACACAACACCCAAAAACTTGACGGATAAGCCAGGGCCTTGGACCTTTTCCTCATTCACCGCCAAGCCGTGTGACTTCAGGTTGCGGAGAAGAGAGGGAGCTGCTTGCTCTAAATCAGAAAGAGAATCTGATGTTAATAAAATATCATCGACATAATGAAACAAGGCCACAGAGGACGGGCGATCCCACTGTGCCAAATCCTGGGCCACGAGCCCGTGGCAGATAGTGGGGCTGTGCAAGTATCCTTGTGGAAGGACTTGAAAAGTCCATTGCCGCCCGTCCCAAGTAAAAGCAAACTGCTCTTGACACTCGGGTGCAATGTCAATGGAGAAAAAATCACTGGCCAAGTCCACTACATAGTGAAATGTTCCCAGGCTGACAGTCAGACGATCCATCAAATCGTGTATTGAAGGCACTGCCGCGTGCAAGGGTGGTGTCACCTTATTTAACTCCCTATAGTCCACAGTCATTCTCCAGGTCCTGTCTGGCTTCTTGACAGGCCATACTGGGGAGTTAAAGGGACTGTGCGTTGGCCTCACAATATGTGCCTTCTCCAACTCCAATATTGTACGACCAATCTCCTCCTGCCCTCCTGGCAGGCGGTACTGTCGCACTGTAACCACGCGGCAGGGCTGTGGCAACACTTGAGGAGAGTGGTGAGCATGCCCGCGTGTCACCGCTTTCACCACCTAGATCTGGAGATGGAACTCTCCTACCGAAGTCTGTAAGCTGAGGCCATGTAGCACGTCCACCCCTAGAATATACCCCGGAACGGGGGAGACATACACCTTGTAGGTACGAGGGGGAAGCCTTTCTATACCCAGTGGCAAGGAAACGGCTTTCACAGTCAGTCTTTCCCCCGTAGCCATCAATGCAGATTGCTGGCCCAGGGAACAGTTCTGGGTTCCCATAGACAAGACTGCAGTCTGCGCCAGTGTCAACTAGGGCCAAAACCCTCTGCCATTAGAAGGGGACCAATGTATGGACAGTTCCATGAGGGGCCTCCGGCCCCTGCTCGTCCCCTCTGACCATGTACCTTGGCCCCACCCCTAATCAAGCTAAAAGGAGTCAGTCTCAAGCAGCTGCATGAAGTCCTGGAGGGACACGGGTCGCGCTTTCCCAGACTTCTCCTTTAGGCTTTGCTGGAATGTCTGTTCTGGATGAAACTATATCCAAATTTCCAGCAGGAGTGCATTGGGTTGTCGGTCTATTTTTTCCTAATCAACCCCTGCTGCCACGAGATCACGCCACATCTGTGCACGTGTTACTCTCTGAGGCCGCGACCTCGCCCCCTTACTTTTGACTTGGGCTTCTGCAATCCGCCCAAGGTCTTGACTTCTCGGGCCTCCTGTCTTAACCTCCCTTGCTGCCGGCTTTCAACATCCCCTAGGGTGGCCATGGCAGTTGTAACTTCATGGATCCACTGCCCCACATTGGGCGTAAGAATGGCAACCAAGGATCCAAAAGCACTCGCAGGTGCAGTATCCAAAACCAGATCTCGCATGCTGGCTGTAAAAAGCTCGTCCTCTGGCCCCTGCATATTAGGGTTGAAAATAGCATGTCTCATACCCATTTCACGGATGATTTGTGTAAGTTCCATATATGACTGCCATTGACTCACAGTGTCTGGCAGCTCACCAGCCTGTCCCCATACTGTGCCTACCGCAGCAGTGAGCCACTCGATTAGAGAGTGGTTGCCCTGGTCTTGGGCCAACCTATGGCAATTCTGTAACCTCTGTCCCAGGGATCGATGCACTGTCACGAAGGCTAGCTTTTCCTTCTCGCCTGGGGAGCAGAGAGTGTTGTCTGCCCCCTCATCCCATAAACATAGCAGCCAAGCCGAGACTGGCTTTCCAGGGCGCTGTCAGCACCGCCCCCCCAGCTCCTGCAACTCAGTGGGAGTGTAAGGGGTGTAGGTTGTGAACTCAGTCACAGCTCGGTTGCCGGCAGCAATGCCCCGGGGCCCAAAGGTTGCTCACGTTTTACCCTTTGCTTCAAGATTGGCCGGTCTTGGGGGTTGGGAGCTACATTGTCTCCTCTCGAGGTTTGTGGCATAGATTGTGAGGCGAGACCCTATAGGGATGGAGTGTGGGGACAGAGCCAGGAGAGCAGTTTCCAGGTTCTTGGCCTCACGTGGAAAGGTGCTGGCTCGGGTAGTAGATGGCCTCGGGTAGTAGCTATGACTAGTTGGCCATCAGCTGTGACTGGTTAGTCATTAGCCACTGAAACTGCCGTGACTGAGCTAGCAAGGGCGGATTGCAGTTAGCAAGGGGTTGGTTAGTTGGCCGAGAAGCGGATGGCAGGTTGCGGATCTTGCGCGACTGCTTCCTGTGTCCAACCAGCCGCCCGAGACAATATAGTGGTGTGACTTCCCCATCTGTGGCTCCGTGGGTGTTCCTTTTCGGCCGCACCGTGTCCCTCTGCTGAAGCCCAAGGTGAGTGCCTGCGAGCGAGTGTGCGGGCCCCTTAAGAGGACGCCTGGGTTTCCCACCGCCTTCTGTCCCCCCAGATGGTTGGAATCCCCACTGGTTTTCACAGCACATGTTGTGAGGGTCCTTCTTCCCCCGCTGGCTCCTCTGGCTCCTCTGGGGAGAACCTCTGAGGCTGAGCTATTCCTCCCAGTCTCAGCAGCCACGCAGGTGTGGGGCCAGCGTGTTTGCGTCTCAGCCCCTCCTGCCTGTCTCTTTGTGGCTTCTTCTTTATATCCTTAGTGTTCAAACTTCTGTTCAGCCAGACTTCAGATGCTTCTCCAGGTTGATTGTTCTATAATTTAGTTGTAATTTTCATGTGTTCACGGAAGGACGCAGACACAGTGTTTATCTACTCTGCTATCTTGGATCTCTTCTCTTTTATTACTTTATTGTTATTCAGTTTATTTTATGTTTGTGATCAAAACACAATATTAGTTCCTTTACTTTTCCTCCTTAGAAATTAAGTGTTGTCTGCCGGGGGGCAGATGCAGTCGTGCAGTCTTGCAGGGAGAATTCCAGAGGGACAGGGTTCTCACTCCTGTCCCACAAGGGCCCTGCCACCCTGGCTGTCTGCTGGACATCCCCTGCCCTTCCCAGAGAGCCCAGGGGCCCTGGGACCAGGAGGGTTTCGCGTGCTTCCCTGAGCACCAACCCCAGCACCTGCGTGGAGGGGGGATTGGAGCAGCAGCTGCAGGCAGTGCCTGGAGGGAGGGGATGCGCCCAGATGAAGGGTTGTGAGCAGTGAGCCTGGAGCCAGTGGCCAAAAAACTCAGTGTCTGCCTGTGCGAAGTACATAGAATTGCCACAAAGATGAAGTTGGGTGATAAGTGGGAAAGTGTTTTGTGACCTTGGAAATGCTGCTGCCGGGGTACCAGATGGTGGTCCTGTGATTCCAGTGGACAGCAGATCCAAGCTGTACATCTGCACCTGCGACACACAGGTTGGAAGGTGGGAAACAGGGGGGAGATGCCTCTCAGGCGAGAGCCCTGGGTGCCGGCCTCGGAAGAGCCACCCCTGTCATCAGGCCCAGTGGACCCTGTAGCGGGCCCTGGGAAGGAAGGCCTGGGCATGGGGTAGCAGGAAGAGGACTCGGCCGGCTGTCTCTCTGGATGGTCACAATCTGACCCCAGGGGCCCTCCGCTGCTGCTGAACCCTTCGGCCGGACTTCTGTCTGTGCCCATTCCCTTCCTGTCCTGGGTGCCTCGGGACCCAGCATGGCCCTCCTCTCTGTTTCAGCAGCAGAGCTGATAGTCAGGAGGAGGGTGCTGGGGCAGCCATGGCGTCCAGGACTTTCCACAGCTGCATTCTTCACTCCACGGCCAGGGGAGCAGGCAGTCCTGCCCTGTTTGAACTGCTGAGTGGGCTCAGGGCTGTGCGTTCTCCACCACGGTTGTCTCCAGCTGCCTGGGAGTAAGTCATTGCTCCCAGCCCAGGTGGCACTGTCTCCGTTTGTCACAGTCTCTCTGTGTTTGGACACTGTGATGTGGACAGTGGCCTCCAGCCTCCCTTCCCGTTCCTCCCTCCCTCCCCCCTCCCTTCCTTTCTCCTTCCCTCCCTCCATTCTTCCCTCCCACCCTTCCTTTCTTCCTTCCTCCCTGACTTCCTTCCTCTCTCCCTCCCTTCCTCCTTCCTTTCTTTCTCCCTCCCCCTTTTCTTTTCCCCCTCCCTCCCTCCCTTCCTTCCTCTATTCAGAGAACACCTGAAGACCTTCCTGTGTAGCACCAGGCCCCAGCTGCTGAAGACCATCAGCTGGAGGCCCTCTGAATCCAGAGTGCGAGTGAGGGATTCGACCGGAATGCTGCTCTCTGTTGTAGTGAGGATGTGAACGAAATGCCCTGGAAGGGGCACAGAGAACAAGGGCAGGAGCCTGGGAAACAGGAATAGCTTTTGAAGTAAGACTGTATTTGAGCTGGGTCTTGAAGTTCATGTAGGAGTTTTTCAGGGGGACAAGAAGTAGGCCAGAGAGGTCCAGGCAGAGAAAGCAGCACGGGCAGAGAAACAGGCTGTTTCAGGATGTGCCATGTGTGGGAGCACAGGGCTCAAGAAAAGGCCACTGCTACAGAGGAGAGGCCACCCTGTGTGTTCTGGGGTCAGGTGAGAAGGAGGGAGGTGGGGCCTGGGGGCTGTGTGCTAAGCCAGGACCTGTTTCCTTCCTTCAGGAGGACTTGCACTTCTGGGGCCATCGCCCTTCAGCCCAGCTCCTGCCCTGCCTGCTCACTCTTTCCCTGGTGCTGACTGTCCCCAAATCCCTGCTGAGAGGTCCTGTAGCCCCTGCAGCTCTGTTGCCTGGGGCCGGATGTGGGGCAGAGCCTCATGGGAGATGTGGCTCCTGTGTGAGGACGGGCTACCGATGGGAGCGGCCTTAGGACGATCAGGGTGGGCCTGACCTGGGCCCTGCAAGAACAAGGCCATTGTCACGAGTGGGTGGGACATGTGGCCTTATTGACACATGGGAGGTGAAACTTCATTTTTCTAGACGAAGCCCGTCTTCTTGTATTTTAAGGTCCAGATGCTCAGGAAATGGCAGTGAGACATTTTCTGAACCTGAGCCCAACGTGGCCTCAGCTCACCCCCAAGCACTCATAATCCAAAGACGGCCACGTCAGCCGAGGCTCTGAGAGTCAAGTGATCTCGCTTAATGAGCAAGAAGATGCTTTTCGAATATTCAGAGACGGGTAATCGGAGCCTTAGCACTTGGGAGACCTTGTTAATGATTCCCTCCCTCCCCTCATTTCACAGTTGAGGAAACGTAGGCCCTCACTACACTCTTAAGGGAGGGACATTACTACCCAGAGCAGAAGCTTCCCAGCTTTGATATTTTATAGCTGGGTTATTTTTAAACAGAGACGAATGTCAGTATCTGAGAGACCTGAGCACGCTCACTAGGAAATGTGACGGGGCTGCAGGGCCGAGTGACACTTTTAATCAAGAGAGCCTGGGCCTCTGTGCACAAGTTTGCTCCAAACGCAAGTCTTCTCTGTCTCCTGAGGACAGCAGCGCATTGTCACCTGTCCTCTCTTTAAGTACATACTATTTAGATGGTCTAAAATGTGCTCTGCAAGCAATTCCCTTTGGGAAATTTGATAATATAAATTGTCCAAGTCCAGAAGTTCAGTGGTTCTTCACTTATTTCTTTTTTCATCATGGACTCTGGAATTATGATAAAAGCTATAATCTACTGACTCATGTTCATAGCAATTTGCATACAATTATGCTTTATTGTATTGGAAATGAGTATTTTTAATACAGAAAAATGACCACATTTTGTAGAAAATATCTTTTGGCTTTCATTTTCTCACGCACACGTTGATTTCCAGTTGATGTGAAATAATTGGCACAAATCGTATTTGGGCCAATAAAGCAAAAACGCAGACTTTAATAATGCGCAACAGAAAAAGTCAGGAAGAAGGCCAAGTGGCTTGGAATAAGTGAGTTAAAAGTGAGGCGGGTTCTTGGGCACGGCAGCCTGTCATCTTTGACATCCAATTGGCGTTGACTTTCACCTTGATGGCAGTAAATACTGAAAATGCTGATTTTTCAAAAAAATCCATTTGCAACAGACTTAGAACTTCTAGAATTTAATTTGCCAGGTGAGAGTCTATTCTTGTCAAGGAGCCAGAGAGTTCTCCGCATTCAGTGCGGGTCAGATTGTTCTGTGTGTTCTCAGGTCAGTGAGGTCGTCACTGATAAGCGCTCCCTCCCAGACACGATAGCGAGGATCGAAGGTTTAGACACACAGTGTTGGGATGTGTGAGCACGTCGCCCACTGCAGGAGCTCTGCAGGATTTCCAGGCATCTACACATCCCTTTTCTGTTTTTCAAATTAAGCTTTCATTTTGAGATCGTTGCACGTGTTGGATTCAGTGTGCAGATGCCTGGTTCGCCCAGTGGTGAGGTCTGGCACACCTGTGACATCACAAGCAGGGTATCAATACGGGTAGGGTTGAGACATAGGAAGCTTCCACCGTCACATGGCCCTTTCATGGCCACACTTGGCCTCCCATCCCCACCCCTCCCTCGCCCCTGGCCAGTACGAATCTGTAATGCGTCATTTCAAGTAGGCCATGTAAATAGAATCACACAGCGTGTACCCTTTGGGGGCATCTGTCACTCAGCATGGTTTCCTGGAGATTCCTACAGGTTGTGGTGTTTTACAGGAGTCATTCCTGTTTGTTTTTGCGTCACGTGAGCCCACGCTACGGGCAGATGGCAGCTGACCATTCAGCTACTGAAAGACATCTGGGTTGTTTCCAGCGTGGGACCTGTTGTCACACAGCTGCCTGCCCATCTGTCCCCTCGTGCCTACCCCTAAAAAGAAAGAAGAGTCTGTGAGACTATTCCTTCAGGGACATTGCTTCACCTTTATGCCATCTCCTTGTTTGGCCCCAAAAAATGGCTGGCTAGCCAATGACGGGTAAGAGTCCTCAAGAAAGGAACGACCTAAGACAGGCACAGCCACATGGGGACCACCAGGAGAATTCACCGAGTTGATAGAGGTGGGCACAGCCCCCCACCTTCTCCCGTCTAAGCAGAGCTTCTGCCTCCGTGGCTGTATTCCTTCCCACAACCTGCTTGGGAAGTGGTCCTAGATGTGATAACATCAGTTCTCCATCTCAGTGAGTTTTCAATGTAGAGGTGTTGTCCCCTGGGGAGGTGCAAACAACAATTACTAATACATCATGGGACTTTCGGCAGGCAAGGTGATTGGTTTGAACCAGTTTTCTGGTATGGTGTATGAGACTCACAGACCATAGAAAAAACAATGCTACTTCCTTGTGTGTTCATCAATAAAAGCCACAAGGTGGCCCCATTCCGGGCTCTCAGTCCTTTGAGGCTGTGACACCCTTGGCCCGTTTCAAACCTTTCTTGATTTCTGTTTCTTTCTCAACCCTTCACCGCCCCTTTTCGTTCTCTCACTGCGCGTGTTGTGCTGGACGCGACACGGACCATTATGAGTAAAGCTCCTATGAATGTTCGGGTACAGGGTTTTGTGTGAACGTAAGTCTGCATTTCTCTGGGATAAACGTCCAAGAGTGCAATGGCTGGGTCACGTGGTAGTTACGTATTTAGTTCTTTTTAAGAAAATACCAAGTCGTTTATTGTCTCACCCTGTTCTCTCCTGGCGTCCCAAGTTTCTTCTTTTATTGTTTACTTTCTGTTTAGAGAACGTCATATAGTCATTCTTTACAGGCGGTCTACTGGCAGCAGATTCTCTTAGTTTTCCGTCATCTGTGAGTGATTTTCTATTGACCATTTAGGCTATTATGTTATGAGTTTCTGGATATGATTTCAATCTTTTGCTTTGACTGCATTCTGCTGTCATCATTCCTGCAGGAAAAAGGAGAGATACTAACTCATTACTTGCAGGTAAGGCAGAAGTCCCTTTTCCCACCTGGGCTCCCCGGATACATATGGGAGTGGGGTCCTTGTCACAGCCTGGAGGAGGGTGGGAGTTTGTCTCCCCAATGGGCCTCCTCTGATACCTTCCTGGGGAGTAGGAGTCCGTTGTTACCTCCTCCTTATTTTTGTGTCCCTCGTGACCTCTAGTGATAATAGAGGGGGTGGGGCTCTATTGGGAGCCTCACTGTAGTCAAGTGAGGGTGGAGATCTAGGCTCCCATCTGGCCTTGGGGCATAGGTAAGATACTGCTCCTTCAGTTCCTGGTCTGTGACATATGAGGCAGGAAGAAAACCCAGGGCACTCACGCGGGGCGTCCTCCAGGTCTTGAGATACCCAGCCTGTCTGCCTTCTTTTCACTGATGGTGTTTTGTGTCTGTAGTACACCCAACATCCAGGTGTTTAGCTGTACTTAGCGGGATGCAGAGGGAACATACGTCTACTTCATCTTGCTGGAAGAAGCCTCAGATTCCTTTTTAAAGAGAAATGAAGAGAACTTGTCACTATTTTCCACAGGGTTTTGCCTGCAGGAGTATGAGAGGGAGCCCCACTGTTCCTGAAGCAGGCCGAGCCTCTTTCCCACAAAAGCTTTGCAGTGGCACTCAACATGGTGATGGCAAAACGTTAATTACATTGTTACCTCGCCCATGTGTCAGCAAAATTCACTAAGCTAGCCGAGCGGCTGCATTACCCCTCCCCTGTCACGTTGCTCCCAGACCAGCTCTTCCTTTTCACTCCCGAAGCGAAGTGTGTGTATGAAGTTCAAGTGAGCCCTTAAGAATAGAGTCTCTGAAAAGCAAAAGGATTTCAGTGAGGAAAAAAAAATCTTTATATTCTACTTCCATTTCTTAACAAAACCCTCTTGAAAGGCAGTTATTTGAGACTGTCTTTTCTGAATTTGATACATTCCACGGTAGAAGATGAGACATTTTCCAGATTATTGATGGTGTTTGAAAATAATCTGATACCGAATGCAAGGAAACATCATGGCTTCTTTTTACACAAAAGCACCAAAGCCAGATGGGCCGCCAGACTCAGGAGGCACCCCTCTGGGGACTGAATACTAAGATTTTTCTTCCAGCCAAAGTTACTCTTGGAAAAGGAACTTCCCACCATTTCAAAGGTATGTACATCCTTTGAAGTTTAAAAAAGAAGCAGAAGGAGGACAAGGGCAGGAAGCCAATAGCTCCTCTGACAGCAGAAGTGGACATAATGGAAAGGGGTGCCAGCGGAGTGAAGGGACACCAGTCGGCTCATCTGGGTGCCGGGCACTGGGGCACCGCTTGGGTAGGTCACTGAAGACGGCAGCAGTTCTGGAAAGGGGTGCACCACTGGACAGAGGGAGTGCTCCCCGTCCCTGCCCCACTGCGAGGCGCACACAGCTTCTCCCCAAGACCCAGGGTTGGGCGGCTTCCCACATTTCTGTGGCTTGTTCTGCTCGGCTTTAGATGAGCAGCCTTGAGGGATGTTTCAAGTCAAAGCTTTGCCTTGGGGCCAATTTGAGTTTTGTTTAAATGACAGTCTTTCCAAAAAGAGCAATTCTCCAATGTATTTATGCAGAGGCACAGAAGTAAATTACTCCTTGAAGGTCAATTGTCAACGACCTTAAAAAAAGCACCGAGCCCTTTGGCTCACATCACAATCGGGGACAAAAGTGACTTCAGCGCACACTTTCATTGTGTTGTGCTTTCCTTTCTTTGCTTGCCTCGGTTATGTTAAAAAAAAAAAAGTCACATATAAACATCAGTAATGGCAAAATAGTTTTCTTTAATTCCTACTGCTGGTCATAAAAATTATGAAAGCTGTAACAGGACATAATCATACTGCTTTACCAGATTCTGTGCGGTAATATCTCCTTCTGGGAAGTGAAGCCACATGTTAATGACATCATTTGACGCTGCAATTTGTAAAATTCTAAGTAAGGTGTCTGCACCCCAGCAGAGCTCAGGGAAAGGGCTCTTGTGTCCCTCTTTTGAATGGTAGTCATGCGCCAAGAAAAATGTCCCTAAAAATGGAACTCAAGTCAACTGGAGCCTCAAAGGCAAAAGTTGTAAATAGAGAAAGGCTGTGTCACAGAAGCCGAAAACCTGGTGTTTTGTACCGGAGATGGTTTGACTGAAGCCTTAGGATGAAAATTTTCAAAGAGGTTCTGGAGGCGCTTTGGAAGACATTTCACATGTTCATTATAATCATCAAGGGTCCTGAAGTGTGAAATTTCCTACCTTGCCAGAAGCATTCAGGTTATAGAGTGTGTGTGTGTGTTTTTTTATTATTATTTCAACTTTCCATGCTAACAGAAAAAATAAGACTCTAACCTGTGGTAAATCTGGTAAAAACTACAGACTTCCTGTTCAAGTGTTTGCCTCCTTTCCAGTTCTCGTCATCACAATGAAGTAAAACAACAGCAGCTCCATAGTACTCATCATCTTAGCCGTTAATTAGTGGGAATGCAAACTCACCTGCTCTGTGAAACTTACTAGATGCTGATTTAGACAATTTGGGAAAAAATGATTATCTTTAGGAACAAAAAATGTACATCCATTAACAGAATTTTCTGTATCAGATTAGTTGTATTTTTTTGTGTCCTAAATACAAAAACAACACAATGAAGTTCGCAAACTTGTTGCAACGATGTTGCTAACCTTTTCTGATGTCAGAGGGATTAGTCATTATGAATTTGTACCAACTGGACAAAGTTTACCAAGTTTCCTATTTGGAAGTGCTGAAAAGCTGTGTGAAAAAGTTAGACAAAAACGTCTTCCCTTTAGCATGGTGTATCAAAACTTGTTTTTTTCTTCTTCTTTTTTAACTGATACTTTAGGAAAGTTTCTTCTGGCTTCCCAAATTCTGGGGAATGTCATGGACATTTTTAAAACTGTTGTCACATTTAGGTTTCCTGCACGTGTGGACGACTTCAGGCTACTTAAAGGCCTCTCCGGTGCTCACGAGCTGTCAACACTTGTTACCCAGTTTGTCACTGACGACTCGCGGGATGAGCTGTATGTCCCCTCCACTGTGAGCATTTCATGTCAAACAAGCGGACGATGGGAGTATTTTCCCAGTGGGTTTATGTGAGTGCACGAAGGAGAGGTGTGGACTTGGCAATGAAACTTTACCCATGTGCTTTGTAGTCCTGCTAATTCTGTGTCCCACAGACGAGGAATTTTGATCGATTGTATTTCACATAATTTAAGTCAAAAGTAATTATGTACACCTTTCATTATGTACATATATATGTATATACCTACTATATACATCATTAGCTTTGATCGAAGTTACATGAAAGAGAATATATAGAATATGCATGTAGACAGAGTAGTCTATTTATCTATCATCTATCTATATCTATTATCTATCTATCTATCTATCTATCTATCTATCTATCTAATCTATCACCTATCCATCCATCCAACCGAGTATATCTAGCTTGCTTCATTCTTGTTCTCTGAGTCATTCTAATGAGTTATCCGAACAGAGAGGATCACAAAACTTTCCAATTTGTAGCCAGTTGGTTGAAAGCGTGAGTGGCCTGGGGACCCCTGAACTTGCAGCTGGCATCTGAGGTGAAGGCCGTGTTGTGGGGACTGCGCCCTAACCTGGGGATAGTTGGCACCAGAACATCACTGCACGTCACACTAACTACTGTGTTTGTCTGCAGTGAAGCAGCTGCTTGCATTCGTGTGTTCAGTGATGCCTGCACGCTGGTTCCAGAGGATTTCTCCATCTTTTCTCCTGTGAGACCCATTCCACTTCCTGGATTTTCTCCTGGACTAACTGCGGCTTCTGGGCTCCCCGATTCAGGAGCCAGAGACCCAGCTACTCCCCCTCCCCCTTAGTCCAGTGCCAGTTCAGCCTCGTGCCCCACGGCCCTGCGTTTGTGTCAGGTAAGGCTCAATGCCCGGCCCACCCAGCACCCTCCAGACAGCCCCGCACCACCAAACAGGTGAAAACATTACCTGTTTCTTCCCAATCCTTCTAAGTGCTTTTGTTTTCAATATATTTCAGCTCATTATGTACACTTAGTTTTTAATCCTTTTTTTTTCTTTACTATAATAAACTTGTTTCATATGACTCAGAACTCTAAAGCATAATTTCCATAACTATAAAATTTCCTCTCCATTAATGCAGAATAATTTACTCAATCATTTCTATTGTGGGACATTTAGATAACTTCACTTTTCACCCTTGAAATGACCTCAGTCAGTGCTGTCCTAGAAGTGAGGTCACTAGGTCAGAGTCCGTGAACATCTTGTAGCAACCAGCACGGACTATGTGGCTTATTTACACAATCAGATTATGTCAGGTGTTTAATACATTTTCCCTGTTGCTTTTGTTTTCAGGTTTGTTCATTTGTTTTTATAGCCTGTCTCTGTATGTGGCCCCTTTTGTAATGCATTTCATAATTGTCATGCTGGTGTCATGCAGGGGTCTCAGCTCCCGCTCCCCGCACAAGAACGCAGGACATGGTGAGGCCAAAAAGGAACACCCACGGAGCCATAGATAAGGGAGTCACACCACTATATTCTTGCTGGCGGCTGGGCTGGAGACACAGGAAGCGGGAGCCACACGATCCGCAACCTGCCATCCGCTTCTCTGCCAACCAATCAACCCCTTGCTAACTGCAATCCACCCTTGCTAGCTCAGCCATGGCTGTTATATAAGTGGCCAATGGCTCACTGGTAACAGCTGACGGCCAACTAGCCACAGCCGATGACACTCTACTACCCGAGCCAGCACCTCCCCACGTGAGGCCGAGAGCCTGGAAACTGCTCTCTGGGACTCGGTCCCCACAATAATAATTTTTGGATGTAGAAAGAGGCTAAATTTTATATGTGTACCCTCTGTACTGTGATGGTCCCCCTCCAAGATACAAAGCTTCTCTCCAGTGCTCTGACTGAGCGCAGCCTCTGCTTTCTCTTCTTTTTCTTTTCTTCATCTTGGATGAAACCTCTTTACATGGGCTATCATTTAAAAAAATATTAACAGATTAAAGGCAGAACAAAGGAAATGGACAGGGGAAAGTGGGCTTATAGATGTTTTTTTTAAAATATTTTTTCAATTTATCTAACTTTTCTTAAAGATTTTATTAGGGAAGGGAAACAGGACTTTATTGGGGAACAGTGTGTACTTCCAGGACATTTTTCCAAGTCAAGTTGTTGTCCTTTCAGTCTTAGTTGTGGAGGGCGCAGCTCAGCTCCAGGTCCAGTTGCCATTGCTAGTTGCAGGGGGCACAGCCCACCATCCCTTGTGAGAGTCGAACCGGAAACCTTGTGGCCGAGAGGACGCGCTCCAACCAACTGAGCCATCCCGGAGCTCAGCGGCAGCTCAGCTCAAGGTGCCGTGTTCAATCTTAGTTGCAGGGGGCAGAGCCCACCATCCCTTGCGGGACTCGAGGAGTTGAACCGGCAACCTTGTGGCTGAGAGCCCACTGGTCCATGTGGGAATCCAGCCGGCAGCCTTCGGAGTCAGGCGCATGGAGCTCTAACCGCCTGAGCCCTGGGCTTATAGGTTTATTCAAAGTAAGAAATAAATGTTGAAAATGTTCTTAAATATATTTTTTCGTTTGGGGTTTTGTTTATTTTTGAATTAATAGACTTTATTGTGAAGGTGGTTTATGGAAGTCCTCAGCAGAGCTCCCTTGCTCCCCACCCCCACCTCCTACTGCCCAGTGTGTCATACGTGTGCCCTTGGTGACTCCTGGGTCAGTTAATAGTCTTGTGTCAGGAGCTTGGGCATTCCTTCTTGTTTTTCAGTTTGGTGTTTCTCACACCTGTCTCACCCCCTCAGCTCCTTCAGGTAGGGACTGTTCTCGATTCCCGAGTTCAGGGGAGCACCTCCCCAGGACGGTAACCCATAGAGAGAGGACCTCAATGGGGGGCAGGACCCAGGACGCCCGCTTCCACTCTGCTGGCTCTCGTACCAAATAACAGTAGAGTTTCCGGGATGTCACCTGCTTTCGTTATGTCTCTGGAGCTCCATCCCTGTGCCCCGCCCACTGAGCTGTCCCCTGTCAGATGGTCCCAAGTCCGGAAAGCCAGCCTTTCAAAGCAGCCCTCCCAATGTAAGAAGGTGCTGGTCTTTTCATGCTGCTTTAAGACGGGTTAAATAATCATATCAAGGACGTGATCTGTTTTCTTTTCTCCGTGACTTTCCCCAGTAACTATGGAAGTACTTGTCTGATATTGGGATCTTGATAAATAGCTGTTCAGTGAAGGAGATGCTGATAAGCTAAGTTGTGCCCACAGGAGGGTAATCTGCACACAGACCAATGGGTTTAGGACAGGCAGGTCATCGCTGCTGGTACACTCGTCCCCGTGGGTCCTCTCTGCCCCCAGCCCAAGCTGGGACTAAACCTGTCGTGAGAAAGACAAGGCCAACTGAGCTCGAGCACAGATTCTGTGTGCGCGATGGCGTTCATGGGCCTGCGTGGTGACTCACGATGCAGTACACAGCTCCTCTCCCTCTCAACCCCAGCATGTGGGCATGGGACACGAACACCCAGGTCCAAGTAGCGTGTGCTGGGGAAGGAAGCAGCTGGGCGACATGCAAGGACTCCTTTCACATTCGTGGGAAATGGTGGCTGGGACACAGTGCCGACAGGCCCACCCCCCTCCCCCGCAGTAATGGAGCCACATCCTCCAAGCCAAGCAGACACCATTTCTGAGTTTCTTCTCATAGCTTCTTTCCTCCATTTCCGTCGTCCCACATTCTTCTGTCTCTCCCACCTGCTGCCCAGGTCTCCATACCGCAGTCATTTACACTCAGCCAGGAAAGAAGCATGTGGTGGCAGTACTGGGACACGGCTGCTGTGTCTGGGACCAGACAGACCTAGTGTCCACATGAGAACACCCACTGTGTGGCCTTCTCCCCCTGACGGGTGACAGGCTTCAGGGTGACAGGCCCCCAGGGTACGTGCACCCAGAACACACCCCGTCTCACCCGCTCTGTGCCCTTCAGGTGTGGAGTGGCGCACAAGCCTTCTGCTGAGCCCCTGATGCCCCCTTCTTTGCCCACGAGATTTTAGGAGTCAGATGGAGTCCATTGTGATCAAACAGGGACTCAGCTCTTGTAAGTGTCCGTGGTGTTGGCCAGAGGACGGGGAGGGAGCCACAGGGAAGGGAAAGCGCTTAGACGCATGTTCCCTATGGGGGCGTCTGGGCCAGCTCCCCGCATTGTGTGGGACGACGGGGAAATTAACGGGGTAGGAATTGGGGAGAATTCTGCTATGTGTTACATGATGTAATTTCTCTTCCCAGCCCCTGAAGAAAGCCTTCCCTGGATATTTATCTTGTACCTTAAAACTTCTGGAGTCGATGTATTTCTTTCACATGTGAACCAGCCTGAGATGGGCCTTAAAGCAAGTCATAAAAAATTACAGACTTACTTGGGTTTCATGATAACTTGGAACAAATCTATAGCCTCTCTTGGAGTTTAACAGGAAAAAAAACTGGACAAGGAAAAAAAAGTTACAGCAAATCTACGCCATTTGCATAATTGTATCAGATTAGTAATTAGTATGATGTATATTTTACAGTTAAACTCCCTCTCATGCTAGAATTTTGATAAAATGAAGGTGGAGACAGCGCTGGTGAGATTTTATCTTTTTTTGGTCACATTTACCCCAGAGTGCGTCTACACATGGCAGGCAAAGAGCAGACGCTAAATATGTGCTTGGTTTTAAAACATGTTACTCTGTTTTCTTAGCTACATGTTAAGGTATGAAATTTACCTGCTTCCCTAGTTTAACAATTGTTTTTGTGGAATTTTGTACTGGACAAAGTTCCCATTTATAAACGGTACTTGCAGGGTGCCAAACCCAGACAATGAAAGGTGGGAAGTTCAAATAAGAGCGCTCTGTTTTCTCCCTCCTCCTCCTCCTCTCCCCCGACCCCTCTCCCTCTCTAAGGAGATGACAAAGGAAGGGTGTGCTGGTCCCTTCCCTGCATGCAGGTCCTGTGGCCGAGCTCACGTCACACGCTAATGACGTGACCTGAACTGGAAGATGCAGGGATACGCCTGCCTTCTCCACAAGGGCCCAGGCAGCCTCCCTACGGGGGCACCATGGGGGTCCTTCGTCACCACGGGGCAAGGGCCTGCAGAGAAAGCCTTTCCTGGGCCCCTGTCCTTGGTGCTGAGCCAAGGACGTCATGGGACCCCAGCACAACTACAGGCTTAGCTCACTATGGGTTCTCAACAGATGTAGGCTTCCCTTCACCCGACTCTGTGACCCTTTGCCTTTGGCTATAATTAACACAATAGGAAACATCAGTGATGAAAAGTGGTTCAGCTGCACCCACCCAAGTGCGCTGGCGTGGTGCAGGAAAGAGGAAAACATCTGCTCTTGTTGCTATGGCAATAGAGTGTGTGTGTGTGTGTGTGTGTGTGAGAGAGAGAGAGAGAGAGAGAGAGAGAGAGCCCGAGAGCGCGCATTTCTCAGGTCCTGCTCCCCGCGGTTGATGGGGCAGGCTCTCAGTCCCGAGCAGCTGCCTCCTCCCCCGTTAAAGGAAGACCTGGCGGCCAGGACCCTCCACACCCACCCCCACGCACACCTGCTTTAGTCCCGTTGCCATGGCTACTGCACTGCTAACTCCTAGCCTCTCTCCCCGTTACCAGGATGACTGATGAAAACCAAGCGCCCTGAGTGTGCTCCCTGCCTCCACACTCCTTACTCTCCCACCTGCCTTACTAAAGCATTTCTTGAATTATTCCCCTCACCTAAACACGCCAGCAGCTCCCCGTGGATGGGGGCAGCCAAGGCCAATAGATACTGATGTACCTGCCCACGCCTGCAATGGAGGGGACTTCCTGGAGTGCCATTAGGGAGAAATTCAGAGACCCCTCTGGAAAGGTGCTGTGGTCCATGGGCCATCACGTGCTGGGGTAGGAGCGTGGTCGCTGTACAGGTGCCCTGGTGGCCGGCAATCGGCGCTGCTCCCTTGGTGGACCCCCCATCAGGACAGGCGTCACACTGCTCTTATATCTTAGGCTGTAACACTCCCCCATCTGCTCCCTGCTCCGTCTCTGCCCCCCCCCGAGAGCCCACTCGTCCTCAAAGGCACAGAGGCACCAGGCTGTAAGTCACCCAGCATGTCTGCAGGACGTCACCATGGATGGATGGATGATGATAGGCAGAGAGAGGAGAAAGGTTCTCCTCCAGCTCTTTCCTGATTTGAAGGACAGTCCCAGGGCACAAAGGGGACAGTGGATTATTTAGTGCTGGTGTGCTCACTGGTAAGGGGTTTCCATGTTCTGGGCGCTAAACAGTTCGCTATCTCACAGCCCCTTTTTGTTAAAAAAAAATGGCTCATGATCCTTTGTTTGTCTTTTTTATCCCCTATAATTTGTCAGCATTCTACAACTGGTTTTCCTTCCCACCTCTACTGAGGCGTGTCCCCTGACATGTGGGGACACTTCCGGCACTGACAGGGAGAAGGCTGTGTCCTTGTTTGTCCTTGGAGCAGCCCCAGAGCCTCTGATGGGACAGGGAGAAAATGCTGGTGCCCAGGTGAGCCCGGGTTGTCTACCCGGTGTCTCCTTTAACTTCCCGTAAGCAAGCTCACCCATAGCCTGATAAGGGTGTGGTACTGGGAGACTCAGACCAGCAGGGATGGTAGTCAGTGCCCTGCCCCCCAAGCTAGCCACCAGGAAGAGTGCCAGCAGAGAAGAGGAGGATCCAGGATGGACGGAGGGGGGGGAGCCGCGGGCGCTGTTCTTCTGAAGAAGCCTTCCTGGCTCTGCGACTGGCAGGAAGCCTGGGTGGGCACTGCCAGCTGGCAGGAGTGAAGGGTGAGGAGAGAGTGGGTGGGACCCTGACGCTTGGACCCCGGGGGCACTCCAGGCCCCGCCCAGGTGTCCGTCCCCTTCGCTGCTGGCGGTCACGCGATCAGTCCTTGCTTGGTCTCCCCTGCTTCTTTCCTCCCTCACCCCATCTCGAGAGTGGTCGCCCCTGTGTCCCACCTTTACTGCTGCTTGTCCAGGAATAAACCTGGGCCTGCGGTGACATGGGTGTGACAAACTCTGGGTACTGAGGGGTGTTGGAAGCTGCATCGTAAGCATTTGTGATTCTCAGGCCTCAGAGCTTGCTCCAGGCTCTCCTGCCGCCAGAAAGGAGAGCAGCTGAGCCATGAGCACCCCACCATGACGCTGCCACACACCCCCAGCCTGTGCCCTCACACAGACGCACGAGGCTCTGCAGTGAGGGCTGTGGAGTCTGATGACGAACCCTCACACCACTCACACTAACATTCAAAATTTGTTTCCATCCAATGTGCAAAGTAATCTCAATTGCACTGTGAGAGCCGTGCCCGGGTCTTTGGAAGATGGCTGTGCCAATCCACATCCCAGGGCACAAGCTCCCCTCAGCTGTGCCGCTTGCAAACTCCTTGGCTACTGTATGGCCACTGGCTTCCTCGTCAGCCACAATCACGCAGGCAGTGCACTCGGCACACCTGGTTTGCAAAGACAGGCCTAACAGCAAAGCCTTCCACGTCCATTATAAATATACTCAGGGAAAGGGCAGGTGGGAGCCCAGCAGTAGCCTTTTCTGGAAAGTCTACATTGTTGCATGGCGTCTGCAATCTGCTGTGACCCAGTCTGGGCCACAATCCTGGCCCCAAGGATGGCTAGGGATGAATTCAGGTCTGAAATTTGATCAGAGAGCACAGCTGGGCACAGACGGATTCAGCTGTGCCCAGAAGAGCCCTGCCTGGTGACTGTCCTATCTCCCCGGTTTGTGTGTAGAGGGGACTCTGCATGCCCCTCTGTGGTGGCACAGCTTAGCTTCACGCCTCCATCCCTTGACGCACCTTTCATTTCTATTTGGAAATGTTGGGTGGGAGCAGGCTCCCTGATGATTACAGTGTCGGAAGCCCCTTTCTTCATTCATTCGCCATCAACCCAGCAGACACAGCACTCGAGTGATTCCGCAGTCCAGGCTAGCACCACCTGCCTAAGTTTGGTTGGGACGTGCAGGAAGGACGTTTCCTCCATTCCCTGTTGGGTTTATGAATATGGACTTTTGGACTGAAAGGTGATGGCCAACCCATGTATATCAGGCGGGCATGTCTTCAGACGCACTAAACTTCATATAGAAGAAAACCCAAATAGCGCCTTCGATTATAAGGACATCTCCCTAACGAGAAGTCTGCAGGTATCAGGTCCCAAGTTTGCATCGTGGCTTCTGTCCTTTCACTTCACTAAAGCTTGTCAGGTTGTTTCTCATTGTGAAGCATTTCGCTCCATGAGCCTCAAATGGCTGCTGCATTTCCTGCCATCACACCTCCATAATGTCCAAAATAGTGAAGGGAAGTGGAAAGGAAAGGAGTAGAGGTAGTTCTCTAAAATATCAGGCAGGTATACTTTCTGAAAAGCAGCTAGTCCCTCATGCCTAATACAAAAATTAACACAAAAGGGATCATAGCTCTAAATGGAAAATGGAAAATTATAAAACGTTTAGAAGCAAATATAAGTTCTTCTTGACCTATTCCTAGGTAAAGCCTTATTAGCCATAATAGCAAATGCACAATCAATAAAAAGATATTGATAAACTGAACTTCATCAAAATTAAAAGTGTTTGCTCTGTGAAAGATCTTGTTAGGAGAATGAAAACATAAGCCACTGACTGGGAGAAAACATATAAAGAGTTCTCTGAACACAATGAAGAGAAATCAAAACATCCAACTAGAAAGTTGGCTAAAGACTTGAACAGACTTCTTACCAAAGATTCCCAGTCGCCCTTTCCTTAGAGAATTCAATGGAAAATGATGTCAATTGTGAAGACATGTTTAATATCACTAATCATGAGTGATACGCAGATTAGGTCCAGGATGAAATAACTACACGTGTGTTAGGAGGCATGAAATAGAAACGACCAGAGTAGCGAGCGAGTGCTGCCAGCATACGGAACCGTGGAATTCTCGGGCATTGCTGGTGGGGGAGCAGAAGGTACAGCCGTTCGGAGAATCGTCGTATGGCAGTTTCCTGCGATGTTAGACAGAAGTGACTTTATGGCCCAGCAATCACACTCCTTCCCGGAGAAGTGAAAACAATGTTCACACAAAACCCATTCACAAATGTGCATAGCAGTGTCATCTGTAATCGCCTCAAACTGAGACAACCCACACGTTGTTCGAGGTGATGCCGGGTAAATGAACGGTGCAAGTGAGTGTGGGCCTCCTTGGGGACAAGGATGAGCTAGAGCGGGGTCATCACCTGTGCGACACCCAAGGGCTCCATGCACAGACACCGCGTAGCCGATGCGTCCGAGTGTGTGTTTGTAATAGTGACGCGAGCCTTTGAATCTGGGATTGAGCATGGCTGCAAAGAGGTGGCGAGTCAGCAACAGAAAGGGCGCCTGCTACCGCAGCTGTGGTGGAGATAAACTGAGGACGGGTCTCCTGCCTGGGGTCCCTCCAGGCTGCTTTGTGTCCTGGGAGCTTTATTTTAAAGAGAGGCTGCTGAGAACCAATAGGGAAATTGGCACCGTGAATCTACGTCCTGACAGACCCCCAATTCCCAGAAAGAGCAATGTCAGGGCCACGGCCTTAAGCAAGCCAGACAGTTAAACATTCAGGACTCGCAAAACAAGCAGGAGACTGAGCTACTTGGGCAGGTGCCAAAATGCTTCTGCTGACCTTTGGGATGAGAAGAGGGGCCCGGGGAGTCCCTCCTCCTCTCACCCCCACCTCCCACCGCCCTCCCCGAGGACGGGAGCCGACCCCGAGCACTTCCTGCAAGTACTGACCCATGCACTCCATCAGCTTCCCACGCGGGTCAGCGATCAGGACAAGACAGAACCAAGAAGCCAGAAAATAGTGAGGCTCAGAAATAAGTTTAATACATTTCTGTGTGTCAGAAATAGAACAGAAACAGAGATGTAACAGCCAGGCTTTTACAGGTTCAAGCAGAATTTTTAGGAGAGGCTCTCTGACTCTGGGGTAGGGAAATAACACATATAAAATGAAAATTGTAGAAGAAAAGGCTGATAAACATGGTAACATTAAAACTTTACATTTCCGACAACAGACAATTCAGTAAGCAAAATGGAAACAGAAGGCACAGACTAAAAAGATATTTGCAATGCATGTAATAAATGTCCAAGATAAATAAGGGTCACAAATCAATTTCTAAGAAAGATAAAAACTGAAAGGCTTACAAATGGGGGACCAAGAACTACCAAAAACATACATGAGTTTCCGGGCCATATGGCGACCAGGAAAATGCACACTGAAACCAGAAGCCCAAGACCCAGCCAGCCTGAATTAACGTTTGACAAGGAAGCATTGTAACGGGGGCTGCTGGGGGCAGGCGAGTGTTGCAACCGCATTTCAGAACCATTTAGCAAATACCAGAAAGATGGAGATGCCCTCCAAAGTGGATTTCTCAGCCAACACCCTTTGGAACAAAACTCTTAAGCCACATATGCACACGGGGACACGTATTGGTATGTGAAGGATGGAAAATAATTGAATTTCCGTGAGTAAGCAAATGGGCAGATAAATCATGGTGGCCTTGTACTATTGCACTCACTCGACAGTGCAGCCTTTCACCCTCCTTCTTGGTCTCTCCAGCCAGGGCCTCCTGGCACCAGTGGCCATGCTGGTCCCTCAGGCGCTACCCCGTATGAAACCCAGTGGCAGTCCAGCCTTTTCCCTCCCTGGGGACGGCCCTTGCCTGTCTGGGGACTGGCCTTCCACCCTGCAGCTCCCGGCCCTGACCCCCACCTGCTCTGGGGTCTGTCCTTTGCTGTGGTTTTAGAAAGACCCTCCTAAGCTGAGTGTCCCCAGCACAGGGGTGCGCTGAGGGGCTTGGGGACAGAGTCCCCCCAGATTGCCCCGTACAGACTCCACAGAGTCAAGGTGTGGGACCCACAGCCCTAAAAAGACAGTGGGACGTGGCTGCTGGGAAACGGGCTTCTCCATCTGGGAGCTCGGCCAGCACCCAGACCCCCTGCCCCAGGCAAAAGAAGCACAAGCAGAGTCTCGGGTACAAAGGATGTGAATTTGGAACCAGCCCTGGGGTGGGACAGCAGAGAGAGGGCCTCCTGATGGTTAGAGGGGGCCCGGGAACACGATTGGGGTCCCCAGGCCCCGGGGCCCGCAGAAACGCTGCATTTGTGGATACACCGGCTCCAAACTGACCCCGAGGAGAAACGCAGGCATGAAAATGGTGATGGACCCAATGTGGGGACCTGGTACCCACCACACATGGTGCAGACAAATGCCAGGCCAGTGGGCGGCTGCCTGATGTGGGCAGAAGGGGTTTTGGTGTCGTGATAGGACATACATTGCCCATTGTGTGACAGGTAAATTATTTTTATAGCACAATAGCCATGAGGATGGAAGAAACCAAATTCAAGGAAAGCACTGTGAAAAGTGTAAACGGAGCAAGTGCTTGGTATTAGCCCAGCTGAGACCCTCAAATATTCTCTCAGAACCAAAGTAAACCGAATGCCCCCTGGGAGCAGGTTGGGCTCCCACTCCTGTCAGCTTCCCACACCCTGCAGCATCTCGCGTCCAGATGGTGGGCGGCAGCGAGGAGGGTCTCCCGCCCGCTGGTCCCTACAGGACAGGGAGACAGAATTCCATCCGGGAGCAGCCTCCGAGTGTGTCCCCCATCCCACAGCAGGTGTGCAGGCCCCTGGAAGGGGGTGCAGAGCTGCCCAGCCCTCCCTTTTGGGGCCAGCGCCCTGAGATTCATTCACCCCATAATGGCAGCTGCCCTCATTCCGTCTTCCTTATGGGTCCCACTTGAGGCTGCAGGTGCCGCTGGATTGCAGTGTCTTGGTAGACAAGTGGCTATGTGGCGACCGCAGGGACACAACACAGGGCCTGGCTGGCAGAGACGATTAAACCCAGGCCTGCGCTTCCTGGGGAGGCAGCCTAGGACGCCGCTCGAAGGATGTGGGAGAGGCCGCTAGTTTGCTGAGTGTCACTCGAAATGAAAATTAAACGTTCTCTCCTGGACCTAATTCTTGGTCTCAGTGACACCTTGGGAGGATAACGGTGAGAAGGCATTACCTCCTGTGTGACAAACATGGAGTTGCGGCTCTTTGAAAAATGACAAAGCCACCATTTGGCCCTTTTACCGAGTGTCCCAAGCGTGGGGTGGAACCATCCCCTGGAAATGACGGAGTGCTGAACGGACGCCTGCTGCGGTTGGGGGAGGAGAGCTCTGCCCTGGTGGACTGTCCTGCACCATCCAGCTGCTTCCGGCATTGCTAAGGCATGGGGACCACGGCTGGGGGCAGGGCGCAGTGTCTCCTTGGGAACACACCCTACAACCCTGAGCGCCCGGTCTGAGTCCACCACTGAAGGGAGCGCCATAGTCAGACACAGGTGCAGTTAAGGACAGTGGAGTGGGGGGTGCTGTGACCGTGGGACACCAACTCCCCTCCTCAGGGTCGCGGGACTGGACCGCCCACTTGCTTATTTGTTCATGTTAATGGATGGGAAGGTCTTACAAATGAACCCTAATTCACAAGCCAGGGGCCATAAAACAAGTAATTTTTTATGAAAAGCTGAAGCAAGAACCAACAGTAAACCAGGAAGCAGGGTTCAGAGCTGTGACCGTCATGATCTTCACGCTGGGCCTGTAACTGCGCCCACGCCCGGCTCGTCTGCCTCATGCCATCTGAGGCTGGGAGGGGGAAAAGCGGACCAAGGGGCCAGACACAAACCCACCTGCTCCCTGACTTTGTCTTCAAAGCCTGTTCATATCCCTCTCATTTGAAAAAATAATCAGTTTGCCGCTGTGAACTGGCTTCCAAGAGAGACGCTGCAGAAATTAGAAACTGCAGTGTGATGCCAAATAAATATTTAATTTGGAGAGTTTGGGTCTTTTCTTCTTCTTCCTCTTCTTTTATTTTTTTTTTCTACCATTATATCTATAATTTCTCCCATAGAGAAATTAGTTTCTCCCATAGAGATTTGATCTTCAAATGGGGCTGATGAGTAGGAGACTGACCAGAAAAGGGCTGGGGTCTCCAGCCTGGGGACGGCCTATGTGTAGAGTGTGCGGGCGGGGGCGGCTGGGGTCTTCTGCAAGGTGTTCATGACCTCCTCCCTCCGCAAGGCCAGCCTGGCCTCCTCGGACCCTCCTCCTGCCGTTCTGAGGTCGGACCCTTCCCTTGGAAGCGATGGACGAGATCACAGGCAGATGGGAACCTGGAGTTGATCGCTGACTCCTGGCTGCTGACCCACTGAAGCAAAGGTGAGCCGTGACGGCTGGTCACACCCTGTGGCCAGGCTGTGGCACTCACGGACGCCAGTCCTCTGTGTGTCGTGGTGAGTGGCTCTCCTGGCCTCCTGCCTGGTCCCTGGGTCCTGGGGGCGGCGGGTGCTTCCTCTCGGGTCCTGATTATTTCTGGATACCCTTCACCCATCCTACAATGCACGGCTCTGCCACGTCACTTTTCTCAGCTCTGTTCTGGTGGCTGCAGGCACTGGCCATGGGCAAAACTGTCAAAACAAATTAAGCCAGATACTTGTCATTACAGTTTGCACACTTCCATTACACGGGCTTCCTGCATGTCAGTAACAGCTTCTAAGATACCATGGGGTTACCCTCACTTTACCGAACAGTCGGCCATCAAATCCATAAGACGCTTGTGGGCTGTATCTTTCTGGCTAAAGATAGCAACAGTTCTGACCAGAGGAAACCTTTCTCAGAATTTATCTACATTTTATTTGTAGCCTCAATGTGGCTTTCTGACTAACACAGACGTCACTCGATGTTCATGTTATTTGTTTTTCTCCCATAAGACTCTTTGAATCCTCCAGTTTCCAAAAATCGCTTGTATTGACAGCTTGATACATGAAGAAATAAACAACATTTCTAGGGAGAAAATTAATTTTGAAAATAATTAAAGATGATTAGCTCCTGGTTGACTACAAGAGGTTCGCTTTCCCCAGAATGTCACCCTGAGGGGTTGACACAGCACGCCAGTGTCCAGAAAACTGGAGAAGACTAATTTTAATTATCGGAATTAAAAAATATAAAATAAATCCTTCCCAGAGTCACTATTGATGGACTGTGAGAGATTATTGTGTCACGTCTTCTCTTTCCTTCTTCAGCACCGACAGGTCTGAAGAAAAGGAAGGCTTTGTGCTCGACGCTTACAGACTGAGAACAGGAAACGCGCTCCATTCTCGGTGACATTAGTAAGGAGCGCAGACGTGAATGGAGGACCCAGCCTGGGCGTGTCCTGCTGTGACGGCACAGCTCCTGGGTCCAGAGCACCCTCCTCTGATGACTCAGGAACTGGTGAGGTGCTGCAGAAAAACCTGTGACCATCACCGTCACATTAGAAAAGAAAACCCAGCTTTATTTTGAAGGTGAGGAAACATCAGTTAGAAAGGCCAAAGGCACGTCTGGTTGCAGTGGCCATGCTTCCTGCGCCGGAAGTTTCTGTGCACAGAGCTCAGGTTCCCTCGGGGCCGCAGACCACAGGCCGCTGGGTCCTTCCCACAGCCCTGGCCAGCAGACCCTCCTGGAAGATCATGACTGTTGCTGTCCACTCACAGGGCTGTCAACTGCTCACCCACGTGCGTCCTTACAGATGGACATTTCCAGGCTGCCAGCCTGGGTCTCCAAGTCCAAGACAACTGGCAGCTTCATCCGTCCTGCAGGGTCCCCAGGACAGCAGGGCAGCTCGGCAGGCACGCCATGCTCTCTGGGTCTCATGCCACCCCCTCCCCGAAGGCCAGAAGCACTCTTACCCTACAACCTATTCAGAACCCCGTTGCTGTCCTTTCACGGTTGTCCCGGAAATTGTAATTTGCAGACTGAACAGAGACGAAAGTTAGTGAACAGTTTTGTCTTCTGCCCAGAGAACCCAGATTCTCTAAAACACTTAAACTCTGCTCAGTGCCCCTGATCACTATCCTGTGGCTGTTCACCATTCCAGTTCTATTTCGTCCCCAGAAATCAAGCGTTTCAGTTATTTTTACACAGCCCATTTCTAGTTAGTTTTGTGTTTGTTTTTCACCAGTTCTGTCGTATACCACGGCTTGCTGCTGCTCAGAACCGCCTTCTGAGACTGGGATTTCTTGAAACCCATCTCCTAGAACGTGCTATGGGAGGCGGGAGGCTGGAATACTTTCCTGGTTGATTCTTCGGAGAACATTTTTGATTTCAGGGTGTTTCTTGAAAACAATGGTTTGCTGGGTCTACAGTTTTAAACTGGTAGTTCTCCCCTTAACACTTTGAGGTATTTTCCATTGTCTTCTGGACTCCGTGTTTGCTGTTGTGAATCCCGCTGTCAGTCTTACCGCCATCCCCTTGTAGTTTCCACCTGTCTGCTTTTAAGATCTTCTCTTCAATTAGTGAGCTGTGGTTTCACTAAACTACAACTTGATGGGGAGATATATACATACATACATACATACATACATACATACATACATACATACATATATATATATATATATATATATATATATATATATATCTCCTGCTTTTAAAATGCTTGTGATTCCCACGATTTTTCAATAACTTGAAAAAAGAATTAGCCATTACCTCCAAAAAGTTTCTTTCTCGTTTCTTCTCGATCTCTGGCTTCTATGTTAGAAGTTCTCACGCTCCTGTCTCTGTTTCTTTCCACACTTTCCAGGTCTTTGTCTCCTGTGCACATTCCAGGTCGTTCTTACCTCTCTCTTCGAGTTCACCAAATTTATCTTTAGTTGTTTCCATTTTATTGTTTATTTCGTTTGCTGAGTTTTCAATATTTAGTATTTTTTTAATCACTTGAAGTTCTATTTCATTAGTTTTTAAATTTGATTAGTCATTTTTAAACATTTCTTACGTATGTATTCAATACAGGCAGACCTTGGAGACATTGTGGGTTCGGTCCAGACCACTGCAACAGAGTGAATATCGCAATAAAGTGAGTCACATGAGTTGTTTGGTTTCCCAATGCACATAAAAGTTATGTTTACACTATATGTAGTTTATTAAGTGTGTGATAGCGTTATGTCTAAAAAAACAATGTATGTACCTTAATTTAAAATTCTTTATTGCTACAAAATGCTGACCATCATCTGAGCCTTCAGCAAACTGTAATATTTTTGCTGGTGGAGGGTTTTGACTTCAATTTGTAAAAAACGCAGTATCTGCAAAGTGCAACAAAACAAGATATGCCTCACTTCCCCCTTTATATTCACTATTTAAACCTATAAAACATGTTAAGTTTTACATTCTGTTTTAGATCATTTCAATACTGCAAGCTTTGCAGATCCAGTTCTCTTGTCTTTTATATTTCTAGCTCTTACTCCTGGTGTCTTGTTTCCTCATGTTTGTACTTTTTATTGATTAAATTTCATTTTTTTAATTTTAAGGTCATGTTGGATGGGACCCTGTGAGCACTCTGAGGTCTGGACCAAAGGTACTCTCCTCCAGACACTGTATTTCTGCTGTTGACAGGCATCTGAGAACACCATTAAGCTGCACCTCTTTTTAAGCAAATTCTTGAGACTTTAGGGGCCACCCGTGTAGTGTAAATTCTGGCCAATGGCTATGCCTGGATAACATGGTGGTTCCAGAATCTCAGAGGACATTCCCCCACCTCACCACCCAGTAAGTTTTCTTGTATTCCTCCTTATAAGAGTGAGTCATTATTTATTTTTCTAGTGAATTCTTTTATTGCGTGTGTAGCCCTCTAAGTTCCTGGCTTTCCGTGGGAGGCTCCTGTCACACTTGCCCTGTGAGCTGGGCCCTCGGTTTTGTCTGCTGCCTCCTGAGCTGAACGTCACCGGGGATGGTGATTGGCCAGGGAACTGTGGCCAAAGCTGACTTATTTCTCCAACTCCCTTCCCCTGGGTTTGCCTCCGAGGGGGCTCTTTATGTCTCTGCCAGCTCAGCGATGTGCACAGGTTTGTTTATTTATATTTTATCCAACATGTTTAGCCACACTGGAGTGGGGGCTGTTCAGACTCTCCAGTTTGCGGCATTGCAGAAACAGAAGTGCCAGCGTGTGGTCGTCCTTGTTTAATCCAGACGTCACAGCCCCTGAGGAGCCTCATCTTGTGCAGCTGGAGGGCAAGCGTCCCTAGCTCTGGTGCCCTTGCCTCTGGAAACGTCCCTGTCATTGCTATCTGCTGCTGCAGATGGCATCTTGGACCTCAGCCAGGAACGTACACGCTCATTTCTTATTCACCCATGTACACACACAAAATGGAGCCATGGAGACGAGTCATGTTTTACTGGGGAAAGCAGACAAAAACCGACTACTGCAGTGCCATTTTGTGGTGGCTAAAAAGGCGTATTCAAGTGCCAGGAAAACACAGCAAAACAAAGCAAAGAAAAACAGCAACACTGTCAACAAAAACGCTGTCCTGTCTTCATACCCAGAAGTCAGGAAAGGGGCCGTTGTTCTTCCTGTGTGGGTGAGGCTGTCACACTTGCTGGCCCCGCTGTTAGCTTCCCCTGATCGAGTCCTCGACTTCACAACAAACGAAGATCTCCGCTTGCTCCCAGAGGCTAAGAGGTGTAATAGGCAGGGTGCGTAGTCTTTTGAGTCAGACTACCTGGGTTCGAATCCTGGCTCTGCTACTTATGAGCTGTGTGACCCTGGGAAAGTGAGCTAACCTCTCTGTGTCGGCATTAAACCCAATCTGGGTACCTGTCCAGATTGCACCCAGCCTCCTGGGACCAGCACGGGAGTGGAGCGCTTTCCATCTGCCTTTCTCATTCCCTTACTTCCCTTTACCTCC
Organism: Rhinolophus hipposideros; assembly: GCF_964194185.1. Classification (NCBI taxonomy): domain Eukaryota; kingdom Metazoa; phylum Chordata; class Mammalia; order Chiroptera; family Rhinolophidae; genus Rhinolophus; species Rhinolophus hipposideros. The sequence goes on from NC_138061.1 coordinate 1,513,538, forward strand.
CTCTTGCTGTCCAGGGATGACACCCCTCAGTTATAGACTAGACTACCTGTTCCTCATGCTCTGATCTAGGTGGGTTTAGAAAGTGCCTTGTTTCCTTATTTGACATTTAGAATATTTTGCTTATGAGGAAGTTGTGGTATCAAAAAAATTACTTCTCTAAATACCACCTTGCACACAGTAGGGCTCCATGGAAGCACGCTTTTATTAGAACACGTAGCCCTTTCCTTTATTTATATTTTATTTACTTATTTTCATAATATTATGAACACCCACAAATCCACTATCAAAAAATAAATTAGGATCTTAACCAAAAAAGGTCTACATCACAGGCTCTGTCCCTTCTCTGCGTCCTTCCACCCGAAGAAAACACCCCAACTCCCACCTTCACCATTGTGTTCTTTTCCAGTGTATATATTTTTCCTAAAATTACACATCTTAATTTCATTATTTTTATAGAGTTACATTTTCCTGCAAGTAGCCTTTTGGGATGTAATTATTCACTTATTATTACATTGCTAAGATTAAATCCTATTGGGTGGTGTCGCTGCATTTATTTGCTTTGATTGCTAGAAACTTCTTACTGTAAGCTTACACCCCGGTTTATTCATCCCCTTTACTGCCGATGGGCATTTGGCTTATTTCCAGGGTTTTCTATTGTCAACAGTGCTGCTGAGAGCTAATGTGTATCTCCAGTTGTTCCTGGGCAAGAATTCCCCTTTGGGTCTCCATCTCAGAGTGAAATGTCTGTGGAGTAGAGCATATGAGTTTTCTGAGATAATGTCAAACTGTTTTCCAGAGTAATTAGAGTAATTACTACCCCAGCAATGGGCAGGCGGGCCTCCTCTCCACACCTGGCGTTGTGTTTCCTAGGTGTTGAGCACCACTCACGAGTGCATCAAGCAGAAAGCCTTTCCCCCCAGGCAGGCAGTGGGGTCCTTTCCTAAAGGGACCGCACTCTCTGCCTCTCTCTGAGGACAGAAGAGCTCTGATGGCTGTTTGGATACATTGGGAGACATGCGGACACTGCAAACAGAAAGGGCTTTGCACGTGGTTCCGAGCCACACGCAAAACAGACATCTGCATGGAGTTTTGTATTAAGGCCTGCGTTAGGGCCTAGCATGGAGAGTGAACAAAACACCGGCCCTCAGGGAACTGCAGTCTAGCTCAAATTCTCGCCTGTGTTTAAGCAACAAAGTGATTCCCAGGATTTAACAAAAACTCACAGGCGTGGTCTACGGTGGCTGGGATGAACGGAGTTCCAGCCCCATCCCTCAGAGATCCTGAGCAAACTTCTGAACACCTGCAGCCTCAGTTTCCCTCTCTGGCATGTCAGGTCTGTCCTCTTGCTGCTGAGAGGACCAGATGAGGTCACAGAGGACAACCTGCCTTGAGAACTGTAACCTCTCCCCTCCTTCAGCATCGTTACTTCTTTGGTGTCGGCTGGGACAGAACGGTTTGCAGGGCGCAGTAAATCAGCGGTTTACACAGCACTTTGTAAACCCAGGTTTGGGCCACTGGAGTGAGTACAGGCGGGGGACGTTGCTGCCACCATGCTGTGACCCCCTGTGCCGTGCATTCAGGGAGGGCAGAGGCTCCTCTGCAGGGTCCCCTGGGAACCGTCGTTTGTCTCAGCCCAGCTTCCCAAGCTCCTGATTCGGGGGTACAGAGCAGGCATCTTCCAGGCCTCCATGGGGCACAGCTCTTCTCCTTTGGAGCATAAATCCGATTGTTCTCCTTGTGGCTGGCAGCACAAAACAGACGCATAATAGCCATGAATATTGAATTACTTTTGCGCTATTCATTCATCACAAAGCTTTCGATTTAGATGCGTCATGTTGTGAGTTGTCACGTGTCGTGTGTAGAAAGAATCCATATTTCAGCACCTCAAGGTCAACGTCCAGGTAATTTAACTTCATAACTAAATGACATATTGATTAATGCAAAGAAAGCAATCTTCCTCAAACAGGTTCTCATTCCTTCCCATGTGGATGCCAACACGCACGCCACCACCTGTTCTGCGGGCGAGCCAGGGGTCCGGCCGGCGGCGCTGGGAGGCAGCGTGCGGGCAAACGCGCTCTGTGCTCGGATGTCCCCGCCAAGAATAAGTCACGACGCAGGGACCCCTCGAGCCAGACTGGGATCCACCGAGTGCTGACTCCAGGGGCTGTGTCACAGACACGGCTATCGTCCTTTATTGTCCTCAAAACCAGGGCCCAGCTCATGTGATGAGATGGAGAACCTTTTAATAACCGAGATGGTGGTTCTGAAACAACCCTGTTAGGCCACTTCTTGGGTGACATAAACTGAAATCCTTTATGGCTTTCGTGACCAGCCAAAGCAAGAAAGAGGGGTTCTGGTGGGCATTCTGACACTTTTTGCTCAGGCTTCTGCCCATCACCACCCCTGACTCACTCAAAGTCCTTAGTAGGTTTTTAAATATCAGTGACAGGGCTACAGGACACCCACACTTGTGAGGGGAGGCCCTGGCATGTGAGACAGCAGAGGCGTGCGCTTCCTCCAGCTGGTACCCACAGCACTGCTTTACCTGAAGATACCTGAGACAGGTGCATGTTTGCTGGGCTGCTCAGAAAAACAGGATTTCTGGAAAAGATTTGCAATTCAATATGCTGACTTCAAACTTGACTGTGACACCAGGTTATATTTTGTGCAAAGCCAGGAGCAGATGGCCGCCCAGAGCTTCCGGAGGCATGTGGGGGAGGGGGCAGGGTCCTTGCTATAAACCTCTTGGACTCAAACAGCTCAACAGGTGGGATCTGTTTCCACCAAATGCTTTGCCGGAATTCACGGCCTGCCAATGTCTGTCTTGTGCCTGTACAGTCGGTGAAAGCAAGAATGCTGGTGTCAGGTTTTTCTTTTCCTTACAGAACCAGTCAGGATGGGGCTTTACATTCCGAATTCTGCGTAGCAGCTTCACGCCAGGCACGGGGATCACCCCTGGGCAACAGGACTAAAGCCCCCTCTTCCCATGGGGGCTCCGTGCCCTCCAGGTTCCATCAGGGGTGTTCAGTGCAGAAGGCTTCCTGCCACCGTGTGCAAAGAAGCTGGCTGCTGCGATGAAGAAAAATGACGGCCCCCTCCCCGTCTGCCCACACAAACACTTCCAGCCAGACCTGCGAGCCCAGAGCCCCAGGAATGATTGTGAAGATTCTAGCAGGAGGCCAGAAATCAGAGGATCCAGAAGGCTTGAGCAATTCATCAAGCTCCTTTCACCTCCGTGATTTAGGTGACGGAAGCGTGTGGTCAGCAGGGGAAGGATATTGTGTTATGATTCTCCAAGCGCTGGGCATTTCTGGTGGGGGGGGAGCCCTTTGCCACTATGTGGGAAGCAGAGGAGGCCGCATCTGCCCCCAGAGGGCACCGATGGAAGCCGTCTGAGAGCGGGGGCCTCTGATTATTCATGGTCAAGCTTGTGCTTCCGACAGCTCTGAGTTGGAGCCGGGAGAAGCGGGAGCGGTAGGTTCCATCACCTAGGGAACGTTCAAAGTGCCTGTGTCCCAAAAGCTGCCCCTCAAACCAACGGCATCAGAAACTCTGCGGTGGTCCTGGGTGTCACCGTTTTGGAAAGTTGCGGCGGTTACAACGTAGAGCCAAGATGAGAAACACTAGGTCAGATGCTGAGTCCTTGGTTCACGTGGTCAGCCAGCCAGGGGACAGAGCCCATCTGTGTTGTGGCAGCGACGAGGGGCCTCAGGAAGCAGATCTCCTGGGGCAGCCACTATGGGACACAGTACAGGGGCTCCCGAAAACACTAAAGTAGAACCACCATGTGACTCACCCATCCCACTTCTGGGTAAGGACCCAGAAAAAATGAAGTCAGGGTGTGGAGGAGACACCTGTCCTCCCATGCTCACGGCCACATTACTCACAACAGTCAAGGTGTGGAAACACCCGAGCGTCCATGATGGACGCGTGGATAAGGACCATGCTGTATACACACGCTGGAATATTCCTCAGCCACGAGAAAGGAGATCCTGCCATCTGCAATCATCGTGGACCTAGAGGACGTTATGCTGCGTGAGACCAGACAGACGGAGAAAGGCAAACACTGCAGACTCAAAAAAAAAAACAAAAAAAAAAAGGGAGAGAGAGAAATGGAACTGATAGAAACAGACTAGAATGGTGGTTACCGGAGCTGGGGGGTGGGTGAGATGAGGAGATGCTGGTCGACGGGGACAAAAAAGCAGCAGCAGGTGTCCTGGGACTGAGAGAAGAAGAGGGAAGTGTGACGGGAGGAAGGCTGAGCTGTGGAGGCTGGGTTCCCGGGAGGGGACCCCAGACCCCTTGGCACCTAACCGGACCCAGGAGCTGAGCCCCAGGGCACTGTGGGGAGACGCTGTGTCCATGTCAGCCCTTTACACGTGGTTATCTGTCCGCTGCCCGGGGGACACTGTGGCCTGCCTGTCGGAGTCCTGTTTTTCGTTTGGACTGGAAATCAAGCTCTGTGGACAGGGCCTTTCCCCCCATGGATTCTGGTAGAGACTCTGAATTCACTTCTGGCAGAGCTGAAAAGTTAACTGTCTGAGGGCAGCACCATGCTTATTCCTGGAGATTTTACATTTTGATTCCTGTCTAGAGAACTATGGGTTTTTTAATTCTTTTCTGTTTTTACCAAAAACAATTGCCAGAGTATTTCTGTCTCAAGTCCTCCTTCATGCATTTTCTTTGCGTATGAGTTCATCGTGCAAACAGGTCTTTGCTTCGGAGTGGGGCCTCGTGCGGTCCCAGGCTCTGTGCGTCAGTTGGTTCCACCACAAACCGACTGCTGGTTTGCTTTGCCGAAGGGTCACGGCTGCCCTTTATCACCAACATGGGTGTGATTTTGCTGGTCAGTGTGTAATTGATACCTTCTCTATGGCCCTTTTCTTTCTTCCTTTCAATTTAGTAGCAGACTTTGTTTGGTTTTAAAAATCTCTTTTAATTTTTAATTTTTTATTTTTTGTATTTAACAGTGGGTGTCAACCTGTTTCAAGAGTCTGATTGTTGCCTCAGCTCTCAGGATCTTACCTGCCCTTGTTTGGCTGGGGCAGCGTTTTGGTGACTTGTACGTCCTGTTCTATTGTTTGCTTGTTCGCTTGTTTCAATCATTCTCGCAAAACCTTCATGCTAGGTTTTGGTTGGCAGAGAAGAAAACGGGTTCATCTTGCCTTTTTCTCTGCTCATTTGAGCGCCGATCAAACACTCTTTTTAGATCGCGTCAGGACCGCCGAGGTGTCCCCCACTTCCACCCAATTCCTGCTCCAGCAGTTATACACCCCGTCCAGCATGGTGGGTGGGAAGTGCCTCTCCCCCGACCCACGTGCTGCCGTGCGACTGCCCAGCCTGTAGAGTCCAGCTATGAGACCGTCTCCCACCTGTCACTGGACATCGTCCTGTCTCCTTCCCAAGTGGGGACTTTGTCTGTCGGGTGCAATGCTCTTGCCTCTTTTTTGGGGGTTGTGACCTCTTGCCCGACCCAGACGTGGAGAGGATTACGGGGATGATGGGGGAAAAAAACTCAGGGCGCATCCAAAATAGACAGGGGGCTACCAAGTGCCTGCTGGCTTAGCCTCCAGCTTTCTCGGTCAGGAGGCTGAGGGGGTGGGGACAGGTGCCAGGGCCCATTCACCAGGTTCAGGGAGTCGGATTCAGGGAGTGCCATGTTCTGGCAACGCGGCAGTCGCGACTTCAGTGTTTTTCTTCATTCGTCAGAGCCGATGGCCACGTGCAGTTAAATCCAGCCGGCAGCTTGGTCTTTAAAGTGAGTTTCAGATGGGCATGTCCTCAGTGGCCAAAGTCCTGACCAGGCCAGAAACTTGGCAAAGCCTCTGCTCTGACTACATCCGGGTTATCAGTGACCTATGAGCGACAGGCTACATTTAAGGTGCTACAAAGTCATGTAAGATGCGTGGCTTCTGCACAGGGAAAGGGTGAGGACTCAGGGGCTCCGGGACATGACGTTACTGAACAAAAGGGTCACCAACCGGCCGGCACACGGTCCACCCCGGTGAGGCAGGCTGCACCTCACAGACCCCTATCCTGTCTGCACCTCACCAGTCACGTGGGGACCAGGGAAGCCTCCTTCTTCCTGGTGGTCACAGACAGGTTCCCTGGCCACCGTCCAGGTCGGACGTCCCTGACTGGACGTGAGGGCACAAGGCCTCGTCCTGTGAGGGTCCAGTTGTCTCTTTGTCTCCTTTTGATCCACTGACCTTTCACCTTGGACCTGCAGAGGCCATCTTGCTGCACCCCTGCACAGCAGGGGCAGCAGGGGCAGGCAGAGGTTTTAGGAGCCACCACCTGGGAGCCTACGCTGCCCACACTGACCCCTGCCTTTGCCAAGAGAAAATGTTAAGTGCTGGTTCACCTTCCATTTTAAAATAGAAAATGAGGCATTGCCCCTGGGACAGCAGTGAAGGTGTTTGCTGACGGTCTCTGTGCCCACAGCAGAGATGGCCACTGGCCGGCCTCGCTGGACCCTCCCCATGGCCCCGTTCCCAACCTCGGCTTCTTTGTCTCACATAGAAGGTGGACAAATCGACAGCTAATTTTGCAGAAATGTATTTTTTCTTGTAACCTGGTCGGAAATGACCATTGTGCCTGCTCTCTGACTCGAACCTGAGAACAGCATGGGGTCCCTCTGTATCTGTCGACCCAGCAGCAAAGCAAGCAGGGAGGCAGTTTCTTTTCCACGCCCATAGTCCTCACGAAGAAGCGGTGCTGCTGATCACACACGAGCTGGGAACTGACTCCTCTGAGACACAAGCGATGACCTGCCTGAATCCCGACGGCCCTGAGTGCAGAGCTCATCAGCATGCCTCCTCCATCTCCCACTTCTACTGAAAGGGAGCAAAGCCTCTCACCCCACTCAGGTCCTCCCTCCGTCCGCGCTGAGCCCGGCCCCTCCCACCCTTCCCAGAGCCTGTGCCAGTGTCTCTCCTCCTCCCCTTCCACCACTGTCATCGTCCTCAGCATGGAAAGGAGTGTCTTTCCCGTCTTTGAAAGGACCAACACAGAAAGTACCCCGACCAGCTAGCAACCCCCCAAACCTCCCACCACCCGCTCCTCGAGGCTGCCTGAGGTGGGGTTGGGATGAAACCCTGCCTGCCGGCCAGGGTGCTACCTGCTCTGAAGGCAGGTACGTGCCCGCTTGCCCTGTGTGCTGTGGGTCCCCCTAGTGTCCCCTGAGCGGGCTGCCAGTGTCCAGAGGGCTTGTCCTGCGCTCTCTGCAGGGCTCCCTTTAGCACCACTCTGTGACTCAGGAAGAGGCATGCAGAAGCAGAAGAGCAGTTCATTACGCACCCTCCATCACAGAGGACAAGGACCAATATAACCGACTGAATGGTCTGACGCGATGTGACTGAAACCCCAGGGAAAAGCACGAAACCTTAGCAACGACCTTTTGTGGGTCCCATAATGGCACTCTGAATTTAGCACCTCATAATTTAGTCAAAGAATAATGTTTTCCAGCTGACAAGTGGAGGTGCATGATTAAGGCTGTTGTTACCCTCTGGCTGATGTCCAGCTTTGCCTAGGCCTGAGACGGGGCTCTGGAAGCAGGTTCTTAGGAATCCAGAATCAGTGCTATTCAAGCAGATCTTTAGCAAACGCCTTGTACAGCTCAACGGCCGAGTGGCTTTGCCAACTGGCACTGTCACAGGTAGCTGTCCCCAAATCTGGACTAAACATACATTTTCTTAAAGAATCTAACTCTTTGCATCAACTGGCAAAAAACCTTTAATGGAGAGTTGTTACTCAGTGGGCACAGAGTTTCTGTTTGGGGTGACAAACAATTTTGGAAATAGTGGTCATTGTGGCACAACACGGTACATGCACTTAGTATTATGGGATTGTGTGGTTCAGATGGTTAAGATGCCAAGGTTTGTGTCATGTATGTTTACCACAGTGAAGGCATATACACATGTCTGTATAAAATCCTATATGTACACACTCTACACCATACATATATATATATATATATATATATATATATATATATATATATATATATATATATATACACACGCAAACGCTAATCTTAAGAGGACAGGACCGGCTCTTTGCTACTATCATGCAAAATAAATCTTAGGAAGACCAGAAGTACAACTAAAGGTCAAACAACATTTCATGATAACATTTCGCTTCATGTCAATACATCAGGAAGACCTAAGAACTTAAGTGTGCGTGTGCCTAATAATAGAACCTCAACACATATGAAGCAACAACTGACAGAGCTACAGGGAGACGTAGATAGGTCACAACACGCTACCAGCTGACAAACAAATGTGACAGTCGTTTCCAGGGTTGGAATACGTAGCACACATGGATCACCACAAGCGCACATGTGGGTTCTCCGGGGACAACTACTTCTCCTGCTCTCAGCAGCAGCAGGTTTCTCACTAAACACCAGCATCTCTCCTAAGCTTCGAATGTGCTGCCTCTCGAGGATCCCAGTCCCTTGGAAACAGGGTCTGATGCAGAACTAGTGAGGCTTCAGGGATGGGAAGCTGGGGCACAAAGTGCCTTCGTCCACGCCCACAGCAAGAAGGGCCGGCCTCGCGAAGCCCAGGGTGCTGCACCAAGCTTTATACCCCGGGCGCATTTCCCCTCCCGGACGCTTGATTCTGAGCCTTAGCACTGGAGTGCATTATCTGATTTTCCAACATAATAACATGTGCTGCCCTGTGAGACGCGGTGAGCCAGGAATGTGAGGCTGTGATTAGAATGGGGAAACTGTCTCACTTCGGGTGTTTGCTTCTCATTTTGAGATTTGACAAATGGAACGCTGAACAGAACACTGAACCTAGGAGTTTAGCTCGTTGACTTGATCCACTCACTGGCTTGTCCACTTCTCCGTGGGGCAGCGTCACCGGCACACTCAAGCTGGAGGGCTGAGCAATGTGCCACCCAGGGAGGTGGCTCCTGAGCGCACAGAGTCCACTCCGCACCGCCCGGGGCCATGCACCCTCCGTGCTCTCGCCGCCCACATCGCTTGTGCAGACCCGGGCTCTCGGGGATGCCCTCCCTTCCCAGGGCCCCACCCCTGCCACTCCTCTGGTTTGGGGGCTCCTTCCAGACCCAGCAGGATTAATAACCCCCATCTCTGACCAGGGGTGGAATCTCTCAGGTTTGCCTCCTCTCCCCGTAGGCTCTGGGCCCTTATGTGCCGCAAGCCATCTCTAGAAACCAGAGAACGTGGGAACTGGAGTGGGCTGAATGCCCCCCCCCCCAAGATGTGTCACATCCCAATTTGAAATAGAGTCTCCGCAGATGTTTAAGTTAGGGATTCAAGATGAGGATTTAGGGTGCACTGCAAATCAAAGACCAGGGTCCTCATAAGAGAAAGGAGAGGGAGATTCGTGATAAGGAAATACGGGTGGGGCGAAGGCTGGTCATGTGAAGATAGATGCAATGGTTAGAGGGATGTGGCTGCAAGCTGAGGGTCGCCAACGATTGCTGGAGCCACCGGAAGCCAGGGGAGATCCTGGGAAGCGTGCTCCCTCAGCCTCCAGAAGGAACCAGCGCTGCTGACATGACACTGTGCTTTCGAACTTGTGGCCTCCAGACCTGGGAGGGAGTGAACTGTTGGCTCAAGCCACCCAGGGTGTGGTCCTCTGTGCAACAGCCCAGGTGCCATCACTGTCCTGAACAAATGGGAACGAGTTAGGCGGCACCACCCTCGGCCCGAGTGCCTAAGCAAACGTGGCGTCTAGCGGAAGTCCCAACTCATCACTCAGTATGGGAGGGAGGACTGATGCTCTTCTGGGCCAGTGAGACCTGTGGGCGGCCTGCGGTGGCACTGTCACCAGCTAGTGCTGCTTCTGAAGAGGGCCCCACAGGGATGTCAGAGCCAGGAAATGCTGCCAAGACTGGTCAAGCTGCTGTGAAATATCAGATTAATTTCTGATTAAGTGAGAGCAGGTTTCCAGTTTTAAGCAAGAACCTTCATTCAGAAGGAATAAAATGCAACCTCCAAGATTTCTGGCACTGGAACAAAGAAACCCTTCTGGGATTTCGTAGAGCAGAAGCCGCCCCTCAGGAGCCCTTGCGATGGATTTCTGGCACGCTCGTGTTTAAGGGGAAGGAGCCCCCCTCTGACCGTGTAGGATAATGTGGTGAACAGCTGAATCCAAATGCCCCACATTCACAAGGCGGAATCCAAGAATTGAACTGACAAAATTATCAAAGTTTGGCTCACATCGTCTGACTGAACACCATTTTTTAAACTACCAGCTCTATTGCTATATATATATGCACACACACACACACACACACACACACACAGCAAAGAGCTACACACCCAGCTATATACACACCCAGCTGGGCCCAGCCATGTACATGCATACACTAGCATATATGCAGCTATGTGTACACACAGTTGCATATATAACATATATGATTATGTGATAGGTCATCTAAATACGCGACAAGGAAGAGAGCTGGCCTTGCCGAAACGGGGCTTGCTCGCCTTCTAGCTTGCTCACGTCCATGTGTCACACACACGGGGTCTGGTCTTGCTGGGGAGCTTTCTTTTCACAAGAGGTATATCACCCAACAGGTACATAGAGAAGAGACGGGTCTGGGCCCTTACTTTATGGTGCCACCGAGGTCCCCCGACTAAGTGCGAGAGTGCCACCCTGCCGTGCAGACCCTCCTCGCAGACATCGGAGAATCGTTCCCTTTAGGCAACACGGGCCTTTTCTGACCCCGTTTGATGAGCCCCCCTGGGCAACTCTGTCGTGTGCCAGATGCATGACTCGTCTTCCCCCAGGCACCCCTGGCGGGCAACACCTGCCATCCACGTCCAAGTTTTCGTCTGCATTTAGATGGCAGAAATCTTTACCCTCCTGGGGAAACGCTGACTACAAAGATCTGCTTTGGGAGACATTCGCAAGTGGGCCCCGTTAATCAGATGCGGTTTCTGAAGACGTGAACTGTATCTTCCCTGTGACTCCACTGTAACAGCTCACAGTGTAGTGGGATTTAGGTTTTCTCCTTAAAGAGCTTTTCATTCAGATTTTTTTTCAACTGCAAATTTCTCTCTGTTCGCCAAAGTGATTCTGGAAGTTTCTCCCAAATTGGCAAGGCTTGTAAAGCCAGCCATCACTTAAGCTGACAGGCCTGAGTGAGCAGCTCTCCTGGGGATGTCACTGCGCTGGGACAATGATGAGCTGGCTGCGCTCTGTGCTGTGGTCATGGAAAAGCTGTGCCGGCCTGTCCCTAAGCCAGTGAAATGGCATAAAGCTGTCACCAGAAAACAGGTGGTCGGCTGGTATTTGTTGTTCAAAAGTGTCCAGAATTAATGGGCTTTTGTATCTGTTGGCACTGGACCCTGACTGACTAGATGCTATACGACAGAGCTTTGAAAAACGGGTCCCCACTGTGCCTTCCCAATGCAGAAGGCAAATATTTGCGTATTCAGTGGACAATGCTGCCCATTATCTTCTGCTAAACTGCATATCGCAATCCCATCTGGAAAGTTCAAAAGAAAAGTGTTTCCCAATTATACGCCAAGCGGACTGATCTTGTTCTCACTGTTTCATGGATGGGACTTTTGTGATGATCAGAAGCTTGTTTACAAATGTTTTTAATTAAAGCTGAGAGAGGCTGGGAATCAGGTCTTTAGATAAACAGCTTGCCATTTTATAGGGCATTCCCCAAATGTGTCACAAGCCAGGAGTCCTTTTGGCAAGTTGTGTCCTGGGAGGAGTGGGGAGAGGGAAGCAAGACTAAAGGAAGGAAGACACTGTGGGATTTGAGGAGACTCGCGAGGGGTCCCCTTCAGGGCCTGGCAGGCCTGCTGCGTCCCAGCTCACGTGGGCCCAGCCTGCCGTGGAGCCCCTGCACACAGTCACCTATTGCCAAGGTGGCAGCCATCCAAGTCCACAGCTTCCTGCAAACAAGCCCCACGTGGACGGGAGCCCAGGGCGGCTGGTTACCAGCCTCTCCACCTGGTGCTCTGGGTTTGGCTGGCCAGCCTGTGGGGGGCTCCACACGGAGGGGGCTGCAGATGGACACATCGACGGCCCCACGTGCTCCGTCTTGATGGACACTGGGCTTGTTCCTTGTTGTGTGACCGGGCTGTGTGGCCTTATAGTGTGTGACCCGACGCTGCCTGGAAGCCGTCCTTCAGTGAGGATCTTGCCCAGCTGACCCTTCCTTCCTCTGCTCAGCACTGGGGCACTTCTCCACCGTCTGCTGAGTGCAGGGTTACCAGGTAATCTGAACCTCCCTTGTGGGCTTCAGACGCAGCTAATGGTTCCACAGGACAGTGCCCCCAGGCAGACTGGGTTCCAGCTCTACTCCCTGGCCTAACAGGACGTAGGGGGAACAGATGTTTGCAGAACACCAGCCTCGAATACAAACTGGCAGCTGAGAAGTGGCCACATAAGCAGGGCTGTGCAGGGAGCCTCACTGGGTCTTTCTCGGTGGGTCTGTCCTGCCCTTGCCAGTTACTCAGCAAGGCCCCAGGTCACTGGGCACACTTTCCTCCACAGGTGCCTGTCTGAACGGATGTGAGTGGACAGATGGGCACACGTGGGGGCGTGCCGAGACTGGCAGCAGCGAGCATGTCCACTCCACACGGCCTGATCACCTCAGGTCCCCTTACGCGACGGCTGTACTGGGCGCTTTTCTCTCTGATTCCAAGTGTAATGATGCCTCTTACAGAAACTGCAGGCATTAGGACATTATATGAAAAAGACTAGAGGATGAAAAGCCCTCCCCAAAGTGTCAGTGTTTTGGTGCATATTCTCTTTATGTGCGTGTGCACACACGTGCTCACATGCACGCAGGCTCACATGCACACACACACACACACACACTCACACTCACTGCACACACATGCACTCACACACACTTCTCATCTCTATACACGACCCGGCAGTTGGCCCCACACTCCACTACAAAAGACCACATGGGAGGGGTCGCATCTTTCTGGGAAGAGTCTCCGGCTTCCGTGGGAGGTGAGGAGGCCACGGGGCCCTAAGGCCTGTGTCCTGTGGCCCTGCTCTGAGAGGGCAGGGGCCTCCTTTCCCTGGAGGCCACGGGGATGAAGAGCAAGTGAGGGCTGGTGCTGCCGGGGAGGAGATGCCTTGTCTGTGCCCGAGCAAGGGGGTGACCAGCCCAGTAGGTGTCTGGCCGCCGGCCGGCCGCTGCCCTTCCTCAGGAGCCCTGAGCGTCCTCAGTACCCGTCACAGGCAGAGTCGCTGTGGGAAGAGGCCCCAAGAACCCAGATGCTGGGGTCAGAAAGGAGTCCTGGGGAGGCGGGGACGCGCAGACATCAGCAGCTGGGGACAGTCCTGGAGACACATGGGTCTGGCCCTCCCCCACACCCCCACCCCAGAGACTGCTTTGGAGACAAACGCTTTTTTGCCAAACCCTGGAGATGTAGCTCTGTGCCCCTGGGTCTCGGAACACGTTGCCCCAGACCAGTCGTCAGAAGCTTCCTGGAAGAAGACCTCGCCTGGGGTCACTCCGCCAGCCATGGGGCCTCAGGAGTGGGTGTGAGTGGCCGCGAGGCTGGGCCACACAAGAGGGCTGAGGGTGGAGGCAAAGGGGCGCGCTTGGAGGGCAGGGCCATAGAGGGCGCGCGCCTGAGGCCTTGGAGGTGAGCCTGATGCGGGGAGGGGATCAGAGCCCCACAGGTAGGAAGAAAGGACAAGAGAGACCAGGTATGAGGGGTCCCCTGGCACGCCGGGGCAGCCGGGCCATACCTGACGCCGAGAGGGCGCACGTGGAAACAGAAGCGTCTCAGTGGCAGCACCGTGCGGACGGGCTCTCAAGCTCAGGACTTCCCATGGGCTGAGCAGGCGCGATGCCCACGTCGGGGCTGAGGCCTGTCGGGTTGCACTACGCCTGCCGGGCTGTGCCTTCAGCCCTTGGTGGAGATCCAGCCCCCTCGTGGTAACCTTAGGTGAGCCCATAGGATCCCAGTGTTTCCATGGCAACTGGAGCCCTTCAGAGTGGAAACCAGGAAGGCTGGAGAGAGGAACAAAAGACACCTCAAAGCTGCAGTGGCAGATGCTCCCGCCTGGCCTGGCGGTGCCCACTGCCCACCGTCAGTGGGCTCTGCGTGGCTCACAGCGGCTTGGCTGCAGCTCCAGCCCTGGGAGGCTGTCCCTGCTCCTTAACTGTCCTCGTCTGATCACCGCGTCTCAGAAGAGCACGGGGCAGTCGGCACTAAAAACTGCTGGACAGCACCTGTCGTTTTACAAGGAGCTCTTATCAGCACTCTCACATCAAGAGTGAGCCAGGAGCGCAGGAGGAGGGGGTCCCTGGAGGGAGGAGAGCGGCCTGTGCTGGAGCTCAGCAAGTGGAATGGACAGGTGGGCAGGGAGAGTGGCGTGAAGGCCGAAGGAGGCAGGCCGGGCGATCTGGCCCACCTTGGACTTGGGATGAGCCCACAAAAGGCTCTTGTGTGAGGGACCCTAGCTCCCTGTCATCACGTCCTCTGCAGTTGTCCTCAGACATGGCCCAGCCACCTGCCCGTCCTCAGCTGCCCCGGGGCTGGGAGCCACAATTCTTCTGCATGAAGATGGCAATAGCTCAAAAGTCACAAAGTGCATTCCTGACTTCAAAGGGCACAGAGCAAGGGCTCGGTCTATACCACGTGGCAGATCCCAGGCGTGGGAGGTGGGTGCTGACCAGCATGAGAAAGGCTTTTCCAGGATTGGGGAGCAGTCCTGGGGTCCTCCTGATACCTAAGGTGTGGGGTGCCCAGTGCTGTGAGAGGTACCGGGGCGTCTTCTCACCCTGGACTCGGTCCATGATGTCCCTGGGGGGAGGGGTGCTGTTTTACCCTCTTGAGGATTTGAGGGGACCCTGCCCATTCCAGGGATCCATTGGCCTGACCTTGCCAGTCCAGGGAGGGGCCCCCTGGAGGTGAGGCGTCTGACTCACCACCGCGTCCTCACGGCAGCACAGAACCAGAAGTGTCCCCGTGGATCAGACGTCCCGCCCTGTGAGGGTCGGCCCCTGAGGGCGGACCACGTCTGCCGCAAACACGAAGGCCGCCTGTGCACACGGAGACCCACCTGGTCTGTGTGCTTCGTGCACCATCACGCTGTGCCCCACCAAGCTATTCTGCCTAATCATTTGCCAGGGGAGGGAGAGGAGAGACCTCGCTTTGCCAAAGTCAGGCTGTAAGATTTTTTATTGAGCAGTCTTCTGCTTCTCAGAGTCTCACAGGCCCGAAGACAGCTGAAAAGTGATGTTTGAGAGCGGCTGAAATAATAAATTGATTTTTTTATCCCGCTTGACTCCATCGCACTGTGAATCATATTTTCGTCAGGTATCCTGTAAATGACGACGTATGATCGCCCCCTTCCCCAGTGCTCTGCTAACACAGCTCATCCGTCACAGGGATGAAGGCTGCAACAGCATTATAAACCCATCACCAGGCCCCTCCTGCCCGCTGTTGCCGGCCCTCGGTGCCAAAACCCTCTCCGAGATGAGATTATTCAGCTACGAATGCTAACAGCCAACCCACCATTTCACGGGAGAGAGACCAAACGAGGCGGGGATGGTGGTTTTCACTTTGATCTGGACGCGTGAGTGTGGTGTAGACCGAATGCCGGTGAGAAAGCAGGTCTGGATTTCCAGGAACGTGATGGAAAGCAGAAGCATGTGCTGCCTCGGGGCTCAGACTGAGTTACCGCAAAGCGTCTGAGCCAGGTTCCTGGTGGGAACCGAATGGGAGGCGCCTGCCTCTGCTGCCCAGACGTGTTCCAGTCCAGAGGACGGGCAGAGGTTCAAGTTACCTGAAATGGATGTTTTTCTGAAGAAACCCCTGATGCCCGATGTGCTCTGTTAGTTTTATTCTCTGGCTTCTCTAAGATTCTTCAAGGTATATTTGTCAAACGCCAGACAGCCACCTGACGTGCAATTAGAGCTTCAGAAGTAATGGGTGTGCAAGGACCTGAGTATTGACTTCCTGTTTAGGGCTGGGCCAGGGGACTTGGCTCCCTGCCTGAGGCCATGAGTGGACGTCCTAAACAGGATGGGTGCCATTCCCTTCTGGCCGCTGTCCTCAGGGCAGGGGAGGAGGGGCTTCCAGGGAGGAGAAGGGAAGAGGGCGCCCTTGGGTCCTGACGCAGGGCCCCTGTGGGAGCTCGGCTTTCCTTCGGGGCCCCTGGGTCATCCCTCTGTGCACAAGGTGAGTACTCAACGAGCTCCTTCAGTCCACAGCCCCCACGATTTGGCTGCCCTGTAAGAAGGCAGAGCTTGAGCTCTGTAGGCAGGCATTCTGAGAACCTACTACGTGTCCAGGGCTGTGCTAGAAGTGGGTCCCACAGTGCATAAACTGGAAATGTTTGTCCTCGTGGTGTTGCGGGTGGTGGGGAAGCCTGGCAGAGAGGAGATGGCAGCATGATAAAGCCCCTAAGGGCAATGCAGAGTCTAGAGGAAGGGGGAGTGGATGGGCAGGAGGGCCAGAGGCCAGGAAAGGTGTCTCTGGGGAACCTCATCAATGGGAGAGGTGCAGCCCTGAGACCCCTGGGCCAGCGAAAAGGGAGGGGTCCAGAACCTGAACCAAGGCCACTGTGGCTGGGAGAGCAGGCAAGGGCCCTTTCCTCTCACGGTCTCCCCAAAGAGCCTGAGCTCTGGCACACCCTCCATGCTGGGGGTACTGCGCCGGCCACAGCAGCTGGCCAGGAAAGCTGGGTGGCTGTGCCCCAGGCTCCCAGGTCATTGTCTGTGGGGGACATTTACAAGTATCCCGAGAGACATGAAGGCTCAGAAGGAGGGCCCAAGGAGCCCAAGTGGGACCCCACAGTCTTCACTCGTCTTAGGGAGAATGACAGGCAAAATGATTGGGCCTGTTCAGGTGTGTGGTGCTGAATTGTAGCTTTTGTATTTCTGAAAGTGCATTTACTTCTTTATCTTTGACATACATTTTTTTTCTAGGTGTTCTACATAAAAAGGAGTCATACCGCCAAATAAATTTTGGGGAAATAGATTCTATACAGTGTTCTCCAATCTTCATACACTTAATAGCTCTGTGAAGTCCTGTAATACGTGGACCCTCGAACAACACACGGGTTAGGGGAACCGACCCCCTGCACTGTTGAAAATGCACGTACAACTTTTGACCTCCTGAAAACTTAACTACTAATAGTCCTATAGATCGGAAAACTTACTGATAACAAAACAGTCAATTAACACATATTTTGTATGTTATATGTGCAAGGTCTGACAATTAAGTTTGTGAACTCATCCGAGGAAAAGTGCTACACACCTCATTGCTGAATATCACTATGGTCACCTTCGAAGTACTCCCCTTGGGAAGCTGTGCACTGATGCCAGTGCCTAGTCCACCCTTCAAAGAAATTTTGGGGGCCGGCCCGGTGGCTCAGGCGGTTAGAGCTCCATGCTCCTAACTCCAAAGGCTGCCGGTTCGATTCCCACATGGGCCAGTGGGCTCTCAACCACAAGGTTGCCAGTTCAACTCCTCGAGTCCCGCAAGGGATGGTGGGCTCCGCCCCCTGCAACTAAGATTGAACACGGCACCTTGAGCTGAGCTGCCGCTGAGCTCCCGGATGGCTCAGTTGGTTGGAGCGCGTCCTCTCAACCACAAGGTTGCCGGTTCGACTCCCACAAGGGATGGTGGGCTGTGCCCCCTGCAACTAGAAACAACTGGACCTGGAGCTGAGCTGCGCCCTCCACAACTAAGATTGAAAGGACAACAACTTGACTTGGAAAAAAGTCCTGGAAGTACACACTGTTCCCCAATAAAGTCCTGTTCCCCTTCCCCAATAAAATCTTTAAAAAAAAAAAAAGAAAGAAATTTTGGAACTCTTTTTCTGGAATGGCCATCAGAGTTGTCGGCATCTTACCCTTGATGTCCTGAATGTTGTCAAACGTCTTTCTTTCCATATTTCCTTTATCTTTAGGTAAATAAAGAAGTGATTGGGGGCCAGATCAGGTGAGTAGGGAGGGTGTTCCAATACAGTTATTTGTTTCCTGGCTAAAAACTCCCTTACAGACAGTGCTGTGTGAGCTGGTGCCTTGTGGTGATGCAAGAGCCATGAATTATTGGCAAAAAGTTCCGGTCGTTTTCATCTTTTTCATGCAGCCTTTTCAGCACTTCCAAATAGAAAACTTGGTTAACTGTCCAGTTGGTACAAATTCATAATGAATAATTCCTCTGATATCAGAAAAGGTTAGCAAGTTCATTGCAACAAGTTTGCGAACTTAATTGTCAGACCCGTGTTATATGCTGTATTCTTACAGTAAAACAAGCTAGAGAAAAATAAAATGTTATTTATAACATCAGAAAGAAGAGGAAGTATACTTACAGTATTGTACGCACTTACTGAAAAAGTCTGTGTGTAAGTGGACAGGCGCAGTTCAAACCTGTGTTGTTCAAGGGTCAGCTGTCTAGAAAAGTTACCGTCTTAAAGTATATTTTCATTACGTAAACACTTAGTTACGAATGTAGATACGTACTGAGGAATGGCCCCGGCTCTCAGGTCCCACCTTACTGAGACAATGAACCGAACCTGTGGGTGTGGGGATGCCGGCTGCCTGTCACGTACCTGTAAGGACCTCGGGGGACGTACCGTGGCCCATTTATCTTCCCAGCTACCAGCTTGGGAATTGGAGCACATTTTACACTTTAGGAGTATTTATGGACCCACAAGGAACAAAGCTGTGCCTGCATTTGCAACACTGTATTTCTTGGTTAATAGTCACCCTTATAAAATCTTTGGACTCATTAAAAAAAATTATTAACTGAATATATTTTGTTTTCTATTTAGATGACCTTATGCTTCTTATTGAAATAGCAATGTGATGCAATAAAGGAGAATATTGACTAATTCCAGTTTTCTTAGGAAAAGCTATATTCTAAACATATATAATGTCATGCAGTCATTCAAATCTTCGCTAAATGCCTATGATTCTATTATCTAGAACAGTAGTAACAAATGGACTAACATTCTATTAGGAAAGATCGATAAGAAATAGGCAAACAAATACAATTTTAGAACAGTGATAAATGATATAAAACAATGATATAAAACAAACATAATGGGTAAGGGGATGAGAAATGGATGGGGATTGGTGGCTGTATTAGTTAGACCTAAAACCATTAACAAAATGAAATTTTAAGTTAAAAACCCAAGAGAGGTGTCTTCTGTTCTCCACGACCACGTCCCCAGGAAAGAAAGCTTTGCCAGCTCCATCCATGTGGCATTATATAAATGTTCTAGCCATCCTTCAGGAACGGAATACTCCTTATCTTATATAAATAGTCTCACATCTCAAAAAATAAAACAGGAAAACAGACCTAACCCAGTTTTTTAGGCTGGTGGAGCCAAAATATCAATTTGGAGCAAGACAAAAGAAGAAAGAACATTCAGTGCAGTCTCATTTGTGAAGATAGAGCTAAAATTTCTATAAAACATATTACATATCCAATCCAGCAACTTACATGGCCAAAAAGCACGTCTTGTCCAAGTAGACTCTACCCAACATATTCCAAGACGAGGAACTACTAAATTCTTAAAAATGTGAGTTGTTACAATGACAGACTAAATAACGGGGATAGTTTTCAAAGCTGTGGAAAAAGGATTTATGACATTTCATACTCAGTAAAAAAACCTCAGGACATTAGAAGAGAACACATCTTAACTGTGGCGGACACAGAGGTGCCCTCCGTAAGTGGGGTCCTCGTCCCTCTCCTACAGGAGACAGTTCTTGCCCAGCCACGTGCAGAGGCAGCAGCTGTCTCCCCGGCAGGTTCACCTTCACAGAAAGGTGCCTCTCACAGAGGTCATGCCCTTCTGGGGAAGGGCTCATCTGGTGACTAAGCTGGACGTGCTGGCCCACCGTGGAACGGCTGTCGGGTAAGTCTCACCCTGGGGTGCAGAAGGCTGGCCGAGCTTCGTTCAGCTTCTCCCTCGTCCCAGGCATTCTCCCGTCCCCTTCACAGGCTGTGAACCCTCATAAACATCCTTTACCTCAAACTGCCTTGACATCTGTTCCCGGAGAGCCCAACCTATGACACGACGCACGATATACAGCACCTACCAAACAGGACACCAAAATACTACGTGTCACATATAAAGATTAAAAGCATTCCTTTTCTAGTCAGAAAGAAGACGAGTGGTTGTCATCACTCAGTGCTAGTCAACATTATATTAGCGTTTCTAGAGAGCAAAGTAAAATAAGAAAAATTGTAAGACATGAAAAGGATCAAACACATTTGTCAATACAGCAGATGAAAGAGATACTGTAGGCAAAGTTTTCAAATGAATAGGAGAGTTCACCGAGGTTGCCAGATATGAGATAAAACACAAAGATCAAAGTTCTAGACGCATGAGATCAATTAGGAGGCGTTTTTCCAAGACCTTGCCACATGACAACACAGAAAACCAAAGCACTAATAATGAGTTCTAATATAATAGAACTTTATGTAGAAAACAATCAAAGCTCTTTTTAAATAACATAAAAGCCAGCTTAAATGAGCAGAAATACAGATCTAGACTATCTAATGCTAAAAATTCATGTGCAAGTACAAAGGGGCAAAAATGGCCAAAACAACTTAAAATCCTAGAGGGAGACTTAGAACATCACTCCACCAATTGTCAAGACTTAGAAAGTCAGAGTAATTAAAATCATGGGATACTGGTACAGGGGAATAGACAAACAGGCCACAGGGTCATGTCAGAGGTCTACACACAGATTTGTTAATGTCTGGTCAAAAAGGCTTTGAAGAATAGGAAAAGAACGCACCATTCAACTCATGGCACAGAGCTAACTGGTACTATCAATGCCAGGTGGATTAGAAACTACATGAGAAAAGCAACACTTTAAAACTTCTGCTAGAAAATGTAAAATTCCATTATGATTTGGGAATAGGGGAGAATTTTTTTGATAAGGCCCAAAAAGCAAGTAGCTTTGAAAAACATTAATTCAATTCCATTAAAACCTTTCAAAAGCTTGCATGGGAAGAAATGATGTGTAAAGGAAACAGGCATGTCACAGACTGAGAAGAGGTATTTATAAACACAGGATAACGTAAATCCAGAATAAGCAACTTCTACAAATTAATATTTTTTTTAAAAAAGGAAACAACCCAACAGAAAAATGGGCAATAATCCGACAGAAACTTAGGGACCCAGAGACCTAGAAATGTGAAATGACTCACAGTCTCACTAGCAATCAGAGAAAAACAGAATTAAAGAGCATAGAAAAACATGCTAAGTGAAAGAAGGCAGTCAGAGACGACCACACATTGTATGACTTCACTTATGCAAAATGTTCAGAACTGAAACAAGAAGTGGGTTAATGGTCGACTGGGCCGGGGGTGGGAAATGGGGAGTGATTGCTGATAGGTCCTGGGATTCTTATTGGGGAAATGAACTGGATTGTGTTCATGCTTACCCAACTCTGTGAATGTACTGGGAAACACTGAATTGCACACTTTCAGTGGATGAATTATTATTTTTTTTGCAATTATTATTAACTTTTAAACCGCAATTACTTTTGCACACCCTAATATGTCAATAAATCTGTTGAGAATGTTGTGATGATTGAATAATTGGCAGAACAAGGTACTGAAAACTTTGAACGCTCCACAAAATACTATACATATTTGCGGGTACTGACCTCCACAGGAAGAGTGTAATAACGTGTGGGAGAGGGTCACAGGAGCTTCAGGCAGTGTCCCCCCTTGATGACACGGGTCAGGGAAGGGGATGGGTGTTCTCTGTGTCTTTTCTTTCTTAGAAAGATTAAACATTGACATTTGCCAACTGATCAGTCCCCCAGGGCTGTGAATTTGATGTTCTTTCAGATTTGTTTCATCTTCCTATTTGATTACAGCTTTCCCACCTCTCAGCGTTGTGGTCGCTCTCTCCACCACAGCTGTCATGGTTCTTATCATTTGACATCACAGGTCTTTCCTTGGTCACTGCCCAGACCACCCACTGGAAGCGAGCCTCCAAAGGACAGAGCACACAACACAGTCTCTGTGTTTATAAATTTGCTTTTTCTGGACTTTTCTTATCGAGAGGACATGCAGCGTGTGGTCTTTCACACCTGCTGCTTTCATGCAGCTCGCTTTTGAGGGTCATCTGTGCTGTGTGCACTGGGGCCCCCTCCCTTTATTGCTGAGTGCGTTCCCTTGTAGCTGCCGCTTGCTTTCACTAGCCACCTCCCAGCTGATGGGCTTTGGGTTGATTCCAGTTCTGGGCTCCTGTGAATAAAGCTGCTGCAAACAATCACGCACCCGTCTTTACATGGAAGTGTGTTTTCATTTTTCTTAGGTTGATTCTAGGGGTGGAATGGATGGGTTGCATGGGAAGTTTGTGTTTAACTTGTACAGTTTCTTTTATTTAAGAACTCCTTTGGGTGCAGCCGTAATCTACTGGGCAGCAAAGGGAGTTTTGTCATCTGAATAGTACATCCTGCTCCAGGCCAGCAGTCAGCAGGAGGAAACTCAGAGTCATCAGGCTGCACTGCTGATTTCTGGAAAGACCATCCCCCCAAGCATGCTCTCTAGCATGTTTCTCCTACAACCTCCACGCCTGCCTCTCCTGCCCCGTCTCACTCTGCCACGAGGAGGCTGTGAGCACCATTTGGGTGGCGTTTTTCATGTGTCAAGCATACTTACCACTTAGGGACAGACCACCCACCCTCTTCTGATCCTGGAAGAACTTCCAAGGCCACCACTGCCAATCAGGGACATCCAAACTCACTTTGTGCTACGGATCTGCATGTGCTGTGCCCTGTGGGGCTCACCATGTCACCGTGTTAGAAAGGAAGTGGCGCCACCCCTCCACACAGGTGTTTCTGCCGTGCAGACGGCAGGCCCTGTCCAGCCAGCCCTCCTCCCCACTCCCCTGCGTGTGTAGCATGGCTGGGAGCCGAGCCTGCCCTGGGGTGTGACACTGAGCTTCCCAGATGCCTTGGCCCTTGGTGCTTTACTGCCTTTGTTGGCTGAGCCCTTTGGTGCCTCCTTGTCACTCTCCACTTAGTCCCCTCGCCTGTGCCCTTGGGCTCACCTCTCACCACAGTCTGGAGCCCCCCCTCCTCCAAGCCTCAGCTTTAGGCCTATTCTTTGCCTTGGTTATTGACTGGTATTTCTTCTTGGCCAGGGGGCATGTCCTCCTCAAACCTCAGTCTGTCCTAACTTGAAATGGGCTGTGTCCTTGCTGAGTCCCAGCTCAGCCTGGCCATGGCTGCCCAGTCTGCCAGTCCTGAAGAACGGGCATGTGGGTCTTCCCTTCGTCTCTGCACAGACACTGCTGGTGCCCTACCCACGTGCTCAGGGGTCCTTTTGTCCAGCCCACACCTGCGACTTCCCCAGATGGCGGCCCTGGGTGCCTGGAGCCGCCTGCCCAGGGGCCCCTGAGATGTGCATCTCCAGCACTGCCAGGGCTGGCTCGGAGCCTTCAGGTGAAGCAGACGCTGTGGTGACACATCCCTCCAGAGCTCCCCACGGGATCAGGCGGAGGCCAGGCTCGGCCCGAAGCCATGCTTGTGCTCAGTTTCTTCCTCCTCCCCCGCTGTTTCTCTTGCTCCCCCAAAGGCTCCTCCAGAGACCCTGCCTGAGCACTTGCTCAGAAGCCTTGTTTCCAGCTGCGGGGACTGGCTGTGATTGGGCACGGGGGGATCACGGCCAGGGGTGGATGCTGGGAGAGGTAACCAGGTCAGGTGGGCTCAGCGGTGGAGAGAACGGCCTTCGAGGCAGACAGGCTCCTGATCTGCAAACTGGGACACAGAAACCCACGTGTGTATAAAGAGGACCCAGTGGAAGAGGTCACATACCAGACTTACATTTGGTCACGAGACCTCTGGCTGCAGTGTGACTCGATGAGGGGGATGTGGGGGCAGCTGTCGTGACCCAGAAGACAGGCCACGTCCTGGACGGGGAAAGTGACAGCAATGAAGAGATGTTTCGGATTTAGAACCAGCAGAACTTGGCAACCGATTAAATTTGAGGGAATGAGGGTGTGGGGAGCCAAGGTCACATGGCATTTGGGACTCGAATGGCGTGTGCATGTGTGTGCATGTGTGTGCACGTGTACGTACACTTAGATTAGAGATAGTGGGAGAGATGGGAGCAGGCGGCCATGATGGGGTAGGTGGGACAGGCACGGGCAGGGGCACAGGGGAGGGTCATGCCCAGAGCAGGCAGTGAATGCTGTGCTCTGGACAGCAGCGGGGGCTCCCACCATCGGGCGGCCGGCAGAGCCGGTGG
The DNA here is from genome assembly GCF_964194185.1 of Rhinolophus hipposideros. Taxonomy (NCBI): domain Eukaryota; kingdom Metazoa; phylum Chordata; class Mammalia; order Chiroptera; family Rhinolophidae; genus Rhinolophus; species Rhinolophus hipposideros. The sequence goes on from NC_138061.1 coordinate 1,537,743, forward strand.
AGCAGGCGGAGCTCCGACCCTTCCCGGCACCCACACTCAGCTTCCAGGTACAGCTCCTTCTGCCAGCCCTCCAGCCACCTCACGTCACCCGCAGGTCCTGGGGAAGCAGGGACAGCAGCTTCCCTGAGTCTCTGGGGTGCTTGGGAAGCATAAGAGCGTGAGCATGTGTGCATGCATGTGGTGTGTGTGTGTGTGTGTGTGTGTTATACGCACACACATATCTGCATACCTTCTACATTACACAGTATTCGATAACTATTAGGGCGATTGTGTTTCTCCTCGTCTAATTTAATTAAGTATTAGCTGTACTCTGCCTGTTGTTCCTCTCTTCCAGCGTGACTGTTGGTGCTGCGCTATTCCCTGTAAGCCCCCGGTAGCAGTAAGGGCACCTACTACACCCATCTTTCCAAAGGAAACTACTAAGTGCTTCTTTATTGTGCGCCCAGACAGGCCTAGGAGATTTCACCCCCAGAACATGCCCCGGGGAAGAAGATGAACCCTTGGCAGGGCCACCATCTGTCTCCCCAAGCTCCCGGCTCCCGATCCAGCTGGTGAGCGAGCTGGCACGGGCCTGATGGGTGGCTGTGGGTGCTTAGTAGTGACCTGGTTAGAGCCTAATGTAGAAATGGGACATTGGGCGAGAGGGGGCCTTGACATGGTCTGTTCAGTGGTCCCTGGATTTATGGGCCTGGAGTTGCTAATTTTCTGTAATATAGTCATTGCTCTTATTACAGAGAATGGCCTATTTTTAAAAGCGGCAGAAGGCTGTTGAATACAAAACAGCTTTTGCAATTCTTTTGGCTGATTTATTTATAAGGAAATATATTTTTCCTTTAGTTGTTTCAATGGGAGCTGCAAAATTAGGCAGAGATGTCTGTGGAGCCTCGGGATAGTTCCATGGAACTAACCTGCTGTGTATGTAAACCTATATTTATAGTTATGTTTACGTATGCTTATATGTGAGTGCAACGAATGACTGCAGTGATACCAGGGCAGGGAGAAGGAAGGAGTTGGGACTATGTTGTTGTTATAAGGGACCAACACATCCTTGAAGTGGTGTAATGGCATTTAAAAGTGGACTTGGACTAGCTATGAGTGTATACTGCAGAGCAATCAATACAAAAGTAAAAATAAAAGTATAAGTGAGATGCTGGCAAAGAAGAGAATGTGAAGTCATATAAAATACCCAACTAAAATCATAGAAGGCTGAAAAAGAGTGACAGACAAAAATGGGAATAAAGCGCAAGGGCTACAAATAGAAAACAGTAAGAAATACGGTGGATATTGGTCCAACTATCTCAGTAATCACTCTGAATGCTCATGGTCTAAATGTGCTGATTAAAAGACAGAGATTGTGAGTGGATCAAAAAACATGACCCAAGTATATGTTGTCTACAAAAAACAATGCATTTTAAATATAAACACACATAAAAATTAAAAGTAAATGGATGGGGGAAAATATACCATGCTAACTCTACTTTAAAAGAAAGCAGGAGGAGCTGTATTAACTTCAGATGGAGCAGACTTCAGAGCCAGGGAAGCCATCAGGGATAAGGAGGGCATTACATAGTGATAAAGAAGTCAGTTCTCCAAGCAGACGTAATAATCCTTCATATGTACGCATCTAACAACAGGGCACCAAGCTTCACGAGGCAAGAACTGACAGAACTGCAATGAGGAACAATGAATCCTCGCTCATGGTTGGAGGTGGACAGAGCAGCGGGCAGAGAACCAGCGAGGACAGAGTTGGACTCCACAGCTGCATCAATCTGTACATAATTGGCATTTTTAGACGACTTCACCCCATAGCGGCAGGATTCACATTTTCTTTAAGCTTACATGGAACATTTACCAAGATAGACCCTATTCTGGGCCAGAAAACCCACTTTAAGAATTTTCAAAGAATAGAAATTCATACAATGTTTACTCTCATTTTACGATAAAATTAAACTAGAAATCAGCAATGGAGAGACAGATGGAAATCCCCAAACACATGAAAATTAAACCCCATTCTTATAAATTACCCTTGGTCAAAGAAAAAATCTCAACAGAAATTAAAAAATATATTTTGCATTAAATAAAAATAACACAATTTCCAAACTTTTTTAATGTAGAGAAAAAGCAGTGCTTAGAGGGGAATTTATGTCATTAAATGCATATATTAGAAAAGAGGAAAGATCTAAAGTCAATAATCTAAGTTTTCACCTTAGGAAACAGAAAAAGAGGGGAAATGAAATCCCAAGTAAGTGAAAGAAAATAAGTAAAAATTACAGCAGGAATCAATGAAATTGGAAACAGAAAATCAATAGAGAAAGCCAACAAAACAAAAAGCTGGTTCTTTGAAGACATCAATAAAATTAATGAGCCTTGAGATAGGCTAACTAAGAAAACAGAGAGAGGATACATATAATATCAAAAATGAAAGAGGAGATATCACTATAGAGACCATGGCAATTAAAATTATAAAGGAATATTGTGAAAAATTGATAAGCACAATTTGATAATCTATTTGAAATGAACCAATTCCTGGAAAGACACTACCTGCCAAAACTCCCACAAGAAGAGGTAGACGATCTGAATAGGTCTGTAGCTGTCCAAGAAATTGAATCAGCAATCACAAACCTTCCACAACAGAAGACACAAGGCCCATATGTGTTCACTGGTGAATTCTGCTGAACATTTAAGGAAGAAATTGTACTGATTCTCTGCAACCTCTTTCAGAGGACAGAAGCAGAGGGAAATTTCCTAACGCATTCTCTCCTCATAGCATTGCCATTATACCCGAACCAGACAAAGATATCACAGGAAGACTATGGACCAATCCCATGAACATAGATGTAAAAATCTTCAACAAATGTTAGTAAATCATATTCAACAATTCATAAAAAGAATTACACACTTTGACCAAGTGTGATTTACCACAGGTATGCAATGTTGGTTTAACATTCAAAAATTAACTAATGTAATCCGTCACACCAACAGATGAAGAAAGAAAAAGCACATTATCATATCAATAGATGCAGGAAAAGCATTTGACAATATCCAACATCCATTCATGATAAAAGTTCTCAGTAAATTAGGAATAGAGGGTAACTTTCTCAGCTTGATAAAGAATATCTACAAAAAAATTACAGCCAACATCATACTTAATGAGGAGTAACTCAAAGCGTTCCCACTTATATCAGGTATAATATCCTCTCACTGCTCCTTCCCAACACCTTATTGGAAGTCTTTGCCAATGCAATAAAGCAAGAAAAGGAAACAAAAAGTATACAGACTGGGAAGGAAGACATAAAATTGTCTTTGCCAATGATATTATCACCCATGTAAAAGTCCAGAAGAATTCACAAAAGCACTCCTGGAACTCATAAGTGATTATAGCAAGGTTTCAGGATAAAAAGTGACATACAAGAGTTGATTGCTTTCCTATATACAAAAACGAACAAGTGAGACTGAAATTAAAACCACATTAACTTAGCACTCAAAAAAATGAAGTATTTAGATATAACAAAATGGGTACAAAATCTATATAACGAAGACTATAAAACTGATGAACAAAATCAAAGAACTAAACAAATGCAGAAATACTCCGTGTTCATGGAGTAGGAAGAGTCAATATTGTCATGATGTCAGTTCTTTCATCTTAATCTAAAAATGTAATTCCGTCATCCTAACCAAAATCCAGCAAGTTATTTTGTGGACACTGACAAACTGACTTTTTCTTTCTTTCCTTCTTCCTTCCTTGCTTCCTTCTTTCTTTCTATCTTTCTTCTTTATTTTTCTTCCTTCATTCCTTCCCTCCCTTCTTCCCTCCCTTTTTCCCTCCCTCCCTCCCTCCCCCTCTCCCTCCTTCCTTCCTTCCTTCCTTCCTTCCTTCCTTCCTTTAACCTCCTTATAATCCCCAAGCACGTCCCCTTAGTGGGGATAGGTTGGTAGCTACTGACAGTTATTTACGTATTCGTTCCTATAGTTCTTTTAATGAGCCCATTTTCGGGCTGATTTTGTCTCTAATGTTTTTCTCTGCTGCACTGGGAGCGGCTGTCTTGGCTACGAAGAACCCGAAGCTGATAAACTGCACGTCACATCTACAGCGCTCGACATTTCTGGCAGAGTGGACGTTTATATAATGCTCTTTGCCACAAGCAAAACTTTTTCTCCAAGAGATGTGAGAATTCTTGTGAAAAGGAAATCTTGGTCCACCTCAAATTACCCTCAAGTGCGACGTGCGATTTCACAGCTATTCCAGAGGCCTGAATGTCACGCTGCCCCAGCAGCCTTAGTGTCACTGCCTCTCTGCTCACTGCTTGGTCTCCTTCGGGAGCTGGATGAGCAGGTTCTCCAGTGGGACGGAGACCCACGGCTCTGACTGCGAGGTGTTGGGCAGGTGACACAGGGCCCAGAGCGGGCTGGCGGTCCTGCATCACGTCTAATGCTGCCTTTTCTCTCAGCTTGGATTTCCCCTCTGCTCACAGCTGCTTCCTCTCAGGATCCTTTGATGGTTTCTCCTTTTCTTTCTGACCAGGGCACGTCCTTGGACTTCTCTTCCACGTCCATTCCCTCCTACTCATGCATGCAGTGCCCTGCCTGACATTTCCACTTGGGTGTCTCGTGGAGCTCGCGTACTCAGCACCCACATGAACCCCCATCTGCTCGCGCGTTCTGGATGCTCCTCCTATCTCATCCCACCACTTGTTCTGGCCCAGACCGGCAGCTATCTTTCCCACTTCACTTTCCCTCACACCCATCTAATCTGCTAGCAAATTATTCTCACTCTACCTTCAAAACACACAAAAAGCTGTCATTTTCACTGTGTCTATTGCTACCCTTTTCCCCTCCATTACATATTCTCTACACAGGAGCCAGAGTGACTTAAGAAAACAAAGTCAAGTCACGTCGCTGAGATGCTTGAGTCTATGTGCTAGCCGCTCACTTCACAAGTGAAAGTGTGAATACCTAACGTCTGCAAGGCCCTCCACCGACTGGCCTCCTGTTACTTCTCTGCTGCTACCTGCCTGGCATCTGTCCAAGAACACAGTCGGAGATGGCTGCTGTCCTTTGTCATGTGCTTCGGCCACACTGACGTCCCCCCTTTCCGATCACTCAGCTCCTGTGTCTGCTTGTGGCTCTATTATCACCTGCAAGATTTCTTCAAATGCCAGCCTCTGCACAGGTGTGCTCTCATGCCCCTTCTTAAACTCCCTCTTGTTTTATCCCCTCCTGCACCACAGGATTTCTCACCTTCCTGCATACTCACAATTTGCATATGTAATCTATTTCTTGTTCATTGTCTGCCTTCTCCTGTGGAAGATATCTCTCTAGGAAATGGGTACAGGAATCCTTCTCCTGCGCCCATAACATCCTTTGGCACAAAGTAGTTTTTCAATAAGTACTGGTTTAATGAACGCGGTCTAAACTGGATTGAAACCCCAGCTCTGACCATCACCTTCAGCGTAAACTTGAGTGATTTATTTAACCTTGGGAGAGTTATTTGATCTCAGAGTCTCCATCTGGAAATGGAGTCATGTACAAAGGTCGTGAAGGTTAACTGGGGCACCACTTGCAAAGTGTCTGCCATGGGTGGAGAAGAAGCCGGTCCACGTTTCCTGTATCCGGTTGGGTTCTCTTAGCAAGATGCATTCTCCTTTAGCGTAAGTCATGGCCTCACCAGTTTCCTGCCTCGTCCGGATAAGGAGGAACCTATCATATGGCTCCCCTGAGGCCGGGATGTGCGAGGCAGTTTCCACCTGTGACCTCATTGAGTCTAATAACAATACTGCAAAGTCAGTACATTATACGGATGAGGAAAAGGACGCAGAGCCATTCTGTTTCTGAGCAGGTCACGTGAGGAGAGCGGCTGTCTTCTCCAGAGCCCCTGGTTGCTCTCATACTCACTGCTCCTCTCGTCCAGCCCACACAGCAATTTCTACGGAAGAAGACAATCGTAAGTGAATCTGCAGTCTGCATACTCGGACATATTGTCTCAAATCCTTGCCTGATTATGTCTTTAGGCTCAATTTCTAAGAGTGTAATGCTTTTAAATATATTGTGAGCTCTTTGATGCCTGACGCCAATTATGCTCCTGAGTTTCCCCCCACAATTTACATTCCTATCAACAGAAAATGACAGCATTCAATAAACAGCATTATTAAAAACCACATATTTGTTCTCCATGAATGTGTTCTCCATGATGGGTTGTCAGATATATATTGTAATTCTTAGCTGAATATATAAGACTCCTATCCACATCTTGATGGATAAAATAGTTTCTCTTTTAGATCGATATCGTTGATCAAAAGCTCATGATTCAAATTACTTTCCAAAAGAAGATAAATATTCCTTCATTTTTCCCCAAACGTTGACTGAGGACCTGCCGTGTGCTTGACTGTTCTAGATTCTTCTTCATGCTGAGGCCCCGATTGTTCGTTGCTCCCATGAGAGATGAGTATATCCTTTCCTGTGCCTGGAAAAAGCTTCCCCGTCCCTCACGATTCTCCACGCTCGTGGAGTGTCCCCTTTCTCCTGGAAGAGGCAGCCACCTGCGTCAGGCCTACCCCAGACCACATGGGCACTGGGCATGCCGATGTGGGGACACCAGTCCCCCTCCAGGGCCTGGGCGAGAAGACAGGTGGACATACTTTCAGATGGTCACGTCGGTGACATGGGTGTCAAAGTTTTATTTTCGTACATAATTTGTTTTATTTTTACTGCTATTAATCACTTGGCAACACTGAGATAAGAGATGGACATTTTTTTCATAAAAAAATAAAAAGCGCTTCTAGTGTTTGGAGGACTTTTTAAGCCCTGCCCTTAGGCATGTATATGTCTGCCCTGGTAACTTATGCTGAGGTTACTTGCTCATCAGACGAGGGTTCTCTCAGGAGGGAGCCTGTTTTGTGACCTTTAAGTTGTTTTATCCTCATAAGGCAGCTTGTCTCATGCCGCCCTGGAGGTGAAGATGCCAGGGAGGGCCACCTTCAAGTAGTGGCGACAGCTAATGACCGGCCGGGAAGACCGGTGCGGCTGCCGAAGTGCCTGTTTCCTCCCTCCTGCCTCCAACACCATCATCCACGGCTGTCTTTGGTGGGAGGGTCGCAGCTTTCTCATTCGTGCTGCCATAGGGAAGACAGACAGTGGACATGTTTGGGTTCTGACCTTATTCTCCCTCCATTTTGCTGGTAAGTTCTCAAGATTATTTCATCCAATGTTCTTTGGTTTCTCAAGTACTCGGTAAAGATTGCGAAGATTGCAAGGTACGATAAGACTGGAAAACATGCTGGATTCTTCTAGAAATGGTCCCCAGCCAGTCTTGCCCTTGCAAAAACAGTTGAACAGGCATCCCAGCTACTGCTGCTGTCGGCGCCCCTGAGCTGGGAGCTGTGCTGGAATTGCGGCCTGGCCGCAGCTCTGACACGGCATCTGCTTCGTGTGCTCAGGCTGTTCACCCAGCTGCCCCCTGCCCAGCGTGATGCCCATGCAGGGTGGCACAGCCTTAGAGAAACGCCCCGGTGGCCACGAAGCCATGGGTGGGGAGTCCATTTGTCCAAATCCGTCATTAGTCCAGCTGTTTTCAATCTGTCTCAGCTTTCCCGGCTGGTATGTTGACTTACATCCAAGATCCCAAACAGAGGAGTAGCCCCCGCTGCTGACGGCTGGCAGTGTCGGCGCCGGAGTTCTGGAAGTCCTAGATGCGGCCAGGGGACAGCCCTCGGGCCAGAGAGCTTACCATCGCCCCTTAACTTCAATTCAGGTCAAAAAATCATATTCAAATTAAGAAAAGTTCAGACCATTGAATGATGACTCAAGCTGCTCTAAATCCTTTAGTTCACTGCACTGGTGGGAGAGGATGAAAGTCGATGCGTGTTCTGGCATATTTAGGAACTAGGGCTGTCTAGTTTATTCGTGCACTGGTAACAAAACAAAACCAACCAAAGTGACTCATTCCCTTCCTGGTGTTCCGTGGATGAATGTAATGTCACAGCACTCCCAAACCCTGACGAGGTTTATAACTATCATAAAACTGTGACAGGAAATAAGTTTTGATCCAGGCTTGGTGTATTCGGAGGTCATAGTGATAGAACCTTAAAGTGCCTGAAATTATGTTACAGTAGATTCTGTGGGCCCCTCGGCTTGCAGCTGGTGACGTCACCTCCCAAGAAGGCCCAAGAGGTGGTGGAGCCCCACCAGGCCCCTGTGGGGGCTTGTCCTGCTGCCCAAAGAGTCACTCTGTGGCTTGGGACCCAGGCACGACGTTCTAGGGAAACACCACATGGTCTTCACACAGCTTGGTATTGTGCCCTCATCATCACGAGCAGGGCTAACGTTTCCGAGGCCTGGACGCGGTGTGAGGCCCCGAGGGAAACAGACTCAGGCTGTGACAGAAGCAGGGCCGTGAAAGGGTGCTGGCCAATGGCAGGGTGCTCCAGATTCCAGCGACTGATTAATCAGTAGCCACTTATGTTCCCCCAAACGAGGTTCATGTCTTTAACTATATCTAATTGTATGGGCCTGTCACACCCGTCACCAGTGGAGGGGAGGCGTCTTCCCTGCAGCGGGAAGGTCGCAGAAGTGGGGGGGCCCGGAACACAGCCTCTGCCCCGCACCCACTCAGCGGCCCCTGAAGCACAAGCTCTGCCTCTCTCTCCTGCGTCGCCTACACACAGCGTCCCAAAGAAATGTACACACATTTTAAGAAAAAAAAAACTGTATTAAAATTACACTGATGGGAACCACTCTGAGCACCTCTTATAATTGCAGAAGTCAAATGTGACTTGTATTCATCTTTTGTTATTGGTATACATTAAGTATTGCAATCTTAATACAAAAAATGTACACATATTTTAAGAAAGGGAAAACTGTATTAGTTTCCCTCTCTGACGGTGGCTGCTAAGGCCTGTGGCGCAGACGTGGCCGGATGGCTCATGTGCGTTGGGAATGGGCCCTGTCACAGAACACAATATCCTGCTCTGTGACGCTGCATTGAGGGGGTGACTTCTCCCGGTAAAATACAGGATCGCAGCGCCAGCTTTCCTGTTTCCTCCCATTTTCCTGATGTACCTTTGTATAATTGCTTATTATTATCATTTTTTTTAGCCTTTCTGAATCACTTTAAGTGTGTCGTTTGTGTGCCACACTGACCTGGATTTTTGTCTCGTGGCCAAGATGAAAACCTTCTTTTCGTGGGTGAAACAACACCTTTGTGGTGTGGCTGACATGTTTGCTTGTCTCTGAAACATGAATGGCATCTGATGGTGGGTTTACCGGCTTCTTTCTCTATGAGGCCAGCTTTCCTTTTCATGTAAAATACACTTATTTAGGTACTTAGGATGGTATGTATTTTTAATCTATGAAACCTCTGTGCAGGCATCCTCCTAGCCCCCTCCGCCTTACACAGGCTCCTTTGACCTGGAGGGTCACCACGACCTTTCCATTGGCTCCCACTTCCCACTGATGGGACAGTCAAGACCCTATCTTTGTGTCCTCTTTATTCCTCTCTTGTCTCTTTTCACCTGTATCACTCCTAATTTTTCAGAGCATATAAGATTCTCATACTACCATTTTCCCATTTTCCCCATTTTTCATTTCATGTTAGGCAGGACTTCTCTTTTGGCCCCAATCTCAGGCTCTGCTCCCCTCTCTGCTGTCCTGTGCAGTTGGCCTAGGTCCCCGCAGGCTGCGGGATGGCTCCAGGACGCGGTGTGGCTGTCCGCACCCACCACTCCGCGAGGTCACGGTGTCCTGCCCGCTGGCTCCGGGCCCGGGGCTGGGAGTCTGCAGTGCGAGAGCTTTGCTGGGTCTGCACTGCGTCTATGGACACAGGTTAGGTGTCTACTGTCACGGTTCTGGAATCAGAAGCCCCTTTCTCTTTTGATGTGAAATTTCCTTTGTTGCAGAGCTGTGTTCACACTAAAATAGGAAATGGTGTGTGTGCGTGTGTCCGTGTGTGTTGTTTTACACTGTAACAGGGTTTCTTTCATAGCACTGTACTCTGCAATAATGTCTCCAATGGATTTATAAAATTTTCTTCCTTGATTGAATTATTCAACTGTCCTGTTGTTACTGGGCACGGTGTTCTCCTTTCTTTAGACTTATGTCCTTGACTTAGATGCCCAACAGGGCAATTAAGTGGTAAAGCAAGGTAAAAGGCCGTAAGATTCTTCACACACGTTGCAGGTCATTCTCTAGTGTCACAGCCATGTACATCCCGCTGTCTACCTCTGACAGGCCCTTCCCGGTGTCTGGACAGCACTAACCACTGCGCTGCTCTGCCCTGGTCGGCGGTGCTGGATGCATTTCGGGAACGTCCTTCCCTGAGCGGTGCAGGGTGAGGTCGGCCACGGAGAAATGTGCACGAGTGTGGCGGCAGGTCAGCAGCCCCCGCAGTGGCGAAGGCTGATGGGGTCCCGGGCACGATGGCCTCTCGAGTCCAGGAAGCAGCAGGCCTGTGAGCCTGCAGGCCCTCCAGCTCCTCTGAGTTCTGAGCACGTGCAGGCAGTGGTGACAGAGGGCCCAAACCCCTCCTACAGGACTCCGTGTCACCGAGGTTGGCGTGGTGTGAAAACAGGGCAGGACTGTTTGTCCTTATGGGTTCTAGGCTGTCCTCGCTTCCCCTGCACCCAGCTTTCCTTCCATACTGCTGACCTGAGGGCTCTGAGGTGACGTAGGGTCCAGATCGGTGCAGAAGGAACGGCCTGGCATGGTCTCCCCCACCCGCGGCCACACAGTGGAGGGTCTCACCCTGATGAGGAATCTACTCAGTGTCACTTCTGCTGGTGCTGCGTTTATGGTCAAACCCTGACGGTCCCACCTGCAAATACCAAAGGCGGGTCCCAGAGGGGCTGGAATGTGACAAGTTTATGTGAAGCACGGCCGTGGGTCTCAGGGTCAGCAGGTAAGTGGCGTCTTGGGCACGAGGAGTGGCTGGGCTCCAATCCCAATGAGCATATACTCACCGCTCCCCATTAAGGACCTCAACAGCAACTGTGAGCATCTCGAAGCCAAGCTTTGCCTGTGTCAGCCTCCTGCTATCCCCGGGCTTTCTGCAGTGCCTGGCTTGTGCCAGCTGCTAAGTGAACATGGTGGGCTTAGCCTCTCCGCCTCAACTTACTCCTGCTTGCCCCAGGGCTACTCTGGGCCCATGGGACCGTCCTCGCCTGCTGTGAAATGGATGGGGTACCACCCACCCTAACTAGAGAGCATAATGACACTCTTAGTGTGCCCCCTCCTTTTGGTAATGGATGCGAGTGGGCTGACAAATGCTGTGCAGTAACCGAAAAACAAAACACTAGCTGCAAAGTTTCTTAGAGTGTCGTTCTACTTGCAAATGTGGTGGTGCAGACATGTCAATTAAGGGTGCCTCCAGCACAAAGAACGTGAGCGAACAGAAACATTGTGATTTGGGCACAGCACACATGCCGTCTGACAGTGTTATGGTGGGTCTCACAGCTTCTGTGTGCTCGTGTGCTGTTGACGACAAAGCGTGTACCTTCATTCCATGGAAAGCCAAGCAGGGGGAGGGGGAGGGGAAGGTGCATGCATGAGGCGCTGACTGTATGCCAGTCACCAAGCGGAGTGATTTGCATTTCATTTCAGTAACCTGTTACAAGAACCCTGAGACCATACTGTCTTTATTCACACGTGGGAAACAGTCCTTGGGAAACAGTCTCAGACAGGACGGAGGAGTAACTTGTCCAAGTTCTCACCATTGTTTATTTTGCTTACACACAAAAATAAAAAGGCTGCTCTTGGCAGGTGGAGAAGGTAGGGAAGTTCCGGAACATTCAGTGATGGTATCTGTGCTTGCTTTGCCCTGGGGCAGCGCATTATAGTGCCTAGAAGCACAGAGAACTAGGAAGGGTCTCCACAAGCCTCCCCCACAGAGGGCTCTGGGCAGGGGAGGTAGAAGGCATGGCTTCTCACTCTCCTCTGCAGGGGGAGGGTGCTGTCTCCATGGCAGGGGCTTGGGAGGGGAAGCGAGGCCTCCTGGACGGGACACATGGTCCAGCACGGGTGGGCAGCAGTGGGGGCTTTGGACAAGACTTCCCTGGACTTGAGTCCTGGCTCTTGCTCACTGCATGGCCCCAGGCAAGCAACAGGGTGCCCAGGCTTCAGGCACCCTCACCTGCAAAGTGGAAGCCCACCCCCTACAGAGGTCCCTAGACGAACCCGGTGCTCAGGGACATTGCTGAATGACCATCAGCCGCCTCCACTTTCAGCCCCAAGGGGGCCCAGGGCACCGAATGGCAGCACCGAGCAGGGAAATGTGGGAAGAGGTAAGGGAAGTGCCCCAGCCTGGGGTCACTGACAGCTCACACCCCCCTCTGCACTGCTGTCCCTCTGTCTGTCCTGGGAGGTGGGGGGCCCAGCCAGAGCCCTGGTGTGTCGTCCGCAGCAAACTAAGTACTTCCCCTCGTGGCCTCAGCCAATACTCTCATCACTTTATTTACCTCACACACCAAAGGCTTTGAGGTAAATTCCTTTCCAAATGATGACTGCATTTTCAGCTCAGAAACCGGTCTGCATTTCCCCTTTCTGCGTATTTTTAGAATACTAAGCGTTCTTACCCTGGGGTTCAGGGAGTTCATGAGTCCCTGAAAGTAAATGTGAAATTCAGTGTGTGTGCACGTGTGTGTGCATGTGTGTGTGTGCGTGTGCATGTGTCTCTGTATGTGCGTGTGTCTGTGCACACGCATGTGTGTTGCATTCCTGGGTGGGGAGCTTTGTAGCTTTCATCAGATTTTCAAGAGCGAGGGCACGGAGCCGTAGGTGAGCTAGCTATGAAAACTCCTGTTGCATCGTTTTGCCCTGTTGGTCCTAAGCATTTAGGTCCCTCGGACGTGAGCCAACCGGAAAGCGTCACCAGATCCGTGACCAAGGGGCATCTCGTGCGCTGGTCTCAGTGGTCCCAGTAGGTGGAAGAGACCAGGGACGTGTCCTTTGTCCATGTCCTTCGGCCAAGTCAGGGGCCATTGCTCTAAGTCGGTGCTTTTCAATGTGGAATCCCCACTTGGCAGCATCACCTTGGGACTGGTTAGAAAAGCAAATCCTTGGCTCCCGCAGACGATGGGAAAACGGGTGGGGAAGCAACGTGGGATGAGCCAGCCCTCCGGGCGAGTGTGAGAGCCACTGCCCCAGGTGAAGATGAGGGAAGGTGAGAGCAGGCTTCCAGGCCCTGTACCCCAGGAGAAGGCGGGATACGGGGTGCAGAGAGGCACGTGTGGCTGCCTCCCACCCCAACTGGGCCCAGGGCAGATCTGAGCCATCACATGCTAAGTGACCTCTTTCTATTCCTAAATGCTCATAACCCATCTGCTTGTTTGGCCTACGGAAGAAATTCGTTTTCATAGCTAACATCAATATGTCGCAGCTGTGTAGAAAGAGAAAATTATTTCCATATTTCAATCACATCACAAATGAGGTGCTGCATTCCCGAGAGGCACGGCGGGCACGGCATGCATGATCCCTTTTGCTCCTAAGCATTTGTCAGCCTCCTGTCGGAAGAGCGCCGGTTCCAGGGGTTGGCTGGCATTGCTGGCAAAACCCTCTGCAGAGTCCCCAGCTGCAAGGACTCTGTCCCATGGAGACAGCCTCCGTTCGGCTTCTTTAGGACAAAGACTCTTCTTAAGCAAACTTCAGAGGGAGCCCCTCCCATCCCTCATCCAGACGGTGCCTTTCTGGACCCCACGCTCTCTGCAGTGTCCCTGTGTCCTCACCCTCCTCCCAGCAGCCCTGCCCCTGCTGCTGTCCCCTGGAGCCCTGCGGACACACCCAGGACGGCTGGGAGCACCGCCACGTCCCACCTCAGGACATCCCCACCCATGTAAGCCCAGTGGACCAGGGGAGTTCCGCCTCGGGACCGCAGAGGGTTCCCTCTGAGTCCTAATGTCACCTGTGTGTCGTATTGGCACTGAACCCATGGCCTTTCTCCTCCCAGTTGTCCTGCCTCTGTTTCTGGCCTCGTCATCCCCAAGACGCCAGCCCTAGAGCCACCTTGGCCTTGTCCATTCTGCCACCGCACCCAACCCGTCACTGGTTCCTACAAACAGTTAACAGCCTTATTAGTTACCAACAAGCTAACGGGGTTCAGAACCCCATATCTTCCACTACATTTCAGCAATGGATCACTGTGCCTCGGCTTTTAGAAAATATATGGTGACATGAGAATAGCACCCACCCAGGCAACCTGTGCTTCTTTAGACCCACTATGAGCCGGTACCTATGCCGGGAATGTTTCCAGTGCCCTGAACCATCGGCATTGCCAGGCCAGGACTGGGGAGCAAGGCAACCCTGATGTTCCTGCTCCCTACGGTTGATTCTGTGCCTCAGAGCCCGCAGGGCGGTCTCTACGGCTCATCGACTCTGGTGTGATTGCATCATCTGGTGAGAACCAGGTGTAGAGACATGTGTTCCTATCACCCAAGCGTTGCTCATTGGCCTGGGGTTTCTGTCCCCAGACCTTCCTGCCACGTGACTCCTGCTCTGATATGGGGCAGGGGCTTCCCTTCTAGGTCCCCAGACTCCCGGAAGCACCTGGACAAACGTTCACTTTCAGAGAAACTTGCATCTTAGAGCGAGAATGTTGGGTGCTGATGGTCCATGAGTCTTGGAGTCAAAGTTCAGGGAGGGGGTGTGAGGAGCCCTTGGAGGCCCAGGCAGACGCTGGGATCGCAGAGAGTGGTGTGGGCACGCTGTTGTCCTTCCTCCCCACCCCCGCCCCATTCAGGTTAGATGGAGGGGCTGGCACCACCCAGTGGCCGCATCCATCAGGGGACCATTCTGCTTCCAGACATCAAGGGAGCATATTAGAGGTTTATTTCCTAAAGAAAAAATAATAATACTTAGATCTTATATGGTGCTTTTCATCTTCAAAGCAGTTTCACGCACAGAGCAGTAAAAAGAGATACAAACTTATAAAAATAACACTCTAAAGATGTCTGGGGATTACAAACATGCCATAAGGAGAATTAAATTGCAGTGATACTAGAAGTGTTATTTTTATGCCTAGAAAACTTTAAGTGCAAGTTAACTATAGAAAATACGACTCATATTTAATGTCTGTATTTGAAAGCAATCCTCAGCTCTGCGTAACTGTCTGGCCTCCTCCGATTGTGTCCCTGTGGCCTCAGGCAGATTTGAGGTTCCTCAGGCAGAATCCCCATCCTGCCCTCCATTAGCACAGCCCTGCGGGATCCCACTTCCTGTCTCACGTAAGGGACAATGACAATGGTCTTTCCTTTCTATAGTCTCCCCTGTGGGAAACACACTGGGCTTTGAAGACAGAGATGTCGCTCCAGAATCCATCAGCCGTGTGACAACAGACAAATTGGGGAGCCTCTCCGAGCCTCAGGCGAGGTCCCACATGTGAACTGTCTGCCCTGAATCCTCCCACCTCTCCCAGAGGCCATCAGAAAAATCCAGCTCACGAGCTTTGCAGCCTCAGGGACGCACTCATGATTTTCCTGCTGCCGCCACTGGTGGCCAATGCCCGCTTTCTCTCCAAGCTCCTGACCTCTGGCCTGTGTGGCCATCAGCTCGGAAGACTGGAAGAGCCCCCAGGCCCAGGAACCCATTTCTACAACTGCCCTTTGTGCAGGAAGCGTCCAGCCTGTTAACTGGGAACCACCTGGGACTTGTGCCACCGCCCACCCCTGCTGCCACCTTAGTGCCACCAAATCCGGTTTATCACTGGGTGCCACAGCCGTGGACACTGTCACTGTTAGCTACCAAAACATTACTGAAAACTCCCACATCATTTATCAAATTTCAGAAGTGAATCTCCATGCCTCATATTTTAGAAAAGGTTCTGACTGAATTACATAACGTCCTATCCCGCACAGCTGAGTCCTGGGGTCCCCGCTGTGTGGACCCCACTTCATCCTGCACCCAAGTGGGCCAGGTGTTTCTCTCCCAGAGCTACTCCACAGCTTAGGCTGGTTTCGGACCCCGGGGAAGGCCCCAGCCCGGTGCCCACGGCCACACCGCAGTGTGTCCCCACCCCAGCCCTCCGTACCTCAGTGGGGCACGTACAAGTGGGGAGCCTTGAACTGCTTTTAATCACAACACTTGTGACACCAAATGTGTGCAGTTTTCATACCAACAACCAACTCCAAGTGCCTGGCCACCACCGGGGCGTCCTCTAGGCCATTCAGTTCTGACGCCGAGAACCCAGCGTTAGAGGCAGACCCCACAGGTTAAGGGCTACGCCCCACAGAGTGCCCTCTTCAGACGCCAGTCCCAAGTGAGCACCCCGCTGCCCACGCTTCCATCCCCCTTGGCTACAAAGGCGAGGGTTCCCATGCCGCCTCCTCAGGTTCAGTAATTTTCCAGAACAGCTCACAGAACTCAGGAAAGCATTTCGGTTACTATAGCCGGTTTATTAGAAAGGACGTGACTCTGGAACAGTCAGATGGAAGAGACACAGAGGGCAAGGTCTGGCGAGGGGGCATCTCCACCACCTCTGGGAACACCTCCCTCCCAGCCTGGGGCTCCCCGAGGCCGTGGTTTCGGGGTTCTTGTGGAGGCTCTTTACAAAGCACGACTGATGGAATCATTAGCCATTGGTGACTAAGTCAATCTCCATCCTGCTCCAGTCCCTGGGGGCCGGGGGTGGGGGTAAAGATTCCAACCCTCTAATGACGTGGTTGGTTCTCCGGGCTACCTGCCCCCACTCTGAGCCTGTCTAGGGGGCCCCAGCCACCAGTCATCTCCCCAGCACACGAAAGACACTCTAACGCTCCAGCGATCCCAAGGGGGTTCGGAGCTGTGTGCCAGCAACTGGGGACAAAGACCAAAATTGCACCTCCTTCTGCCACAGGAGCACAGCTTCCTCACCTGAATACACACACAGCACCTGCGTGCTCAAGCCCACGACTCGCTGATCAGAACAACGCAAAGGTGACAGTGACAGGAGTAGGCGATATTTCCGAGCCCAGTCCGGTGCCTGGCTCTGCTCACTGTCCGCATTTCCTGCTAACCCAGCGCATCGCCTGGAGCAGCCCGCCTCTGTCCGCAGAGGAAGGGACACATTCAGTGTCCCCAGTGCTCTGACAGCCTTGGAAGTCCGCCTCTAGGACACTGGAGTAGGTCACCGTGTCCCAGGGGCGGGGCTGGCTCTGCCCCCACATCTGTCCTGTGTAGAAATAAGAGGCAGACTGGGTTTAACCCAGTGCCAAGGCGAGTGTGGCGGTATTTGTCCTGCAACAGGCAAGCTGCCCGCCGACCTCAGGGGAGGGCATGCCAGGTGTAAGGTCGAGGCAGGGACCTGTCAAGTCCCGGAGCAGCGGCAAAGGCTCCATGGCACCTGAAGAGACCTCTGGGGACAGTGCAGCCTGTCATTTATGGAAGACGCCAACCTCCAGGACGGGGTGTTCTCACATGTTGTCGCGCTCGCTCGCCCACCAGGGAGGCTTGATGACCAGCAGCAGCACAAAGCACGTGGTGTTTGGTTAAAGGACATGGAACCCACCCACACACCCACACACCAGGCTTGCTTCATGGAAGGCTCAGGTCGCTCCTCAGCTGCTTCTTAGGCCTGTCTCCCAAGAGACCCGGAGACGGCTGTGGCAGGGCTGGGCAAAGGGACAGGGGAGCCTCACTGCAGGTGCCAGCTCGAGCAGCTCTGCCTGAGCCGGCGGCAGGGTCTCCCCGCCCACCGCTGCCTCCATGGCGGAGGGCTCTTCCTCCACTGAACAGTGCGACCCGGAGGCGCAACGTAAGAGGTGTCTCCTCTTTCTGCACCAGGAGTGAGCCCACCTGGGAGGGCACAGGATGGCTTGAAGGGCTCCAGTGTCTCTGACAGGTTAGCTGCCAGCTGCCAGATCCGTATGACAAGGAGGGCAGCCTCAGGGCAGCCAGGAGGCCCTGACAGGCAGTGTCCACGGAGCTACAGCCACAGTGAGAAGGCGAGAGGCAGAGCGGATGATATGAAGTGTGAGGGAAAACGCACCTGGGCCAGGAGTGACAATTTGAGGTCCTTTTATGAAAGGGAATAGAATACTCACACGTTTGGCGGCACACATAAGGCATGATGTGTGAGCAATGATACGTCTCTGTTGAGTTAAGCCACTGAAATTCTGGGGGGAATTGATTATTGCACCCAAACGTAGCCTGACCTAATATGTCGTAGACAAAGGAGGTGATGGAACCAAGGGACAGTGTGTTTGGAATGGGGTGGAGGGGGAAGAGTGGCTCAGGATGGGCGTTTGAGTGAATTTCATTGAGTGTGTCTGGTGACTCCACACAGGCTTAGACACTCGGCCAAGGGAAAGCCGCAGAAATGCCCTGAGCATCAGCAGGTGTCATCAAGCAGGTGGCCACGGTCACGTGCAAGCGGACCTGAAAATGTGCACCTGTGTGGCAGTCACACTCCGGCATTCCGCTTCGCTCCGTCCGGCTTGCCCGGCGCCTGCGGGCTGCTGCACGAGCCAGTGCTGGGTGCGTCCCTCCGGAGCGCCCTCATTTCCTAAAGGCTTCCATGTGGACCCATCGCATGTGCTTTCCTTCCATCGTAACGCACCCAGTCCGCTCTCGCCTACGGCTTCCCAGCTCTCCCTGTGGAAAGCAGCCTGTCTGTCCCTTGCACTGCGTCCTGCATTCAGGATAACTGCCTACGTGGCTTATTTCCCCTTCATGTCTGTCAGTGGCTGCAATGAATTCCTTATGTATGTGCCCAGGCTGACGAGCAGAAAGCTGAAAGGAGAGACGCTGGTACCACAGCGTGAATCCCCATGTAGATTCTGCAGGAAGGAACAAGAGGAGTGGAGGAAAGGCAGCACACCTTCCCAGAAAGGAAGTGCCTGAGCAGCAGCAATTGCTCTGATCACTGCCCCGGAGCTGGGGTCTCCAGCTTGCACAAGCACACCCACCCCATAAAGATCCCAGGGCTTCTATCTCAAACCATCATGAAATCACGTCCCGCAGAGGTTTGGGCGACCCGCCCTTGGGAAGCGCTTGGTACCTAAGAACTGAAGTGCGGGCGCCGGCGTGCAGACCTGCGGGAAATCGGGGCAGCACTGGACTCTCACAAACCTGCAGGCCTCACACCTGCGGTCTGGCTGGATCGCACACTGACAAGCTGGGAACTGCTGGGGATGTGAACGGCATACCATACGCTCCTGGGGACACGCACAGAGCGTGTCCCCAGGAGGGCGGACTTTGCCGCAGGGGTCCCTGCAGGAGATGACGAGTGCTCTATAAGGGGGCCAGTGTGTGGATGAGTGGATGAGTTCTAATCATCCTAGGTTTATTCAAAAACATTTCCCTGTCAACGTATGTCCTACCAGCAGTGCTTGCTGTCCGCACTGGGATGTAAGGGAACCCTGGAAAGAGCAGACTTGGTTCAGACATCAGATCATCAGGTATTGGGGTGCTGGTGCTGGGCTCCAACACGCCGACCAGACAATGGCAGTGATGTGGCCGGCCCCAGCTTTTCTCTGGGATTAAGAATCTAAGCAGTGAGTCCTTTGTTGCAGGACCCTTTGGCTTGATTCTTGTCCTGTGCTGGTGTGATCTCAATGGCACCTGCTGCTGCTCTGTGAGCCACACAGGCCTGGTGTCCACATCCACGCTGGCCTCGGCCAGCCCACACCAGACTGGCCATTCTCTCGTTTCAGAGCTCCTTTCACCATAGGCGAAGTTCCCAGTAGCTCAGCCTTCCAAAGCTTAACAGGTGTTTTCACAATTAGACTTTCCTGATTGTGCTTCTGCTGTACTCATGGCTCCTCGGTGTAATGTCCCAGGTGTGTGCAATGTGGGCAGGCCAGAGCCCACGGCAGTGGGAACCTTCTGCTAAACTCACCGATGCAAATGTGTTCCCTTTACAAGCAAGGGGAGCTGAGGTCACCAGCCTCCCAATGCTAAACAGAAAAAGAAATGGCTTTATCCTAGCAGAGTGCTCCCTGGAAGTGTGGGCTCACCTGACCTTTACTCCAGGGCAGCTCACGTGTTCCACTACCACATCTGAAGGTGTATGATGGCCCCTGCATGTGGCACGTAAGTAGACAGATTTCCCCTGGGCCTCCACATGCGACTTGAATGTTGCTGTGCTCAGAGAATATCCCCAGAATCAGTGTACAGGTCTTTGTAGGATTAGACTTTTCCAAAGTCAGAGTTCACTTACTGACAATGGTGTGCACATGAAAATATAGATTTTTTTTCCCCCAAGAACTTGGTTGACTTGGTTCTGACTTCCGGGTATTATATTACTGATATTGTTCACCCAATTTCCAATACTTTGCAGCCAAGTTAGAAGACACACAATTACCTAAAACTCAAAGGCAAAATAAGGCAAGAGATCCATTCTCTGTGAAAATTATAGTGCTCTCCAAAGGGCAGAGGAGAAAAATGCATCATTCCCGCTGAAAATCCAATGGTCTAGTAGAAAATTTTACATGGACTCTGCCTGACACATAGAGCTTTCAGCGATAATTTTCAGAGAGGAAACATTGCCATTAAGTCTGGTGCTTATCGTGTAATGTACAATATTGCGGCAGCATTTCCCCGTGAGGGGTAAGGAGTGGGCGGCAATGCAAAGAGCAAAGCCACTAAAGGGGCTTGTCAGCCCGTGTTGTGCTTGCTGGGCCTGCACAGCTCTAGGGGAGCTTCCGGTCTCTGCTGCCTCTGCTTGCCGGTGACATATGAGCATCTTAGCAGGCAGCGTCTGGAGACAAAGCCGTAACTCACAGGAATGGCACTAATGTGGAGAGTGTACAGGATTCTCTCAGCAGCGCAGCACCCGTCATCCATTCCAAAGGGCTGCCTTAGCCTAGCAAAGGAAGCCAGCCTACAGCAGTTTCCCGAGAGGCCCTTCTTACACGGGCCTGGACCGGAGTCATCCAAAGAGGCATCAGTGTGACATGTGCAGGACGGACTGAAACGAGGGGCGTATTTCTCCGGAGGCAGCTGCAGACAGGAAGTGGGCCTAGGTGAGGTTCTCAGCAGCTCTGGGAGTTGAGCTTCTTGCACATACCCTATGGAGTCCAAAAGCCTGAAACAGGGAGTGGGAATTCCTAGAGGTTCCTGAGACTGGAGAGGGCAGGGAGAACCCAAATCTGTGCCATGCCGTATGCATTCCTGGGGATGTGGCAATGACCTTGAGAAAATCACTCTTCTTACAAAGCTCAAGGCTACCACTTAGGTGGACACATAAACAAAAGTAGGTGCATTACCACGGAATGTACATCACAAAAGAGGCTTAAGTCAGATGCTAAGGGAGCAAAGGAATGCCCTACAGGTGAGGGCAGGTCTCCAAAGGGTGGAGACATCTAAACATGGATGAAGTGGGGACAGTGAGCGCTCATGATTGAGGTACTCCAGAAAGGCATGCTGAAACAAATTCCCCGTTAATAATTAGGCAGACTAATGAAATACGGACCGGGTCTACATGAAGACAACTACAAAACTTGATGAAGGAAATCAGAGATTTAAATAACTGAAATACATTCATTGTTTATGGACTAGAAGACTCAACATTGTTAAGATGTCAACTTCTCCCAAATTTGTCTATACATAAAGCACAATCTCATTCAAAATACCAGCATGTCATTTTTGTGGACACTGACAAACTGGTTTCAAAGTTTCTATAAGTTAAAGACCAAGACAAGCCAACACAACACTGAAGAAAAACTAAATTGGATACAATCTCACAAGAGTGTGGAGACAGGCTGGTACTGGGAAAAGAAGAGAAACGGATCAGTGAAGTAGAGGAGGAAGCCCAGGAATAAATCCACACACATACAGTCAACTGATCTTTGACAAAGGAGCAAATGGGATTTAATAGAGAAAGGACAATCTTTCCAACAAAGGGAGCGGGAATAACGGGACTTCGCAACGAGTCTGACAAACCCCCCGCAGCCAGGCCCACCAGGCCAACATCTCCTGTCGTCAGTCACGTCGATGGTATGTACCTTTAATGAAATGGCGCTTTGTCTCTGTAATCTTCCCCCCAAACTCATCACCTGACTCTAATCATGCAAAAAATACCAGGCCAGTTTCAAGGGAGAGGCTAAAAATACCTGATTGCAGTCCTCAAAATTGTCAAGGTCACACATAGTAACTAAATGGAATCTGGAATCTGGACGGCATCCTGGTAGAGAAAGGATAGCAGGCAAAGACTCAGGAAACATAAACAAACTATGGATTTTTGTTAATAATTTTGGACATTTTTTTTCATTAATTGTGATAAATGTTAATATATTGTACTAACCCAGATGTCAACAATGGGGGAAATTGTGAATGTCATGTATAGGACGCTATAGGATATCTTCTCATTTTTCTGTAAATCTAAATTGTTCTAGAAAATAACAATAAAAGAATAAAAAAGAAAAGAACACCTATTTATTTTTTAAATTACCCAGAAATGAGGAAGGAGCCCATGTCAGTTATGTATCACCAGCAACAGAAAAACTCGCCTGTGTTCTCACCGTCAGGATGCAAAGTAAATGAGTAGAGGGCTGTCGCACACGCGTTCCTCAGAAGCAAGTTCTCCGGATCCGCTTCTGCTTAAATTTGTTCTGAAACTGCTCAACTCCTGTGGAGTTGGGCTGTGGAGTCGCTTCCTGAAATGTACCATGGCGAGAAGAGAAGCTGTCGGTGAACCGCTGGGAAACTGGGCGAACTTGCCGTGAGCGTGTCCAAGGGTCGCCCTGGCGTGGGGGGACATTCAGGACATTTACCACTGGGAAGCTTTTCTTTACCCATGAGATTCAGAGGACCACCATGCCGTCCTGTCCTCGAAACGAGCGGGGCCGCCAAGAGGATGTCGGAGCGCGCTCCAGAATTGCAGGTGAAACTTCCGGTGATCATTCCAGAGCATCCCTGAAATCAGGCAGGTGAGCCTTAGTCCACACCACTGTCGACGTTCTCCCACCTTCCCTGGGATGTTCAGAAGTGTCTTTGCAACGATAGCCCCTCTGCTGATGGAGCCCCAGAGCTAAGTGCCGGGAGGGCAACTGTCTGCTCACGTGCACACCTCAAGGGTCCCCATGCCACCACCTGGGCTCGGCCTCAGGCTGTGGGTGTGGAAACACAGAATGTCTTTAAGCCTCAGTTACCGCTCTATGAAATGCGACCTCATAGCGAGGATGTGTGAATTCACGTAAGGACCGAGCACGGATGTGGGCATATATATATTCAGTGCTCGGTACAGCCTGAGCAGTCTTGTTTTCTCTGTGTAATAAAGAACACGAAGCTTGGATACAGTTTGCTCTACGCAGCTGGTGCTGAGAACTGTGTGTAGGCAGCGTGTTCTATCCTGTGTTCACCTTAGCCAGGTTTGTAGGACGGTGGAGAACAAAGGCGCTTGCCCCCCAGCACCGGCCTGCAGGCGGCAATGGGGGTGGGTAGGCTCTAGGCTGACGTTTCTTCTCCTCGTGCTGTTCCCAGAAATGACCGAGGATCTCTTGAAAGACGCTGGTGACCTCTTTATACGTGTGTTTGGGTGTGGCAGGCAGGTGGGAGAATGTTCCAGACCATTTTGGGCCCAGAGGTTCAAATATTCTTTCTTTCACTGAAACATGACTTTGTTGTTAGTTTCTCTTGATTACGATCACCCTGGTTCAGAACCTAGCCCTCAGCTCAGCAGCATGAGGACGGGGTCTTGCCTGCTCCTCAGGAAGTTTCTGTAGCCTCCTCCTCCCAGGGCCTTTCTGCCAGGTCACGTGCTCCCCACGACATCCCCCAAGGACCCACGTCCTGCATGTCAGCCTTCAGGAAACACCCTGTTGGACTCAGGTCATCTTCACGGAAGGGATAGTTCACTCCTGGCCAAGGACACCTTATTTATTCACACATTGAATGGCTGACTTTTTCATCCACTCACGAGAACCTCAAGACTGTCAGGCTCTGGGGAGCTGGAGCGATGAGACGGGGCAAAGGGTCAGGTGGGGACACAGATGTGGAACCATCCATGTTGAGGCCCAGATAACAGCGACATGTCTGGGGAGGGCTAATGCCTCTAGAAGATCAGGACAAAGGTCTGATTCAACAAGCATCTCCTCGAACCTGAGCCAAAGGAGCTGCCATCTCAACAATAAAACAGGGGAAAATGATGTGGAATGTGGCAAAACTTCAGGAAGGCAGAGGTATAGCTTCCACATGTGAGAAAAATGAGATAAATTGTGACATTTTGATGAAACGTCTCGATGGTTGAAAGATACAGTATTTTTATGGTGCTGCAGGAACATTGTAATTGATCAAAAGAGTCCTTCTACATGGAAAGCATTCAGGTCCATACTTGATCTGGACCATAAATCATGTTGATTGTGTCTCTCGGTTCACATGCCTGACGAGCAGAGTATTGAGAAAGTTTTTGATGGATTTGCTTACTTTTCTCAGATCTCTAAAAGTAGCCATGGAGTGTGATTCATACATCACATCCAGGGAGATGGAGGCCAACTCCTGAGGCATCTGGTTTCAGATATTCAAGGTAGGAATGCGTGGGAACTGCCCTGGGCCGGAGGCTCCCCAAGGAGCATGGGGCCTGACAACACAGGGACCCACAGGTAGTGTTGTCCCCGCCCCTTGGCCTGGCCTGTCCACAGGCAGCTCAGGGCTCATGTGGGTCCCATTCATGGAGCCTGCACTTCCATCCACGTGGCTTCCAGTCCGGCACTGACACTGCCTGTTGGGTGGATGTTCTTCCACTAGAGCTACCCATTGGACAGACCCAAAGGTGGTGCCATGGTGTCACTATGCCAGGGCTTCTCTCTGGGTCAAGCATCCTTGGAGCCCAGGGTGAGGAGCTAAAGGTAAATTCCATCTTTGGAAATTTAGGCAAGTTTGCCCTCCTCAATCCCGTGGCTTCACAGGAATCCAGCCCATCTCAGGAAGGGAGGGCATATTCAGCAAGTTTCAGTGATGTGTGTCATCTCCAAGTCTTGTCTCCCTCACCGTAGTGCAATTCCTACCCTCGGGTCACCATGACAGCCCATCCTGGGAGAGCTTTTGATGCTGGCATTTCTGAAATACTTTTCTTCTGAGGACTTCCCAATGTTTCAGGATCTATATCACCAACTAATCTAAGTTGTAGACATTTCCAACCATTCTCAACGTGAAACTAGAAGTCCCTTTGTCACTCCCACCAACATCCAGCTTCCGTGGTCATGTGACTTGTAATTAATTGGCTCGTTCATTCATTTGACAAGTCTGGTGTGAGCACCAGTGTGTATCAGGTGCCATCCTGGGAACCAGGGGCTGAGAGTAAATCAGACCAGGCTGTGTGTCTCCACCAACCTCATGTGCTGATGGCGGAGGCGGACGGCTTTTACAGAAATATAAAACAAATGGATGCATGCCATAAACAAAAATGGGTGCACAACTTAATTTTTGAGAAAATCTATAAGCAGTATAAGCAGAAAGAGGGAATAATGAAAGAAATTCGTACATGGGTAAGGAGGCTCGACTACAAATATGAAGGGGATTTTACAGAAAGAAAGGACCTATTTTCCATTCAAGACTCAAATATTATAATGATGAGGCCTGGTGTCTGTACTCCCACGTTCACGGCCACTATTCAAATGAGGCCAGTTATAAGTGTCAGGATAAAACCCCTTCTCTTGTGGGGCTTACATTCTAGTGGGGAGGAGAGTGGAATGCGTATGTATGAAGCCCACACACACACACATCTTGGGGAAAGAACTGCTGGGACTAGGACCCATGCACTCAGGTATTCTCCAACCCCCTGCTCTTTCAACTCTGCCACGCTGCCTGGGGAACAAATGGCACAGGAGGTGGGAGACGAGTTAGCAGCAGGCCACAGAGCAGGATACTCACTGCAGACCCTTGGGCAAATTGGAGCTTTTCGTGTCACCTGCCAGGAGGCAGGGCTGACCCCAATGCACAGAACAGAACTAAACCTGCAGAAATAGTACAACGGGTGTAAGTTCAGGCAGGGAGATCATCGGGAAAGTCTGAGAGAAGCAGTAAAGACCCACAGCCGCACTGCAGTTAAGGGGGGCCATCAAAGGCTGTATGACAAAGATGTCCAAATGAAAACAGAATTTGGAAGAGCAGTGGCAACCTTCCCCAGTGAGACAATCATCCCTGGGAAAATTCTTTTTCAAATAACCATTAAAGTCTCTGGGAACTGCCCTAAGTGCATACAGCAATTAGAGAAACACTTGTTCAACAAAGTTTATTGAATGTCAAGTCCACATGGGACATTCTCTAAGATAGAACATATGTCAGAATCTAAAATAAGCATCAATAAATTGACAAGGAATGAAATCATTCAAAGTATGCTTAATAAAATTAGAAATAAATAGAAGGAAATTTGGTAAACTTACAAATGTGTGGAAATGAAGCCACACATTTCCAAGTAACGAGTGGGTCAAAGAATAAACCACAAGAGAAATTAGGGAACATTTTAAGATGAATAAGGATGCAAACACAGCAAGCCAGAGCTAATGGAGTGCATCTCGGCTGTGTTTAGAGGGAGATTTATAGCTGTAACCTCCTATGTTAATAAAGAAAAAGCTCTCAAATCATTCACCTAATCTTACATGTTAGGAAATAACAAAACCCAAAGCAAGAAGAGAGGCTTACAGATTAGAGTGGAAATAAATAAAAGCAAGAATAGAAAAATAAAGGAAAATCAACGAAAACACAATAGGTTCTTTGAAAAGATCAACAATTTTGGGAAACTTCATTAGACTAAAAAAAAAAGAAAGAAAGAGAGAGAGACACAAATTCAGAAAATCAGGAATAAAGGAGGGGACATCACTACAGATTTTAGAGAAATGAAAAAGGATTATAAAGGAATACCATGAGCAAGTGTACGCCAACACATTAGATCACGTAGATGAAATGGAAAAATTTCTAGAAAGACACAAATTACCAAAAATAAATTAAAAAGGAATGGAGAATTTGAATAGATCTATAGCAAAGAGAAAAGTTACCACAAAGAGAATTTGGTAGCATTCACGAGGCCCTTATGATTTTACTAGTGAATTCTACCAAATATTTAAAGAATTAATACCAATTCTTTGCAAACTCTTCCAAAGTTAGAAGAGGAAGGACCTCCTCCTCACTCATTCTACGAGGCCAGTATTACTCTATACCCAAATCAAAGACTTAAAAAGGTCAGAACAGTACGAAGCCATATCTCTTACAAATAATGACTCAAAAATCCTCAACAAAATAATGGCTAACTGAATCCAGGAACACATACAAATAAGTATACACCATGTCCTAGTGTAGTCAATTCCATGAAAACAGATTGATTTAACATTTGAAAAATCATTTAACATAATACACTAAATCAATGGAACAAAGAAGTAATAACACGTCATCACAACAATAGACACAGTGAAAACCAGTAACTTTCCATAATAAAACTAAAAATAACTCGGAATAGAAAGGAATTTCCACAATCTTATAAAGAAAATCTGTGGAAAATCCACAGCTAATCTTAATGGTGAAAGACTGAGTGCTTTTCTCCTAAGAGCAGGAACAAGACAAGAATGCCAGCTCTCAGCAATTCTATTCCACATTGTACTGGAAGTTCTAGCCAGGGCAGTTATGGAAAATAAATAAATAAAAGCAATTAATATTAGAAGGGAAGAAGTAAAGCTATTTTCAGCTGTAGATGACATCATGTTCTTTTTAGAAAATCCTAAGAAATCCTAAGAAACACTTTTAGAACTACTAAAGGAGTTCGGTGAGGTTGCAGGATACAAGATCAATAGACCGAAAATATCATATATGTATGCGTTTGCTAGCAATGAAAAATCCAAAATTGAGATAAATAAAACAATTCCATTTACAATAGCATAAAAAAAACTTAATAAATCTAGCCAGAAGTGCAAGACCTGTACACTGAAAATTGTAGAACATTTCTGAAAGAAATTAAAGAGGACCTAAGTAACTATAAAGACATTCTGTGTTCATGGGTTAGAAGGCTTAATATTATGAAGATGATGATATTCCCCAATCCACAGATTAAGTACAATCTCTATCAAAATTCCAATGGCCTCTTCTTTGGGTCACGAAAAGTTCTACATTTAGATTACAGTAATACTTGCACAAAACTGTGAATCCATGAACAAAACCTCTGAATTGCTTACTATAAATGGTGAATTGTATGCTATGGAACTATATCTCAATAGAGTTACAAAAACTAATAAATTTTTAAATAGAATATTGGTCACATAAGATAGGAGAGATTCTGAGGACAAGGAGATATCTGTAATTAAGAAATAACCAACAAGGGGCCTGCTCGGTGGCTCAGGCGGTTAGAGCTCCGTGCTCCTAACTCCGAAGGCTGCCGGTCCAATCCCCACACGGGCCAGTGGGCTCTCAACCACAAGGTTGCCAGTTCAACTCCTCCAGTCCCACAAGGGATGGTGGGCTGAGCCCCCTGCAACTAACAATGGCAAATGGACCTGGAGCTGAGCTGCACCCTCCACAACTAAGATTGAAAGGACAACAACTTGACTTAGAAAAAAGTCCTGGAAGTACACACTGTTCCCCAATAAAGTCCTGTAAAAAAAAAAAAAAAGAACCAACAAGAGTTCCAGTCAAGATGGCAGAGTAGGTAAACGCTGTGCTCACCTCCTCTCAGGACCACATCAGTTACACCTAAACCACAGAACAACCATCTCTGAGAATCACCTGAAATCTAGCTGAACTGAAGCCCGACAACTACGGACATACACAGAAGCCACCTCGACACTGGCAGGAGGGGCAGAGACACAGAACGGGCTGGTCCCACACCCGCCCATTAAAAATGTCACCATTAAAAACCAGGAGGGTTGCCTCAGCTTTGGAGGTCCCCCCCCACCAGGAGGAGTGGGGGGTCCCAGCCCCTCCCCAGCCCAGGGTTCCAGTGCCGGGGAGAGAAGCCCCATCGCTTCTGGCTGTGAACACCAGGGTGTTTGTGGCCGAGTGAGACGAGGGCAGCTGCACGGGCAGGCGCTCCTCTGAAATGGCCGGCGCACGGACTCACCTGCTGACGACTCAGTGCTCTGCGCTCCAGCGCTGGGGGAGCCGCTCGGAAGGCGACGGGAACATGCAGGAGGAACTGAGTTGTCTGGGCTCAGGGTGATGGCTGGAGGGGCAGCTTTCTCCCGGATGGAGGAGCTGGTGGAAGCCATTGTTTCTGTTGAGCCTGCCCTCTCCCTGCGTGCAGATGCACATACATATGCAGACGTCATACCTGGCTCCACCCTAGTGATTCTGAGACCACACCCCACCCAACTTTCAGGCACACCCAGGCCGCCTCCTTTTTCATACAAACCACCTGCCTTGGCTCCTGCTGCAGACTTTCCTAGGGTTCCTCAAAGGTTCATGGAACCCAAACAAGCAGCACCTGGCTTGAGCATGTCCCGTACCTCTGGCTGAGCAGCCCTAAGCCCAGCACTAGCGGCAGCTGGCCTTGGTTCACGACTTGGCCTCCCAAGGTGCCAGATGGGCAGCAGCCACTTCTGGATTGCTTTGTGGCTCATGTCAGATGCTCCCAGGGCAGGGTACAGACTGTGACTGAACTTGGCCTGCAGCGGGTCCCCTCCCAGGAGGCCCTGGGGCTGGCACACCCAGTGGTCAGCTTCAGACTGGGCCAGAGCATCATCCAAGCACCTCCAAGGACAACACAGCCAAAGGGAAGACTGGGCAGGCACCAGAGTCCTGCTAAAGCGAACCCTGCTCTGTAGGGTCAGCCCGTGCACCACAGCTCCTCTACTTCACACGAGGATCACTTTGTAATGTATATAAATACGAATCACTGATGTACGCCTGAAACAGGGTATTATAAGTCAATTATACATCAAATAAAAAAAGCTTCTTCAATATACAAATATCTTCCCCACTTAATTGCTTAAAAGACTGGAGAATGGTTTGGCATAACCAACTGTGATTATAACAGAATGACATTGATGCAATGTTAGGAAAACAGCCATTGGGACACTAAAATGAAATTCGGCCCACTTGATGCTTTTGGCTAGTTGTGCCTCGGGGACTCGTGGGTAAATAGCTGACTCCTATATCCACAGATGCCCCCAATCCTGTTACAGACTGGCTTCTTGGCCTCATGGTATGTTCAGGGTTAAGCATCCCATTAGAAAACAGTTGC
Source organism: Rhinolophus hipposideros (assembly GCF_964194185.1). Lineage (NCBI taxonomy): Eukaryota > Metazoa > Chordata > Mammalia > Chiroptera > Rhinolophidae > Rhinolophus > Rhinolophus hipposideros. The sequence continues at coordinate 1,567,801 of NC_138061.1, forward strand.
CAAAAATGGTATCTATTTGTGATTCAGGAAAGATGAGGGAATGGCCTGGAAATCCTAGCAGAGAACAGATCCCCAGAGATGTAACCTTCAGCATCAGATTACGGAAATGAGACGACGGGGTTGAGATGAATCTCTGAATTGTGGGCCACAGATGTCTACTTCTCCCTGGGTCAGGGACTCTAATCGAGGTAATTTTCAGTAAGTGTCACAGAGGTCATATGCATGTGATTTCACAGCGACCTAGTCCACCCCATCCTGCCTCCTGTAATCATAAAGCCATTGTTCTCCATACATCATCATTTTCTATTGAGCTTTCATAATTTTTGCCATTCTCGAGAAATTGCAAAATACTAAAAATGTCCTTTTTTAAGTCATTTCTGTCCCCCCCCCCCATTAAGCAAAGCTTACATTTCCTCAGGAAGGGATTGAGGGTAGACCCAACAGCCCATGGACAGACTGGTCAGTCTCAGTCAGCTGCTGCCCCTGGGTCTCCTTGCAAAGCTATCTCATCATGGTATTAGCTCAGAGCACAGCAACTGTCCTTTCGGGAGTCCCTACAAAGCACCTGGCAGACTGTCTTAGCTCTCAGAAGATCCCTAGGCTTGCAGGGGACCACAGTCCTAAACTAATCCATCACTTCCAGAATTCTCTCTGATCTGCCAGAGCTGGACTTATTCCAGAGGCGAAAGCAGGCCTCCCGTTTAGTCCCCAAACCGCACTTTACCTGGAGGAAGTCCTCCGGGCTGCTTCTGCATGCTTCCTGCTGAAAGAAAACATTTAAAGGAGCCTGAGAAGCAGCTGAAGGAGGAACCCAAGTGACCGCCCAGCAGAGCTACCTTCAAACAAGGCCAGCCCCGAGGGCCGGTGGCTTTACTGCCAGCTTCTGACTTGGGAAGGCGCCTTGCTCTCCCTGGCAGCAGCATGAGGTTATAACACATGCCTGCCATAGGGGAGGAGGCTGGCTTGCATGCCCTGGGGACAGGGAGCTTAGCTTCACCTGGAAGACACTCCCGTGCTGGTCACACAAAGGGGGAGCCCACAGGGCTTACAGCCCACGTCACAGGGTTGCTGTCCAGTGGCTGCATTCTCCCTCAGATCAGTCACCAGGCTGACAGCCTGGGACACATAAATCTGATGGAAGCCATCCACCATGTGAATCGTGCAGCAGGACAAATGAAGAACACCAGGCACATCTTCACCCCGACCTGCAAAGCCATGCAGTTCTCCTCCGTGTCAGGACAGTGCAGGAGAAATCTTCCCTAGATTAATTCATCGCGTCCAGACAGGGATTTGAAGTGAAGCATATTTCCAGAACAGATGGAATCTATTACTCCTCAAACGACTCTTGTTCCAAAGTTCATGCCAGTGTGAACATCCCTCCAGAAGGAGAACTCCGCCAGCCTCACATCTCCTCACGTGGGTCCTGAAGGCAGCCCTGCAGGCTTGCCGGAGGCGGGAGGCAGGCCCAGTGCCATGCTGACCTGAGTCTGGGGTGAGGAGGGGCAAGTCAACCCACAGGGTGGGCCACATTGGAGAGGGGAATGTCACAGAGACAACGGGTACATACACCCACCCTCTGCTCCATGTCCCCAGACAACAGAATCTCCGCTGCTGACCAAAGGGTTCCAACTGAGCTTGGGTGAGAAAAATGGGAACCAGGGCTGGCGCCGAGGAGGAAATCCTCCCAAAAGGCAGTGTGGCACACATGAAATCTGGCTTTTGCTCGTCTGTCAAAAAGGATGGGCCAGTCTTGTTTGGGGACCTTGACTGTTAAATAAACCCTGTAAAGTAAACCTTTTCCAATGAAACAATCCTTAACACTGTTAGGGAGTTGTGGTGAGAAACGGAGGTCTGAGGGCTGTGCCCCTAAAGGCCCATCATTATCTAACACAAAACACCTTCCAGGCTTTGGAAGCCCCAGCTCCTGGCCCAGCCGTGGGCTGGGCTCGGGGGTCTCCCCAGGTACAGGGTCCTGTGAGGCTTCCGTGTTTGTCACTTGGTGCTTGCCTGGCCCTCTCCACCGGAGACCATGCTCCCATCTGTCCTGAGTCAGGGGGTTTGCGTATTTGCAGCTGTCCTGGCACCACACTCGCCCCATCTGCTCTCTTCAGTGCAGCTGGTGCCCCTATCCCCCCAGGGTGGCCTGCAGCCTCTCCTCCCACAGCCAGGTCCTAGCTCTTTGCATATTTGCAGGTGGGCTCTGAGGAGCAGAAATCACTGAGGTCCTTCCCAGAGGCACAGGAAATGCGAAATGCAGGGCTCACTGACTCAAACCTGTGCTGGGAATATTCCCCAGCTGCTTGTTCCTAAACCATCTTGTCACTTTGCTGGCAGGTTCCCAACTGGCCCCTGAGATGGGCGGGGCCAGCGTCCAAACCCTCAGGGCCATGCCCCTCCCACTGCCTCACCGGCTCTGACACTGAACCTCCAAGAGGAGCCAAGACCTTCCTCTGGCCTCTGACCTCCCCTTCTTCCCTCTCCTCCAGGCCCCAGAGGAAAGGAGGAGGTATTCCTAGGGCTACATGCTGAAGCCTGGCTGTACATTAGAACAGCTGAAAAGCTATTTAAACTACCAGCTGCCCTGGTCTCACCCTAGACACTGATTTAATGGAACTAGAGGACAAGGGCAGTTTTGAGGAGCAGCCTGACTTGGAAACCTGGCTGAAGTCCTGCAGGGAGGTCTTCCTTCCTTAGCATAAACCGCCAGACCCTAGGGCTCCCTCAGCTGCCTTTTGATGGGAACTGAAGCTGTTTGGAATTTGGAAATCCTCTGAGAAGCCTCCCTCCTGATGACTACCATCCCTCTAAAAATTGTTTTAAAAACCTAACAGTCGATGAAAGAACCATCTCTGTTGGCATGTGTCCGTCTCTTTTTACTGTAAATAAGGAACCCTACTGGCTCTGTGGGTGGAGCCCCAGAATTTATTATTTCAGGGGAATGGAAATTCACTGGTAGAGGGGGACTCCCAAGACGGAGTCGATAAGAGACAGGACCGGCTGCGTCCGCGGGAGGATGGGGTAGCCCTGGAGATCCCCCATGGGCTTGGGGCCAGTGTGGGGAGCTCCCGCACTCAGTGTACAATGGCAACACTTCAAGTGCGAAAATGTGGAGATCACGTTGGCTTTGTGGAACGACTGATTCAGGACCAGGCAGGCCCCACCGAGCGAGAGCAGGGTCATGACCTAAACCTTTCTCCCTGGAGCTGTGAGGAGAAAGGCTTCCACCGGCACAGGGTGGGAGTGGGTGGTTTCAGGTTTGGGTCATGTACCTATGGGGACGGGAGGGGCCTGGGCAGACCTCACTGGTGCTGACCAGCTGATTCCACGCTGGCTGGTGAGAGGTCACCCTCCTGGCAGAGCTGACATCGCACTTAGGTTGGGAGCTAAGTCTCGGTGTGCTGATGGGGGGCTCAGCACAAGCGACTCCATTTGAGGCCTGTTGTTTCTTGCCCTGGAGGCAGCGGGGCACAAGACCAGGTGCCCGTCAGGCTGAGGGAAAATCCAGACAGCATGTCATGAACAGGAGGCCCGCCGTTGGCAGAATGTCTGGGATGAAGACAGATGGTGAGAAGGTTGTGTGTCCAGAGAGGCCCGAGAGGCTGTGCTCGGCTGGGGTGAAGGGGGCCCCTTGAGCTGGTGGCACACAGTCGTCTACCCCAGCTGGCCGGGACCCCTGCCAATCAGGATACCAGCTAACCAGATGCCCCCACTGGTCGGGACCCCTTGCTGACCTGAACCCCTCCCTGGACCAGACCCTCACTGCCTCGGACTCCCCCTTTGGCCAGTCAGCACCCCAAGAGACGATGAAAGCGGGCTTCCTTCCAGCACCTTCTCCCTGCCACCCTTGGTTCTGACGCAGGTTGGGGAATGGGCTTCCCCGGATGTGTGCCCACAGGGCTTGGCATCTCCAGGACTTTCTGAGAAGGTGCCAAGTGGCTTCAGGGCTGCACCTGCTGCCTCGGACACACCACCACACACAGCGGTTACGGCCCCAAAGGAGTCTAGCTGAGGCTTGAGACTTCCCTGGGTTTCTCTCAGCCGGAAGGTGGTCAGGCTGATCCTCACGGATGTGTGACCCCAGCGCCTCCTCACAAAGCGTCCACATGGCTTCGGCACACCCTTCAGACCTCAGTCTGGCTTAACCTCCCCTATACAGGCCAGTGGCCGGCTTGAGCCTCTCCGGCCGCCAGCTCTGACCCTGTATCCTCCCCAAGCAGATCACGTTCACTCCCCAGCCTGGGAAGAGCTGGAGGGCTGCGTGGGAGCCCTTAACGGAGTCAGTGAGGATGGTGCCGTGCTCTGCGGTGACAGAAAAGGCAAAAGAAAAACCATCTTGCTCCAACCACAGCACCCCTTCAAACAGTGATGAGATCGCTTTTCCCTTATAAGCAATTACAACTGACAGAATAGACTTCATTTTTGTAAGTCAAGTCGTTGACAATTGTCATCACACATAAAAGTAAAAACATACGACGTCACTGAAGCTGGTGGAGGGCAGAGGTCTCAGGCTTTGATCACCAGCTCCTGAGCGGAGACTGAAATCGGCAGCTTCTGAGCCCAAACCTTTTAACCTGGGGCACGTGCGGTGAGCAAACCCTGGGTTCTGTGTATGCAGGTTTATGTGTTATCTGCTTTGTAGATAATGGATGTGTTAACTGAATCTAACAGCGGATGAATCTGCAGCAGTTTCTTTCGAAATATGGAAAACAATCAGAGCGCGGGTGTCTCTCGGGCTCCTAAGTCTTGAGACTGTGGCAGCTGAAGTTCCAGGGACGTCCTCACACCACTCCCTGCAGGTGTGAGAAGTGTGCTGTGCGACTCAGGGTGTGACAGCCTGACAATCAGACGGCGGCTCCCTTGGAGGGGCTACGTGACCCCAGATATCTGGAGAGTGTCATTAAAACAAAAAAAGTCTGCCAAGGGCAAGTGTAGGAGGTGCTGTGTCGCCTGATGTGAGCAGTGTTCATTCGGAGAGTCTGTGTTCTCCTTTGATTTCTTCTATCCATTCTATATTGCTGGGATAAGTCAACGCCTGACAACTCAGTGTTATGCAGATCCCCACAGACGTGGGTGTGTGTACGTGGTGTGTATGTGTATGGTATGTGGTGTGTGGGTGTGTGTATGTGGTGTGTGTGGTGTGTCCTGGGCTGCCCAGGACAGCTGTGAAGAGCAGCCACTGCACCACACCAACTCGAACTGGTAGCTTTAGGGGTCATGTGACATGGAGACTTGAAGAAACATCTTCACTTGTCTTCTTGGAATTAGTTTCTCTCTAAATTTACATCCAGCTGGACTACTAAGAAATTCGACCTCAGCCGTCTCGGGGGTCCTGTGGGGTGAAGTGGAAAAGGTACTGTCTCCCAGGCAGTGGGGAGGCCTCTCAGCCATCAGTCAGCCATGCGTCGTCACGCCATGGGGACCCCCCCCTGCCCCGACCCACACAGCTCCCTCAGGGGCCTGGCCTGGGGCGCAGGACCTTCAGTGAGACGAGGAGACTACATCGCCCAGGCGCCCCTGGTGGTCTCTGAACCACAGCCGCGACCTGGGACTTGAGTCCAGCCCGGGCTGCCCCTGCACACTGTCCAGAGTCTGAGGGCGCATCTGGTTTGCGGGTGCAGACCTCCCCGTGCAGGGGCCAGCAAAGGGCCAAGGTCGCCTGGCACAGCAGAGGTGCCTCAGCGAGGTGCTGCCCTGACGAGTGACCTGGCACCAGGAGGCCCAGCTCACAGCCCCTCCCGGAGCAGGGCAGGTGTGCCCTGTACCACGGAAGCAGCTGGATGCCAAGTGTGCAGCTGGACCCGGGCCACTCTGCGTCTCTAGAGCACCCGTGGCTGCCAAGTGTCTTGTGAACAGAGGGCAGCTGTGCAGCTCTGCATAGGAGGCCATCACCTTCTCCAAATGTCCCTCGCCTCCTGTCACACGCCTGGGCTCACAGACACCCAATGGATCCCGCGTTCTCACACCCCTGTGGGGTTCTCTCGCTGCTGTCTGTGCGGAACTGTGTTCCCTGTCGCCTCTGGTCACAGTCCGGGACTCACTGTCCTCCCGGAGAAGGCTGCAGACAAGGGTGCTCAGAGGTCCCTCAGGAGGGAGCGAGGGGACAGAGCAAGACCCTGTGCAGGGAGGTCCTTGTCGGCAGGGCTCGTGCAGAGGGGTGGCTGGGTGGCTTTGAGGCTGAGTACATTTCAACAGCATTTCAATAAAATGATGCCCTAAACTGCTGTTGCCATGGAGATAGGAAGTGATTCTTACTCTCTACCGTGCTTAGCAACCACCTGGGTCCATTTGTTGAGTGACCTGAGGTCCAGGCCAGGCAAGCCCGAAACTGATGAAAGTTCACATGTGCCAGCTGGAGATGGACCGAGGAGAGCAGGAGACACTGCAGCGTGGGCCTCCCTGGCCTCGAGCCCCGGCCTCCCTGGATGTGGGACTCCTCCCGGTAATGTTCTCGAAACACACACGTCTCCTCGCAGCCCACAGGCTCCAACCAGGAGTTTCCATCCAGCCAGGGCGTGTGGCCCGTGCTGGGCTTCTCCGGATGCTGAGCTGCGCTTTCACCAAACACAGGTGATGACATTCACCGCCTGGCATTTTAATTCCACAGTCCTTGCCTTCACCTCCGACCCCAAGTGCAGCACCCCAGGCCCCCAAACTCCGTCCCAGTGATGGGGTCTCTCGTGAGCCCTCTGCCATGCCTGTGCTGTGCTCAGGGCTGTGGGTGTTGTTTTCTTTTATTCATAAAGAGGTGAAAGGATGAAATGATGAAAAACTTGTTTCAAATTGGATGCAGTTACATCAAATGAGTCCTTTTGAGCCTATGGAAAGGCTGGCTTGTGTTGACTGAGAAGCAAGGCTGGGAACCCTGTGCTGACTTGTAGGTTGGTTCTTTCTATATAATCCAATAATTCTTGTTCTAGCGAATTGGTTCTTGATGTTGAGCTCCTGAAAACACGGTGTTAGTCGCCCTCCTCGCTATGCCGTCTGTCTGCTGCCTGATCCTCTTGCTTCCAACGTGCCTCAGGTAATGACATGCAGTTCACTCATCGTCACCAAGGGCCCAGCGCTTTCCGCAGAGGGATGAGACGTGCAAACGCCTGGAGCCCAGGAGCTCAAACAGCGATTTGTCATGGTTTTCAAAAGCCACTCAGGAACAACTCAATCTTGCAAAGATCTTTTTTTAATCCCCTCTGAAGTGCAGTCATATTTTCAGTCCTATATTGTGTAATCTTTATCTTTAGTTGACTTTATAAAAATATTCTTTTACCAGAAAATGGGCAACCTCTTGCATTGCTTCTGCACCCCTGACCTAAAAAGGGAAGTGAACCGTCCGCCAGGTGGAGGGCTCACCTCCTGAGTGGAGATGTGCCAGGATATCCATTCGAGGCTGGCACCGCAGACAGTGCACGCTCCCTGGTAAGTAAGATGCTGGGCAAAGTCTCAGAGTCAGAAGCATTAATATTTCTACAGAGAAATGCATGAGAATTCACTTTAAGAGGAATGAATCAATATTAAAAACGGCTCCCCATCAGCTCAGATCAGGGTTTGTGGCCAAATAAATTTTGGGCCATCATGAAGAACAAAGAAGGGATGAGCCCGCTGGGTGGGGAACTGCAAGCAGGAGGTGTGGCCCTCTCATCCTTCCAGGTGCACTGGCCACCAGAGCCCAAGGAACATGAGCTCTATTTAATCCAGTGCTGCCAGATGGAGACAGTCCACGTGTCCCCACCCGCCTGACTCAAAAACCCACGGGACATGGAGGACACAGCCGGCAGGTATAGTAGCTACAGAGAGAGGCTGAGGACAGTGGCCCCAAAAGGAAGGACAAGTAAGAGTAGAGGCCACCCCTCACACTGAGGGAGGGGACGCAGAAGGCACGGAGGACCTGGTCCAGCAATTTCAATGGTCCCGCCAGTTTTCTGATCTGTAATTCCATCTGTGGCCCTCTGTTTGAAGCTGTTAGTATCTCTCTAGACCAGATCTAGACCCAAAATGCCAAAGATGCCCCCAAAGGTGATTTTTCTGGCTCCTTGGCGATGCTCATTGGGCCCCTTATTACTAGTTTGTCTCCTTTATCCTTCCTCCATCTGCCCGACTTGCTGGAGATGACTTATTCCTGTCCCCATGGCCTGAGCTTGCGAGCAGAAAACAAATACACTTTCTTTCTCGTGACAATTCCACCTACCCCTGGGGTTTCGGGGGTGGGCTGCCTGTCCTCGTCTTGACACCCAAAATAAAAAACATTCTCCTTCAGCATCTGCAAGAAGCCTGTGACCTAAAATCCAACTCCTGGCCCCAACATCAAGGGGGAAGGAAGAGGCGTGGCAGTCAGCCCCTCTTGGCCAATAAAGCACTCCTGCCTCCAGCCTGCTTTTTATGTTTTTCCAGAAAGTGCCAAGAGTGGCTGATGGCAGTGGGAAGGGCAGGTGAAGAGGGAGCTGGGCACTTCATTGTCTGAGCTCTTTCTGGGATTTGAGAGACACAGTTTTCACTTAGTCCACGCTATTCCTGGAGAGACCAGGACATGCAAATATTTACTTGGTTCTTAGTCCCATCAGACATCTGTCCAGTGTAAGAACTGAGCTACAAAATGTCACTTCACACAAGCACAGCCATTCTTTACACAGAGGACAGCTTTTAAAAAAAATCTGAAATGCTGAAAAAAAAACAAACCTTTGTTTAATCAGTGGCAGATGCGAGAGGGATTATTTCTGGACCAGACGCACCTGAGTGGAAAGTGCATCTCAATGGTGCGCATGCAGGACGTTTCACTGACAGTTGCTCCTTTGCTTTCTGCAAAATTAGGGAGACTTTGCTGAACCCACTGGGTGACATTTTGGGTTGACACCCCCTACACTCCTAACTCCCACAGCCTGCGCTGACTGTGTCACCGTGAGAGCCTCCCACCACTCCTCAGGTGACAGCGCTCATCGCAGGCCATGTCTACAAGCCCCTGAACTTGTCAGACTGCAGCAAGACGTGTGGCGTCTGGGGCCACAGAGGATGTAAGGGCATTTGTCACGGACCAGCAGACAGTGTCTGACGCCGACTGTCCCTAGCCAGTCACTGAGAGGACAGGACAGAAGGGCGTCTGTGCATGGTGTGCACGTGCTCGTGTGCCCTGCTCACACTGCAGGTTAAGGACGAGCAGGCTGGCTCAGCCAGGACAATGGCACAGACAGCGTGCGCTCGGCGTGCCCCTGCCACCAGACCCTGACCTCCCTCCCACGTACGACATGCGTGTTCACTTGCTCGTCTGTCCCTCATCTTATTCCGTCACTTCTTGTCTGCTAGGCAGAATCTGGGAACTGAGAGGCCCTCAGGGAGCTTACACTATAAAGTGAGGAGAGAGACTGGGCGGAGGTCTGGTGCAGGAGAGCTGGGACGTGCTGGGACCGGAGCCGGCAGGGCTGTGGGACGCCTGCGGGGATGGGGCCCCGCCGGGAGGGGTGTGGGGAGGCCTCGGGCAGGTGGGCCGAGCTGGGTGTGAAACCACACACCTCCACCGTGCCCGTCCAGTGTGTGCCAGGCATGCGGGCACTCCCCTCAAAATTAGGCTGAGTGGGGCCCACACTCGGCAGGATAGTTTCCGCTTTGGAGAGAGCCGGCCCAGACCTGTCCAAGGAGCGCTGCATGTGGGAAGCGGCGTTTCCTTCTGTGGGCCACCTGGAAGGGTCCGAGCTCTCTCTCTTCCTCCCGGCCCGCTCTGTTCTTTCTCCCCTTCCCCCGTTTTAGCTACAGGGTCATCATCTAGCTGTTTTGATGTTTTCTACTGTCACTCACCTGCCAAGGGCAAGAGGAATTGTATGAGAAAGCAGCAGTGCCGAGTGGGAGCCTTTATCACTTTTGTTCCAGCATGAGGTTGGAGGGCTCCCTCAGGAGATTCCAGACTGAGGGCTCGCAGTGGTGACCACGTCAGGCACAGGCCTCCCGAGGTGTCCGGGCCCAGGCCCCTCGTCTGTGGGGGAGGGGCAGGCAGAGGCAGCCGTGGGCTGGCACTCAGGTGACCTGCAGTCAGTTATGGTGCAGGAAGCAGATGACACTGAGTGACAGCAGCCGCCCCAGCCCCCAGCACTATCACTACCCGTCAGTACAGACTGTGGTTACCCCCAAGTTAAAATCGCTTGGGGATCATTTAGATACGTCTTCCTTAGCCAGATTTTTGCTCTGTTATTTACACAGATGTTTAAGTCAAAGGCTGGCTTCTGTTTTCATTATGGAATCTCAGAGTCCATCCAAGCCCCAGGCACGTGCTCCCATGGCCTGAATCCCATCTGCCCACGTCCTCTTGCTGGGGGGTGAGAGGGACACAGGTCCCGGGGAGGCTGGCTGCAGGAAGGAGACCAGCGCAAGGGCTCACTGTCCACAGAAGGGGGCCTGGAGCTCAAGACAGGACGTGCTCTTGTCCCTCAGGTCGAGCCCCCACCAGGTCACAGGTCACACAGGTCACTGTGGGCTTCGGGGGGCAGGTGCGCTGGGCAAGCATGGCGGTGTCTCCGAGCTCATCCAGACGCATCCTGGATTCAGCACCCAATGGGTAGACACGGGCCTTACACCACCAGGAGGGTCTGTTGTGTCACAGAGAACAAACGGCAGTGGTAACGTGTGCGGTGGCAATCATCCAGCTGTGGTGTCCCCAGTGTCAGGGTGTTTGGTCCCACCTGCCAGTCTTGCTGACACCTGCGTTCTATTTATCTTTATGCTTAGGAGCTGGGTGGTGACGGCCCTTGGGAGCCCTGCCCCATCTGTGACACTTCCCGTTGTCACACTGGGCCCTTGGTGACCAATGTACCCACTGATTGGGCCGTGACCCTGAGGAGGGGGAGGGCATGGTATAAGGCCGAAGGTCCAGGCCTCTGACCCAGACACCAGGCTGGTTCCACTATCCTGGGTAACGATGACCTGATCCATCCCCAAGGAGAGCATGAGACACCTCTGGGACCACACAGGCCTGAGCTGGCTTCTGCGATGCCCTCACCATGCTGGCCGTGCTGCCCCCATAACCCGAGTTTGTCTTCTCGGATCGCACCTTCCCCGTGCAGCTGTGATAGCCGTCCCTCCCTGACTGCTCTCTCATACAGCTAATCCCAGGGCATTGGCTAAATCCATTTCATCTGAGGGCTGAGACTGAAAGCTGCCTTTCCCCTTGGGAAGCATCAGCAGGCCTAACATGGAGATGGACTAGAAAGCACGGGTGAGTCTCACAGAGCCCCCATCTCAGACCACAACTCGAATTCTCTGTCTAGTCTGTTTCTCTCAGGGTGGAGGTCAGCTTCATTCTCCCTGACACTCAGCTGCACTCTTTAAAGAATTAGAAAGGAGAACATGGTCACAGGGGTTGAGGTTCATGAGGGATCATGCCCCAGGCTTGGATAGAGAAAGACAGTCTGGGCAGGCCTGTCTGAGGCATGGGAGGGGCCCATGGTGCGCCTGGGAAATCTGTCCCTCTCTTCCATTCATCCATCCATCCATCCATCCATCCATCCATCCATCATCTATCCTTCCATCCATCTACCCATCCATTTATTCATCCATCCATCAGTCCATCCATCCACCCATCCACCCATCCATTTATTCATCTATCCATTCATACATAAACTTTCCCACACATCCATCCATCTATCCCTCCATCCATCCATCCATTCACCCACCACCATCCATCCATCCATACATCCACCGTCCATCCATCCATCCATCCATCCATCCATCCATCCATCCATCATCCATTCATCATCCCTCATCCATCCATCCATCATCCATCCATCCATCATCCATCCATCATCTATCCTTCCATCCATCCACCCATCCACTCATCCATTTATTCCTCCATTCATCCATACATATACTTACAGACACATCCATCCACCCATCCATCCATCCACCATCCATCCATCCATCATCTATCCTTCCATTCATCCACCCATCCACGCATCCATTTATTCATCCATATACCTACCCACACATCCATCCATGCACATCCATCCTTCCATCCATCCAGCCATCCACCTATCCATTTATTCATACATACATACATACATATACTACCCACACATCTGTCCAACCATCCATCCACCATCCATCCATCTATCCATCTATCCACCATCCATCCACTCACACACACACACACACACACACACACACACACACACACACACACACACACACGGAGGCAGAGATATCCCAGAGAGGCTCACAGCTTATTAAGAGGCCCCACCTGATGTTGAGAGGAAGGCCAGGGCCATAGCCCACATTTCTGGTTGAGGGATTAGGCAGCACTGAACCTGGCTCTCCTCGACTCCCCAAAAGCTCATGGGCTCATTGGAGCCTCTTGCTCTGGTACTTTGGGCTCATGGATGGAGCTGTTGAAACCAGAGACGGTTGTATGCCTTAAGTCCTGGTTCTCTGGGCCCCAAGGTTCAGTAAGGGCCATTTGTGCATCAGAAGCAATTTGAAAACCCAGCTCCTCCTGTCAAATTGAAGGTAACAGGGATTCTGGGAAACTTCCAGAGTCGTGATCTTTGGAAAGGTTCTTTCTAATTTGACTTAAGGATGACACACTGAGATGCTGACCTGATTCCCACTGATTCAGAAATCTGTGATATTTTATAAGTTAGGACAAACTCACTTTGAGAAAAAGAGTTCCTCCTCTGGGGTATGATGGCCCCCGCTCACAGGGTTAATGAAGAAAGACGAGCTGTGAACGGCTTTAAGCACAGAGTGCCCTCCACGTAGTTAGTGCCCAGTAGGTATGCAGTTCTGTTATCATTACCAACATCAAGTACCGTCATCCCACATTTACTCTCCGCCCAGGTCACTGGGCCAGTGACTTGCTTTAAGTCATTTCATCTGAAATTTCATTTCCCCCATTTTCCATGGAGGAACACGAACTGAGAGACAGAGAGGAAATGAGAAAATCAGGAGGGCCAGGATTCGGGACAGGTTCCCTGGTTCCACACCTTACTATCCCTCCCCCTGCCCCAGTAAGGTCCAGGCGGGTCTGGGGTCTGTCAGGGCCATTAGGCAGAAGGGGAGGAGTGGATGCCCCGCCCGCCCGCCATGCCTCTCCCCCAGGTACTGAATCAGCTCATCAACAGGCGCGGCATAGCTAATGTTTACATTTCTGACACAAGAAAATGCCAAGAAAGTTACCACCTGGGAGAAACTATTCACATCACTGACAGAGGGTTGGTGTCAAGAATGAATAAGGAACTCCCCCAAATCAATGAAGAGGACACAAACCGCCCTGTGGAAAAGTGGGCACCGCAGATGGTTAGTGGCAGAGGAAATGCAGGTGAGAAAGTCAGTGCTGAGGGCAGTGCGGGACCCTGTACGTCCAGTGCTTTTTCCTACACACACACACACACACACACACACACACACACACACACCTATGAGAAAGTTTAATTTATAAATTAGATACATAAGAGATCAACAACTCTAACTAGTAATAAAATAGAATTACAACACTATCCTGTAATAAAAGTTATGTGAATTTGGTCTCTCTCATAATATCTGATTTCCTGCACCCCCTTCTTGTGATGGTGTGAGATGACACATGCCTACGTGATGAGAGGAAGGGAGGGGAGTGACAGATACTTTCGGACCGTGGTTGACCCCAGGTACCTGAAACCGTGGACCGTGAGCCCTGGGTTCAGGGGACGGCTGTATAAGCATCGTCACGCCAACTGACACTGAGCTGATGAGCCAGGCGCCACGCTCAGCACCCGACCACTGACTGAGAAGCAGAGTTCTGGGAGGTGCTGCCGTGCCAGGCAGGCCTCGGGCTAACGTCTGACCTTAGAGCCGCTCCCTGAGCTCCACCGCACAGCCCGTGTTTAACTGTTGCCCTGAAGGTGTCCTCCCGGGAGCCCAGCGGCATTGACTGAGGCTGCCCCTGACGCACCCGTGAGGCGCTGGGCACTAAGGGGGCCTCTGACCTGGTCTCTGTGCATGACACAGTTGGGTGGCCATGGGGCCCATGGCCCTGCCTCCTCCCCTGGCGGGGAAGCCTGTGCACAGATGCACTAAGCGTCTGCCTCCACCCCAGCCCCTGTTGACTTGGAAATCTAGGAAGCTGTAGCAGTTGTCTTCCAGACGGCTGTTCTCCTGGGGACAGGTGACACAGGCAAAGGGCCACTTGAGTCCAGTTCCGTGTCAGACTGGGTCTGAGCTGGAGGCTGTGGCCCTGCGCTTCTCCTGATGGCCTGGGACCTTGGCCAGGCCGCTTCCCAGCCCCTCCTCCAAGATCTAGGTCTCTTCCAGCCCTCACCTAGTGTCGGAGAAACGCGTTACAGCCGGGACCCCGACGGCTCTCATGGTTTTCGAGTGCTTCTTTGCAATACGCAGTTCACTCAGACAAAATCAGGTGGGTGGAACGCGGCTGACAGGATGGGAAATGGCGTCACAGGGCGGCCCCTGGAAGAGCACTCTTTGCCCACAGCACGGCCTCCAGCTCATCACTGTCCGTCCGTGTGACCAGAAGCCCTCGCACTGTGCGCTGATGTGTTGGCCACGCTCGGTGGGCTGGGACCCGTGCTCCCGGCTGTAACTCTGGGCTCCTTCGAGCAGTCTCGCTCATGGTGACAAACTGACAGCCTGTTTGAGGCTGGGAAACTGCTTACTGTTTGTTTGTTTGTAGGAAAACAGAGGAAACTACTAATTTGTGAGGAGAGGAGTTTGTTAAAGCGATCCTCTCCAAGTTGCATAAGTGAAACTTGAAGCTTGTCTGTCCCTCCGACTGAGCCTTGCAATAAACACTCCGTCGTTTTGCTACGCTCTGAGGAAGAAGCAGAGGTTAGCATCAATACCACAGCGACACTCTTTGTGTCATTTGGAAGGAAGTGTCCTGGGAGAGACAAATACACATTTATCCAGACCACGTAGTGGCATCAGGGAAATACTGAGTAGTGATTAACTGTAACTTTGAAAACAAAACAAATCTGTAAAATGCTGTAGAGGTTGCCGCACCTTCACTGAGATACGCAAAGAAGGATTATTGTGTGTGAGGCAGGAGGGCATGTGCACAAAGCATTCTGGGCTGGTGAGATAGGAGCTAAGAGCTGGTGCCACACGCAGCGTTTCCAGGGTGAAGCCCTGCTCTCCTCCTGGATGCCTCCTGGCCCCCTGTCTGCGTCCCGACACCCAGACCTTGGCTGCGGTGATCCCCCCCGTCCAGCCTCCTGCCCCCAAGACTGCGATCTAGGGTGATGCCCATTCCGTGTAGCCCACCAGAGAATCCATGGGACCTCACTGCACCCTCACGATGGAGCTGTGTGTGACTAGGACACATCCTTCCAACAGCCACAGAGACCAGCCGAGTGTACTGACCCCCGGGGCACTTGGGTGCAGTTCCATGGATCTCACACCCAGCATGGTGGCCCGGAGCTTGTCGACTGCTGACTGCATGCCACTGTTGGGTTGTTTGTAAGGGACAGCAGGGTCCTGGGAAAGGGGAGGGCCAGACTTTGAAGAACTCTGTCTGTCAATATAGCTAAAAGTGCGTTCTCTGTGGACTCCTGATGTAGGTGGCATTGTTTGAACAAAGGCCCAAGCCGAACACAGCGTTAGACGTGATGCAGGACCGCCAGCCCGCTCTGGGCCCTGTGTCACCTGCCCAACACCTCGCAGTCAGAGCCGTGGTTCTCCGTCCCACTGGAGAACCTGCTCATCCAGCTCCCGAAGGAGACCAAGCAGTGAGCAGAGAGGCAGTGACACTAAGGCTGCTGGGGCAGCGTGACATTCAGGCTTCTGGAACAGCCGTGAAATCGCACGTCGCACTTGAGGGTAATTTGAGATGGACCAAGATTTCCTTTTCACAAGAATTCTCACATCTCTTGGAAAAAAAGTTTTGCTTGTGGCAAAGAGCATTATATAAACGTCCACTCTGCCAGAAATGTCGAGCGCTGTAGATGTGACGTGCAGTTTATCAGCTTCGGGTTCTTCGTAGCCAAGACAGCCGCTCCCAGTGCAGCAGAGAAAAACATTAGAGACAAAATCAGCCCGAAAATGGGCTCATTAAAAGAACTATAGGAACGAATAAGTAAATAACTGTCAGTAGCTACCAACCTATCCCCACTAAGGGGACGTGCTTGGGGATTGGAAGGCGCTGGAGGGACGCTGAGCGAGTGCTCCTTGAGTACAAAGAATGAAGCTGGTGACACTCCTGAGAGCAGACGATGTGTTTCATGTGTGGTTGGGGGAATGCTGGCTCCGGGAACTTGATGAAGCCAGAAGGCCCTGCAGGATCAGTCTGGGTGTCGTCACTTAAAAGTAGGCATTCCTTAGTTTTCTAATTTACATGCTATTAATGGTGTTGGTAATTCTATAAAATGGTATACCTCCCTCAGAGGGTCTCAACGAAATGTTATTAACACACTGGGTCCTGGGAGACTTCTCCATCTTCCTCCCACTTACGGTTTTTCTCCGGCGGTCCTGCATGGAGACACACTGTATGGCTTAGTGAAATGAATAAAGAGATTTATAAACAGAGACTGTTTAGATAAAGGCCAACATCATCCATCTGGGAGCAGAAGCTTATCTGCAGTAGATATGTGTTTATCAAGGGAGAGCGCCAGCACATTAAGTCTCACTGGCCTGTTTTCAAAGGACATAAAACTACCACTGACGAGCCGGGTGTCGAGCAGGCAGCCCGTCCCCTGGGCTCCCACTCCAGACACCTCGGCCTATTTCTCTCCAGGGCAGGGCAAGGATTATTCCAGTGGATGTCAAAGTGAAGAAGAGGCTAGAACACACATTTAATGTGGGCTGAGACTTATGTCAAAGCTCACAGAAGCAGAAATATGATTTCCAAAGATGCATGTGGATTGCTGAATTTTAGGCTGTGTTTAAATGGTACAAATAATCCAGTCACGACTTGAGACTAAACACATACCAGCCGGAGGAGCAAAAGGATCATTTTCTTAGACATCACATGGGAATTTTTAAATTTCATCTCCTGCAAACTCATCTAACTTTCCTCCCTCCTGCAATTTGCAAGATTCGTAAGCAACTGTGAAGGCTTTGTACCCAGGGGAAAATTTGTGTCACCAGACCTTCTGTTTTCTTGTGTCAAGGGACATTCTCTGAAAGACACTTGATTATTCCCAGAGAGCGCTCAGCCATCGGTCCATCAAGAAAACTTAAGGCCATTCCTAAAGTACAAACTTAATAGAAATGCTTTCATTTTGTTGAATGGGGAGCAGTGAGTCCCAAATAAATTCCATGCCATAACTGATTTTCCTTTGCTTTTGCGCATGGCATCAAACGTGCGATTGTCCTCACGGTTGTTGAGCACTGAAGCAGCAGGGTCACCATCAGAGGAAATGATGGCGTGTGGTCTGTCAGATACCAATGCATTTTGAAAACTGCAGCTGAGCTCACACATAAAACCATGTCCCTTTCTAAATCTGCTCTGTGCTTGTGATGGAACAAAAGACAATCGTCATGTCTGTTCTCGATGTAACAGTACTTTTCCTGGTCCCCTCGATAAGAGGGTCAGCGTGTATGTGGGAGTCCTGGGTGAGCCAAGGTTCCCGGGGGGCCGTTGGCACGGCGTCCTCCAGCAGCACCCAGGGACTGCCACACGCACACTCTGGTAGCAGAGGTGGTAACAGTCACGGTTGGCTTGTAGAGCCAGCACTAATACGAGCTGTCAACGGTCGTCAGCCGTCACAGCCGTGGGGCTGCCCACAGAAAGCTGGGCTCTAGGTCAGCATCCCATGGCCCCAGGCCTGTGTCCTTGAGTCATTACAGTGACTCCACGAAAACAGAGCGTGTCAGTCAGGGTCCAGTCACAAGCCAGGAACCACACTGTTATCTAGAGGAGCTCTGTTAATTCAATAATTACACTAGACACTGGAATGTTTTCAAAAGCCAAAAGGAAACAGAGGTAGGCCTGAGGCAGTAAGTTAAAGAAGCAGCTGGGTCTGGGACGGCAAAGGGGAGATGCTGGGCTGTTCAAATTTAGAGGCATGGGGGGCAGGAGGGGTCCACAGAGCTGGTGCTCAGAGGACGGACACTGCTCAGCTGTCACTGACACCCCAGGAGCTCAAGGAAGGGCCCCCAAGTTTGCGAGACTCAGATACCTAAGGAGGAGGGCTGGCCAGAGGGGGCAGGGGCTCTACGCAAGGAGGATGGGTCAGGGAGTAAGGAAAAATCAAAGCCCACGAGCCAACGGTGGCTGTTGGAACCAATGCCTCTGCCAGGGAGAAGGGCCGATGCCGAGCCAGCCTGACGGCCACAGGAAGCAATGGCAGGGCTGCACCTGTCTCCCTTCTCTGGCTGTGTCCTCCCCCTGCAGCCCCCGTGCAGGCCCAGCGGGGAGCCGCTGCAGGGCGGCCGCCAGCACCCAATGCAGTCCTCCTCCTGACTGTTCGGTGGGCCCGCTCTGCAGATTCAAGGCGCACAAACAGCGGCAGCTGCCCCTCACGCAATGTGACCAGCCTGCACACAGACGAAGAGGCTCTTGTTCTGGTCCCAACATGAGGGGACAGAGTGCCAGGAATCACGTGGGAGACCTCACTCTCTCTGTGGGAGTGTCCTGTGGCTTCTGTGACAAATGACAAGCTTAGTGGCTCAGAACAACACAGATGTTCTCTTCTGGTCTGGACGTCGAGACTCTTACTCATGTCTCCATCTTCTTCTTCCCTTCTGCTAGTTTCCTGCTAACCTGGACTAGTGGGCATGGAGTACTGGCAGTGCCCCAGAAAACTCCCGGGCGTCAGGCGTGTGTCCCTGCACACCCGATGTACCGGCCGATCCGACTTTCCCTCTCCAATGGAATCGATCAGCCCAGCTTGAGGACACCTGCCCCTCTCTTCCTGTTAGGTTGATGGTATAAGAAGTCCCAAACAGTCAAACGTCGGTCTCAACTTCTAAGTCACTGGACCCTTTGTGACGTTCCCTGGTGTCCATGTTCCCTCTCCTCAGGGATTCAAGACTTCCAAATCAGCAGAGCTCAAATTTGAAAGAACAAGAAGAGAAAAATGCTTCAGGTGGTTTGGTCGGTATAATTGCACAAGGAGCAATTTTTACTTCAGCCCTCGATTCCTGCCCTGACATATTCCGGCTAAGGGATAAATGGCTCCACATACTGGTCCCTTCTTCAAAGCGTGTAAATCACGTCCTGTAAAACTGCACCCATTCAGGGTTTGTCTCGAATACGGTGCTCTGAGTCTTCTGCAGCTCAGCAAATCTTTCTGATAGACCCAGCCCTTCCAGGTGATGGCCTGTGTGGTAAACGCTCTGAATGAATGCCAAGGGCATGAGTTCGTTGTCACACTTCTGCTGCGAAACGAGTTCGTAGGTGGGAAGTGAAGGTGTGTGTAACTGTGGTGGTGGGATACGGGATGTCACGAAGTCCTCGTGTGGATGCTGGTGAAAGCATATCAGTCGGGAAATGCCAACTCAAACCCAGAGTATGCGTCTGCACCAGTGAAGAAAACATCTGCCTTTCCATGATGGAGGTGGCTTACCGTGATCTCTGTGCAACCAGCCCAAGGAACGATGCCAGGAGGGGCTGTTAGCAGGTCAGGCATTCACTGGTAACAGTAGCCAGGTCTTCCACTCAGGGGAAGCCATGTTGTCCGGCCCAGTCTCAGTCTCCACTGCTGTCACCATGGCAACTGCATATCTACGTGCTGGCCCCTTGACCGAGCCCAGCAGTGGTTGAAGTCGACAGGACGGGTCCCATCCTCACTTAGCTGCCGATTCTGCGGTGAACACACTTTTGTGAACATGCTTTTGGGACACAAATGTCCGTATACTTTGTGTCCATTCCAAGAATACCATCCTGTGACTCTTCCCCAGAGCTCCTTGTCACCAAGATTCCAATTCTATTTGTTCCAATTCCAGGGCCATCCAGGGCAGCCGTCAGCAAGTGCCCTTAAGTGACGCTGTCTATGCTCGCTGATGTCTGGACTCACTCCTCAGGGAGCTCAGATTTCTGCAGATGGGGACTCTTGTGCCACTGCCTCCCTGACTCTCCGTATTGACCGTCCAACATTTCAGCATCCACTTTGGTTGGTGTCAGCATGGCACGCAGAACCATCTGCAAACCCGGGGTGACTGTTCCTTCCTCAGTCACTAGTCATAAGAAGCCCGTGAAGAACTATTTGCCTGAGCCGAGACAGAGGAAGGACGCAGTGAGGAGCCAGCCTATGTCAGAGCCTGAGTTACGTCCATGGGGCTCAGCCATTGCGTGGGGCCGCTCCCACTTCCACCTGATGGGAGCGTGGCCACTGGTCATTGCCACAGGAGGGACAGTACCGCCGCGTGTGACATGTGCCCGAAGCACATGCCCCGTGATGCCTGTGTTCAGCATGTTATGCACGGAACTGTCCAGCCCTGTGCCCCCGAAAGATGTGCTAAAGTCCTAACCCCAACTCCTCGGAACGTGGCTGTAATTAGTTGTGATGAAGTCACACTGGCCGGGGGGGCTGGGCCCCTCCTCCAGGATCACTGCTGTCCTCAGGAGGCAGCAGCCCTGTGAAGACAGACGCACACAGGACAAGGTCCTGTGAAGGCAGAGGCAGGGACACGAGCTGTGGCGCAAACCAGCAGACACCGGGAGCAGGCAAGGAACATGTCCTTCCAGGTTTCAGAAGTGGGATGGGCCTGCCACCACCTGGGGCTCAGACTTCTGGTCTCCAGGTCTGTGGGGCAGCTGTTTTAAGCCACCCAGTTAGTGGCAGCTTGTTTAGGCAGCCCTGTGGAATCAGGGCCTGTGTCCTAAGGACAATAGTTACCGCAGAAGAGGGACCGCCCTCACCTGGAAGCACTGTGGCGAGGCACCTGGGAACTTGGCACAAATGCCAACTCCCAGACCCCACATCAGACTGGTGAGTCAGAAACTCAGGGGCGGGACCCAGCCATCTGTGTTTCAACTCACCCTCTAGGTGGTTCTGACACCTGCTAAAATTCTAGAACACGGCCTCAGAGGCACGGGCTCTGAGCTCCTCCGGGCACGGCAGAGGGTACCAGACAGCACCCTGTTGACTGCAGACACTCCAAGCGTTGCTGTTTCCAGGATTTCTGCCTGCGCCATCGTCTGGACACTGTCTGGAGAGTCCCCCAGCTCTGAGGCCCACGTGGCAGGCTCCCAGGCGGGTCAGTGAATGCAGTAGAGTGTGTGGCCAGCACGGCGTCCCTCACCTCCATATGTGCTTCTTATTGGCTCTAAAATCCAGAACCGACGCCCTCGCACGTGGTTTCTTTCTGGTGGAAGGTCCAGCCGCTTGTCTCTTACCCTGCAGCGGCTAACTCAGCACACTCCAGACTTCCAGAAACGCCATGATGTGGTGGACCCCTACATTTTCCTGGCAATCCCTATTACTGTCTGGCTTTGATTCTTCCCCAGGTGACTAAGGTATTTGTCTTTTCCTGTTCACCAAGTCCAATTAACATAATTTTATCAACAGAGTGAACCAATGGGCTCTTCCTCGGAACGTCAGATAACCCGATTGCTGAGGACAACTTTAGGGCAGAGGACAGGGGAGCCCAAGCCAGGACTGCGAGGTGTGGCTGGCTGTGCCAGGTTAGGCCGACCTGCTGGTGGATTGTACCCGCAAATCGACACGGAAAGAAAAGAACTCACCAAGTCAATGGCTAAAAGCCAGGGTCCAGGGGCTGCACTGATTGACTCCAGGAAAGAGAACAGATCTGCACAGCAGCTGCAATCAGAGCCACCAGTTAAGTTTCTCATAACCCAGGGTGATTCTCCCAGCTGCTTCTGCCTTCCGCATGGCTGAGGCAGACTGTTAAGTACTCTGGGAATTCATCACAGCTTTGACGATGGCGCTAGCCTGTCACTTCTCCAGGACGGTGTGTCGCTTCTGTTTAATATCTTGGTCGTGGGGGCTCATCAGGGTCGTGTGTGTGCTTTTTGCCTTCATGGCCCTCATTCTGTGAGCCTGGGGCCGGCATGGGGAGGCTGCCGTTTTCAACTGCGTCCATTCTAATTATAAATTCTAGAACTTGGGAAAACCACCTCAGGGTGAGTATACACCACCATTGGGCCCACAATGACTAACTTGGGCCAAAACATCGCTCATGCCCTGGCTGCCATTAGCCCTATTGTGGTGGTTTTGATTTTTTGGGGGCGAGGGTGTGGGGCACTCTAGAAATGGTATAAATTCTTAGAAATTGCCTAGAAACTCCTAGCTGGGTATTCTCTTTTCCCCAGAGCACAGTCAACCTTAGTAAATGATTTCACATCCATGCAGCAAAGCGGGGAAGACGTAAAGTGGACCTGGTGTGGTGACATCTCCTCAGGTACCCCAGCTCCCCTCTACTCAAGGCTGTCATGTCTGTGGGCTGGTTTAGTTTGGAAACTGGGTCATGGCACGTCCTTCTCCATGTACGAGCCCAACTTGGCTTCTGGCGGTCGGCCTGGGTTCCCTTCTGCTATGCGACTGTTGGTCAGTCAGGTGATGTTTCAGTGAGCTGCGTATCTACTTTATCCCAGGGACACCAAGGTCCTTTAGACACTGCAAAACTCCCTGTGTGTCAAAGCGTCGTCCCCGACGCCCATCACTGCAAATGCAGCCACCGTGCACACATTTATCGTATAGACGGTGGAGAATCAAAGCAGAGGTTAAGTGGAAGAACAAAGGACTGGATTTCCATTTTAAAAAGGTAACTCTAGTGATGGTGTAGCTTGAGCCCCATCAGAAAACTGCCGGAAGAGTCAGGACAGAAGAGGGCTCTTTTACTTTTTAAGCTGGAAGACTTCAGGGTGCAGGCCAGAGGAGGGGTCCCAGAAAGGGTTGAAAGGTGTCATCGGACAGAACCAAGTGGGTGGGTACCAATGCACACGAGAAAAGTCAGGGTGACTTCCTGGGTTTGGGCCTGAGTTTGGAAAGTGAGAAAATCCTAGCCGGTGTCCCCACGTTCTCAGAAACCACCCCACCGAGCCCACCAGCCCGGCCCCCGCTCTACGTCTGGGGCACATACTCCCTGTCTCTTTGCCTACAGAGTCCAAGCAGGGGCACAGGACACACAGTTCCCAGGAAAGCCTGAAGTACCGGCAGCCGAAGAAGCACCGTCCTGACGACTTGCTCTGCGTGATTCTGGGTATAAGACCCAAGTCATCAGAAAATGTTAGGCCACGCCCACTGAACTTGACTTTTCAGGGAAAATAAGACCCAGGACTGAAAGTAAAGGTGGCTGCCAGATGGTCCCAAGTGTCAAACAGAAGTTGCTCTCGCCTAGGTGGTGCAGGACCTCAATCCTGGGACACGGACACTCCACTGCACTGGAATCCAGGACACAGGTCACAGGACACAGGTCACAGGACCTCCGGCCAAACAGCCGGCCATTCACCCTCGCCTCTTCCCTCACCTGCAGCCCCAGGTGCATACTGACACATGTTGCTATGTGCTGGACCTCGATCGTGCCAATACCGGGGAAAATGGAACGTGAGCTGTGTTCTTCCCTCATCGCAGACACTATTCTCAGAAGTGTCACGATGGCATGAAGTGGTGGGTCTGGTAACACAGTATCCTTCGGCTACGACGGAGGAAAATCCTGTAATTTGCACTCCCTGGCACAGCCCCCTCCCAAGGCATGCCACACCTCTTGAGTGATGAACTTTTATTTTCTAAGAAATATGAAAACATTTTTATCGATGTCATCATTTATACTCTTCGACAGAGACTAAGTCCTGAGTGGATACTTATTCCAATTGAGTTGTGTTTCAGTCCACATTTATAGGTCATGTCTTCCTAATGAGGACTATTTGAGTAACTGTTTCTTTGACATGAGTTTCCCAAGGTCTTTTGAGATGTGTAAAATGAACAATGGAAAAGCAGGTGTTTGTGGTAATCCCGTTTCTCCATTCACTAATGTGTTTCTCCAGATTTCATTTAGGAAAACGTCACAGAATGGCTACTGTGTGCCCAGCTCAGTCACAAATACAGGAAGGGCAGGGGTAGGGCAGGTCTGTCCCTGGGGAGCCCAGAGTCTGCTGGGAAAGACCAGAAGATTATAATGAAGCCCTAACTGTCTCCTGGGATTTTGGCGACGGCTACATGGAAGGAGTGCCCTGTGACCTGAGTCCTGACGGATGAAACAGCATTTTCTGGGCCTAAGGCAGGAACCTGGGATTTAGGCAGAGAACCATGGACATGTCTGTTCCTGTATTTGAAAACAGGGAGACACCCCTGTGGAAGTCAGGACATTTGTGTGACTGCAGAACAGGGTCCCAAGGTGTCCTTGTGGCAAGAGAGGAAACCAGAAAAGCGAGCTGGAATCGGGTGCAAAAGGGTCTGTGTGTCTCCTGGGGGGAAACTGGTCGTTAGCCTGTAATGGAAGACAGCCTGCCAACTGGGGAGTGAAAGGGTATTTCTTTAAGACAAACTAAGTACAGCGCAGAAAATGGATTTAAGTTGGAGAGGCTGGAGGCAGGGAGACCAATTAAAGGTCCTTGTAATAAACAAGTGAGCCGGCTTAGGAGGGTATCAGCAGGCATGGACAGAGCAGACAGGATGGGAGAGAATGAGATTTAGGTCAATTCAGGAGGTAAAATTAGCCAGAAGTGGCTGTTGATCGGATGTGAAAGCCCAGAGAGTGAGAAAGACAAAAGTAGGCTCCAGGGTGTCTCATTAGTAGCTGCAGGATGGTGTTGTCATTCATTTAGAAAAGTAATTTAAAAGAAGTCAGCACAGGGAACAGAAGCAGGACGAGAGTGAAGCTGAATCCAGGGTGGCCAGGGCGGCGGGCAGAGAGCCCCCGCTCGTCACTGCCTGTCCAAACCCAGGATACCCAGGACAAGAGACTAAAGCAGGAAACGATCAGAGAGGAAAACGCTTAGCTTCTTCTGCAGGCAGCTATCTATTTACTGAAATAAAACATAGACAAGAGCTTTAGGTGGGAAAAAAACCCCACCAAAGTTGGACTTAAAGAGAAAGTTCCAGAATGCGTCTAAGTATCTAAACACCACTCAGGGGAACCAAGTGGGATCAAACCCTGAGATAGAATATTCTGGATGACTCGCTTCTCACCTACACTTAAGTGTTGATCTTCTTGAAAAGTTTGGCCATCTTCATACGTAACTTTAAGTATGTTTCTTAGCATATGAGTATGTGACTTAATCCTTCTGCTGGACTGTTTGGCTGACTCGTTCTCTGTTTAAAAACCAAAGGAGGTGAAGAGGCGTATTCGGCGAGACTCGGTTTGTAAGGAGCTTATTCTCCCCCTACAATGGCGCCCCCTTCATGATGCCGCTCTTTCTGTCCCACTTGGCATACAGGACATTCATTTTCAAATTAATTTATTTGTTCTTTAGAAAATCATCTAACTATACCCTAAAAGCAGCGGACAAAATGCCCCACGCTACATCAACACAATCGCCATGGGTGACCGGGCACAGTCCTCTCCTCTCTTCTACAGGCGTCAGCTGTCAGCCGTGCTCCGCTCTTCAATGGCGTCTTGTGACACAGATGTGTCACACTTGGTGTGAGCGTAGTGTGCATACTATGCCTCCTTCACTTAATGCCACATCCTGTCACCTCCCAGCCTTCCAAGCTCCATCAGTGGACCACTGTGTCCTGAACTGTCACCTGCTGGAAATTCCTGTTGCGTCTGATTCTCACAGGTACAAATAAAGCCCAGTTCATTACTCAAGGAACGGTGACGCTCTGCACCCTGACCCTGACTCCTCTGGTCCCTCCAGTCTCTCTCCATCACAGGGAGGCGGTGCTGCACCCCCTGAATGCAGCTCCTCGTCGCCACGGACTCAGCAAACATCTGTGTGGGGCCGGTGGCACGGCACGGCTCTGCTGTCACACCGAGCTGTGATGGGAACAGGGTGTGGCCTGTGGGAGCCACTGTCACTCCCAGGTACCACTTCCAGATGTTCCCAAAGGTCACATCTCCCTGCCTGCAGCCCAAGGAAAACAGCATGTTCAGAAGTTCCTTCCTAAATCCTTATTCTGGGCTGTGAAAACTAAAAATACGGGTAAGGACACAGGACATGAGCCGAGGGAAATACATCACGTTGCACTGCATTTCTTCTCCTGGCTATGGGTTGGGTATGGCAGCTCACATTAGCTCTACACAGTATTTGGATGACAGAGAATAATGCTGTGTCACAGTTACTGTCATTGGATACAAATTTATGATCACATCGAGGGGCTGCCGGCCTCATCTGAGTAATGCGCGTGAACCTCTCCCTTATGCTCTGCGCTTGGCTGCACTGTCTTCTCCCCGCAGCTCAGGGGTAGCGCTGGCCCCTGGATCCCCACCACACCCCTCCTGGATCTGTCTCAGAGCCTGGTGCTCACGTACACCTGCAGAGCTCCTCCTCAAAGCGCAGGCCGCCCGCCCGCTGGACAGCTGGGTGCCCGGCGCTGGCCAGGAGGGTTTCTCAGGTTTCAGCGCCTCCCGCATTTGCATGTCTGACAAGGAGTCTCACAGTGGTTCCCCGGGTTTTGTTAATGCTGACATTTCCAGCCCACAATGGAACAGAAAGGTCATCAGCTGGCTAATTTTAAAATAGCATTTTGATCACTCATCTTTCTGGAGTGTCAAACCCCGCAGGGCTGCAGGGATTGGCATGTACTTATTACCACATTTGGGTTCCTGAAACCGAACTGAGTGATTTGACGGCCGTCTGGAGCGCGTACTCCGGAGGCATCAATCAGAGCTTACTCATTTAGAACAGTCCACCGTGAGCCAGAGGCTGAACACTGGGGTCCCTGGCTGCTGTGGAAATGTTGATTTGACACGTCTTCCTGTAACACCGTGCTTGGGGGTCTGGGCGAGGGCAGTGGCAATATTAATAATTTATTAGACACTCCCTAGGTATTAGGTTCTAGCGTGAATTATCCACTACAGCGTCTAACCACTCCAGCAGTGGGGCGCTCGCATGGTCTACCTGCTTTACAGGTGAGAACACTGAGGGCGGAGGAGGTGACCTAGCTGCCCGGGTCTCGCCCTCAGGAGGCAAAGAAGTGGGTCTGAATCCTGCTCCATAATGGCGGCCCCAATTATTTCTCTACCATTTTTACTATTCCTTTCTAAACTAAAACAACAGGAGGCTGGGGGTAGCTCCCCATGTTGCACAGAGGTTTTACGTTATGGAAAGAAGGAGTAAAAGAGTAGAAACGGACGTCTACGGAGCCCTCAGCACAAGCCTGTCACTGCACGGCCTCCGCTGCCCGTTCCTAACTAACCCCCTGGGTGACTGCAGCATTTAGCCCCATTCTAAACATGATGACAGTGACATGTGAGGATGTGAAATGACGTGCCCAATGCCCATCTAGTGTGTGGCTAAGTTTGGATTTGAACCCACAAATTCTGATCACCAAGCTCCCTTGCTTCTAGGATTTGACTGGACACCATGAGTGGCACAGGGGCATGAGGGCAGAATGTGAGTATCGTGAAAACCACTGAGCCTCAGACGTTTCCTCACATAGGTCCACATATGATCAAGAAAGCCTCCTCTTAAATTGTGTGATAAAAACCAGTGTCTGTTTTGCCAAGCTGTGAGTGCTTTCTGCCTTTACTCTTGGCCTCAGTTTGGGGGACAAGGTCCAGAGTCAAAGCATGATAATTGCTGAATATTTATAATTAATTAACAGCTACTGAGTGATGCCTCCTAGCCCTCCATACCACAGTATGCAATTGCCACAGCGCTACAAGTCATGCCCTCTTGCAGAAGATGAAAACAGGCCTGCCTGTGGCAGAGGGACCCAGCAGCCCCTGCAGACCAGCCTTCTGACCTGCCCGTGGGCAGTCTGGGGGTCCCACTTTGCCTGCCTCAGGCATTGGGGCAGATCCAGTAGGTAGACCAGTAGGAGACCCATTAAGAGACCCCACCTGATGGCCGTTCCCTAACCTGGGGTCGCCTCGCTGAGCAGTCGCCAACAAGAATGCCAGTCCCAGAGGGCGGGTCTCCACCCTGAGTCCCTGGGCCTGAGCCCTCCTCCTCCCACGAGGTTTCTTCCTGCCTGAGGCCCCTCCTCAAGGACCTGACAGACTAAAGCTTCACATTTCCAATTTCCCACCTCCTTGGGCCCCTTACTCTGCATCTTGAACTCTCTGCTTTCACCTGCCCCAGCCACACCAACCTGCCTCAGGAACCCGCAGGCCATGCACGTTGGCCCAGTGACAAAGATCTCCTCGTCATGTATCTATTTCATTGCAATGATTAATAGCAATGTCCCCAACCCCAGGCTCCCCTAGTCTCTCTGTCCGTGTAAATGAAAGCGCCTTCTCTCCTATTGGTAGAAAGCTTATTTTTCCTTCATGTAATTACAACTTTGATGATCGCTCCATGTCTCTCAGTAGCAATCTGTTTATCCCCCATGTAAACTTTTTTGTTTTCCTATCTAATTCCACTGACAGTGAAGATAAGATAAAAGCACATTTCATTTTACCCAAACCTTTAAAAGATGGGTATCACTTTTGTTTCTTCTGGCTTTTATTACCTCTGCAAATTACCTAATTACTTTCACTATTTTTCTTAGCAGATGAGAAAGTACAAGTCTCTGTAATTAAAACTTGGATCCCAACTACCATAGTTCCAGGTCCTCTGTCACAGAGACTCCTAATGTCAGAACTCAGGCGGAGAGGGTGTCTCATTATGCTGCAGTAACAAGCCACCCCACTTGTCAGCGGTTTGAAACAAGCTCATTTGTCACCCATGCTCCATGTCCAGAGCGTCAGTGGGGGCTGTGCTCCATGCCATCACTTTCCTCACTGTAGGGCCCCAGATAATGGGGCACCTAGGCTGTGGCCAGGTGCTGTGGCCGAGAGACAAGAGAGCTGGCAGGAAGCACGCTGACTCTTCACGCTCTCACCACCAGGGACACACACCACATCCGCTCACAGTCCCTTGGCCAGAGCTAGTCAGTGACCTTAGGCCACCCAGGGGCATGGTGAGTCCTCTCGCAGGCGAGGCTGAGAATGTGCGTGACCAGTAACACCGTCTACCACAGACAACAAACCCAGCTCAGCTTTTGCAAAACAGAGGCATAGAGAGATGATATCACCTGCCCAGGAACAGCCTCTAGCGCAGCCAGGACCGGAGGGCACATCTGCTCTCTCCCCGGGAAACCGGCTGTTCACCGCGTCACTCCACTCACCCTGTCTATTCAGGTGCTTGGCACCATGGCTTTCTGGCCACTCACCTGGGCTATTCATCCACACACAGACCCTCGAGCTTAGGGTTCCCTTGTCAGGCCATCCGGGCCTGTAAGTCCGCCAGACATTTCAGTGGATGGCATTTTTAGTACAGGGACATTATGTCATTCTTACCTATTGAAAACTCAGGGCACCCAAGAAGAGCCCTACAAGAAAGGGCCAGGGTGCCTGGAAGCAGGACCCAGAGCTGGAGAAGGCAGCTTGCAGCCTCAGAAATAGACTGTCCAGCTCAGAGAAGATAAAAGTGGATAAAAGACAGGGCTGTGCCTTCCTTGGTCTGATCACTGTCATTTTAATAACCCTGGGGTCTGGATGCTATTGCTGGAGGCAGAACCAATTGACCCTCTTGGGGCTATTACCACCAGCCGCCCACTTGGCTGGTGGATTGAACTGTGCTGTCCCTTTACCCAAACAAAAGCACATGTATAGATAGTCCCATCTCTGTCTGTCTAGCCCACTCAATTATGTGTAACGAGGTCAATGTTGACCCTCGTGACCCCAGCTCCTTGAAGACTTGAATAAAGCATATTGAGCCCATGCACACTGCTGTCTGGTCACCAATGGCTGTGTGTAATCTGATGACAGGCCAACTGTTACAGCCTGCAGGACTAGAGGCAGGATTTGTATGCACATGCTTGTTCCCAGCTCTTTTTTCTCAGGGCCACAAAGCCTGAAGTTTTGGGCTCTGAAAATAACAGCAACTAAAGAGATCCAAGATAGTGGAGTAAACACTGTGCCTGCATCCTTCCATGAATACGTTAAAATTACAACCAAATTATAGAACAATCAACCTGGAGAATTGTCTGAAGTCTAGCTGAATAGAAGTCCTATGACTAAAAATGTAAAGAAGAAGCCACGTCGAGACTGGTAGGAGGGGTGGAGGTGCAGAACTGGCCCCACACCTGCGTGCAGTAGCTGAGAATCAGGAGGGATATCTTGGCCATGTAGGGTCCCCTGGAGGAGCGAGGGACCCCAGCCCCGCACACCAGCTTCCCCAGCCCGGAGTGATGCCAGGAAGAGGAGCTTCCATAACAACTACTTGTGAAAAACAGTGGGGATTCCGACCACTCAGGGAACGGTCAGTGGGAAACACAGGCGTAGTCTCAAAGGGCTTGTGCAAAGACTCACTCGCTTGCAGGCACTCACTTTGGGCTCCGGAGGAGGGATGGTGACTCAAGGGGACTTGATGGGTGGCAGAGTGAGGTGTGTGGCTTTGGGGGCAGGACTGGAGGACAGTTGGCATTTTCTCTTTGTAAGGTCCTCCTCCCAGGCAGCCGGGGGCCATCTTTCCTGTGTTGAGCCCGCCCATTGCACTTACGGCCAAATCTGAATCTAATTGGCTGGGTGAGCTCCACAGCTCCGCCCTGCTGACTCACTGGGACCCCGCCCCACCCAACTCACCCAACTCTGCCGGGAGGCACTTTTTCCAAGAGCAGCCAGCCCTGCCCTCATTGCACTCTTTCTTGGAAAACTATTGGAGTCTGGCAGGCCCCTTGGCGGCGGTGACTGGCCTCAGTGTTTTCTGAGACTCTTGCTGAATAGTTCCCGATTCAGCACAGGCCCAAACCAGAATTTACATTAACCTGGTGACCACCACTCTCCTCACTCTAGTGACTCCCTGAGACCCTGCCTCAACCACTTGCATACTGCATGAGGTTCTATCAGCAGCTGAACTTTAAGGGAGCTGGCAGGTGGCAGCAGGCCACAGGTGTCCTGTTTTCTTGCGGAGCTACCCCAGGCCTGGTACTGATGGCAGATGTCCTTGGTTCATAGTGCAGCAACTCCCACACACCTCCAGGGTTAGCACAGCCAGCAAACAACTGTGGATCACTTTGTTGCTCCTACCAGGTAGTCCCCAGAAAGTCACAGGTAGTGGGTGACCTGGGCCAGCACTAGAGCCCTCCCAAAAGGCCCCAGAAACAACACACTTGGAGGCTGGCTTCACACTGCAGTAGAACATGACCCAAGTAGCCCCATGAGTGGCATACAGAAAGGGTGGTCTCAACAGGCACCAGAGCCCACTGAGGAAAATCCTGCTCTGTCGGGTAAGACCCCCGCACAGTAGCCCATAAGCTGTGTATGAGGCCAAACCCCACAGCCAATCAGCCTGAGGGCCAATCTCACCCACTGACATGCCAATAGCAACCAAGGCTCAACTATAACAGAAGGTCACACGCAACCCACACAAGGGACACTCCTGGAGCACCTGGTGCAGGTGACCAGGGAGACTGTGCCAGGGCCCTACAAGGCACCTACTACATAGGGCCACTCGGCCAAGACTGGGAGACATAGCAGGTCTTCCTAAAACATAGAAATAAACACAGAGAGGCTGCCAAAATGAGGAAACAAAAAATACATCCCAAATGAAAGAACAGGAGAAAAATCCAGAAAAAAATAAAACAAAATGGAGGTAAGCAACCTACCAGAGTTCAAAACAGTGGGCATAAGAATGCTCAAGGAACTTAGTGAGAACTTCAACAAAGAGATAGCAAGTATAAAAAGGACATAGAAACCATGAAAAAGAACCAGTCAGAAGTGAAGAATATAGTAACTGAAATTAAGAATGCACTAGAAGGAGTCACCAGCAGACTAGCTAGAACAGAGGATCAAATTAATGATTTCGCAGACAAGGTAGCAGAAAACACCCAATCTGAACAGCAAAAAGAAAAAATAATCCCCAAAATGAGGAGAGTTTAAGGGGTGTCTGGGAGAACATCAAGCATAACAACATTCGCCTCATAGTGGTAC
Source organism: Rhinolophus hipposideros (assembly GCF_964194185.1). NCBI lineage: Eukaryota > Metazoa > Chordata > Mammalia > Chiroptera > Rhinolophidae > Rhinolophus > Rhinolophus hipposideros. The sequence continues at coordinate 1,599,688 of NC_138061.1, forward strand.
CAGGAGGAGAAGAAAGAAAACAAGGTATTGAGAACCTATTTGAAGAAATAATGACTGAAAACTTCCCTAACCTGGTAAAGGAAATAGACATACAAGTCCAGGAAGTGTAGAGTCCCAAACAAGATGAACCCAAACAGACACACATACCTAGACACATTATAATTAAAATGGCAAAGGTTAAAGACAAAGAGAATCCTAAAAGCAGCAACAGAAAGACAACTAGTAACTTCTAAGGGAGCTCACATAAGATTGTCAGCTGATTTCTCCATAGAAACTCTGCAGGCCAGAAGGGATTGGCACAAAATATTCAACATGATGAAAAGCAAGGATCTAAAAGCAAGACTACTCTACCCAGCAAAGCTATCATTTATAATAGAAGGACAGATTAAAGAGCTTCCCAGACAAGAAAAAGCTAAAGGAGTTCATCACCACCAAACCAGTATTACAAGGAATCTTAGAGGGACTTCTTTAAGACGGATACAAAAACTCTAAATTATGAATAATGAATAAAATAAATACACATAAATATAAGTAAATGCATAAAATACATATGTATCAACAATTACTTTCAGTGTAAATGGATTACATGCTCGGATCAAAAGACATACTCGTAGGAAGGTTGACTGGATAACAAAACCCTTAACATATGCTGCCTACAAGAGAATCACTTCAGATTGAAAGACAACACAGACAGAAAGTAAAGGGATAGAAAAAGATGTTTCATTAAAATGGAAACAAAAAAAACTGGAGTACCAGACAAAACAAAGGCTCTAACCAGAGACAAAGAAGGACCCAGTAATCCCACTTCTGGGTATTTATCTGAAAAAACTGAAAATTCTACTTCGAGGGGATGTGTGCATCCACATGTTCATTGCAGCCTTGTTTACAATGGCCAAGATGTGGGGGCAGCTGGGTGTGGCAGCTGGGGGTGGTACATATATACAATGGAATACTGCTCGGCCGTGGAAGGATATGGGGTCTTCCCATGTGTGGTGACATGGATGGACCTGGAGGGTACTGTGCTGAGCGGAGTGTCAGAGAAAGACAGATGCAATGTGATGTCACTTACATGTGGAATCTAAAGAACAAAATTAACAAACAAAACAGAAACGAACTCATAGATACAGAGAACATTTGATGGTTGCCAGATGGGAGGGGGGTGGGGATGAAAAGGGATTAAGAAGTACAAATTGGTTATTACACAGCAGTCATGGAGAGGTAGGTATAACACAAGGAATAGAGTCAATAATATTGTAACAACTATGTATGGTGTCAGATGGGTACTCGATTTGCTGGAGTGATAGGGGGGTTGGAGGACAGGATGAAAAAGGTGAAGGGATTAAGAAGTATAAATTGGTAGTTACAAAATAGTCATGGGATGTAATGTAAAGCATGGAGAAAACAGCCAATAATATGGTAATAACAATGTATAGTTCCAGGTGGATACTAGTCAGAGGGATCACTTCCTAAATTATATAAATCTCTAAACACTATGCTGTACACCTGAAATTAATATAAAATAATATTGAATGTCAACTCTAATTAATAAATTTTAAAAGGAGGGGAAAGGTGAAGGGAAATAAGAAGTCCAAATTTCCAGATCTGAACAAATAAGTCACGGGGATGTAATGTACAGCACGGGGAATATAGTCAATAATATTGTGACAGCTGGGACGGTGTCAGCTGGCTGCTGGACTTATCATGGTGGTCACTTCTTTAGGTAGATAAATGTTGAATAACTATGGTGTACTCCTGAAACTACTATAATATTGTATGTTAGCTATATTTTTAATAAAAATCTTAAAGAAAAACAACAAAAAAGAAAACAATGGCTACTAGAAATGTGATTGACATACTTGAATTCCATTCTGGTTGAGGTTTTCATTTAGAGCTGGTTCTGCATAACAGTGACGCGGTCCAAAAGTACACCACACGTTTCATTTAGAGCTGTGTTGTGACAGTGCATAAACCTCCCAGCGGTTATCCCAGAGCGACGTGTGCTCTTCCCGTCTACAGACCCTGGGGGCTGACATGCCCACCCTGCTTCTGAAGGATGTGCAGCTCCTGTCTGCACGGCTCGCAGAGTGTGGCTGCTTCGCTCAGGAGATCACGTCCCCCACACAGGAGGAGTAATACCTAGTGAGCCACCCACTCCCGCTAACCTTGGGAAGGCTGGGTGTCATCCACGGAACGTTCTGCCGAGGGCGATGGGAGGCTGAGCGCTTGCTGCCCACGGCACGGCCAGCCACACACCCACACACACTGAAGAACCAGGTGACAAGCCTCTCTTAGAGATAACCAGTGCATGCCCACCAACCCCTCTTTCTGTAAAATGGACATGCCGTGCCAGCCAGCCAAGGAAGTCAAACCCAATCAGTGGTTCGCGCGGTGGGAGAAGGGCTGGGTTCCTCTGCCCCTTTGACGGGATGCTCTCTGCACTGCACCAGGAAGGATGTCAGCAGCACCGTCTGCGTGTGAGGAGTGGCAGCTGAGGCCTCGCAGAGGCGTCCGGTGATTCATCCCTTCCACGCGCTCCTCTGCAGGTATCTCACGCCCTGCTCACTCTGAGGGCAAGCAAATGTCAACTCATTGGACTTTGATTCAGGGTCTCTCCTCAAACAGCACCCCGTTGTTTGGGTACAATGAATATCATGTGAGGATCCCCAAAACTCATAGTGTCACCACTCCCGCCAGATAAACCTAAAAGACAAAAGTGACACCTGCCAGTGGCAGGAGTGCTGGGCGCAGAGCCAGGAGGACCCGGCTAGCCCACAAGCTCTGGGAATGACCTTGGAAACGTGACTCAAACCTTCTGTCCCTTGGTGATCGAACCCATGGAGTTGTGACTTACTTTATAGGGTTGTTCTGAGGATTAAAACAGTTAAAATATACCGGGTACCCATAATGTGCCCTGGGCCATAGAGAGCAGTAAACAAATGTCAGATATCATTGATATTGTTACTATTTGTTGCAATTGTTATAAAATGCAGAAGAGTAACCTTCACAAGGTAAAAAAATATTCCTGAAATCTTAAAACCTCTTATAATAACCAGTAGTAATATTATATTGACAGCAGTGTGGGCTTTTCTACCTACATACAGCCTGAATGGAAATAATGAGTATTGAAGAGTAGAATGTTACTCTAATTGAGTCATACTATACATTGCTTTTTAATAAGTTGTATTAAGTTTGATTTTACTAGAATTAAACAAAAATGAAAAGAAGTAAAACTGAGGAAATTGCTGATTTTTAGATAAAGATGTCTTTTCTGTATATTTTATTTCATGCCGATCCCTCTAAAATTAAAAAAAAAATAAAAACATTATGAAAAATATTGAGGTTTCCGTCCTTTGTTTGGATAACATTTCCATTTTACTCAGTAATGATTGAGTCACTTTTCTGGAAGAAGCCATTTTACCCACTCACTTCTTACCTCCTTTCGTGTTAACTGGAGCGAGTATTGTTATCCTGATGGTTATTGTCAGGACATACAGAACATGCTGGTCCATAGCTGTAATTCCCATAGGTGCTTGTTATCAGTGCTGTGGAGACTTGGGTCTCTGCTCACCACCAGCCCTTGTATCGCATGTTTGCCATTTCTGAGACTCCATTTTTATTCATCTCTTGGTTTTCAAAATTCAATTGTCAACTCGACATTCAGGAGGATGTACAGGAGTGATATTCTCTGAGCTCCAGCATTGGCAATACACCCAGCACACCCTTTACTATCACGGACTTAGGCATACTTCCTTCACGTACAGTTATTTTCTTAAACTGACAAGGACAATGTTCTGTAACGAGTTAAAAACGGGTCAACTTGCAAAGCACTTGTGACAGCAGTCTTACTCTACTACAACAAGAACCGTGCCGGGTTTGGCCTTAGAGACTGGTGGTGACACACGCATGTCCCAGCTCCAACCCTGCTGCCCCCTCCCGAGGCATCTCCCTGCGTGGCCCGCTCTGACGGAGTGCGTGTGTCCTGGAAGGCGCAACACAGAGGTGGGCAGAGCGAACAGGGCCCTCGCGTGAGGGTCCCCATGTCTGCCCGCTCACCCAGGCTTCTATCTGAGATGCTGCCCCTAACTTCAAGGAGTCCTTTTACTTGGAGAGTGGACCTTATGATGCAACAAAGTCTCCTGGCTTTGATTTTTCTGAAAACATCCATACCTTACCTTTTTTAAGAAATCAACTTTGAGATACAATATATGCTTATTAAAAGGCACCTATATTAAGTTGAATGAGTTCTGACAAAAGGATACATCCAGGTAAGCACCCATACAATCAAGACGTAGCATTTTCACCACCCCCAAAAAGTTCTCCCGCCCCTTTGCACTGGGTTCCTGGGCCACCACACACCTTGCCCAGGCACTCCCTCACTCTCCTTCCATCTCTACCTTAGTAATTTCACACATGTGGGACCATAATGTGGGCCCTTTGTATCCAGCTCTGGCACTTGGCTCACTGCTGCCCAGGCAGATCCTGGTGGAACCAGAATTCATCACCAGTAATGCCATGCAGAATCCCATCACACTTGTCAGCTTGATCAGCTCTTCATTGCTGTCTGTGCTGCTTCCAGTTTGGGCACCTTCATTTCTGAATGATAATTTCACTGGACATAAATGTCTAGATTGGAAACACTTTTCTTTCAGCACTTTATCAATGTCATCCTAGCATTTCCAGGCCACTGGGGTATTAATGGCCTCCTAAATGTGAATCTGTCATAAAGCCTCAAAAATAATGTATGGACGAATAAGAAATAAAACATCTCCCACATAACAAAAAGGCGAAGAATGCTACGAACTGCAAATTACCTGTTGGCAGAAAGTTAATGGGCAGATTTATGAGATTTCTCTTGAGCTTCCCCTGCAAGTCTTCATGGAAATCTATTAGGATTTTGGGGAAATACACAGAAAAGGAGAAGAAAACAGAAGACCTAACATGTACCTGAAAACAGCCCTAAAAATATCATACTCTAAGTGTAAATATTCTGATAAACATCTATCAGATCAATGACTACAGGGAAGGTTCTTAACTTAAAGCGACCCAGAAAGGCATTGTTTTGGGGGGACAAGAGGATAAAAATGGAGGAAAAGGCATCCACTGGAGATTGGGTGGTGGAAGAAAAAGGGAAAAAAGCAAAATGGCAAAATGTGGAATCCTGCAAGATAAAATAGATCCCAAAATATCAAAGCCCACACAACCTTCCATGTATCACCCCCAAAAACTCCGTTATACAAGCTGCCCTATGATACAGTTGCTCTTAAAATATAAAACTTGCAATATCCTTCAAACAGTCAAAATATGAATAGACATAAGTAGCTGCTGTCTTTAAAAAGCAAACACAAAACAAACAAAAAATTTACAGTATTGAAGCAGATGAGCCTATCCACCAAAAGAAAAAAAAAAGAATAACAAACCTAATGTAACATTTCAAAATAAATTAAATGTCCTAACAAAAGCATCTGAGGATATCAGAAATTCAGAAATTAAAAATAAAAAAATGAAAAGGGGAAGAAGTCAAATGAGAATTTACTGAACTCAGAAAAAAAAAATGAAAGAAAAAGATATTGTTATATTAGAAATCAACTGTCCAAGGGAGAATATAGTTAAATAGAAATGTATTAAAATTCGTAGAAGAAAACTCAGTAGGAAAATAAAAATAAAAGAAAGAAAGACATAAAAATGGCCAGAGAAAAGTGGTTGAAATGAAGGGCAGTCAAGGAAACAAAATCCAACATATGTCTAAATGGAGTGCCCCAAAAGAAAAACAAAACAATGGATGGCAACTAATATTTAAAACAAAATAGATCTACAACGATCAGCTCTAAGATTTTAGCCTGGTAAAGCTATTATCATTTAAAAGTTACAAAATAACTTTTAACCTCGAGGGAACAAATCCAAAAATAACCTACAAGGGCAAGGAAATTAGTCTGGCATCAGATATCTGAAGGAAACAATGGAGAAAATTTTTCAATAAATTTGAGGAAAACAATGTGTGAACCAAGGATTTTATATCCAGCTGAAAGCAGCCTAATGCTCAGGTTCTACAATAGGAATTTTGATCATGAAGAACACACGACCCCTTTATATGAGTCCTTCTTGAGGAATCCTCTGAAAGGTGAACTTTGTCCAACCAAAATATGATTAAAGAAAGTTGGGCAGAAAGACTGATGATGATATCTCATGTAAAATAACTGTATTTGCCAATAGTATGTAATCTGAAGTAAAAGTAAAAGTCTTTAATTGGAGAAATGTTACAAAATGTTCCAATATTTCCCTATATTGATTTTATATTGTTTTTCTGACATTAATTTATGAACTCAAATAATATTGGCAATTTTATTTAACATCAAATAGCATAGGTCCATGTTTTCAAGTAACATATAGTTTCGAAAGAAAAATAAGAGATATCTGTATATTAAGAAACTTCCTTATTTATTAACATTAATGATATTTTTCCACTTTATAAATATATTAAAAATAATATATAGTAGTTTTTCCACATTTTAAAATATATATGTAGACATTCAAAAAAATTATTTTAGCCTTTGAAATTGGCTTCGTTTTTCCTACTCCAAGATTTAAAAAAGATTCTCCTATATATTTTCATGGTATGTTCTTTCATTTTTACCCTTATATAATTAAATTTTCTACAATTAATCTAGAATGAAACAGAATTTTTGAATGTCTAGCAGTTTATCAAGCATTATACACTATTTTCTCCACTTCAAACAATGAAATAGATAATATTCTTATTCTTGAAAATTTTAATTGTTATTTTAAATTAATTTTTAATAAATATTTTGGGGAATTTTTCCGAATGTACTTATTCATTTTATTAATCTAACTATTCCAGTGACAATTAAACCATGTTCCAATTATTGAAACTCAAATTGGCCTTCATGTCACTGACTATGCCCTCAGCTGGATCCACAACACCACTAGACAACACTGTATCTGTTGGCAGTCTTTCCCATTCACCTTGCGGACAGTCCAAATTTTTACCTATCTCATCTACCAGAAGCCTGATAGATGAAAGCAACAAGATTAAAGAGTGACAAAAATTGCAAATATGTGTTTTATATGAAGAATCATTTCCTGGAAGTAACAAATCAAATACAAGGTGACAGGAGAACCATTTCTCTTTTCTTGAATTCTACCATTGGGTGAACAAATAAGGGAAAATAAATCTTTAGATTTTTTTTTTAATTTTTGAAGGAATGTAAAATGTTTTTTACATTCAATATTATTTTATATTATTTTCAGGTGTACAGCACAGTGTTTAAACATTTATATAATTTATGCAGTGATTCCCCCCGATGAAACTAGTACCCACCTGGCACTACACATAGTTGTTGCAACATTATTGGTTATATGCTCTATGCTGTACTACGTTTTCAGATCTTGATTAAGCATCTTCATTTTCCAAAGTAACCATTTTGATTATTCAAAAAAAAAAGGACTGATGATGACTATTTAGTATAGTTAATTGAATGTTTAAGATGAAAACAATAGAGTAGGATGAAAGTGAAGAATAATACATAAGTATTACATATTTTGGCAAAATGGAAGTAATAAAATTAAAAAGGGATATAACACTAAAAGAGAAGGAGGAAAAGAAAATACGTTTACTGCTTGTGGTGTACACAGAGGACAGGACACCGACAAGGACACCACCAAAACGATTTTTTTTAAAGGCAGCAAAATCCCAAATAAGAACACAGAAGACTAAGAGGATTTAAAAATGTGTAAGCACAAAGGTCCCACTAGAACAAAACACAAGCCAATGAGAAAGAGAGAGAGTAAAGTAAATAAAAGAAAGGAGAAAATCATTATAGAAGAAAATAGCAAAATGCATGAATAGCTCTAGCAATCATGACATAAAATAATGTAATTGCAATAAGACCCAAAACACAGCCATATAAATAAATACGAATGACTTCAACTGACCTATTACAAGAAAATTGTTTCCAATTTGTTTCAGAAAACGAGACGCAGCTGTATGCTGCATGCACAAGACACATCTAAAAACAAAGTGATTCTGAAAGCCCCAAAATGTGAAGAAAGCCAGAGCTATGCCAAGCAAAAGAAAACAGGAAAGCAGAGATTCTGATCCTGAGTGTAAATCATTACAAAAAAACGATGTTCAAATGGTAAAAACACAAATCACAACAAGTAAATGACAACTGAAATATCTATGCTGACAATAACACAGTAAACATCCCATAAAGCAGAAACTCAGACATGGATAAAAGTAAGTCCGGAGCTAGGAGACATTAGAACAGAATCAAGATAGATTGAATGAACTATTTGAAAGTCACTCCTTAGCACGCATGGAGCTTTCACTAGAATTGATCACATATTAGGTCATGAAGAAAATATCAATATATTCCATATAGTGGGCAATTGCAAGTAATCTTTTCTGATCACAAAGCAGTAAAACTAGAAACTAATAACTAATCCACAAAACAAAAATTTAATTCACCCTGGAAATTTTAAAAAAAAGCCTTCAATTGAACAACTCTTAGAGGAAAAAAATAATTCAAGTTGAAATTATAAAATTTCTTTAAAAAAAAGATAATGGTTATGAAATTCATTGAAAACAGTAATCAGAGGAATCTTGTAGCCTTAAATGCCTAGATCAATATAAATGAAAATAAATGAGAAGGTTGGAAAAGTGCAAAAAGTAAACCAAAGTAAAGCACGAAAAAGCAAACATAAAAGAAAAGCAGAAGTTAATGTAAGAGTGAATAGAAAAATACTAGATCTAATTAATAATCAAAATTTGGGGTTCTTTCCCCCCCAAAACATCAAAATAGACAAACAACTAGCTATCTTGATTAGGAAAAGGGAGAAGAAAGTGTATATACCTCTCTCTCTCTCTCTCTCTCTCTCTCTCTCTCTCTCTCTCTCTCTCTCTCAGGTGCCAAAAAATGTGTACAAGTGGACACATTGATCAACGTTGCTAAGCAGTAATTTGCCATAATCAGAAGTGTCTGGACGCTGATGGGAACCACTTTGAGCACCTCTTGTAATTGCAAAAGTCAAATGTGACTTGTGTTCATCCTTTGTGATCAGTACATATTGAGAATCACACTTTCAATAGTCTTTTTTCCCTTTCTTAAAATGTGTGTACAATTTTTGGCACCATTATTTTGGCACCCTCTGTGTATATACAATTTGAGTGATATATAATCATTGAGAGAGAAGATGCAGACGATAGAGAAATGGAAACTACTGGTGACAGAAATCTCTCCATGTCCTCCAACCCCTCGGCCCCCGCCGCCAGCGAGCAGCACTCTCTCTTGTTCTCAGTCTGACTTGCTAGATTCCACAGGCAAGTGGTGTGATGCAGTGCTTGTTTCTCTGTGCCGGCTTAGGCTTATTTCACTCAGCATCCTGCCCTCCACATTCACCCAGGTTAACAGCACCTTCTTTTAAAAAATGGATTAAAGACTTAAATGTAAGACGTGAAATTCCTACAGGGAAAAAAAACCACACAAAAAAACTGGGGGGAAAGCTCTTTGACACGGGCTTTTGAATATGACACCAAAAGCACAAGGAACAAAAGTAAAACTCAACAAGCTGGATGACCTACGTCAAACTGGAAAGCTTCTGCACAGCAAAAGAAACAGTACAAGGCAAGGATGAATGTGAGAAACGGGATGAAATGGGAGAAAACTCTTTGCAAACAATGCATCTGATAAGGGGGTGAGACATAACATACTAAGGGAACTCATACAACTCAACAGCAAAAAACAACAATAAGAAAAACAAATAACCTGGTTTAAAAATGGGTAAAGACCCTAACAGACATTTTTCCAAAGAAGACACTCAAATGTGGCCCAGCTTTCGAGGCTTCAGGTGTGCACCCCGTTACTCAGGCCGCAGTGGTCCCTGAGCACTGAGCACGGTGACCTGCCCCTCCTCACCTCCCCAGCCTGTGTGCACAGCACAGCTCAGACGTGTCAGCTTCTCATCAAGACCGGGAAGAAAGACGCAAATACCCCGGACCTGGGGAAACACAGTGATCACCATCCTCAGAACGGCACAGGCGAGGCTGCTTTTATCCCTGACGCTTCACATGATCGGAACAGTGCATGTCCTTTCTGACTTGTAAGTTTTCTTTAAAAATGTTAAATGTTTTTTATTAGAAGGAACTCTACCCATCTCCAAGTAGCTAGCTAAGTAACTCTGAGTCTTGCTGAGCTGAAGACCTCTGCACCGAGACTGAGCACGTCTGCAATGAGTATCTATTTAAAATGATCACCTTCGTCGAAACCCATACATCACAAGTCGCAACGAGGATGATGATCCATGACAGACTCTCCCAGGGGGCTGTTCCGCCCCTAAGTCTGGACTGATTCACAGTCTTGGATATTAGGGAGATTCCTCGAGCAATTCCACAGCGGCCTGTCAGCTCTGTGCCATTTTTCAATACTTTCTGAAAGATGCTTCCATTTGATTTATGAAAAGCAGCGCTGCCTGCAGTGGAAGGGACGAGAACCGACAGACACCAGCTGCAGAGCTCCTGTCACCAGGGGCCACACCAGGCTCAGGTGAAGGCCACTCATCCCGGCCACACCAGCCGCTCACACCCCAGAACAGTCCACAATTGGGTGAACCCCAAACCGATGGCCCCGGCTGTTGTCAGGGCCCCTTCCTGAACTTACTTCTGTAAAACCACCGGCATTTTGGTTTGAAAAGTAAACAAATGGAGCACAAATTATCAAAGAAGAGCCTACGAATTTTCTGGTAAAGTCACATGGATTTAAGAACTGAGCATTCCAGTTATTTTAGAAGTTGACGCAACATGTGAAATTATTTTGGGAGTTGATGCAAAGTGTGAGAGGATTTTAAAGCTGTCTTTCCAACCTGAATGTCAGAAATTGAGAACGTTATAAAGTACATATCAGTGTGTGTCAAAGGAAATACTAGAGTTGTTTCTTGCCTGAGAGTGAGAAGGTGGTGTAGCTCTGGGGGTTCAGAGTGACACTGTGTGGATTCGTGGGTGTCACAGCATCTGGGTGTTTCTGCTGACCACACCCCCGTCCAGCCCGACCTGGGGTTCTGACTGCTGGGTGGAGGGCACAAGGGAGGCCGGGATCCTCTCACCCAAGCTCTTTCTGCCCCATCTGTATGAGCTGCCCGCGGCTGCTGGCACCAGTGACCACAGCTCAGTGGCCTAAAACAACATACATTCACGACCTTCTGGTCTGACATCAGATGTCCGGCATGGGCCTCGCAGGGCGACCCCTAAGACTAAAGTGTGAACCATCTGGACGTTTCCAGGGGAGCCAGAGGGAAGACCCCTGAGGGATTAAATGGTACAGGACCTCACAGACGCAAGGCGGCGACATGGGGCACCCTTGAAATGGCCATCCAGGCAGGGGGACAGCAAACGCAGAGCCCTGAGAGTCCCCCATGGCTGTCTGTGTGTGGGGGTCAGAGACAAGGGCTCCTGGTGACAGGGGGTGGGGGGGATGGTCCAGGGCTGAGGCTTGTGAGGGCCGGACAGTGTGTGTGTGTCGGGCGTGTGGGTTTGTGAGGGAGCCCTGCAGGTGACTGGGCTGCGCCGTGGGCCCCCCCCTCCTTTCCTCACTCCCGGCTTTTCTCAGTGGGACATTAGAGATGACCGTGCATGCGTGTGTGTACACGCATGGGTCACCACAGCTCAGACTCAATCTCAAAGCTCTAGGACTCCTGAAAGGCCATTCTCCAACCAGGAGGGCAGCTGCCATGTGCCTGTTCCATAGAAAATTGACAAACAGCCTTGAAATGGGAGCCTGGGCTTTATGAAATTACCAATTTTCTTGCTGTGCAAATTCAAGCCTTTTGTAGGGCACAAAGTCTCAGGAGAAGTCACTTCACACGGGTGAAATGCCCCCTTTCTGTCTGCAGACAACTTCTGCTCAGCTGCTGGAATCATTACTGGGGTCTGGGGCAGTGATGCCGGTTGGCAAACGAGCTCCCACCACAGACGCTTGGCCCACAGGGTGGGGTCAGGCTGCTCATGAACAAAGGTCAGGACGAGAACTTACACTGAGTTATAAAAGCAACATTGTGGTGAAAGGAAAACGAAAACCTGCAGGATGACACACCTTGACTGTCTGGTGGTGCTGAGAATAGCTTTACCCTCCTGGAGCTCAGCGAATGCACTCAGTAACCCCCCCACTCCCAGTCACTGAAAGTTCCCACTTGTGGAGCGGCTGCCCAGGGTGGTCCCCTGCCCTAGTGTGACGCCCACCTGGTTGGCAAGAACAGACCCTCCCATGGGGTCCCCTGCTTGACACGCAGCCTGGAGGGGGGCTGCGATGGGACCGTGGAACCAAGCCAGCAGCAACAGACTGGGAACCGAAGCAGACGGGGCCCTAACTGGAAGAAGACTTTATGGCAAGGTAGCCCCAGAACCTCACTTGTCTGACGGCTCCAGGAAAAACCCTGACTTCCCCCTGGTTCCACTTTTTCTTGTTTTAAGGGAAGAATGACAACATGTTCTTTGTATGTCACAGCTGAGACTGAGCTGCCTATCGGATGCTTTGAATCCCTTCCGTGTAACAGCACCTTGCAGAGACCATGGGGACATCAGCGCCCTGCCAGTGGGGCCGGCGTTTGCCTGTCAGGAGCCACTGCGAGAAGCCTCTACCAGATGTGGCATTTCCACAGACGGAGCCCAGGCTGGTGATTCATGTCTGCTGGGGGATTGTCGTCAGGGTCAAATGGTGACAATGCCTTTAGGTGCTTTAGACAATTCTGTTTGATAAACTAAGTAAAACGTTAGTCAGCAACTGGAGCATAATTAGGAAGCAATTACTGAAAAAAGGAAACCCTGCGTACACAGAGAAACAATTAGAGGCCAGCCCAAATTTATGGTCACGCCCAGAGACTCTTTTAATGCCCTGTGGCAGGAGCATATTAGAAAATCGAAATTAATGCCTCCGTTGCACAACTGACCTACTTGTCTTGGAAACGGGGCTGGATTTCTAATTGCCCTGTGTGGTCAGAGACGGCACAGACCCTTTCTCTTCACTGCGTTCCTGGGGAGTGCAGTAGGTGTCCCCAGGCCCAGAGGTCACCTGCTTTATGGGGTTTATGCCGGAGAACCCAGAGCTATGCCTGTCACCCAAAACAGGGGACTGCTTTTCATCAGACCTGGTGAAAAGGTGGCACTGTTGTGTTTGCGCATGCCTTTTGCTAGGAGAGTGTTGCTTGGCCCGACCATCAGGGCTCAGCTCCAGCTTGACCTGGGGGCTGTATGGGGCCACACATCCAGTTCACTGCATAGGGGGAGAGAGGAGTAGGTAAGCTATACGATCAGCTTTTTACTCCCCTCACCAAAGACAAATATTCTACCAATAAGACAAAATAAATATGACAGATGGAATATTAACCAGCCATAAAAAGGAAGGAAATTCTGACACATGCTACAACATGGGTGAACCTTGAGGACATCACACTAAGTGAAATAAACCAGTCACAAAATGATAAGTACTGTATAATTCTACTTATGAGATACCTGGAGTAGTCAAATTCATAGAGACAGAGAGTAGAATGGTAGTTGCCAGCGGCTGGGGTGGGGGGGGAATGGGGAATTTCTGTTTAATGTGTACTGACATTAGGTTTTACAAGATGAAAAGAATTCTGGAGATGAACGGTGGTGCTGCCTGCACAACAGTGTGAATGTACTTAGTGCCACTGAACTGTACATGTAAAAATGGCTAAGATGGCAAATTTTATATTATGTGTATTTTTACCCTCAACCTTGGTGGCCTGTGTGTGGTCACACAGGGCCCGCGGTTTAAACCGCCGAGGGCTGCACTCTCCCCGCCCCCCACCAATCCAGTCTCAGGATCTGTCCACTCAGGGCCCAGCCACCCTCTCACACCCAGGCACGGCCCACTGGAGAGGGGAGGCCTCCCGGGCTTGGCCCTGTGCCTTGAACTGGAGGTGCCAGGACATGGTCTGGGACCCATCAGGGTGTTGCCATCTCGGTCACTTAGAGACAGGTTCTTTGGAGACTCTGATGTGACCCTGGAGGGAAGATGAGGCAGGGAGGGAGGTGAGTAAGTCAGAGAAAGTGCAAGTGACATCATGGTATTGTAGAGTGGGAATGGACGGGGCACGTGTGCTGTGTGTATCTGTGTGTGTGTGTGCATGTATGTGCTGTGTGTGTGTATATGTTTGCATGTGTGTGCTGTGTGCACACGTGTGTGCGCTGTGTGGGGATGTCTGTGTGTGCTTTCTGCATGCACGTGGCCCGCCCCTGTCTGGTCGAGCACATGTATCTCCTAGCTGACTGACTGCCATGAAAACTAATTCCCGAACAGTGTGGGGTGCCCCTGACCAGCTCCCATGGACAACACCAAACTGTGAGCAACGTGGCGGTTCCGCTCACCCCCCCAGCACCGCGGGCACCCGGTGCCGTCGGTGCTCTGGCTCCTCCCCCAGAGCCCTTCTTCAGGCTGCCTGGAATCCCGGAGGATTCTAATTTGCGTCTCCTCATGACGACTGACACTGGACACTTTTTCATGTTCAATGTCAATTGGGATAATCACTTTCTTGAAGTCCTGGTCGGGTTTTTGGTCCATTTTTTTAAATCTAGCTCTGCCTGTGTCTTTCATACCGATTGATAAATTCAATATCAACCGTTGACATATTCCAAGTCTGAGTGCTTTTCCTATTTTACGTGTTGTGAGGCATCTCGGGATCTTCTGCTGCTGGCTTCCCACTCCTTAATGGAGACTTTTGATGATGATTTTTTTAAAATTTCAATGTAGTCTAGCTTGTCAAATGCTTCCTTTACGAGACTTCCTGTTTAAGAAATCTCCTACCAGGGTCTTGAAGACTTTTCTTATGTTATCTCCAAAAAGCTTTATGTTCTGTTTTTCACATTTAAATGAATTCCTCTTCTATTTGGGGGTTACCAGCTTTTGCAGACAGTATGAAGTAGGGGTCAAAATTCATTTTTCCCTTGGAGACACTCCACGGACCCCTCATTATTCTCTAAAGTGACGGCCTTTTCCACCCTCACTGCAGCCTCATCTGTGGTATAAACCAGGTGACAGGACGTGTCCCGCTCACTTCGGCGCTCTCGGTGGTTCTGTCCTTGTCCCTACACCCCACGGTCCTTGTAACTATTGCTTTATAATATGTCTTACTCTCTGGTGATGTCAACGCCTCCGATTTAAAAAAATATTCTTTATTTTCCTCATCGCCTATTCTTAACTCTGCGTTACCATGTAAGCTGTAGAGTCAAATATTTGATTCACACCCAAAATCCTGCTGGTATTTTAAATGAGTCTACATTTTGCAGTTTCAATTGTGCCAGGTTTTCTAGTTATACCAAGCCTGGGGGCTGGGCTGCCAGAGATGGCAGTCTCTCCTGTTTTGCTCTGTTGTTAAATCTGCTCTTAGCTTATATTTTTCTTATGGTTTAAAAAAGCAATAAGAGATCTCGTAGGTACACTTGTACATGAACAAAACACCATGTCTGTGTTTGTGTATCTGTGGTTTGCGTGTGTATTTTTCCTCTAGTTTGGGGGGAGCCATTTTCCATCCAACAAAGAATACTATCTTTGGCCATTAGTTTTAATTGACAATTTTCAAAATGTTGTTTCCTTAGCAACCAACCAACCATTTCACAGTTTTTAAACATAAATCTGGACATTATGAAATCTGGACTCTTTCTACGAATGGGATGATATTTTAAATAACGAATGCCCACTGAATGCTTCTACGTGCAGGGCCACAATAAACATGACTGCGATGCCCAAATGCACAGTAAGGTACTGTCCTCATCTTCTAGAACTTTCCCTCTGGTGGGAAAATACACACACAAACTACACACAAACATACATGCACACATATGTACACTCACTCACTATGTACTCAGCCTCACCTACCTTCAAACACACACACACACACACACACACAGCTCTAGAATAAAAAGAGACAGGCAGATGGGGTGGCTGTGGAGGGCCTCTTGAGTCCCAGAGTGGCGAGCTTTCCAGCCTCAGATGCCAGATGACTACGGGAATGACACTTTGAGGTCTCTTAGCCGAGGTGTAGCTCGGGGTCAGTCTCACCCCAGTGTCTGGAGAGCCTCCCCGAAAGCTTGCCATGTGGGCGACAGGTCTCGGCTTGGAGCCCCCAAACCACAGGCACGAGCTCCTGCTCTGCGAGCGTCTCACTGGGTGGCCGGGCGTGCTGACCTGCTCTGACCCCAGGTTTCTCCCGGAGTCCAGGGAGAGGCCAGATCAAGGCAGACTCTGCACAAGGAGCAGTTTTGTCATCTGGGAAACAGGATGACGTCCTTTTAACATGCAAACAGCTAACGTGATGAGGTTTAAATAACAACACAGCCACTGATCCCCAGCTGACATTTCTAAGGCGCCCTCAGCAGAGTGCATCTTTGCAGCTCCCTGCTTCTCCCAGTCAGCTCGGGGCAGGGCTCCAGCCCAAAGGCAGTGCCAGAGAGGTCCCTGCAGAAATACGCCAGGCGTGTGGCCGTGGGTGCCACCGACACGAATGAATGGATCTGAGCACTTCCTAGAGCAGTTCTGACACCACTAAGCACCACACACGGGCGGAACAGAAACCAGAGTGGCGGTTTTTCTCCCTGGCTGTGGCTCTCTGGACGTGGAGCTAACACGAGGCTGCTGGCCCTGTCCCGGGCCGCTGTGCACACCCGCCTGCGTGTTGCAGCTGGAGGCGTACACATCCGCTCCACACACACTGGTTTATGTGTCTCTGTGCTCGCTGCCAGCTCCCTCTAAATTAAGCCCATCTGTCTTTCCCACTCGCTGTCCTGGAACTCACATACTGGTTGTTCTGAAATGTTGACGCCTGACTTGGTGCTGGCTGGTAACAAAGTGAATTTTAGGTTCTACTGTCATAATGTTTCATTAAAAGAAAAACAACACAGGCAGCCATCTCAATTAAGAATGATGCTCCTGTCACAAATTTATCCCACAAAGAGATGGTCTGCAGAGACACCTTGTGAAAAATGCACTGAGCTTTGGGGCTGTGGGTGGGCCCCGGGTGTAATCGGGGGCTGGGCAGCATGGCGTGTGATGGCACCTGGGGCCTGAGGAAGCAGGTTCTGGTTCCAATGCCTTCGGGTGGTCACCCTTCGAGCTGCCAGCACAGGGACGTGGGGACATGGCCCACGGAGCCACTGCTGTGAAAAGTGTCTGTGGACATTCGTGTCTGATGCTGACTAAGCATAGGGAGAGTGAGGGTGTTTTGGTCACCGACCCCCCCAGTGCCAGCAGGAGTCCTAGCTCAGGAAAGGTGCCCAGGGAATAGCGGTGGCTGCACCAGCAGTCAGACCGCCTTGGCCACGGGGATGACAGGTTTCAGTACAGACTCCCATTGCACTGCTTGTTGGAGCATCACTGAAAGCAGCCGGGGTCCCACCCTCTCCCCGTGAGCACTGAGCCCCAGGGCCCACAGCCACCCCACAGCCCAGCACCTCAGTTGCAGAGCAGGGCTGCCATTCAGAGGCTGCTTCTGGAAACGGCAGGCTTGGGCCAAGGCCTTGTTCTGACCAGAGCCGACCTGCGCCCTTCACAGCTCTCCAGCTTCCCTACAAGCGGGTCCTGTGGTCGCCCCCAGAGCTGGCCTGAGGGGGGCTGGGATGCTGGCTAGAACAAGTGATGACGGAGGCCAGCACAGAGCGGGTGCTCAGTGAATGTGGCCAGTGCTCGTGTGCCGGCGATGACGGGGCACGCCAGCAGTCTTAGCCCTGAGCGTGTTTGATTGGCAGGACATGGAAGCAGTGAGGACACATATGCCGCACATCTGGCCCACTCCCTACGGGGCTGCCGGAGGCGTGGCTTTCAGCACAAACTCCCCGCCCTGCGCTGCTCCAGGGTGGGGTCTGTGGGCTCAGCGGTGACACACAGAGACAGCACTCCACTGTCACCATGAGCATGAAGCCAGTCATCCAAGTGAGAAAGGAGAGACATTCCCCAGCGTGGAGGACAGAGGTAGCCCAGGCACAAGAGAAGGTGGGTCAGGATGGCCGCAGAAGGCAGGTGGACGTCCCTTCACAGACCTACAGAGACCCAAAGCTCCTAGCAAGCTTCAGTGAGGAATACATAATATTTTTGATATAAATGATTAAAAGATTTTGGAAAATATTATTAGTAGCTTGGTTTTGGCTGGCTTTGATTTAAACTTCCCCTTGATTTTTATAAAAAGCGCTCCCGTCCCTAAACAATAAATGATAAACTGATTGTATCATTTACATGCAAATTCATGTGAAAACAATATCTGTGACTTTTCATTTCTTGCTGTTTAAACTTTTTTAAAGCAAATTGAGACTGATGACTCAAGTTATTTTATTTGATTTCCTGGAAAACACAGGCTTAAAAAGAAAAGTAAAGGGAAGTTATTTTTTTTACCTAGTAGCAACACTGAGATGAGAATTTTTAAATTTAAATTAAAGATAAGTATTAAAATATAACTAATTAATGTAGGAGAAGTAATTAAAACTAATGAGGTCAATGAAAACTTACACATTAAAATAAATTGAGTTCATGTAAAAGTTGGGCAACATTGAATAATACTGTATATTTAATCAGAACCCAGTTGAAATTGATTAAATATGTCCTTGAAATTAACTATTGAACATTTTTAATTTGTTGGATGTAGCCAATTTATTTTCCTAAAGACTTGGACTAAATTTCATAACTTAAGCAATTTCCAGAAAAACACTTATTTTGTTTCTATTGACAGAGCCGCGTTCTGACGTCAGTGTGGAGCTCTCCACAGCAGGGAGAACGTGGACAGAATTATGTGAGGGGCAGCATTTGTGTGGCCATCAGTTTCTCTGTGGTCCAAGGAAATGATGGAGAAGAAAAGCAGATTCTGTATCTGCTCCTAATGTGTAGGTCAGTCAAGTTACCAGCTGACACGCTTCCCATATTTCATTTTCAGACAGGAGATAATGTGCGACTATAACGTGGAACTTACTCCTAAGAAGTAGAAGTTACCGAGTGTTCTCACCCATTTCCTCTTCCCAGTTTGTCTTCGTGTCAGCTCTTTTTTTCGGGAACTTTCTTTCCCTTGACAAGACACGGTTGCAGTCATGGGACCTTCCCTTAGCCTGCTGAACACGAGGTGGCACTCAGATACAGACTGGTCTCAATAATAGGACATCTGGCTGCCAACAGCGTGACAAGGGTGTGGCTTGTGGGACTGGAAAGTCACCACGTGGTCTGGAGAAAGAACAGATAAGTGACTTGTTGGGGTGCGGTGGCAGGGGCATTTGAGAATGAAAGTTGTGTGTGTGGTCAGTTACCCACTCAGATCAAGTTGATTGCTCCATTCAGTGGTGCCATTCTTAGCATTGCTGAGGCACAGAGAGAATTTTTAGAGGTCTTATCAATAAAAATCTTATGACCACCCAGCATTTCTCTACATACAACATTTAACCTCTCAACTTCCTGAATATACAGCTCTTTTCTGTGTCTTCTGAAAAGAATATTGTCTCGGTTCTGTCTTCACAGGTCTCCACTGGAGAGAAGTGTTGAGTTCGGACGAGCTAAGTAATGAGGGTTCTGGATGCTCAATCATGGTCATGTCTAACTTACAGTGTGCACGTGTGTTAAAAGTCTCCCGTGATGCAGGGCCATGTGTGTCTCGGCTGCTGGGTGTGAGCCGGGCTGTGTGAGGGCGCGGCCAGCCAGGGGTTCCCGTATGCACATGCCCGTCAGCGGTCACCAGGAAAGGCCAGGTGACATGCTGGACAAGTACTCACACTGCTTGTGTGTCTTCTTACTCATCTGAAATGTAACGGGGCTTAACCAGGAAACCTGGGCAGCAAGACCAGTGTTTATCAAAGTTCTACACAGAAGAAGCCCTTAAAAATAAAACCTCTCCCGGAACCCTGAGATAAGATGAATGAAGGTCAGGGTCGGTGCGGGGTGGGGTGCTGGGTGAGTGGGGAAGGTATGGTGTCTGAGGAATCTCTGATGATTTGGGAGGACCCACAAAAGCCCCATCTGAGAACGGTCAAATGTCTGGTGATTTGATCTCTGATGATTTCTCAGCTCTGCGTCCTTTATCATGTTCCTATGTCTAATGAGCTGAACACTGTCTCTGAACTTTCCTTTCCAAAATGGTCATCAATGAGAATATGAAAAAGAGGCCCCTGGATAAATGCATAAGGCAGCGGAAATGCTAATCATTATTTTCAAACTTCAAATATCTGTGGTTATTGTCGGTATATGATTTTAATTATTTATTGCTGCATACAAAACCATCTTAAAATTTAGTGATTTCAAACAACCATTGCATTTTCTAATAGTTTAGTGAGTCAAGAATATAGAACGGTCTTGGCTGGGTGTCTTTTCTCTGCCTCCAGGGTTGTTAGCTGGGACAGTGAGCCGTGATCCTTGGTCTGTCTGTCTGTCTCTTTCGCTCTCTCTTCCCCTCCCCCAGTGCGGAGTCTCATCATTGGACCAGAGACTGTCATGTGGCTGTCTTTTCCCAGCATGGTTTTCTTAAATGCCACATGTCTTAAATGGTAACTGACTCCATGTTCTCTGGGCGCAAATCAAGCCACCAGCCCCACCCGGATTCAAGGGGGTGACGAAGGGACACCAGCCTCCACTACTAGATGGGGACATGACAAAGCCACAGAGCAGAAATGTTTCTGATGGGAGACACCATTGACGCCAAATCTGGAAAATAAAATCGGCCCCATCAGGAATTCTAAAACTACATCGTCCTGGGAGAAGCACAAGCGCAGACACTCAGGTCACTGAGCGGCGGACACAGAGCCCCGTGGCACACACCAGGAGGAGTGGGGAGCTGCTGGTCCAGGAGCCCAAGGGGAGCGTTCGCTCAGCGTCCAGGAGGGGCCCAGCCTACCTCCCTTGATCCTTCAGGAGCTGGCAGGCAATGGCCCCTCCACCACTCAGCCCCACCTGAGAGAGCGCTGGACACTCAGGAGGCCTCAGGCCATAGGTGGGTCCCACCGCAGTGGGACACAGATGGCTGTGCTGAGGGGCTGAGGGTGCTGGACTCTGTCCCCAGGGCCATGACCTCCATACACAGGCCGACTGTCAGCACCTGCTCAGACTGCCATTTCTGCCTCCACCTGAGTCTGACGCTGGTCACACAGGAGACAGAATGAGCAGACACACCACAGAACAAGTCTACAGCGAAGGGAATTTAAAGGGGTAACGCCTGTGCTTCAGGCTGACATTCCGTTCCCGGACCAACGGTCACCGAGCGTGAGGAGAGGGGGCGGGAGGCCAGCAGCACGACGGCACTCCCCTGCAGTGTCCCTGTCATAAGGAGAAGGCCACATGCTAACCTGGAATCTAAGCGGACTTTACTTGGTTTGAACAGGACTGGAGAGGATCATGGAGTGGACCCGAGTGGGCAGGGGGCCCCTTCGCTGCAAATTTCCACCAAACAGGCCTCTGAGCTGAGGTCTGCTTCCCAGCAGATGGCTCTGATCACCTCCTCGGCGCCAGCTTGGGAGGGGTGGCTTTCTGCCCCAGGGTGTGGGGACAGCTGAACACATAACCCCCAAGAAGAGGGACAGCAGTTTATTTGCCACATAGACTGACAGCCCAGGGAGGACACCACGTGCCACGTGCAGGGTCCCAGAAGGTGGCATCTGTGAACAAAGTGAGCAGCAGGGCATAGGGGTGCCCTTTGGTTCCCGTGGGAAGACATGATGGGCTCGTCTGAATAATCCCACGGGCCTGCGCTCCGAGATAAACAGCAGAGCCACTGCCCAAAGGGGGGTAACTTAGAAAAGGCTTCGTGAGGAGAGCAGGCGCCCTGCATTGTCCTGCAAAGCCACAACCTGGTGCACCTTCTCTGCGGCTGCATGAGGTCACAGACGGCGGAGTGTGGGGCCTGAGAGGTGAGTTACGACACGCACCACCCATTTGCCGACTCCCTTCTCCAGTCCAAGGGAGACGCATCCCCGCCCATACAGACATGCGTATCGGGCTCAGGGGAATCATGGAGGAGCATTTCAGGTTTGAGAACTGAAACTTAGTACATTAATTAGTCTGAACAGCAGCGAAATCACAGCCAGACCACAGGGGAACCCCGTGAGGTTATGAATATTCAACATAAGCAGTTCTGAAATACCATGGATACCAAGACGTGGGAGAGCAAGGGCCCGTCTGCATGTGAGAGGAGTGGCAGGCGTTCCACACAGAGAAGTCCTGGCGGGGGGACAGGATCCCAGGCACGCACCGGCGCCAGTGCCCTGCCCCTCCCAGGACTGGTCTGGGTTGTCTCCAAGGGCCCCCCTCCCCTGACGTGTCCTGCACATCCTGGCTCCTGCACTCGCCATGACCAGTTCTCCTGCTCTCCAAGGTGATCACAAAGCAAGTGACAGGGCCTGGGGCGTGATCCATTTTACTTCCAGGTGACGAGCAGTCGCGAAGCTTTGGGGAAAATGGCATCCCCGCTGTTCTCCAGGAGGGAGTGAGGCCAGCGGAGGTGGGGGTGGGGTGGGGAGAAATCCCCACCAGAGGACTTCCTGAGCACAACCCAAAAGGTAAAGGTGTCAGGCACCCCCTGTTTTCACATGGACATGCAAACCCTCTTTTCTGATGCATATTTTCGTGGTTTTCCGAGATATCCTTGTTTTCATAATTGAATCTCTTTTCAAATTTGTATATGTAACCCGACAACTATGAGGGCCCTAGTTTCAAAGTGTATGTACAAGTCGCTGAACACCGTAAGTGTTTCTTCCTGAATGCAGGGTCTCTCTTCCTTCTGGACCCAAAGCCATTTCTGGAAGGTGCGAAGGGGTGTGGGCAGGACTGGTATCCCTGGATTGTTCTCTTGAGGATGGATTTCCTAGGAAATGACACCTGGGAGTCTTCTGGCTTCTGGCTGGAGGATGCTTCCCCCATCTCTTCCTGAAAGCAGGATTTTGTAAAGAGCTATGTCGTGTCTGGGGCTGTTGGAGCAAACTGCCACACACTGGGGGCTTCAAGCAATAGAAACGTATCCTGTCACAGTCCAGAGGCCACGGGTCTGAAATCAAGGCAGTGGCAGGGCTGGCTCCTTCTGGAGGCTGACAGAATTAGGCTCCTGTCACTCTCCTAGTTCCTGGTGGCTGCCAGCAATCCTCGGCTCTGGATCCATCCCTGCAATCTCTGTCTCCGTCGTCACATGGCCTTCTCCCCTGTGTCTCTGTCCTCTTCTTATGGGGACACCAGCCTCCAGGATGACAGGCCCACCCGACTCCAGTGTGACCTCATCCTAACTGGTTACATGAGCACAGCCTGTTTCCAAATAAGGTCACATCTGAGGCTCCAGAAGGACATGAATTTGGGGGAACACCACTCATGCCGGCATAAGAGAACAAGTCGTATTTCAATAACTCTAAGCCTGTGGCCTTCCCCACAGCAGGGAAAGGGGAGCGGAGGGGGCTTCCTGTCAGTGTTCCCTGGGCCGTGGTCACACACAGCTCGCCAGACCTGTCACCTAGCAGCACGGGGGAGGCCTGGACATCCCATATTGAACAAATTGCTCAAAAAATTCTAACCTTCGTGGACTCTCAAGAAGCACCTCAGAGACCTTTTATTTAGCCTTACAGCAGCAAAAGCAAAGTCATAGGATAGTTGGCTGGAAGAAATCCTAGCAACATGTGAGCAAATAAAGACTCTACAGAGAAAAGAGACGGAGCCTTTGCTCAGCCTCCGGAGGTACTGAGCCCAGTCAGCGCCCAGTGAGCACCCAGTGAGCACCCAGTTCATTTTTGACCTATTTTGTGCCATCTGATTCTTGGTGTGCAGAGCGGCCAAGGAAAGGTAAATGTAGTGATTGTGGTTTGGGACCCCCAGGAAGTGGCAGACCCTCATCCCTCTGGTTTGAGTCCCTGCAAGGGAGGAATTGGGGTGGTGCGAACATGGGCCTGAGACCTAGGGAAGGGCCATGGACAATGACAAAGGAAGAAATTTGGCGGAAGCTGAGGTTGCTGGTTTGAGGGGCCCAGGGACCGACAGGAAAGCATTGCCAGGACCCAGGAATCGGAGGAGCAGACGCAGGTCACGGAAGAGAGTCCAGGAGTGAGGCCTGCCCAGAGCTAAGCGTGCCGCCTGCCTGCAGTGTGGGCACAAGGCAAGTAGGTGCTTACCTGCCAGTGCCCTGTGGCCTGGACCACCCTGTGCCATCATGTAGTGGAAGCTTTCACTCTTCCACTCATTCAGCCCTCCAGTGACACCAAGATGGTCTGGTTCTCATTTTGCAGACGGCAAAGACACTGGGGCTCAGAGAAATTTATTAATCTGCCTGAGGATATACCGTGTTTCCCCGAAAATAAGACCTAGCCAGACAAACAGCTCTAATGCATATTTTGGAGCAAAAATTAATACAAGACCCGGTCTATATTATAGTAAAATAAGACCGGGTCTCTAATATAACACAATATAATATAAATAATATAATATAATATAATATAATATAATATAATATAATATAAGACTGGGTCTTATATTAACTTTTGCTCCAAAAGATGCATTAGAGCTGATTGTCCAGCTAGGTCCTATTTTCGGGGAAACACGGTCATCGCAGAGCTCTGGGTACTGAGTTTTGAGCCCCTTGTTTACTTTGATTCCTGTGTGTGTTTGTTTTAACGGCATAGCCACCCTGTGCCCTGTGCAGACTCTCAGACCTCACAATTATGAAAGACCACTCCTACCCCATAGGTCCTACGTGGAAAAGTGTTGATAAGTGAGAAGTGTCAGGGGCTCAGTGTCAACTGCTGCTCCTCATTGTTAGGGACATTTCTGAATCCATAATGACGGTCTAGGGGACATGTTTGCATTGGCTTTTCAGATCCTTTGGTGGGAGGAGAGCAGAACTCCTGGGTCTATCCCTTATAAGCCTGCAAGAAGCAAGGTAGGAGATTGCCGACAGGGCACCTCCTGCGAGGCTGCCTGGGGTCGAGGTCCCTCTGACACCAAGGAACAGTGTCTTCTGCACATGACTTACCTCCAAGGGCCTCAGAGTGGCCATCCTGTGAAACAGGGACAATAAAGGCCCATAACGTGCGGAGCTGGGGAGAGTTCAATGGATTAAAACAAAGCACTTAGACTGTCACACAAGTTTAGACTGTCACCCAGGAGTTTCAATAAACCTTAGCTCCTTCCTAAAAGAAAGGGAAACGGCCTTTGGCCATCAGTTTTTGTAAAGA
The DNA here is from genome assembly GCF_964194185.1 of Rhinolophus hipposideros. Taxonomy (NCBI): domain Eukaryota; kingdom Metazoa; phylum Chordata; class Mammalia; order Chiroptera; family Rhinolophidae; genus Rhinolophus; species Rhinolophus hipposideros. The sequence goes on from NC_138061.1 coordinate 1,624,874, forward strand.
TGGTTCACCCAACAGGGTACATCAGGAGGAAAAGGATGGCACATGGCACCTAACGTCAGACCATCAGACTCCTTCTCAACATACGACTCCAGGCTTTGCTATCACGGACGTTGATACATGAGTTGAGGTCAAAGGCAGCTGGTAACTTCCCTTTCCCCGTTTTATATTTCTGCACACATGACTATTTGAAAGAAATCCCAGGGAGGGCATCACAATACCAAGTCCACGGGCAGGCGCCTCCATACCTGACTCTGGATTCATGGTCTCCTGCAGGGAGGGCCTCCTGCCACTGAGTTAACATGCAGGGGACCAAAGAGAAGTGCTCTGAATGAGTCATGGCTCCCAACACCCAGTACGAGCACAGACCTTACATGGAGGAAATCATGAAGCGGCCTGTGTGCTCAGTAACCTCACAAGCATGAAGGGTCTTCTGTGGAGTGAAATGACCGTCTTGGGTGATACGTGTGTGTGGGGGGGTGCGGGTAGAGGGGCTGTGTCCGGGCAAACACCTCCAGGAACCGCAGACAACAGCCAGAATTGGTAAGGAGAGCTCCAAATTGTGCCTCTGGAAAAAAAACATACACTTTCCTTTCCCGAGACAGAATTTTTCTTTGTGGTATTTTCTTATGATTTCTGACTCTGTCCTGTGAGCAAATACAGGATGTACTTAGGGGTTATTTATTATAAATGAAGTAAGCGAAAATGCTCTGGAAAAGAAAGAAATATGACCACCAGGAAGAACCAGAAAATTGAGCTTTCAACAAATGTACCTATGGCTGGTTTTCCATCTGCTTCCCCTTCTCTTTTCTCTTCCTCAACTGCTACTTGAACTGACAAGAAGGTAATTAGATTCTGCTTTTTCAGGAGTGAAAGAGTCATTAATTTTAGTATTTAAGATTCTGCACTTCTCCTGCCTCTCCCAAGGACTGCCTGCACCTGTGGTTGGCACCGGCCCCTGCAGCCCTCTAAACGGGGACCCTCCCCATCATCTGTCACCCAGGAAGCAGTGGGCAGAGAGTCTGGCCACGAAAATTCCCACGGGGGGATATCTGTGCCTGTGAAGGAGCCCTCCACTTGTGGGCTGGGCCCAGTCTGTCTGGTGACTTTGGCCCCCACACCCCATCCCCAGCCTGCAGCACACAGCCCTGCATGCATGTTGGCCACATGGCCCAGCATCATTTGTGTGGGAAGCCCAGAGGCCCAAGACTGGCGGAAACACTGCCTGGTGAAGGTCCTTCATTCACTCCTTCATTCATTCACGCAGGCATTTATTCACGCTACACCTATGGACTAGATATGTATGCGCTGGAGGAAAATGCTGCTTTTTCTTTCTGTTTTAGTTCACCTTTGTTTCCTTTAATTAACGTATTGACTGTCATGTGTTCCCTGAACAAAATGCTGCTGTCTTTCAAGCCATCACGTGGAGCAGTGGCCCGCCCACCAGTCTGTCACCTGGCCCCAGGGAGATAGGCATGTAGGCGTGTCGGGGCACTGGCTCCGCTCCAATAACCGGCCACCCCGTCTAGTGACTAGGAGGACTCAGGCTGTGGGAAGCCCCCGTCTGCCCCTCCCGGGCAGCCAGGTCACGCCCTCCCCAGGCTGTCCAGTTAGGTGGGTGCCACCGGCCCTCAGGCCCCGGGCCGGGCAGACATCTACAAGCAGCCCCATGGCTGTCAGGTGCCTTCCTGTCATAGGAGCTGCGTGATAGCACAGCACTGGGCTCAGCTCATGTCTGACTAACTAATCAATCCTGGTGGTTTGGATGGCTCATCCTGCGGACATTTGTAGTGTTGAGCACAATTCTTTACAGAGGCCCCGAGGTGGTAGGAAAAGGGCAGCAGAAAGTGGGGGGTCTTGACGATGGGAGTTCCCCCACCTTGGCCTTCGGGGGAAGGGGAGGCTTCTCTCTGTGTGTGCGTTTTGAATGTCAGAACATTTTAAATATAAACAGAGAAAAGCGTTTAAAAATGGAGACAGAGTTCTCTAAACAATGCGACCCAGCTTCCGGACAGCAATGCAAAGACGGCTTTAGGGCCGATCCAGGCGCTTCCATCACCGCGTCCAGTGGGTCCTTGCCGACATTCCTCTGGTCCTTCCCTAACACCTTACATCTCCAGCCGTGTCTCAGCCGTAGGAAGCCCCAGGCCCCTCCTCCAGACGTGTCTCGTCGTGTCTGCTCAGCATCAGCATCAGTCCCAGACGAGCAGGTTCTGCTCTTGTCCACCAGCAAAGGCTCAGCGTGCCCACTCCTGAGTCCAGTGTCCCGGTGTGGAGCGGGGACGGTGTGAACTGTGTCCACACACCGGGTGCACATGGCAGGAGAACCCACACGTGCCCAGACATCCTTCTCTCGCCAGATCCATTCATCGTCGCACAGAAATGAGAAGGGGGCCTGGGGAGGCCGCCTCTCTGCTTCAGGGTGTGTGAGGTGCCAGTGGACACACAGGTTTTCATGCTCATTTAAAAGAATCAGACAAGAGAAGTCCTCGTCTATGAGCAGGTCACATGCCGACAGCTGCTCTGAAAGACGACGGTGCCCCGACCGGCCATCCTCCCGGGCTCTCTGGTTCCCTAGACGAAGGTTTCTGAAGCCGGAGTCTTGCTGGTTTGCAAAGGGCCTGTTGCTGCACCCTCCATGGAACGCTGCGGTCTGAAGGTAAAATACGATCCAGTTCTTCTCAGGACACAGCAGTGGAGAGTTTGGGGTTTTCTTTTTCAGTTAAGAGTCAGTGAAGCTTCAGGCAACATGTGGAGAAGGAGAGGAATCTGTTCTTAGCGGTCTTTACCACCATGTCCAGGAGAAGTGCCCCCTTTGCCATCTCTCAGTGGTTGCCTATTTCAAAGCCCAGAAACCCACCGTCCCACCAACAACAGGGCCCCTTGGAGAGCTCAGTGTCCCTTTCCCTACTTCACACAGGACTCTGCATTCGGCTGCAGGGTCTGTCGGCAAACAGCACAACTCGTTGAGATCCTGCAAAAATAACTGAAGGAAAACAAAGGCCAGGAACTTGCGAGCTCTGTGGGCGTTTTGACAGAATCATCGGACACGTGAGAGGATACTCAGTGTGCACAGTGGGAGCAAAGAATTAGGGGCTTCTCATCACCCAGGTCTCCCCCAAATCCTGCTTCCCATGGGATCCCGTCCTCCTCATCCCTGCCTCACTGCCGCCTTCCCATGCCGTCGCACAGTGCCTTTCTCTGTCCTTAACGCTGTGCTCACTTGCTTACCATCGCCTTCCCACACATGCTCAAAAAGTCCAAGCAGGCAAGACCCAGCCTGTGTCCTCAGCCACGTTCCGCACAGAGCATATCAGAGGTCCTACAGCCATTTAGTTATACATGTGCTCACTCATTCATTCGAGTATACATGTCGTTTATATTGGCTCACGACTAGAAGTACAATTCATTTACTCATTCGCATGTGTATTCTTGAATGAACAAGTGAATTGTATCCTTATGGTTCTCTTTTACTTTTGTCACATGACTATGGCTTTCTATGTAAGGTATCGACCTACATGCTACTATTGAAATACATTTAACTGTGGAGATAACTGAGCTACAGGAAGCATTGGCTGTGTAATGATCTGGGAGCTGCCTGCATGTAGGAGCCGAGTTGTGGCTCTCACGTGGCCGCTGTGAGGAAACCACGGGTCTGCAGCTCCCTTCTGGGCAGCCATCAACAGAGCTTTCACTGAGCCTCTGCACATCCTCTGAGGCAAACACTCTTTAGATTAAATATTAAAGAAACTGAAGGAGAAGGAGGAGGAAAAGCCCGAGGCACGAATCCTCCCTAAAGGCAACTTTCCTTTCAAAAAGCAATGGGCAGCCAAAGCTTTGGATGATCCTGTCAATTGGTTGCACCAAATGCTTGGTGTGAATACAAGTGGAATTATGTAGACGGGAAGATGCCTCTGTCTCGTCCAGCCTCTCTGGGTGGGAGGAGGCACCGCCAGGTGAATGCCCCAGTCTCCGCACAGCTTCCCCAGCAGGACTGGCTCCGACTCAGGTCAGCGGGAGGTGCTGCTGCACTGGCCACGCGCCTGGCCTGGCCGGGTCACTGACCACATGTCTGGCCTGGCAGGGTCACTGGGCACATCCCTGGACTGGCCAGGCTGGCGTGCTGGTAGCAAAGCCAGTGCTTATGGAATGTGTACATGCTGTTATTACAGGCACCAGCTCATCTAAACCTCACAAGTCCTACCAGGTAGTTGTTATTATGTCCCCCTTCTTATAGATGAAGAAACTGAGGCACAGTGTGGTTAACTTGCTGAGAATTTAAGAGAATGGTAGAGCTGGGATTTGAACTCAGGACTTGTGTAGGCAACCACTGCCTGGCAACGGCTGTGGGGCACACGGCTGGACTCAGCAAGCTGCTACAGGGACATGCTGTCAGGTCCCAGCTTTGCAGGACACCTCCTGAAATCGCGTCAGGGGGCTCCTGAGAGGAGACTGGGTCCCTGGTGCTTTTTAGTCTGATTAGCCCTTTCTCCTAACACTCCAAGCGCGTTGCAGACAAGGAAAGTCCCACCTCTTCCCTGCCCCACCAAATTCCTCCAAGGCCAAGGTGGTGTCCCCTGGCCCTGATCCAGGCTCCACTTCCTCACAGAGAGCCCCCGTGTGTGAAAGCGCTCCTCCTGCAGCTGTCCTGATGGCTCAGTCGCAGCCATCTCTGCTCCCTCATGCGTTGCCTCTTCTGCCCAGTTTTCCTTCCTGTTCCCAGAAGCACACACGTCAGCTCGGCTCGGGCTGTGCGAGGAGAGTGGGACTGAGTCACACGCTCAACTCAATACTCCTCATGTCCAGCGTGACTGTTTTGTCCCTCAACCAACAATGGGGGCTGTCCTTTCCACTTCCCACTGCCTGCAGGTGGCACAACTCCCTCAGGAGCCCACAGGGACGAGGGGTGACCATGGCCAGGAAAGGCTCCAAGGAGGACCTGAGCTGTCCCTGCCCCCATGCTCACGCGCACATGCCATCTGACAGCCTCAGGCCAGCTTCCAGCTCCAACAAGAGTAGTGACCCCAGCGGAAGTTGGGGCACATGTGTAGACAGGCTACTGCAACTTCACTTTCAGGGGAATTCAGTGCCTTACAAGACAGCACCATGTAGGTTCCCCAACAAAGAGGAGCAGGGACCTACTGAACAGAGAGTTTAAAGCTAAAACATTCCCGAGGGAGAGAAGACCTCAGGTAGGAAAGGTCAGGATCACAGGTGGCGCCTAGGCTCTCCAGTGACGCGGGCTGAGGGCTGCAGGACGCCTGCACCCACCCTGGCGCCAGCACTGCAGCAGGAAGTGCAGGTGTAGACTGTGGCGGGAAGACTGGGCTGCACGGTTCCCCGGCTGACCTCACTGTGTCCCGAATCAAATTCAGCTCAGCGTGTGTGGGAGCCACCAACATAAATTCAAGGGACAGTGCTCAGCCTGCGCAGAGCAGCTTAGATGGACGTGAAGTGACGAAAGATAGCTCTTGATAGAGGAGGGACTCCACTAGTGAAATGAGAGGGGCAAACTCTAAATGTAAAGTATCAGTCATCAAGTTCTGGGCTGTAGAAACAAAGATCTGAGAGTGAGGGACGTCTGACCCGCGTGCGCCCTGGAGACGAGCACAGCTCTGTGCCTGCAAGTCACAGCATCTGTGCTGAGTGTCACACCACCTCGCTCCCCCTGCAGCTCCGCTCCGGGCACACAGGGGAGAAGGGGGCCCCGCACTGTCAGGAGCCCCCAGCACTTCTCTATACCCCTGCCTGTTAGTGCTTCAATTTGAAGGCTCCCCAGATGAGAGCAAGACCTGCAGCTACCCCAGCCCCTCCCACAGGGCCCAGGGCCACACCTGCTCTAGGGGCCTGGTCTCCAGTTCTCCAGCGTTTGGCCTCAAATACGCAGGAACCCAGGGGAAGGAACTTGTCAAGAATGGCAGAAGTGCTCTCAAGCCGACTTCGACTTGGGAACCTGAACCACGAAGGAGTGCGAAGACGAGAGGACGCTGGAACGCCGAGAAGGAAGGTGGGTCAGAGGCAGTGTAAGCAGGAGACCAGAGGGGCTGGGGTGGTGACAGCGCAGACCAGCCAGGAGGCCACTGGAGGAAGGTGCTGTCATGTGCAGGGCGTGTGTCACACAGCAGGCTCAGGGGCCTGGAGCTGAGCCATCTCCCTGAGGAAAAAAATCAGGCACTAAAGTAAATATGAAGAAAAAGAAGTCACAACAGACTGTCAATCTCCAAGTGCTGAGAATGCCACCAACATCATAAAATAAAATTTTAAAAAGAGCGTAAGTCTTTTTATTAATTTGGAGCCCCGGTAACCTGTTCTCTGGCTGCATGTTCTCATCTTCTAGGGGGACGACAGTCTTTCTTCTAGCACAGCTCCGCAAGTTCTTTTATATTTTGACAGGTTTCTCTCTTCGTAGCTCAGTGTTGGTGATGCCATGCTGTTTTTTCAGATTGTTGTCACGGCTGGGAGCCGACCTGGTGGGACGTCCAGCTCCCTCATTACTCGGCGTCCCCGTGCGGTAGCTGACCGTGGCCTTGACTTGTGCTGCGTGCCCTAATTACCGCTGAGTACTGAGTCCCATGCTGGCTTGTCCCCGTCAGGACTTTGGGACGAATCCCAGAGGGATGAAGGGACATCGCTGTGGGGGAAGGGACAGCTGGAGCACCAGAGCACGTGCAGGGAGTGGGCGGGCGAAGGGCTGTGGGCCCCACACTGGCCAGGCGGCGACAAGAAAGGACTGACTGTCCTCTCAGCTACGGAACCTAAGGCCTGAGGAGGGCTGGCTGGGCAGAGAAAGGCCACTAGGGCAGTGTTAGGACATTCAGCATGACACTCAGCTCAACCTTGGGGTGAATCAGGCTCTGCCCTTAGCAGCTTCTGGAAGCTTCCAGCAGTAACTTGCTCTGTATGGAAGTGGCTGCAAACGTCCCACCATTGCGCGCAGCCACTCCAGTCTTCTACCCTGAGGGAAGCTAGACCCAGGGGAGGTCCCCGTGGAAACAGCAGAACTAACAGATGATGGTTTAAGTGTATTTGGCAAACCTCACCAAATATATGAGTTAAGCACACTGCCAGGCCCCCTAGGCTTTGGGTGGAGCTGGTGCAACTGGGAACGTGGAAGCCTCTCAAGCAGCAACCTGCCGGGTGGGCTTCCCGAGGGTAGTGTGGTCGCCGGCGCAGTGTAGCCAGGTCCCATCCTGGACCATCCTTGGGGTGAGGCGGCATCCTCCTGGCCCCTGCCCAAGAATCTGCTATTTGGAAGAATCTTCATTCGGTCTGGGAGTGGCAGATTGGAGGAGTGCGGCTGCTCTGATGTGACCCGTCTTACCCTGTGGTGTGGAAATGAGGCCGGCTGTCCTGGTGGTGCCCAGGGCTGCTGTAACAAAGCACCACCATCTGGGCGCTTAGACCAACATACATGTGTTGTCTCATGTCCTGGAGGCCAGAGGGCTGCTCTCTCGGAAGGCACCAGGAGAGAGTCCTTTCTGGATTCTTCACAGCTTCACAGGGATTTCTGGGGCTCCTCAGCTTGTGATGCTTTGCTCCAGTCTCGGCCTGCGTCCTCACGTGATCTTCCCCGTGTGTCACTGGGCTCTTCTCTCTCTCTTCTTAAAGCACAAGTCACTGGCTCAGGGCCCACGCGAATCCAGTTTGGCGTCATCTTAACTCGATTACATCTGCGAAGACCCTATTTCCAAACAAGGTCAAACTCACAGGTGCCAGGGGTTAAGACTAGAACATGTCTTTTTAAAGGGACACAACGGAACCCAGGAGAGCCATGACCCCAGCATGGGAGTCTATGGGGCAAGGAAATACCCTGCCAATCAGCGGGGACCTTCAGTGATCACGTGAGGCCGCCGGAGTTATCTCCTCCCCAACACGTGGGACTTCCTAAGAGAAAACAAAACCGGAGGCACAGCAGATGGATCCTCAGGCCTGAAAGTGACCCAGGGAGGGCGGTGACCTCTGGTTGTCCCTGGATGAGACTGTGGGCTCCTGGGACCTTGGACCCAACGCTGATGCCTGAGGCTCTGATCTCAGTTACATGGAGGAATGTGGAAAGGGGCATTTCTAGCAGAACAGCAGCTCTTGTCTTCTGCACACACACAAGTGAAATTAGTCCACTGCCTGTTCTGTATGAGCATGGCTTGGTTTTGCAAACCTCTATTTACAGCCAAGGCTGGCAGGAGCTGAGATGTGAAAAGGAGCAGAAGTGGGGTAGACAGAACCGCTGATGCTGGAACCTTCCACAAAGCTCCGTTCATGCAGTGCTTACAGCAAAATGAATTGGATATTTGAGAAACAAAAGGCGAGTTTAGAAATCGACTCAGGGATTCTATCTCTGTGCCTCACTGTGTTCAGATTGTGGCAGAAGGAGCAAGACAAAACTTGCATGTCGTGAGAAGGTAAATGGTTGGTTGAAGTCTTAGGAAAATCACACATTATCTCGCAGAGTAAAATCCATATCCAGGAGAGCAAGAACCTATCAGAACTCTGCTTTCCCTGTGCCCAGAGTGAACCACGAGGCTGCCAGCACCTGCCCCAGCTCCTCTCCCTGAAATCGATTTTGTAATTCCTCATTCTGCAAACTGAGCCTAAGTCTGGGCAAAGAGTGACCTCCATTTTCAATTCAGCATTTTTGCTTTTTTTAAAAAGTCCAGCCTTTCGTTGGCCCGTCCTTTTCTTGGGTCCCTTAATAATTAAAAAGAAATGATTGCCTCTTCTGAGGCTGACAGACGAAGGCTTTGAAACTGGGTGGGAAAAGTCTTGTAACATTTGTGAATTGGATTTTAGGGAGTGAGACTGACTTCCCATGCATCTCTTGGGAACAGAACGAAGCTGAGGGACCAGGAGCTCTTTTCCCGAGGGAGCTGCAGGCCACTCAGCCTTCTCCTGGGCTCCAGGTGTGTGGTTACTCTGATGATGGCCCCGCAGAGATGTCCAGGGGACTGCAAAGCACTGTGTATTCCCTTCTCTACCCATCAGCATTGGGTCCAGGGTCCACGGAGCCCACATCCAGGGACAATCAGGGGCCACCACCCTCCCTGAGTGACTTTCAGGCCTGAGGATCCTAAGTTCCAGGTGGTGGGAACAACCTGTGAGAAGGTCTGAGTTGGGAGGGCGCGAGAAACACTGCACAGGAAGAGCCAGACACGCAAGGCAGAGCCCAGAGCCCCGACCGCGCTCTCCTGGCTGTCCAGTGTCCTCACTGCCAGGCCCTGTAGAGGCTACCCCCACCCCTGCCCACATCTGCAATCCCTTCCCAAATTCTTCACCTCTTGTCTGGACTCTTACAACAACACTGATTCAACCTCCCTGCTTTCAATTCCTCTCTCTTTCCTCGAACTAACTTTCCAAACCTCCTCCAGAGTTCTTTGAAAGCACAGTTCTTATCATGTCAGCCCCCAAATAAGAGACTTCCTGTGCTTCTTGTCAGCGATGAGGTCACACCTGAGCCCCGCGGGGTGCCCACAGCCCTGTGATCTGGGTCTGCCCGCTCCGGCCGCTTCTCTCCTTCCTTTCCATCACCCGGGTCCTGACATGCCCACCATCGTGACATGTGCCCTTGGCTTCTCTTTGTCCAGCCAAAGAGCTGTCTCCTTGCAGTTTCACCCAAAGGTGCCCACTCCTCATGTCCCTACTCCCACGAGTGTGGCCCCCCTCAGGTTCCCTGCGCTCCGTCTTTCTGACACTGAGGCCTGGCAACATGCCTCATACAAGACCACACGCAAGGTCTCAAGGCTTGGCCAAGGAAGAGCTAGGACTCGAGCACTTCTCTGGGCTGAAGTGCCCTGGCTACCGCACCAGGGGTGCTAGCCTATCTTCCACAGGACTGTGTGGTCACGCTGCTGTGCAGACACCCGATGGGGGCCCAGGCTCCCACTGCCTGTTGCCAGATTCCTCACAGCTGTGCCCAAGGCCAGTCCTGATGGGCCATCTTCCCCAAGTAGGGCGTGTGCTGTGTGTTTGGGGTGGAAGCAAACACCTAAGTCCCGGGGAAAAGGGGGGGAGGTGTCTAACTGGGAGAAGTGGAGCTTCCGGCCACTTTGTCCTGCGTTCTTTTCCTGCTCTGCCAACGTAGGTACCTTCAGGTTAGCCCTTGTGGTGGGCACTTGTGACGGTCAGATGGTGTCGATGTGGCCAGACTGTGGTCGCCAGGTATTTAACCCAGCATGAATGCTGCTGTGGGGGTATTTTGCATGTGGCCATCTACAGTCAGTTGACTTTAAGTAAAGGCGATCATCTTTGATTACATGGGTGGCCGTCCCCATTGGTTGAAAGCTTTAACAACAAAAACTAAGGTTTCCTGAAGAAGAGGAGACTTTCTCCAAAGTGCAGTATCAAACCCTTCCCGAGTTTCCAGCCTGCCCTCTGATTTCAGACCCGCCTGCCCCCTCAGCCTCCTGAGCCAATTCCTTTTTAAAATCCCTTACTATGTATGTGCCATTGGTTCTGCTTTTCTGGAGAACGCTGCTGACCAGCCTGCTTTAACGAATACACTTTCTTCCTTTCTGTGTTTCTAGTCTCCGAGGAATAGCAGAACCAAAGGGAAAGTGGTATGGACACTTGCAAAGAGGGCCTTGTCAATTTTAAGTCTCCCATGACCGTGACTTGCCCGTGTGTATCTAGGAAGGAGGGTGCACAGGGCAGTGGTGTCTCATAACTTGACCCGACAAGAGGTGCTCACTGCCTCCTGGGTCCTCGTGACCTTCAAGGGTCACGGGGCCATTGGGGGCTGAACAAGAACCATTCCTGACCCAGTGTTCTCACACCCACGGTCAGAACCACACTTAATAACCAGATGTTTAACAGGCCACCAGCCTGACGCATATCTCAGGGGGCAGGATCTGACCTTAAACCATTATAGTGATTTGAATTTCATTCCCCAAAAAGATATGTTGGAGTCCTGACCTCTGATCCCCATAAATGTGATCTTATTTGGACGTAGGGTCTTTGCAGATGTCATCAAGTTAAGATGAGGTCCCACTGGTTTGGGTGGCCCCACAGAAGGACTGGTGTCCTATTACAGGAGGGCCATGGCACACAGGCACACAGGGAGGCGGCGTGTCATGACGACAGAGATCGGAGTGATGCATTATGAGACGAGGTCACCAGGAGTGACCAGAAAGCCCCAGAAGCTGGGACAGAGCATGGAAAGACTTTCCTTCTGAGCCTCCAGAAGGAACTGGCCCGCCAACACCTAGATCTGGACTTCTGGCCTCCAGTTAGAAGAGGAAACATTTCTGTTGTTTGAAGTCCCCCAGGTTGTGGCATTTGGTTATGGCAGCCCTGGGAAACTGCTACACCACCCTTCATCGCAAGTGTGGGAGGACACAGGCCCCGGGCAAGGGCCACGTGGACCCTCCCCCACACCAACGGTAACTTACAGACAGCCTTCATCCTTCTATTGAACGAAGCAGACACTAGGTCCAGCTGGGGCTGGAAATTCCTTCTCTCCATAAGAATACACAGTTGTGTAGACATCCTGATATGGATTTATAAGTGACAGCCCCCTCTCTGGGGGTTGGGGTTCACAGGGACCTCAGAAGCCCTGGGTCTGGTCTGCGTCTCTGACGTACAGTTTAGGATGTTTGCAGCAAATGTACAAAGACCCGTCACCCCCTCACCGGCACACAGACGCCTCCACACACACTCCCGCTGGCGGACCTGTCACCTGGTCAGTGCTGTAGGACTTTTCACGCTAAAGGAGGTGGGTTGCTGGAATGCCCCAATTCCAAGTAAAACTAAGCTTGAGTCCCCCAGGGAGCATAAATTCACCGGGCTATTTCTGTCTTCTATTCCTGCTGGGAAAATCCACTTTGGACATTTGAAACCCAGAGTCGCTGGCAGAGAAAGGTTTTAATTTGTATGAGGACGTGGAGCTGCATTCAGCAGTGGCCTGGCGACAGAGCTTGATGTCCCCTCCCCCTTGCTCTGCGCAGAGAGAGAGCTCACAGGCAGATCTTTGTCTACTGATAGCTGGAATTTGGCATTACTGGCGCGAGCAGTCTGCAATCAGCTTACAATTGTGCAGTGCTCTGATGGAAAGTGAGATGGAGCCAAGGCGAAGTACTGCTGCATTCCAAGCGAGCTGGGTTGTACTTGAAGATGCCTCATCATAGAAGTTTATTGTGTAACTTATTGTTTGGAAAATGTGTCTGCAGGGATTACTCTAGTAGATGTCACAAGGTCCCCAAGCCCTGGCTCAGTGGCTTTGATAGGAATCGATGGCCCTGGGATGAGGTGCTGCATTCCAAAGGGAATGGGTGTGACTAGAGCTGGAGCGGAGTGTATTTGTGAGTCTATCTGGAACACTTTGCAAGATGGCATGGCTAGACGGTGTTCATTCCCAGACTTAAATTCCCAGTGTGTCCCAGGAAGGACAAGTCGTCCTTCCTGCAGTTCCGGGGCCAGCATGCAGGGGGCTCCCTGGGGGTCTCCAGAGAGCTCCGGAGAGCGGAGGTGGCAGGTCTGGTGGCCCCTCTGTGCCAAGTGTCAGGCAGAGCTGCTGAGACCTGTAGGCACTGACCCCTCAGCAGGAGTTCCTGCAGGCGCGCTGACAGGGTCAGGGCAGTGACGTGCGGCAGGCCAAGTCCTGTGCAGGGGCCTGGCCAGCAAAGGTGCGTCCATGTCAAGCACAGAGCAGCCCGGACCCGTCCTACTCATCACGGGGGTGTCAGTGGCACCTGCCCAACTGGACAGGCCAGTGAGCAACCCATCCGAGGGCCAAGCACTTATGGCGTAGGGAGGTTTGGCTCTTAAGTAAGGCTCACTTCCACTCATACCAAACCACGCCGAGCTGCGTGTGGAAAGCAAGTGGTACAGAGGCTACAGATTGGGGAACGTGGGCTCACCCGCGCCTGGGCTTCCGTTCCACCCCCACGTGGGCTCACAGAGGCTCAACGAGCCAATTATCCACTCATGCTCTGGAAACGTGGTGATGGATTCGGGGGAAAGCATTTGCTCTCTTCCTTTTAGGATTGTGGCCTCTGCGATATCAACCGAAATAGGAAAAAAGAAGAATGGCATAGCCTGTGCCCCCCACCCCCCATCCCTGCTGCAATCTCTACCATCATCAAGGAATGTGTTACCACCATTGGGAGAATTATTAAGATGCTCGAGAAAATAAGCTCGTAAGAAAACGTGTTTATGTATAATAAAACGAAAGGACAGTGTTCTCCTTGCCAAAGGAATTATGCAGAGGGACATAAAGTGTGATGTTCTGACTATAACCTTCCAGCTAAACGTTTCCTGCCCAGCAGAGGGGTTGGAACGGTTACAACGGAGCAGAAGAGTGAGCTGAGGACCAACACCCGGCCGCAGCCAAAGGGTTTCCAGGGGACGATGACAGTCGGCACACCCAGGCCTGCGTCTCTGAGAAGCATGCTCAGTGTCACCCTGGAAGGGCTGACGGTCACCGGAGGCAGATGCTACCAGAGCAGAATTGCTGGGAAACTTAGCAATGTCCACTCAGCACCAGGAGGCCACCCTGCACCATATTCTTAGTGGCTTTTTGGGAAACAGGTGGAGATGATGAGCCTAAACTGGCTTGCTAGGTGTGTGCTAAGTTTTTGTGACTTTTGGAAACAACGTGTCTCGTGCTTGTGGCAATGGAAGGGCCCAGTACCAGAGAAAGTGACTGAATAAGCGAGTGGGCATGTGGGACAAGGTTGCAGTGAGCCTGGGCCACCACTGACTTTGCTTCTCATCCCTCTGTAGGCGGTAATTTTGTCAAGAGTCCCTCTCTCTGGGATGGGAGCAGGCCCGCAGCACAGCTGAGCCCAGGTAGGTACCACCTGTGAGTGTGCAGGCCAGAGCGTGGGCTGGGGGACCAGGACAGGGGCTCGGGGGCCAGGATGGGGGTTTGGGGGCCAGAGCGTGGGCTGGGGGACCAGGACAGGGGTTCAGGGGCCAGACGGGGGATTGGGTGCCAGGGCGTGGGTTCAGGGGCCAGCAGACCAGCCACGCAGAGCACTGGCAGCCTATGAGGCACAGAGAGCAGCATTCATTTTGTCACTTGACTCGTCTGCTCAGCTAAACCCACGGCAGGCACACTGAATAAACACATGCATGGGTGTGCATATGGGGACCAAACAGGACGACATCCAGCCCTTCTTTCCCAGCACTGGTCTGATTAGCGCATGCTTCCGACTGTTCAATAGCTCTGTTTTTCCCGTTGTCCCAACTCAGTCTCTGGAGATGACGTCTCCATCCGCCCCACATTTTCAGCATGGACTCCTTTTATTGCCCTTTTTTTCTTTAAAGAAAAACCAATGAACTGTGTACTATGAACAGGAGAGATGAAGCCCACTTTTTCATGATGCAATGCCCAGACCTGTCTCCCTGGACGAAATGCGCATGGTGACGCCCAAGCGCCCTTACAAACGCTCGTGTTCGATGCGGCCGGTTCTAAAGCTCCAGGACTCACAGTGCACAGGTCCATTCCGTCATTACGGCCATCAAGAGGCTGTCACCCACAAAATGGCGCAAACACACAAAAGCAGAGCAAACGGAGCCAGGACGAAGATTCTGTCACTTTCAGCTAAGGGATGAGGCCAGGACCCCCATGGATGTCTCCAGAAGGGCAGGCGGGAAGGGGCTGCATCTCTGCTGGGCTTTCCTCTCCCCACAGAGGAACTCACAGCTGTAAATGCAAATGATCACGAATGGCATTTCCAAGGCCACCACCACCTCCATCTGCTGCCGTGTCTCCCACTGGGGGACCGGGGGCCTAGGATAAGGGGCACTGAGGTCCTGGCACAGCCCAGGTGAGTGCCTCTGGAAAGGCAGGAAGCTGAGGCCTCTCTTATGTCCTTGGAGAACCACAGACGTCCCTGACAGGCTCGTGTGGCCCAGCAGGCCCCCAGAACATCACGTGCCCTGACAGCCGGCACCCACCCACAGGCTGCGCGTGGGGGCCACTGCCACTCTCTGCCCAGGCCCAGGACGAGCCCAAAGCACTGCTCTGAACACTGTTTCTTATTCAGAGACCTCCGACCGGGATGGGCCCCCAGCCCCCGGAACCTGGGATGCTCCAGGAAAGGAAGGCCCCTCCCCTCCCACACCCGTGGGTGGTCCTGCCCCCTCGGCCATGGCTCCCTGAGGAAGGCTGAATTCCAGAAGGACTCCACCAGCCACTAGCGTGCGGTCACATATGGGAGGGAAGGGGAGAGACGCAGGAAGGAGGGCAAGGAACAGTGTGACGATAAAGCGCTTCTAAAAGTCCCGGCTACACCTGTTGTCCAGCGCCCCTTAGATATACTCAGGTGGCGCTTCTATTTTTGACCAAGGGCAATAAATCTTTGAAAAACAACATGATGATTCAAAGTCCTGTTTTGAAATCCTGGGAACCCCTCTCTCCATCTCAGCTTCCCCTCCCACAGAGTGGCCTTTTGTCACCACTCAGTGTGGCTTTGAGCTGCATATTTGGTCATTTCTGTGCACGGATTCTCAGTATCAGTCACCTGAGAAAGAAAATTAGCCCCGGGAGTCTCGTGGCTCCAGTGCGGGTCCACAATTTGACTTCACACTCCTGTCAGCTCCAGCCTGCAGATCCCAGGGGCGCATGGGATTATCTGCACGCACATGGCACACGCGTCTCAGCCTGCGTGACTGTGGCCAATACCTCGTGAGGAAGAGCAAGCAAAGCAGCGGAGCCCAGAGGCCACCGCTTTGTCCCACACTGTGTGCCAGGCACGGCTGTGTCACAGCGTGTGGTTAGCTTAGCACCTGTGTCCAGCAGGGAAGTCAAAGGACAGGACCCTAATTAGCCCCAGGGCTGCCGGGAGCAGGGAACAGACTGAGCCACAGGCCATTTCCAAGTGTTTAGAAGTTAAATCAGCCTAACAAATTGGTACTATAACACATCCAATTTCCTACTTTCACAAATACACCTCACATGAGAGCACTGAAGAATACACACACGTACATCTGAGATTTGCTTATTACCGAAAGCAGACGACAGAGGTAAGACGACGGCCGCGGTCACTGTTGCAATCGGGAGCTCGGCTGGCTGCCTGCTGATGTCTGAGCCAGTAATAAAACAGGGCCATACGCGTCCCATAAACAAAACCCATAAAACCACATTGTTTGCTTTCATTTCTACAAAACTTCCAATGACAACGTTCCTTCAAAAGTTTCTTAGAGCTATGTACTTTGACAAGAATGATATATAGAATTAAAATAAAATTTAATGGCGTTCAAAATGGAAAAAAGTGGAAGTTTTATTAAAAAATTAAAAGAAGTATAAATTTTCAGAAAAGTAAAATTATTGTATATATTTAAAGATATTTTTCTAGCATAGAAAACCAGCCATTGAAATTAAAACAACAAAGTGCAAATTATAATTTCTGAACATCAAGCTATTAAATAAAAATTGTTTAAATAAATCTGAATTTTTATGTTTGTCACGTGGAAATGTTAGGTCCGTCTCATCAAATCACTTTCATGAAGAGTAAACTCATCACAGATGGGGAATCCGGGCAGTGGGCCTCAGCCTCCAGACTTGGTCCTGAAGGGGCCCAGTCAGGTTGCCAGCCTGGGGGCTGCAATGCAGGCACAGACGCCCAGATGTCCCTTCCCGGTGCTCCCGGGCTCCATCCATCCACAGGCTGGGAGCGTCCCTGTGGAGAATGGATGACCCAGACGACTCTGGGACAGCTCAAGGGGACACCATCACCCGCCGTGCACACAACGCTCTGCCCACACGTGGGGCGGTTTGCAGAGCTGCCAACAGCCAAGAGTCACAACTGAGAAACAAAGGGAATCGACCCAGATGTGGGCACAGGGCACCAGAGATGTGGCTAGAACCTCCTCCCTGACCTGACCCCATGACCTCAGACCCCACCCGAGATGTGAAGCTTTTACTGAGAAAGAACGAAGCGCCCTTTGTTCATCTCCTGGGCGAATTTCTGCAGGCGGCAAGTGATGTGCTTAAGTTTTAAAGTCACTCCATTTTCATGTTACTTTTGGTTGAATAAGCCCCATTTTTGAAAGCTGCTATTAGCCTTCCCAGGGGTGTGTGGAAATTGATGGATTTCTCTCCAGGGCTGTCTGGGCAGCTCCCACACAAGCAGAGGGGACAACCTGGGAACTGGGGTCTCCAGGCAGCACTGGGTCGAGCCTCCACTGGGACCGGGGCATGTGTGTCACCCCCGGCTCTGTCCTCCAAGGGGGCACCCTGAGACCATTGGGAGAGAAAGACGTTTCCCCCAGCCCCAAGGTTTGGGGTTCAAGCCTCTTCTCCCAAACTGGCCGGCGGGCAGAAGCGTGAGTCACCTGCGGCCACAGCCTTCCCGGGCTGGCTGCCTAAGGACACATGGGCACCAGGCAGCCTTGGGTCCGCCTCCTGGCCTCCAGCTCTGGGAGAAGACAGAAGACAGTGCTAATCCCGCTCCTTCAGCAGGAGGAGGCACCCCAAGAGCCCCCCTTGCCTGTGGGAACAGGATGAGCTCTTCCCCACCTGTGCTTTCTCAGTGGCTGACCTGGAGAGATTCTGCAGTCATGTTCCTACAAGCATTCACGTTCCTTCTCCTGAGTGTTCCCAGGCAGGGGACAGCCCTGCAGCTTTGCTGGGGACCAGGTCCACCAGGGCGGAGCCAGAGGAGACCCAGCCCTGTGGGATAATTTCCCTAAGGGCCCAGGACTGAGGACAGCATGGAATACTCAGACCCCAGAGCCTCCAGCTGCTCTCCAAGCAGCAGAGGGTTCTCAGCAGAGTGGGCCACTGGCACCACGATGGGCAAAGCCCTCTGCAGGGCACAGGGCTCTAAGAAGTCACACAAAGTCCAAGGAGGTGGCCCTGAGTCCCGTAACCTCTCCAGGGGGGAGGCTGAGGCCAGAGACTGGCCCCCTCCCCACACTGCTGGCCTGGTGGGGGGGGCTCCCCGCTTCCAGCCATGCTCGTGCTGCTCTCACCACTGAACCAACACACCCACTATTGCCAGTTTCCTGCCTAGCCGGAGTGTCAGAGTACCAAGAGACCCCTCCAGGGGACCTTCCACAACCCTGAGAGGAGGCAGGGCCTCTGATCCCATTGTGGGGACATCCTTCCCTGATTGGGCAGTTCCTGGAATACAACTGTCTGCCTGTTAGACTCTGCTCACCAGTCTGCTCTGCTCCCTGGGCCTGGCGTGGAGGCCCCGGGGCTATGAGCTTGTGTAATTAGAGCCTTCTTTCAGGAAAGGAACACACAATTACAGATTCAAGAGCAGACATGAAAGCAAATGTTTACTTAGGATGAGAAGGACCCTGCTCCCACCCACCCCAGGAGCCCCTTAGCACAAACCCGCTGGTCTTGGCTGGAGGGTGAGAGCTCAGCCAGGTGGCATGACCTGCCTGCAGACTGACGGAGTGCCCAGGGGTCTAGGGCAGCCTTTCTTGGCAAAGCCAGTGTGGCCGGCAGAACTATGCCCCCCAAAGATGTCCACATCGCGCCCCCAGAACCTGTGAGTACACCCCTGCATGGAAAGGAAGTCAGAGTCACAGCAAAGAGAAATAAGATTGCTAATCAGGCCTTGAGATGAGGGGTGACCCTGGACCAGCCAGGTGGGCCTAGTGTCACCAGAGGGGCCTTAAATGAGAAGATGGCAACATGAGGAGACCTTGGACCTGACGCAGCACTGCTGGCTTTGAACACGGAGGACGGGCAGGAACCAGGGCACACGGCACGTGTAGAAGCTGGACATGGCAGGAGCTGGTGCTGCCAGAGCCTCCTGAAGGAGCCCTGAACTCCATGGTGACTCCCAGCTCCAGAACAAGTGCGTTGGCTTGCGCTGTCTGAAGCCAGGGCCCTGTGGCACCGCGCTGCACCAGCCGTGGGCACTTGCTCTCATAGCGAGAGCGGATCTCGTCCCTGTTCCCCCCATAGTCCACGTCGGGGGCCAGCTCCCAGCTCATTTTCGGAATTCCAAACACACATGTGAGCATGGGTGCTCTCAGCCCAGATTTTTATTAAGTGTCCTCCATGCTTGAAAGGATGGGCAACTTTGCTGAGACCGCTAGTCTCTTTCTAAATTAGAGCTGTTTTACATATGTGTAACTTGCATGTCATACGTCTTTCCAGAAGGCCACGTTTCTAGGCCGAGTGACATCCATTTGTCCAGAATTTAAGACAACTAAGGGACTCTCATGGGCTGCTTTGTCTTCTTTTCCCCCTTTCTCTCCTGTGGGAAGTCCCGGCCAACACTCTCCCTGGCTGCAGCCTCGTGAGGCTCGGATGCAGGCTGTCCCCACATGCCAAGTGACAGTAACCTGCAGGACAGCTCTGTGCATGGTGACCGGGGAGGAAGCCTGTTGTGGGGGACCTCACATGGCACCAAGAGTGCACCCACCGAGCAGGAGCATGCACCCCAAGATCATTTGCTTGATGCTTTCCTTGTTTCAGGCAAGTGTGCTTTGTGTGATAATGAAGTGTAATCTCTACTCACTTCTTGTTTTAATAGGTCACTTTATTTTGAAGCAGGAAGTTGTAAAGATAGAACCAAGAGGCCCCCTGAGCCAGTCCAGCAGGCTCCCCAGTGGTTACACCTGTCGTAACTGTAGTACCGCAGCAAACCCGGGAATTCGGGCTGGGGAGTGTGGTCCTGAGTGATTGCCTCACACGTGCAGACACACGGAACCTCCACCGCAATCAAAATACCTGAAAACCGCGTCACCACAGAAGTCCCTGCTGCTCCCACTCGCATTCACGCCACGTCCCTCAAACCCGGTGACCACTAATTCTTCTCCATCCTTACAATTTTGATTTTTTGAGAATGTTATATGCACGGAATCGTGTAATATGTGACCTTTCAGTACTGCCTGGCTTTCACTCAGGAGAGGCCCTTGAGGTCCATCCAAGGCCACGTGTGTTGATAGTTCATGTCTGTTGCTGGCATATTGTTTGGCCATCCACCTACCGAGACGAATCTGGCTCCCCCCAGTTTTCTGCCTGACACACATAAAACCTCGATGGACTACTGTGTACAGGATTTTGCATAGCAAACTTTTTATTTTCCTGGGAAAAATTCTTAAGAATGTGGCCACTGGGTCATATGGTAAAGTCTATGTTTAGTTTTTAAAGAAGCTGTCAAACTGATTTCCAGCCCCTGAGAGACTCCATCTCAATGCGTCCTCACCACCGCTTGTAATTGTCACCACTTTTGTATTTAGCTTTTCTAATGGGCGTCTCTTACTTTGCACGTCCTGGGTAGCTGTGATGCTGAACTGCTTTTCGTGTGCTTATTTGCCATAGAAATATTCTTTTCAGTGAAGTATCTCTTCACGCCTCTTGCCTATTTTCTAACTGGGTAGTTGGGCTTTTTTTGTATGTTTGTTTGTTTACTTTTACTGTTCAGATTTGAGACTTTTTATATATTCCAGAATGAGTTGTCAGATGTTGTTTGCCAACATTTTCCCCATCTAGAGCGTGTCTTTCCAACCTTTTACAAGAGTCTTTTGTAGAGCACAGTTGTTTAATTTCGATGAAGCCCAGATCATCGTTGTTTCCTCTTGGACTGTCCTTTTGCCATCACTAAATGCCTCACCAAGACCCAGGTCCAGACACCTCCTTCTGTGTTGTCGTTTAGAAAGCTCATAGTTTTGCGTTTGACGGTAAAATTACGGTTCATTTTCAGTTCGTTTTTATATAAGATGTAGGGTGTAGGTCCGTTTGTTTCTTTGTTTGCTTGTTATCTGTAGATGTCTAGTGCCTCCAGCACCATCTGTAGACAAGACCGTCCTCCCTTGAATGCTTTTGCACCTCTCTCAGTCGGTTGGATGTGTCTGTGAGCATATACGTTGGTATTCTGAGTTCTCTACTGCATTTCACTGATGGGTGTGGCCCCAGGGTGGGGCAGGGGGCAAAAGCCCAGCTCCCTATTTGGCCTCTGACATGACCCCCCTGGGGGAGTGGAAGTGCACACTGTCCATTTGCTTCTGCTGGGTGGGTGGGGGCAGGGCCACTGCTCCTCTGTGTGTTTGCTGGATAGGTCATTTATGGCCTCACAGTTTTCTGTCTCACTCAGCGGCTCCTTTCCTGGGCCTGTAACTGGAAAGATCAGGCTTTTGTTGGGGCTTTTTGGGGGTCTGTGCCCATTGTCTTTTTCGGGTTTCTGGTTTCTCCAGTGTTCAGTCTGGTATATGTGCGGCCCCAAGGAAACCCAAGGAAGTCAAAATCATGTTATTCTGTGAGTCTGGTCTCCAGGGTCGCTTACTGGTCTGCCTTCTCTCCCCCTTTCGGAGTCTCTTAGGTTTGTTCCATCCATAATGTCCAGGGGTTGTGGTCACACCTGATGAGAAGAAGAGTGAGAAGCATGCCCAGCCTGTCTCTCCGGCAGTCGCAGTCCCCATTTCCACTCACGGCAGAGAACAGTGCCACCCAAACAAGCTGCCTGTGGCCGCTGTAGACGAGCAGGTTACGGAAATCCCTCACGGTCAGTGTGTGTGTTACCGTCCATCTGAACTTTCGTCTCATCATGCAGCCTAAGCTGTCATTTGTGTCACATACGTAGTACACACATGTTTTCAAAGTTCAATGTCCAGGTTATCATTGCTATTATATTTAGAGAAAGAATGTCTTGATAATCAATAGGTATGGGCGATGGTCACAGTAGGTATTGATTAGTGAGTACTGGCCAGTGACCCTCTGCCAATTCGGCATTTATGCCGAACTCAGCTCAATACCTACCTCCCCCTGGGGAAGCCCTCGTATGCTCAGCCAGTTCATGTGTGGCTATCTAATCATGTTTTGTAAAACAAAAGTTTTTTTCAAGGAATAATTGTAGATTTTTCCAAGGCTCCTACACTCCTCACTCAGTTTCCCTTTATGTTAACATCTTATATTTTGGTTACACTTTTTAACTAAGACATTAACATGGGAACAAAACAACCAAACTGAAAGTTTTATTTGGATTTACCAGTGTTCCGTGAATGTCCTTTCCTGTCCCAGGACCCATCCGACCCACAGTGCCTTTTGTCCTGTCTTCTCCAGTCTGGGACCTCTCTCAGTCGTCACTTCTTTTCTATGACTTGCACGGTTTTGGAGAGCACCTCTCTGGCATTTGTACAGCAGCCCTCACTGCGGGTTTGTCTGGTGCTTTCTGATGATTGAACCGGAGGGTTTGGTTTGGGGGAGGAGCAGCATGGAGGTGAAGTACCCCTCTCATCACAGCATATCAGGGGGTACGTGCCTTATCCACAGGCCTTATTGTAGGTGGTTTTCACCCCGAGCCCTTGGTTCCAGTGGTGTCTGCCAGGTGTGTCCAGCACGAAGTTACTAGTGTCCCTTTACACGCTCTGTCCTTAGGGAAGTCTGTCACTCAGGGTCAGGGGCTGAAGCCCCACTTCTGGAGGACAGGGCATCTGTGTACAGTGCTTGCAATACTTCTATTTTGGAAGTATTTGCCCCTCCCCATCTCCTGATTCATTCCATCACTTCTTTATATCAGTATGATGTTCATGAAGTGGGCTGCTTTAGACTCGGTTAGAATCCCCTGTCCCGTTAGTGCCTGGCAGGGTGACCAGGCCCAGCTCCCATCGGGCCTTTGCCACCACCTGGCATTCTCTCACTTTCAGTTCCTGCACAATAGCTGGCTTTCCTTAGGTAGACTTCTCAGAGTCTCTGCTGCTGGGACACGGGCCTGGGCACTGGCTGGCACCTTCGGGGGCTCCACAGCGGGCAGCCCAGGGCACCTGCGTCACAGGGCTGCCCCAGTACAGCCCCTGTACCCCGGCAAAGGCTCCAGCACAAGTGACCCAGGCACATTTAATCAACCACTGCCAGTCTGGAGCCAGCAGGGTGTCTTCCCTGTGCGTGGAGGCCATGAGCTGCTGTTTACAAATACAATGCACCAATGCTTTGTGTAAGCAAGTGGAGGAGCGAACACGCCGTTCCCTGTGCACCGGTGCTGAGGGCTGTGCTGTGTGCAGAGGTCCCATCCACCTGGATAAACGCACCTACGCCTGCAGGCATTTCAGTGTGACGGTGCTGAGATGTGGGGAAGCTGGACGCGCAGCGCTCGTGCGCAGGCTGTCGGCCTAAGAAACCAGGGAAAACGTGGAGGAGACTCAGAGCGGCCTGTGGGTGGAGCCTGCAGTAAATGTCCCTAAGGCCACGTGTGCAGGGCACGGCGCTCAAGGGCCTTTGGCCACTGCGAGGGAATAGGGACAGTCTGCAGAGGTAGGAGGGCTGGGTGAGCAAGCTGAAGACAAAACCCTGTCCCT
Organism: Rhinolophus hipposideros; assembly: GCF_964194185.1. Taxonomy (NCBI): domain Eukaryota; kingdom Metazoa; phylum Chordata; class Mammalia; order Chiroptera; family Rhinolophidae; genus Rhinolophus; species Rhinolophus hipposideros. The sequence goes on from NC_138061.1 coordinate 1,648,067, forward strand.
CCAAGGCTTCCAGTTTTGACCGTAGAGAAACAGGTCATCTGCACCTCATCACACCTGGGAAGGTTTGGGAAAGAAGATGGGTTGGGGAGAAAGGCCACCAGCCCACCAGAGAAAAGCTCGTTCAATGAGGGGCCCATGGCCTGCAGGGAGGCACTGAGGCCAGCACAGCCAGCAAAGACAGAGACGGGGCAGGGGCACAGCACAGGTGGGACACAGCAGGGCAGCCTGATGAATCCCATGAGGCCACAGTTTGTCTGCTGGAGGGGGTGATCCCCCCACACACTGCTGAGCCCACAGCACACTGCAGACCTGCACGCAGCCAGCCCCTGTCCAGAGCTCCCAGCAGCAGAAGGAGCTCTGTCATGAGGGTGACAAGAAGGCCGGCGGCCCAGCCAGGCTCCGGCCACAGAGGAGGGCAGGCACACAGGCTTCCAGCTCTCTGACTTCCTTAATGGGGGGGCGAAGGAGGGGAGTACCCAGCGCTTTCATGGTTTGCAGATAGAACAGTGTGTTTGAGAAACAATAAACACCTGAATCCTGCAGACAGCAGGCAGCCTTTTAATGGTCCAGCTGGGAGGGTATTAAGGAACTTGCCCCGCTGAGCGTCAGTGGCCCGTGTGGGGCTGCGGAGACAACTGCTTGGCCAGAAGGGGTCTTAACCTTAATCTGCCTTGGAGCCGCCCGAGAGAGGTCCCTGGGAGGTCGTTTATCTGGGCTGTTGGCTGTATGGGCACATATTTAACGCAGCTCCACAGAGTCACAACCTGGGATCACACTAGATGATGAAATAGCTGATTCGCTGCGAGCTGGGGAGTTTTGTGTCCGTGTGCATGATATATATACAAACACTGTTTTTCAAATATGAGGCTGACAAGGCCCGTATGTTACAACGTTTTGTTTTGGAACTTCAAATACATCAGATGTTATTTACTTGCTACTTAATGTTTAAATGAGGAGTAATATTTATCCCCCAAGCAAATCAAGGCCAGAACAACAATCTTGCAAAGGTCAGATTCTATCACTTTGGTTAATTGGATCTGTCTTCAAAGTCACACTGCCAATACTTCAAGGGCAGCGGAGGGCACCAGAGGCTGCCGACACGTGGGGGTCTGGGCTGAGACCCCCAGGGCTCCCAGCCATCACTTCCAGCATCTTTCTTGAGGCCAGTGATGGGTCAGTGGTGGTCAGTGTTGTCCTGGGTCAGAAAATACAGCATGTGCCTGGGAGATTTACAGCCTGCTCAGTTCTGTTTACAGTTTCTGTTTTCTTCAACCCCACAGATAATCTAATGTTCCTTCTGAGCTCTGGGATACGTGGGCGACTGGATAAACCTGAGAAGAGGTTGTGTGCTGCAGGCTACATGGGAAGGGGGGAGGGGGACGCTCTGCCAGGGTTCCAGGCTACAGCCCAGAAGCCGGAAAAGGAGGCCATCCTTCACGGCTACTGCTGAGTTCCATCCTTATCTTAAATCTGTGCGAGGCTGGGATCCCAGGGCCTCGTCCACTTGAAAATGTAAATTGGGAAATATGTTCACAAAAACCCTCCCTCTTTGTGTTCAAATAGTCTTCTGTTCAAAGTGAGAAGGACAAGAGAGCTGAGAAGAAACAGCAAATCAAAATGGCTCTTCCCCGGAGAAACCAAGAGCAGGATGACTAGTGGAACTAGTGGCAATGAAAGGGTTTGGAGAGGGCTTTCCAGCCTGTCGGGCGCGTGAAGTTCAGACACAGGCGCTGTCGTGTGTGTTCCAGGCGATGAGCAAGCCGCCTGCGTCTCCCTGTCTTCCTGGGTTGGCGGCTGTCATACTAATGAAGCATCAACGTGGATATCTTGTACGTTTGAGTCAAAATGCGCCCAAGTTCTGCAACATGATATGGACGGCCATAATGGAACATTCAGATCCCCTTCTTCTACGAAATTCAGAGTTGTTTAGAGGCTTTCTCCTTTCAAGCACAATTCAATTAATCTACTGCACTCAAGTTGCTTGTAGACATCGTAGTGACATCTAAACGACCCACGAGAGACGGGCTTTCCACATGGCCAGCTCCACCAGGGCGTTGGTGTGCCTGCCGGGCCAGGCTGTGGACTGTGCACCTGATTGCTGTCAAACAGACACGAATCCAGACCAAGGAAAGGACAGACTTTGTTCGAAAGGATTATTACACTAGACATCGGGGAGGGGGGCAAGGATTGTAACAGGGAGAACCTCAGCTCGTGAGATTTGCAGGAACCTCCAAGGTCAGGCAGAGAGGGGTTTTCTTCTACAGGGAGAAGTAACCAAGGCCAAAAAGAGCTGGGTGTAGGGGACGGAGAGGGGGCATGGTGGGCCAGGGGGTCAGAAACGTTCTTGGGAGACACTGTTAGGAAATGGTTACTTCACACACCCCCACGTCCAAGTGTTGGCCAGTGTTCAGGGCCTGGAAGAAAGACAGAAGCCTCTGTTGAGAAGAAAAATGTTTTCCTCTGCCCTCTTGTGTTCTGCACCTCAGGCCTACGAATAAACTGACAAAAGACAGAAGACAGGAGGTAAAGCTTATGCCTGCAACGTGGGAACACTCAGTCATGAGTAGCTCAAAGGGGAGGTTAGAATTGGGAGCTCATACCCCTAACTCAGTATTGGACAGGGATGGGAGAGAAGCTTTTAGGGAAGGACAAATCGGTTTCTTTAGGAAGGACAAATGGAGTTTTAGGAGAACAAATTAGAAAGAAGAAAGTTTGTGATAACGTTTGCTTAGGCAGGTTCAAGTGGTCTTCCTTCTTCATCACGGCCACGACACCCCCCAGACACGGGTTTTGGTAGGTTTGCTCTTGATCTTTCTCCTGAAGGCAGAAGCACCCTCCCTCCAAAGAGGGCACTGACGGCAGCCTCGTTTCCCGGAACTCCATTGCTCCTGCGTTCCCGTAACTCGTCTCACAGCTCTGCAATCATCCCTTCGCCAGCCGTCTTTAATGAAATCCTCTGGGCCTTCCCTCTCTGCCCCGCTGGGACCTGACTGATACAGCCCCTATCTGCCTGCCCTTGCCTTATTTCCCCATTCAACGGGTCAATAAATACACGCCTACCATGTATTTACTATTCTACTTTACCAATTTACGTCTGTCTCATCCACTAAACATGTAAGCCGCAGGAGAGAAGAGACTTGGTATCTTATTTTCTCCTGTAATTCCAGCACATAGAATGGAGCCTTTAACAGGTAGTACATATTTTGGGGAAAGTGAGTGTCTGGATGAATAAATAAACCCAGTTCCCACAGTGCCCCTACTTGTACAAGGCAGAAGTCAAGCGCTGCTGGCCCTGGGTTATGATTTGTTGGTTATGGGTGTGGCGCGCTGCAGCTGACGCATTCCCTCCCTCCCTCCCTCCCTCCCTCAGCCATCCTACAAATCTTTAGTGTGTTCCAGGCCCCGGTACTGTAGCACGTGCAAGCCAACACTTCAAGAGGTAACAGGATGGCGGGTCCACAGGAGGCGGCAAACCTGGGGTCGTTGTCCATGGTTTTGAAATGCTGTCCTTGTTAGACAGGATGTCTTGCAGAAGCTGAGTCCTGCACGGTCTGACGCTTTCTCACACCAAGTATGAAGACTGCTTCCACTTCCTGTCTGCCGAGCTGGGGGCCCAAGGCCACCCCGCTCAGAGCCCTTGGGCCTTCCCATTAGGCACCTCAGGGTGTATCAGACGCTCGGCTCCCTGAGATCAGAATCCTGGATCTTGATCCAGGGGTTACGGACCGCACGTCCACAGGCCTCCCACGTCCTCCTCCTCCATGACTTATCTCCATGACTCCTCAGGGCCCCGGAGATAAGGCACTGAATGCTGCATCTGCTCCACGGGTACCCCTGCCTCCAAGGAGCTTCTCCCTCCCCTGCTGCTGCTGCCCCCCATTCTGCAAACACAGCGGGCACAGGGAGGTGGCTGATGAGAACAGTGGACGAGCCCCCCCATCTGCCCTGCCCTCGTTAACATCAGAGTCGTGGTGCTAATGAAATCCATTGCCCAGACTGCTCAGCACAGTGCTCAACCTCCACAGAAAGGAGTCACACATCATTTAATTGGAGCAATGAGTTTTTACGAATAAAATAATTAGAAAAAGGTGTATAAGTGGAATATAATAACCCATTAGCAAACATCATACCCGTACACTTTTTCACTCTAAGTGTGAAATACTGACAGTCATTGTGCTGTGCGCAGACGCCCTGTGAACCACTGCGGAGGCAAAGTCCGAGCAAAATGCTGCCAGGGCACCAGGCCCCACACCAGTCATCACCCCTGAAGGACTGGATATCCAATGTTCCACCTGTCAAGGAGGATATAAGACTTAAGGTGAAAATTGTGCAGAATAAATTTCTAGTCTAAGGTCAGACACTCACTCACCACGTGGTCCTAGTGAAGCCACCAGAGACCTCGCTAAGCTTTGGTCTCCTCACCTCTGAAATGGGGTGTGACGGAGTGAAAAGGACTGTGGAATTCTGGGCAGTGGCATGTTTTCTGGGATAATTGGCGTTTTCTGCACAGCGTAGTTGAGAACACACGGCGACGTGCTGTGATTAGGAAATGAGCTAGTCTCTGAGGTGCTGGGCTGTACCGTGGTGGTAAAGGCCAGTGGAAAGCTGCTGGCCAAGCAGAAACAAGAGCTGGGGAGTCAGATACAGATGCTGATAGCGGGCAATTCCCAGAGGGCGTGTCCTCAGACTCCCCTACAGTCCGACGTCCTAAACTCCCGGAGCTCATGACATGGCAGTGACTTCACTCACAGGAAGACGACTGGATGGGCTGGTTATATTCACACACGGGCACAGAGGAAAGTCCACGAGGAATGTGCCAGCATGTAGCAAGTTTGGGAAAATGATCCAGGACAGCTGGGTGTCAAGAGCGGGGCTGAATGGGGGAGAGGAAGCATTATTTAAATAGCAAACCCATTCCCGCACTATAAGTGTCCTTTTTTAACGCACGTGCACCTATTCCCATACTGCAAGAGGCTATAGGTTCTGTGATAATCCCGCCAGTATGGTCTGGTTTTAGATTCCCATCTGCATTCTGGACTTCCTGCAGGGACCTCCTCTCCGCCACCCCTTCTGTCTTCACCACTCACGCTTCTGGTCACCTCCTAGAACTGGTCAATACCAACCCTGCCCTCATTTCAGGTTCCAGCACCGCTCTAACTGATTAGCTCACACTCTGCGTTACCTAGTTCCACTGGTGTTGTCAGCTCACTGATCCTACCACACCCCACTTCTCACCCCTCGTGTCCACATTTCCCCCTTACTCGGAGTCAATTTCTGGGTTAATGTTTAGTTACTTGTGTGCACATTCCCAGCTCTCTCATCCCTCCCTGTCTTTGCTGTACTATTTAGCTAAGTTACAACCTAGGTTAAATCTGGTCCTCTGCCTACTCCCTGCTGACCGCTGTGTGAGCAAATAGAACTGCAGGACACACACACCCTGGGTAACTGGCTCTGCAAATTCAAGCTCGCTGCCTGCAAGGGCACCCTCCCCCTGATGCTGCCAGGAATTGCCAACATTTTGTATCATCTGTTATTCTTCCTCCCTCCAGTAAGTCTCCTTCGAAACTCCTCACACCTCCCGAAATGGCTAACCCCTCCATTGCCATGTGTCCACCCAGCTGACCGTGAATCCTATTTCACCAAGAAAATGGAAACAATCGGAATAGAACTTCCGCCGCCTCCCACCCCATCCGCCCGTTCACCTGAATTGTTGTCCAAGTACTTTACCTTCCCTCCCCTTCCCTCATGCATGAGGTCCAACGCCTGTCTCACACTCAAGGGCATTGCTATGCCAACCCTCCCCCTCCCTTCAGCACTGCCGTGTGTCCCATCACCACTGGTGCACCCCAGTCAGCACAGAAACAAGCTGTTCCTCCCCGCACTGTAAACAAAGTGTGAAACCCTTCTCTCCTGCAGCTACTGCTCCATCTCCCTCTCCTCCTCCCAGCACAGATCCACACGCACTGACCTCAGTGCCTCCGATTTCTGTTGAACTCAATCCAAGAAGGTTTGGCCTCACCACTCTGCTGCGGACACATACACCCCAATGAGGCAGAAGGAAATAAAAAGCAGCACTGACAGCAGATGGTCCCCACTCTGTCACTCATCCCCCAGGGCTCAAACCCCAAACAAGGGTTCACACTTCATTCCCTCCCGACCACCAGCTCCACATCCGAGCCATCAGCAGCTCACATGGGTTCCACACGACCGATAGATAATCAATCCTGAATCTCTGTCCTGGCCATCTTCTCATGTCCCTTCCCCCCACATAGCAACAACAGTGACTGAATTTTAAAAGAGCACGAAACGTGGGCTGAAACACCACCGCGCCTCTGGGGTCTGAATGGGGTGACCTCTGCCTGCCTCTGCAGCTTCATCCTGAACTTAGACCACTACACACGATGCTCCAGCCACCATCTGCCTTCTCTCCTTCCCCAAAACAAGTCAGAGCTGTCCCCATCCCCACTCCTTTTGGTCTACGAGCTCCTCTGTTTGGAACGCTCTTCACTCGTATGTCCCCTGCATTCACCCTTGTTATCATTCAGGTCTTGGCTTGAACGTCCCCTCTCCGTGGGGCTCCCTGATCACCTGCCCACAGGTACCCTTGGCCCATCACTATCCATCCTTTGCTTTTGCTTTAGAGCTTTTGTTGCCATCATAAGTATCTTCTTTATTTTGTTGTTGTCTCTATTCTCGTAAGAATATGAGGTTATGGAGACAACCTAGCCCCTGGGACAGTGCCCACACAGGTCCTCAGGGAGGACACACGGGAAGGTGGGCATAAGATGATCACCTCTGGCACCTCCTGGAAGTGTCACTTCCTGTGCTAAGTGTTTCCCAAGTATTGACTCTTAATTCTCACAGCAGGGCAACACCTCACGCTTCCAGCTTGACAACTGAGCTGTGAAGAGCTGTGTGATTTGTCCGCAGCCACAGGGCTGGGCCGCGGCAGAAGCAGATGGGAGCCCAGATTTTACTAGCACTGGACCCCAGTTTCAATAAATAAACTTGAGAATAAAAAGTGGTGGCATTGACTAGTTGGGCATACTTTGATTTTCTTTTTCTCCCTGAAGCTTGAGAAATAGAGGACAGTTAAATGGTCCGAACACCAAAATGGAATGGAACAAAACATACTACGGGAAAATAATTTCAATTTTTCTCCAAATGGTTTTAAGCATAGCTGCAAGGTCTGATATTATACTGGTCAAACAGAAGCAAGTGTATTTTAATCTAAGAAGTATTTTCCCTTTACAAATTCATGTTTAAGAACATGTTTAAACTTCTTTTTAATGCTGTTTGGCGTTGTGAAGGGGGAGAGTAGTAAATCAGTGTCACACGCTGCATCATGACCTAGAAAACTAGTTTTGCTAAGTACTAAACCATGTCCCTGGGTGCCGTGTAATTACTTCCCCAGGAACGTGCACGCTGACAGCTATAAACGCTGCACTGCATTTTATCAGGCTAATCAAATAATGCGTGGCAGATACCAATGGTGGCTCAATGTTTTCATCCAACTTGCAAAGAATTGTATACGCTATTTCATTTAAAAATAAAGAAAACAAAAGAAATCACTGTCAAACAGCATGATAACTTCCAGGCACTGACGAGCATGTGCAAAGCCAGTGCAGTCTCTTTCCTTCTCAGTATTTTGCATGTGTCGCCACACCTTTGACAGAGAAGCAAATATGTCTGTCACCCAGCTGGGCAGAGCAGCTCCTCACACTTTTCTGTGTCTTGATTGCATGTTCAGGGCTGCTTTACAAACAAACGCTGACTGTGCAAGACTCACCATCATCTGAGAACAAGGACCCACCCCTGACGTTCCAAGACTGGATGTGGCAAAACCGAGAGAGCCCGACAACAGCTTACAATGCAGCTGGTCTTGCCCAGGAACCCACCAGACAGACTGTTTGGCCCCATGCTTTGAAGGACGCGCACACCTGCCCAAGACAAATGGCGTCTTCTAGGAGTCCAGTGTGGTGGAACGGGCAGCCCATGGGAGCTCTGACAGGCCCCTGCCTCCTAAATGGATGGGTGCTCTCTCCCCAGCCACCACCTCACCCATCCTTTCGTTTCCGAGTGACTTTTCTTCCCCATGGGCACACATTAGGTTAAGTGCACCAAAGATGACCATCAGTAGTTTCAAGAAGACAAATCAGCACAAATCCCTTCATACCCAGTTTGACTCTCTCCTATCAGAGAAAGTCAAGATGAACCAGCCATGCAGAGAGCATGGTACTTGGGCTCCACTTGATTGCAGGAGTGGAAAGGTATTTTCCAGTTACTGCGGTGAAGGAAACTGCCCTCACATCTCTCCGTTTTCCTCTGACACGTTTCTATAAGGACCCAGACTCCTCTTCAGGCACAGGCGTCCTTGATTGCTAGGACCTTGCGATTTCTGTTCCTAATTGCTAACTTAATTACCTCTGGATACGGCCACTTGTGTCCTCACCAGACAGGTGCCACTGTTTCAGACAGGCCGTAGCGTGAGGACCCGCGGGCAGGGCCAGGTCTGCCCATCCTTCAGTCTCTTAGAGGTCACTGGTTCGGAATCAGGTATGTTATTTATTCTAAGTACCACTTTGTCTCATTTACTCAACAATGCTTTTTTTTTCCTTTTTAGGGTAAAAATCTGATATTCTTTTTATTCACTTTCCCTAACATGAAGCGAAGCTCCCCCATCTCACTGAAATATTGAAGAAGCTGAGTAATGTATTACCTTTTTTCTCAGCTCCACAGTCTTGTGCTGTGGAAAAGCTTCCAACCCTCTCAGCCGCGGTTTCTTCTGGCACTGGAGCCCCAGCAGCGAGCTTTCCTTTGGGGTCCCTTGGCATGGTCCCTGGACCTGTGCCCATGGACTCAAGTGGGACTGTGGTCCTCACGGAGCCCAGAAGCAGTTCCCATCAGCGTGCAATGTATCATCACATAAACACTCTTTCACTAATGAAAATGGGCCCTGCTGCCCGTACCCTCATCTTTCCGGCTCGGATGTACCCTCCTCCCCTGTTCCCTGGGGTGTGACCTGATGACCTTAAAGATCCCGAGAATGGCCCTCCAGCCCGACCACAGTGCACAGACACCTGTCCTCACTGCCGTGGGGGGTGACAGCATGTGTGGAGCCTCTGTGAGAGCTGACCGCTGGTTCCTGTGACGTTCTCGGCACAGAAGCATAGCTACTGAGACCTGGGTCTCCTCTCCTGCCCGAATGAAACACAAGGCAGAGCTCTTTCTGGGTTTACTGTCCCCAGCGCTTTGCGATGTGCATGTGGCCGGCTGAGCTGTATGAGGTTGCCCAGCGCTGTGCTGTCACCAGAGGAAACCGGCTGCTTCCCCCGGACAGCTCCTGGCCTGAGCTGTCTACACATTGCCTCCAGGAGGCAGTTCGAGTGGCAAACCTCCCGGGAGCCTCGAAGTGGCTTTGACGGTCTCCCTGAAGCCTCTTCTCAGCAGCTGGCCTTGGCCCTGGTCACCCACATGCTGGCTAACACCCACGGGGACAGCCCCGCACCGCGAGAGGTGTCTTGGTGCATTGGCCCAAAGCACTCAGAGGAGGATCTCTATGAACTCCCTACTGTGTGCCCAATCTGAGCTAGTCCCAGGAGAGGGGCCACTGAAGGGCACTCAGCTCTCTCCTTCAAGACACTCACAGCTTCCAACAGTTTTACTCTGGGGCACGGGGACACCGGAGGGAGAGGACAGGGACACCGGAGGGAGAGGACAGGGACACCTAAGGGAGAGGACAGGGACACCGGAGGGAGAAGACAGGGACACCGGAGGGAGAGGACAGGGACACCGGAGGGAGAGGACAGGGACACCGGAGGGAGAGGACAGGGACACCGGAGGGAGAGGACAGGGACACCGGAGGGAGAGGACAGGGACACCGGAGGGAGAGGACAGGGACACCGGAGGGAGTGGACAGGGACACTGGAGGGAGAGGACAGGGACACCGGAGGGAGAGGACAGGGACACCGGAGGGAGAAGACAGGGACACCGGAGGGAGAGGACAGGGACACCGGAGGGAGAGGACAGGGACACCGGAGGGAGAGGACAGGGACACCGGAGGGAGAGGACAGGGACACCAGAGGGAGAGGACAGGGACACCGGAGGGAGAGGACAGGGACACCTGAGGGAGAGGACAGGGACACCGGAGGGAGAGGACAGGGAAAAGGCACGCCCGGTGCCGACTCTAGGCCAGCAGAACCCACGTGCCACAGCTCTGGGAGGGTCAGAGCGGTTAAGGAGATCCCCAGATGTCTCAGTCCATTTACGCTGCTCTGACAAAATGCCACAGACCGAGTGTGTGATGAACAACAGAAACCACTGCTCACAGCTCAGAGGCTGGACGTCCCAGGCCACGGTGTTGGGAGAGTCGGTGTCTGATGAGAACCATGGTTCATAGATGGTTTTCTTCCCTCCGTGACCTCCCAAAAGGGCACTAACCCCATCGTGGGGGCTCCACCCTCATGACATAATCACCTCCCAAGGGCCCACCTGCAAACACCATCACATTGCGGTCAGGTCTCAGCATATGAATTTGGGGGACACAGCGTTCTGACCACACACTGGGCAGGGCTGGCGCCCTCAAGCTTGTGTGAGCTCTTGCCAGCCCCTCCCTGACACGGGCCCTCCCCCTGCACACACTCCTGCACGTCTGGGACCCCTGAACCCTCGACGAGCCCCCTGGCTGCACCCGCTTTGGCCTGACTCTGCCCGCACTGGGATACAGTGGGCAGCAGGTCCCCAGCATGAGTCCTCTCAAAGCTCAGAGACAAGCCGGCAGGACACTGGTCACATCGACACATCCCAGTGACTTTGTCAACTGCCATGTTATCCTGTCCAGTCCTAGAAAGGCAGGTGCTATTCCCTCCACTGTCCAGGTGAGGAGATTGAGTCTCGGAGCAGCAAATCTTCTTCTTCCACAGTCATACCACCTCTGAGGGGCTGAGCTGGGACTCGAACCCCAGGACCCTAACCAGCGGGCGTCCGTTCCCCTGACAGAGGCTAAGTTCACGATGGCCACTCCGTGGTGGACCAAGCACGCCCTTCTGCTCATGAAGCTAAACCTCCTCATGAAATAGCCTTCAAAGGGGGGCATGAAGGCAGGTGGAAAATTCTGAAAGGAGAAAATAAGTTTGACGTGATTTAGTTCTTGTCATTACGGAGAGCGATGAATCAGTCGCCCGGGGCCGGGCAGTGATCTGCGTTCCCGGCATCGCGTCAGAGGGAGATTTCCAGGCAGACACCATCCCACGGTCTCGTGTGTGCACTCAGAACACGCTCGGGCCGCCCCTGGGGGGACACAGCCAGTCTCCTGCCAGAAAAGCTTCGCAGCAGCGGCACGATGACACCACCTTCTGTGTTAAACGGCCTTTGGGAACAAAGGGACCTGGGGAGACACGCGTCTGTTAAATTCTCCTAATGGATCTGCCTGTGTGTCTTTGAGCAAACAGCCCGATGAGACGCTGACTTGGAGCTTAACTCTTGTGCCTGCCTCAGGAGCAGGTATAAAAATGAGGGACGACTGGAATCCAGCGGAACGCGACTCCATTTTAATTGAAAAGTATGTGCGAGTTCCCACCTGACCGGACGTGCCCGTCTCCACCCGTCTACGGTGCCTGGATTTATGCGCCTGCTCATATGAGAAGGTCTGTTATTAAATATGCATGGGTTTCTGTTTGTACAATAAAGACTACAAAGATCATGAGGAAATCAAAATGGGGCTTGACGACGTCTGTCCTGAGCTGATATACTACACGCAAGTCATGTCCCCAAGAAGCGCTGTCCCCAAACATCACGGCCCCTGTGAAATATTTCCCTCCTTGGTCCTAAATGGAGGAGGACAGGCTGTTCAGACGGATTTATGATTTATCAGCGAGTTTCGGGGAAGGTGGAGGCAGAGGCTTCTCTCCAATATTTTCATCGAGAAACAATCGACCGGAGTCCAGCTTCGCAGTCTGTTTGTTTGGTCACCTGAGAGCTGCCTAAGAGTCAGGCCATTTTTAAAGAGGAGCACATGACCCCCAGAACCAGGCACGCCACTGTTGTGGACCTGGTCACGAGGAAGTATTTGCAGAGGCGTTTGGAAGTAACAATGTCGACCTGATTTCTTAAATGTTCTTGGGGATAGGACACGGCTCGAAAGATGTAAATTTGAAGAGATCAGGTTGAGAGCATAAATTCAATGGCTTCGAGGCAGAAGCATGATTGGGGACTACTTTCAAACTGGACGACGAGATGGCCAAGGCTCTGGGAGCGCCCGAGCGGCTCCGACACACCGTGCAGCCAGCGTCCAGGAACTGGGAGCGCAGGCACATGGGCTGAGGGCTGCACCACTTGGGCTGGCCAGGCGGGGCGTCTGGGGGGTCAGCCCCACGCAAGCAGGACGGCGGCCTCACTGCTCCGTCCCAGGATCTAGGAGCATCCAGAAGCATGCTGGCTTGCAGGAGATGCTCGATGAATGTTGGTGGAATCATGAAAGACAGTTAAACTTTCCCTCAATGGGGGGCTATTTGTCTAATCTGATGGGATTGTAAATGGCAAGTTGCTCCACGGCTCTGGGGTCAGCGTCCGGCGGGGTGTTTGAGTCCTTTGTCACCAGACGCAAGGAAGTCCAGGTGGATCTCAGTGTCTTCTGGGACCACTCCAGACTCAGACAGAGAGCCCCGGGGAGCCTCTCTTAGGAAACAGTGCTCAAAAAACACAGGGAGAATGTGCGGTCAACAGAGACTGCGTCTGCCAGGAGGCCAGTTATCACGAGAGGGTCACCCCAAACTCCACTCATGCAAGTGTCTGTGTGTCCTATCCAATGGGCTGCAGGGGCTCCGTCATCCAAAATGTGGGGGTGCCCACCTGCTGCACCTCCGGCCAAGGAGTTGGACAGGACAGGCCCCCAGGCTTTAGAGGCTGAGAAGGGTCAGGCGACAGCATCTGTGAGAAAAGGCTGGTGCACAGGATCAGGTCACAGCCGCTCCTGGACTGGCCACTTGGAGGGAAAGGCAGCCAAGATCGCGGTTCTGGTGTGACAGGAAGGGTTCTCAGGCTGGCATGGGGTGTGGTGCTGGAGGATGGTCAGGGACGGTGGGGATGGCTGTCCGGTGAGCCTGCCAGACCTCCACAACGTTCCTTCGGGGCCAAGAGACACCCACAAAGCAGACCCCCCAAAAGGTCCAACAGCAGTGAACAGGGCTGCCAGCTGCATCAGTTAGGTTTTGCTGAGTAAATCCTTTAGCAGGAGGGTTACACATTCTCGTGTGGAAGGAACTCTCCCCCAGCATTACTGCGACATAACTGACATACAACGCTGTGTCTGCTAAATGTGTGCGAGGTATTGATTGGACACACGGCTGTACTGCAGCACGAGCACCACCATGACACTAGCTGACTCCTGCAGCACCTCAGGTACGCCCAATTGTTGTTGTTGGGAGGACATTTAAGACCTACTCTCTCAGCGACTTTCAGGTCCGCAGTGCAGTATTGTGAGCCACCGTCGCCATGCTGCCCGTTTGTTCCCAGAGCACGTTCATCTTTTAACTGGAAATTTGTGCCTTTGACCAACACTGCACCCCCCTCCCCAGCCCCAGGTAACCACCTTGTACCCCCTGCTTCTATGAGTGCAGCCTTTCTAGATTCCACCTGTAAGTGGGATCACGCAGTGTTTGTCTTTCTCTGCTGACTCATTTCCGTAAGTGAACTGTTTGCCTAACCTTGTTCCTAACCTGTACGTCCGTTGTCTACCAAGCGCTTTCAGGGAGGAGAAACCATTTTCCTTGTACCCTGCTGGTTCTCAGGCCAGGGCCCCGCAAACTAGACTGACAACCAACAGATTAGCAGAGAGAACCAAGCATGTTTATCAACACTTGGATCACACACACACGGGAGCACTCGGTGATGAGGAACCCAGACGGCTGGTGGGAGCTCAGGCCTCTGCAGCATCTCAACAGAAGGACGAATTTGTAGAGAGGTGACAGACAAAGGAAGGGGCTTCAGGCGTGAGAGGAGGGCAGGGGCTAACTGGGGAGGGTACCTACACGGGGAGAAGGGGTAGATATGGGCCAGTGGGGAGGCGTGCTCGTGAAGACTCTTGGAGTCTGGCTTCCGGTGACAAGGCTGCTGCCCCCTCCAGGTACGGTGGAAGGGGCAACTTTCCAAGGACATTTACGTTCTGCTTTCAGGCAGATGGGGAGGCAGGGAGCTGATTTCCAATTGCCTCCAGCTCGAAATACACCAGCAGCATATTTTGGGGCGGTCTGAGCCCCTTCACCCTCTAAAACAAAGTGACTCAGGTCCCTGGGCACAAACAGGTGTCGGGCAATCCCGGTTGCTCACCTCATTTCCCTTTCAGTCAGAAGCAGGTACAGGCTGAAGAGAGCACACCTTAGCACATGCGATGGGCATCTAAAATCCTAAGTCAAATACCGGTTGCCTTTAAAAAAGAAAACCCTCCCTCCCATCTTGCTACCTGAAAGTGGAGTGTGGGGTGTGTCTGTGTGGCTGTTTGGCTTTTCCTAACAGATACAACATCAATGTAGCTGGATTATGTGGCTGAAACCTTTGTGTTTCAACAGAATATCATTTAAAAGTAAGCATCTTTAAAAAAATACATATATATGATCAATGGGAAAAGGAAAAAAGAAGAATTTAACATCGTGAAGTTAGTTACCCCAGAGAATAAAGTTTTAAGCACCTATTTAAAGGCTCACGTTTAGCTTCAGACAGCCCCTGAGTTGGGGAAAGGCACAGGCTTTCATGTGCAATGCTGTGATTGCAGCCGGCAGCCAGGATCCTGTCTCCGGGCTTAGCCCAGCAGGTGCAGACTGCAGCTGGTGATCGATGCCCCCAATGCCGGCAGAGCAGCAGGCAGTAATACCCTCCATTTGTACCTCATGCTTAAATCATTGTGGGCGCCTTACAGAAGGATTTGCTTTCTTTCCGCACTTTAGGGAGATGCCAAAGCCCTTCCTCAGTGAAACTCACTCTCCATCCCAGCACGAGGCCACGCCCACGAGGGTCAAGCTTTCTGCACCAGCAGAAAATAACGCAATAAAAGAAAGAGGAATGTGTTAAAATAAAAGCAGAAGAGGTCTCTAGTGGGTTGAACTGAGTGTCCATTTCATCTGAGTCCTAACGTTAACATGAAAAAGAAACACACCTTTATGATCGTCCTCGAGGGAGCGCAACATGCCGCCGTTGGCACCGTCGAGATGGGTGTCAGGGCTCTGGGGCGAGGCTCCCAAAACGCAGAGCCAGACAAGGCACCGCTCTCTGGGGAACACAGCATCGGCCACCATGGGCTCCTTGGTGATGCCAGGCCTGTGGCCACAGCTGTCCAGGTCACCTGGCTATGTGGCAGGGACTCTGCGCTCAGCTCCACAGCAACTCCACTTGGCAGCTGTAGGAATTACCCTGTTCGAGAGCGGGAAAGACAGAGTCGGGGGGTGTCCATGACTGGAAGGCTGCCCGCTATGAATGATGATTCTGCTGTCCTCTGAGCTCAGGCTGTCACGTGCTGCCCCTTTGTCCCAGCACAGGGATGGGAGGGGGCTTTGTATGTATCTTCATGGGGTTATTTTAATTCAGTTGGAAATGTCTGCTTTAGAGCGGTACACGTGCAGGCGCGCACTCACACACCTGGAGCTGTAGGTGCATTTCAAAGTGAGCTAGGAGCCCTCAGCACACTCTCTGGCCTTAACTTCAAGCCATGAAACAGTCACGGGTCCACCGCTCGGCGCCACCCCCCAGAAGTTCACGCTTGGGCCAGGTCTTCTCATCAGTTTCTCGTCCTTAAAAGCACATCCTAACTTCCCTGGGGCTCCACCACCCATCATCACACTAAAATGTGGCTTTCCCAACACATGCCAGTGGAAATGCCGTTCTAAGGCATTCTTGTACATAGTCTAGCTTTGGTTTTTCTTTATCACAACTTTTCATTAATAAGATGATATATGTGATTCACCAAAAAAAAGGACAAAACCCTTTGCCCAACTCTCTTAGAGAGCACATCTGCTCCCCCTCCCTTCCTTTTCCCTTCTTTCCCCTCCCCTCCCCTCCTCTCCCTTCTCTGGCTCCCTCACCCCTGCTCTATCACAGTAATTGCTCAGGTGAATTTCCTGAAAGTCCATCCTTCTCTTCCTCCCATTTCCGTTCCTAGAATATTCCTCTGTTAAGAGGAAAGGCAGGTGTGAAGAAAGAACACACATCTCCTGCCAAGTGCCCACCGGGTATCAGGCGGCATTCGTCCACACTCCCCTAAATTCCAGAGTATCATCGCCTTGGGCCTCACAGGCTGGAAACCCCATGCTGTCGGCACTGTGGGATTTTATGCACGACTGACTTAAGTCCAAGGCGAGAGGTACAGCAGTAATGCCGCCCCCTTCCCTTCTCTTGGGTGACAGGTGACGGGCATTCTCTAAGAGCAAGCCCATGGCTTGGCCAGCATGGAATCACACATCTGGCCCCTCACCATGTGCCTCTTGACCTAGGGGAGTGTCAGGGCAGCAAAACCATCAGACTGGTGACGGTGCCGGCCACTGTGCGTGTGTCAAAGACCTGCAAGCACAGAGGGCAGCAGTGCACAAACCGGGGACTGCGGTGAATCCCAGTGTGTCAGTATTTGCTCATCAGCTGTAGCAGACGTGCCCCTCACGCACCTGTGCTCGTGTGTGTGCAGGGGTCCTTGGCCCTCCATGTGCTATCCGCTCAATTATTCTGTAAACCTAAAACTGCACTAAAAATTAAGTCTTACTTTAAATAAATAAGAATAATAAAGATTTTGTAAACGCTGGCCCTGTTATCAGCCAGGACTCAGGGTCAGAGGATGGGGGAGCAGGGGAGCTGCTCGCATTCTCCAGGGGCCCCTTCTAAATTTGCAGGCACTGTGGGGTATTGTCACTTTCTGTGTCCTTGGGGCTGTTCATGGGTAGAGGGGTTAGTTGGAAAGTTTGGCAGAAACGCCCTTGTAGTCCTGGTTATAAATGTGCTGGGGCAGATGAGCACGCTGTTTCTGAAATAAACCCTAGTGTGGGTGGTTCATTTTTTAACTGGTCCAACCCTGATGGCAAGTCAAGTGCTCTCTGAGAAGAAACGGTTTCTTAGGGCGCAATAACTGTCTTTCCCAGAAGACTAAGGCACAAATCCTGATGCTTTTCAGCATTACTGGGCAGGCTGGAAATAGCATCGATTATCTCACTAGAGGAAACAGCATCGATTATCTCACCGTTCTGGTCACTGTAGCCTTGTGCATAGAACCTGTGATTGACCTCAGCAAACACAGAAGAAGGTGCTGACGGGGCCAGTCAGAGCAGAGGGTAGGGCTGGTCGGGGAGGGGCTGAGAGTCATGGCTGCCATCCCACCCCACCCCATCCCATCCCACCCCATCCCATCCCATCCCATCCCACCCCATCCCACCCCATCCCATCCCATCCCACCCTGTCCCATCCATCTCTTCCTTCCATCCACACTTATTCACAAAAGATGAATTGTTCGCATTCGATTGTATTGGGTTTGCCTATAAAGTTGTTTTCCCTCTGGAGACTGAGTTTGATGGCTTGCCCCAGTGCGCGACCAATAATCTATGTTGAAGGAAGGAAAATGGTGGTGATAAGAACCAGAAGCAGACAGTACTTAAGGCAGTGAAGACAGACTATTGCAGCTCATATTGGGCTGTACACCAAACACAAGCAGGGCAAGTGAGGATTTACCGCCAAGGAGGAGGGTGGGGGGCAGCCGGTGGATGGAAGGTCACCTAGAGGAGGTGGGGGTGGGGCTGGATGGCTGCTCATCTGACCTTGCTGAAGGCAGTGATCAGACGGGGGGCGGGTGGGGGGTGAGGAATCTGATCACATATCAAGGGTGGGATTTTCACTCCACTGAACCGGCAGGATGTTTGCTAAAGCAGGTCCAGCAAGCAGAGGAGCCAAGGGTGAGGCCTATTTCAGAAGAGGGCTCAAAGGAGCTGACTAAAGTGTGGAGAAGGAGGGAGCCCTTGTAAAGGAAGGAGAAAGGATGGAAGGAAGGAAGGAAGGAAGGAAGGAAGGAAGGAAGGAAGGAAGGAAGGAAGGAAGGAAGGCAGACAAGAAGGAGAAAGAGGAGAAAGGAAGGAGGAGAGAAACCCTGTGGATAAGATTAGTTAATTGATGGGTTGGTCAACTGATAGAGTAGTTAACTGATTAATTCATTAAGGTTTAGTTAATTCATCTAAAGGAACCAATACAACTCATGTCACTTGGTAGAAACACAACTGAGTGAATGAATGAATGAGCACATGAGTGGGTGAAAAAATGAATTGAATAATAAATGAATGACAACACTTCACATCTGACTTATAAGTGGCAGACTCAGAAAACAATAAAAGGTAATAGAAACAGAAAACATCTTGCCTGTCAGGGTAGAAATCAGTCACGCCAACTTGACTTGGTAAAAATGTCATCACTCTGACACCCACTATATTTACACAGGGTCACAAAAGCTTAAAGATGGCCCCAGAGGTGATTTTTTTCCCTGTATCCTGATTCCGAAAACTCCTGCACCTCTGACAATATTGACAACACAGACCGCGCAAAGCAGATTTGCATCCCATCTGCTGGCCGGCCCAGCTTCCTACCTGTTCCCTTTTAGTTTGCACGCGGAGCTCAACTGATCTTTCAAAAATCCAAATGTCTAACTAGGGGCATAGAAAGGAACGTGAAGCCCACGCCGTTCTTCCCTGTGCTGCTAAGGCACTTGGCCGGCAGCAGAACAGACAGGAAACCCTTCCCTTTCTGACAAAAGAGGACTGAGAAGGACCAGCATGCACATGGAAAGGTGCTCAGAGTGGATGGCGTTTAGGAAATGTAAATTAAGTCTGTATGTGGCCCAGGCCTCACCAGAAATCCTCAAGGGAACGAAGGAAGGAGGTGGCAGGCCAGCTGCTCCGAGATGGGGCCTGGTGGGCCAGACTAGGAGGGGGGTCTGCCTTTGCTCTCATCTGCACTTCCTTCTCCTTCAGGGGCAGCGGCCTTTGAAAAGGGCCTTTGGAAACAGTGTGGCGTCCCCACAGCCATCCCTGAAAACCATCTATAGTTCTTCTTTTATGTACCAACCGTTTCTTCTTAACTTTGAAGGGACAGTTTTCAAGTCAGCTGTGTTTGCAACCAGACAACAGAATGCTATCAGGGTGGGGAAATCTTTCGGGAATTACTGAAATTCCCACCATGACTCTGACGCATTTCCGACCAGCCTCAGCCCGAGGCAGCTTTCCCAGGCTCACGTTGGGGAGCCAAGATGTGCCCTGGAAATGTGGAAGGACTGTCCCTCTGCCCCCCGATCCATCACTCACCAGACACAGCTTTGACCACCACCCGAGCCAGGCCCAGCAGGCACAGAGCAGAAATCCCAGCCTGCTCTCAGGGAGCCTGCCATCCAACGAGCCGAGAGTGGCGTCCAAGGTGAGTGGACACACGGGAGTGGGGTGCACAGGACTGCTGCAGCAGTCAAGAGTCTGTGTACCCCAGGACATGCGGTGCTCATCAAGAAGAACTGGCAAATTCAATTCGAATCTGTCACCCTGCAGTGGCCTTCTGCTGTGACAACACTGGTCAGTCTGCTGAAAGGAGCTTCCAGAACCTCACCCCAGCTTGCATTACTCTGAAGGCCAGATAGCACTTGAGAAACGTCTTTCAAAACACGGGTGGTTACATGGTTCCCACAGAGACGACACCACAGCGAGCACAGCCCAGGAGGGGCGTCCCAGCGTGGACAGCCTGCTCTGTAAGCACTCAGCTCAATCCTGTTCCTGACTCGGGGGCTGCAGGGCGGCCGCTGTAGAGAGGGGAGCCCAGGCTAAGGGCTCACGGTCACCGGTCACCGTAGCTAATCCCCTGACAAGACCTGCTGGGCTGAGGGGCTGGGGAGGGAGCAGGGAGCAAAGCGCTGGGTCCGTGCACCTGCAGCTGTGCAGACCTGGCCTCACATGGCTTCCCAGCAATCACCACATATTCTCTGCAAAAAGTTAAAGTGACGAACGCACTGGGGGGTGGCCCACTGGATGGCACTGCGCTCTTTATTTACCAGCCTCACTGTGCCTCAGTTTCTTCATCTGTAAAGTGGGGCTATCACATGGTAGTAGACCTCCCCTGGTGTGGAACGCAGGCTGGGAAGGGGCTTGCTGTTGGGACCCACATTCCCAGTGCCATGTGGTCCTGTGACTGAGCTCTGGGCAGCTCACCCTGAGTGCAAGGCCTCTGCTCCCCAAAGTTTTTGGGGGCTCTCCACACTCATTTCCCTCTCCTGGCTGGCTAGAGAGGGGAGTGTTTCCATGGCACCCCCAGAACCCCCATGTGCTGCAGAGGCAGGGCCTGAGTGACTGCCGGGCCCTGTGCCACCTGGCCCATGGCCCACGGCCCTCAGCTGAGCCAGAAACCAACTTCTAATGAGCTTGGTCCGTTTCACAGTTTGGAGTCTTAGTTACTGCAGCCGCCTGCCTACGTGACACTGTGCGGTGTCTCTGAGAGAACACATGACGTTCTGGAGCCCTGCTTCCGGGGACCACTGCTGGTTACAGCTGGAGCCCAGAGGAGAAAGGAATGGCAGGATGGGGGGAGAAGGAGCGGTGAAGAAAGGACAAGAGAGGTGGGGACAGAGTGGGGACAGAGGGGGCACAGGGGCTGAGGTCTGTCGTCAGGACTGGCTGACTGCAGCCCGGCGTCAGAGCCGCCTTCCAGCAGCTCAGCCACAGACGTAAGCCAACTTCTCTACTCCTCAGTGTAAGATGGGGTGGTCCCCACAGGACACAGAGGTGACGGCTCCACCTGCCACGCACCCTCCATGGTAATTAACGACTCAGTGACCATCTTGCATCAGTAGCTTCAACAGTGACAGGAAAAGGTAGTGAGTGGAGTCTTTCGTTTTGACATTGTTTTCAGGTGTTCACAGTTACCAAGAAGGAAGCCACAACCACTAAGTAACCAGCAACTGCAGGCAGGTAAGGAAGTTGTGAAGGCGTCAGAATTAACGGCAGTTCCCGCAGGTGAGCAAGGGCCTGGCGGGCAGACGCCTCAGGGTGCACCGGCCGGCCATCCAGGTACCTAGTGGCTTCTGCTCAGACGTTCTCTGTCTCGAGAACAAGTGTGATTTTTACACTGCTACCCAAAACAAAACAACAGCCTGATATTGCGATCTCCATACCAGATTACGAATAATTGCCCCCATCAGAAGTTGAAGAGAGACGAGATCCCGCCTCCGGGATATCAGGTGACGTGTGGCCGTGTCCACCACTGAGGGTGTGACTGCAGCCCGCAGCCTCCACTGGGACGGGCCTGTGCCCGGAAATGGATCTGCTGAGACAGGCAATTTGGGACAGAGGTGGCCAGTTCAGCTTGTGTTTCCTCCCTTTGGGGTAAAGACGACATGGCAGAAGGCCCGCGTTCTCAAACTTTTCCAGAATCTGTTGATACACGATGTCTAAACCAGAAGAGTGTTCATGCTCGGAGTTTAGAACAGGACCCCAGGAGGCACCCTGGAAATGCTCATGTGTGGGAGGCTCTCATGTACCCATGTGCGCTGCGTGCTGGCACGGCACCCCGAGGCCACGAGAGGCTGTGAATCACACGCCAGCATCACGATGGGCGCTGCAGAGAACACCCAGCATGCAGATGGTCTGCTGCTCCTGCCACGGGGCTTCTTACACTTTCCTGAACTTTCCTGGGAAGGTAAGCGAGGACCCCAAGAACAGAGCCCGATGGGGCCACCGGCAAGGCCCTCAGGGGGGCAGACGTGGAGGTGTGTTACCCAGGCCCTCTGCAAGGAGGGCTTGCAGCCCGGCTACTAGGAGCGTGGCCAGCAGACGACCCGCAGCTCTTAGAACCCCCACAGCCGCCTCAGCGGCCGAAAGCCTCCTTGACCTGCTCGTGTCCTTCAAGGTGGTCACACCAGTGACAGATTGAGGACGAAGTGTAAAGGCCAAGCTATCCGTGCCCTCAATGGGACAACCCTGAGGGGGCCATGGGTCTGCTGAAAGCCCTACCGAGAAGCCTGCTACGCGGTGACGGAGATGGTGACTCAGTCTTAGGGCCGCTTCCCATGGGCTCACCGGCGACACTGCGCTCAGCCCACCTGCCTTTGCCTGCGGCCTCTCAGTCCTGGTTTCCTGCCTTGTTGTAGAGCTCTGAGCTTCGCTTAGCCAGCCCCACAGGCTGTCTTCCCCGTCCCGCCCCACCTTGGTCCCGTTGGCGGTACTCCCTGTGGCCCTGTCCTGCTTCTTGTCATTCTCCCTGGACACAGACCACCGGCTCTTTCACATAAAACACCCCCACCCCAGCAGTGGCCTCCACGTTGGGCTTCCTGTTCCTCCCACCCGCTGGCCTGTGCCCCTGGCGGCCTCTGCCCCCCACTCACGACCCTGGTGGACAGTGGTCCCTGGACTCAGTCTCGTTCTACGGGGTCTCCTCCACAGTTTCACTTGTCACATGCTGTGATAAATGAGCTTGTTCCCTTAACAATGGCACTGCCACGTGCCACGCACGGCACAGACATCAAGGAGATCCCTATGGAAACATGCCAATCTCTGGAATTCTGTTAAAATCATAACACAAACGGGAAAACTTGTAACCTAAAGAAAGCCATCTTGCGGGTGACACTTCAGACACCAAGCTACTTCAGACATGAAGAGACTCCCAGATGGAAACCACTCCTCTAGCATCACCGAGGCCAGAAGGAATGCAGTCTGACTCTGATACGTTCATTAGCCATGAAAACAAGGCCCAGATATGGTGACCTTAAAAGCCACGTATTTACAGTCTTGAGGTTCCATAAAGTTCAGAGCTCTATGCTAAGTGAACTAAGTCGGAAAAGGACCAGAACCATGTGATTTCACTTATAGGTGGGATACAAAACAGAAAGCAACGAATGAACAAACAAAACAAGCAAACTCGTAGACAGACAACAGAATGGTGGCTACAGAGGGGAAGCGGCTGGGGGGAGGATGAATCCATAAAGGGGGTCAAACTCACGGTGACCGAAGGAAACTAGATTTCGGGTGGTGAACACGACATGGAGTACACAGATGTCGTATTATAGTCTTGTACACCTGAGAATTATGTAATGTTATTAACCAATGTCACCCCAATAAATTTAATAAAGAAATCTACTTAAAAATGACACGGTCCCTACTTTGAGCTCTGCTTATCCTACAGTCATCAAGACGCACCTGTCAGGGGCACGTGACTCTCTTCACAACACAGAACATGTACCAGGTCGAGGGTAAGATTAAGGGTTTACAAAACGCAGGTGAAAAAGGACCCTTAGGAGTCAGGTCGAGTAGGTGACACCAGCCAAGTAGCACTTGTGACACCCTGAAGTACTCGTGGAAGCACAGGCTTCCTTACCCACCCCATCCCGCGCCCAGGGAATCCCATGGTCCCCGACGACAATATCCCCATTGTACATTGGAGGCATGATGACGACCCAGGGGAGCAGAATAATCCAGTTATAAATGGCCGTGATTGCATCTATTGATGTCTTCCAGGAAGCCCTGTCTAACACGATTGTGACTAAATATGAAACGGAACAAGGAATCCATTTCCACCAGAAATGGGAGGTTTGAGTTGCAAGCCAGATGAAAACTGTGTGAATACTTCTGTGGGAACAAAGTCATTGCTGTAAAGAAAAGGAGGGATAAGCGTGAGGAGCGGTCATGATCCGAACGTGCCCATTAAGTGTCACTGAAGTGCCGGGTGTCCCCTCCAGCACCAGGAGTCATTACTCTGACAAATGTCAGGAGCTAATCTCCAACTAATGGGATTTAACTTTATGAATTGTTTTCATAAATATTAGAAAACGTCTTGAGAGAGACACCGTGCATATGGCCGGGCCCAGCTCCTGAATGATTCATAGCACAGTTTTATTTACATGCGCAAACGGTACTTGGTTTGTGGGGCAGATTTGAAGTCGCAGCGACTATCGGTAAACTGAGCCCCTGGTGTGTAGGCAACAGGCGCCAGGCAGCAGGGGTCCTCTGCAGAGAAGACAGCTGCCTTTATCTCACTGAATTCCCCGGCTTTTTGGAAAACAAGTACCTGTTTGATCTGGCCTGTTTTTCAAAGTCCTTGCTCAGCAAAGGTGTTCGCACACCTGCCTTCAAAAGAAACACCCCCTTTCTGTGCCTCCTTCCATCCCGCTGATGAGTGCCCTCACTTGCTCTCTTTTCTCAAAAGGCTTTTCATCCTCCTCTTCCTGTTGTTGCCTTGAAAAGCCAAATGAGAGAATGGAGAGTTGAAAGGAACTGGGGGAGTCCTGGGAGGACACATCACAGGCACCTGGAAGATTTGGGGCTCCCCTCCACTCACTCTTGCCATTTGAAGAGCACGTGGAGGTGAGACTCTGCAAGGTGGCGGGGCAGCCCAAATGCTTTGACACACAGGGACAGTGCCCTTTGGGGACTGGAGTCCCTGAGGCTACTCAA